>NC_059179.1:23413494-24038494 GCF_019923935.1 Bubalus bubalis
AATTGGCATGATTCTGGCTGTGGATGTAATTTGTTGGAATTAGTTACTTTGAATTTTCTATCTTCAGTTCCTCATCCATGACCCCCAGAAGCGGTAGTGATTTAATGTGCTACAGAAGGGACAAGTCAGCATGATCTTGAGTAGTTAGGGAGGGCTTCCTGGAGGAGGAAGTACATGAGATGGGCCTTGAAGGTGCCCTAGAATTTTAACAAGCAGGAGATGGAGCTGACAGGGATGGAACAGGGAAGGCCTGGCTGGTTAAAGTTGAGGCTGGAACCTGGGAGCAGATTGTGGAGTAGGGAGAGTTGCTCTGGCTGCCTGAGGTGGCCCACCTGGAGAATCTGCCATCCAGAAGCCATGAGAGTGGAGCTCTTTGGCAAAAGCCTGGAGAAGCCTCCACTGTACCTCTGAGCAGCTTTTAACTCTAGCCAGTGGGTTTCTGCAGCCAGCTGCCTTGAAGGAGCTGGCCGAAGGCACCATCCTCCCCTGGCAGCTGCAGAGGGCCAGGCAGAGTCATGGGGCATCTGGAAACTCTCCACCTGGGAGTCTGGCTCCCATCCCAGGGCCATACTTCTTCCCATGCCCTGAACTGGGCCTCTTCCTCTGGGCCCTGTTGGCACTGGTGGGAGGTTGGGAGGTACTTGTAGTCTCAAAGGCTCAAACAGATTGCCCCATAACTTGTAGACGGTCTTAGTTCAGATGGCCCCTCCACCTCTGAAGGTCTAGGTTTCTGGGCAGAAGGGCAGGGGCTCCTGTGGAGGTACCCCACTTGCCCCTGTTATATATCTGGAACAAGCCTGAACTCTCACGCCCTGTCTTGGGCATACTTTCAGCTGCTGTAGCCCCAGCAACCTTTTGCTGGGCTCAAGGTTCTTGGGTGCTCACATCTAGCCCAGACTCAGTCTGCTGGGCAGTGAGGATCGGACCTGGTCCACGGGCCGTCTGCAGACAAGGCAGAGCTGCAGCCTCCACTCTGGCCTGAATTGGCTGAGCTACAGAGAGATGGATGAGAGTAGAGCAGAGGTGCAACCCTCTGGGGTCCTCTCCCCTCCCTGCAGCTCAGGGACCCAGTCACATCTCTAAGGCACTGGAATCTGCAGTCTGAAGGGAATTGGCACTGTCTCCTCTAAGGTCATTGGTCCTAGTTACCAATCTGCTAGCATTTGGTTGAGAACTGGTTTCTCCTTCCCCAAGAACATTTTCCAACACCACCCCCTGCCCCCTAGTCTCCAGCTCCCTGTTATCTCAGGATCAGTGGTGGTGGACTCGATTCACATTAGCAAGCACGAGTGTAATATCTGTGCTGCCCACCCTGGGAGCTGACCCCATTTCAGATAAACCGCCTGGATCGCGACTGAGAAAGCCGACCCAAAACGTGCTGGCACCAGTGTTTGCTTCTCTCCCTGCGGGGGCACAATGGGCACAGGCTGTGTTGTGTCTTTGTGTCCAGTTTTCCTTTAGTCAGGCTTTCTGGGTGGGGACTCTGAGATGTGGTCCTCATGGGGCCAAACATGATTTGAGGAGGCTGTGGAGATAGAGCGGAGAAGCAGAAGAGCTGTGGAGCCTGGCCATGAGCAGCGAGGCTCTGGCCTGCCTGGGGGACTCGGACACTCGCTCTTTCCCGTCTCAGTAGCAGCCAGCACTACTGGTGAAGCGCGTGTGCCGGGTCATGTTCCAAGGGCTTTGTATTAATACCACCCTCGTGGTCACCCTGTGAAGTAGAAAATATTATTATCCCCCTTTTCTAGGTGAGGAGGCTGAGGTACAGAAAGGCTAATAAGTGATTTGGTGAGGAAAGGGTGGCACTTAGGGCTGTCCCTCAGCTGTTAACACGGTATTAACTCCTCACGCCACGCTCAGGGCCCATGTGAGGGGCACCCCAGACCTGTCTCTCCCCCTCCCAGGCCGACCCCTTCTCACGAGTCGGAGCATGAATAGAAACCTCTCCCTTGAGGCCAAGGTCCAGGCTAAAGCCCCGAGTTAGAAGCTTACTGTTTGTATTTAACTCAAGGAGGACATGCTGCCAGCCTCAGTGCTTCCAAATCCCTGAGATAATGAAATGTGTCATAATTGGCTCATTTATACCACAGTTCCTTCTTGACACGAAGCCTTGTTGCCCTCGTGTTCAGAAACAAAATCAGCCGTACCTCTGGCCTCTCCACCGCTTCAGGGCTAGGGGATTTCTTTCTTTCTTGAGGCCTCACTTCCTGCTTCCCAGAAAGGCAGGCCCCTCTGGGTAACCTGCTTCTCTCCCACTCGCCCCTGCCAGCCCTCCTCTCACCGCCTTCCCAGAAGGGGAGCCCTTGGCCCTCTGTGGGGCTTCTTCCAGCGTTTCACAACCCCTGCATTCCAGCCGTGAAATTTGTATCTGGCTTTTCCCAAGATGACCAGTTGAGAAAAGCCTCCTTCGGCTTGCTGGCGCCTCCCTTCCCACTGCCCGCCCGCGTGAGTTTGGGAAGCAGCTCCTCTGTGCCACTGAGGGGAGCCCAGCTTAGGCACTGTGCCTGCCAGCATTTGTAAGGACCTGGGTCAAGGGGGGAAAAGTCACTGGCATCCCGTGTCTGAGGTGGCTGGCTTAGACGTGGACTGTGGTACGGAGCCCGGCCTCTGCTCCCCAGGCTCCGCACAGGGACTGGGAGATGAGCGTGGTCAGGTGCACTGCGTGGCGAGGCTCGCCTCTCTGTAAACTTGCTCCGGTGCTGGGAAGCTGCCTCGGGGTACCAGCCCTCCTCCTTTTCCCTCTGCAGTGGCTCACTGACCGAGGCTGGGGCA
The DNA here is from genome assembly GCF_019923935.1 of Bubalus bubalis. Lineage (NCBI taxonomy): Eukaryota > Metazoa > Chordata > Mammalia > Artiodactyla > Bovidae > Bubalus > Bubalus bubalis. Next base: position 23,416,267 of record NC_059179.1, read on the forward strand.
CCTCTAGGGAGCTCTCTGGATCACATAACAACGCCCCCCTCCTCCAAAGAGGGACAGGGCTCCTGGGTGTGTGTGCACATGTGTTGGTAGGGAAGGTTCCTGGCTGTGGGAGAAACCCTTTGTGGTGAGGTACCTTTAAAAAGCACACTAACCATCATCTCTGAGCTCTTTCAGTCTTCTGGAATTGCACCAGCAGCATTTAAGGCTTTTTTTCTTGTTGCCTTAACTTTCTGAAAAATTAAAGTTTTGTAGCATGGCTTCTCCCGTCACGGCATTGTCAGCTGTACCTTCCCCCCAGCATGCCCCAGAGCACAACGTGCGTTTCTCTCCACTTTAATGAGTGTCTCCGCTCCCATCTGTTTGGCCGTTTGAAGAGGGGGTCCCTACTGCCTCAGTCCCCATCTTGAAGAGCTTGTGACCTGGCCAAGGAGTCATTCTTTAAAGAAAACTGTGTTTTGTTTTCAGGCTTCCCAGGTGGCGCTAGTGGTAAAGAACCTGCCTACCAATGCCAATGCAGGAGATGTAAGAGACACAGGTTTGATCCCTGGGTTGGGAAGATCCCCTGGAGAAGGAAATGGCAACCCACTCCAGTTTCTTGCCTGGAGAATCCCATGGACAGAGGAGCCTGGTGGGCTACAGTCCATAGGGTCGCAAAGAGTCAGACATGACTGAAGCGACTTAGCACGCATGTGTTTTGTTTTGTTCAGCCTATGAGGCCCATGAAGATTAATTAGAAGAAGACAATATCTCGTTTGCATCCAGTGAATTGGGTGAAGGAAGGTGAGTGTCCATCTGGGAAAACAGCTGGGCTGTTGCCGTCACTTCCCGCACGCAGGGCAGGCCTGGATAACCCTGCTCCGGGGGCTCCATCGTGTCAGCACAGTGGCCCGCCAGGAGCCCACGTGTCACGTTGGCTCCCCTCACCCCTCCCACACTGGGGAAGTACGGTTGTTTTCACTGGAGAGAAAACCCAAAAGAAAAAGAAACAGCCCTGTCCTCAGGGCCCCTGCCAGGCCCCACAGGGCTGACGAGGGGAAGGGCTCAGGCTCCTGTGAGCCGCTGTTGTCTTGCTGAGCGCCTGCCTTTACGTGCCCTTCTCAGAAATACACATTTGAAAGGGCAGAATGAGGGCTCCAAAGTGCTCCTGCCTGGGTGAATTTCTGTTTGAACTCCATTCTCTGTCCACTTCCCCAAAGAGGTGAAGCTGGGGCCATTGTTAATGCCCCAGCCTCAGAGTTCATGGTCAGCACGTCGAAATTCTCAGTCCACGCTGCATCTCCTCCTCCTTGAGTTGCACAATCAGGAGTATTTTTATCACCCATCCTTGATCCTCAGTGTCACCCAACACTTGAGCAGTGAGTCACTTCTCCAGGGAAGGGAAAAGGAAGGCTCAAAGGTGAGAGGTAGAGAGAGGAAATGACTCAGTGTCTCAGGAAACAGAAAGCCAAGGGCTCTAACTGGAGCTGGCTCATTCAGGAGTGCAGGGGTCCTCGTCCCCGACCCAAGTCAGACCACGGGGCTGCAGGGTGGAGGTCCCCGGTTCCCAGAGGAGTTAGTAGTTGATGGAGGGATCCACCAACCTTAACACAATGGTTCCTCACCCTGATTTCTTCACCCACACTCCATCCCACTCTTCTATCATCACCTTTTTCTCCTTGAGATGTTCACAGTGAAAATACTGCATTTTGTCATTTGGCTGTTGGTGTTGGCCTTGTACCCCTGTGTCATCCTCATCAGAGAATTTGTCTGGACTCAGCGGTAACAGCACCTGTGGAGTTAAGCTGGGCCCTCACTCCCACCCACACCCGTCCCAGTCCTGCCCTGAAGGGAGACCTGCGAGTGCTTCTTTCTCTGGAAAGTTCAGCGCTTTCGTCAGCAATCTGAAAGCAAAAGGAACAATCTCCCAGGCCAGTGGGCAGAAGCCAGAGGTTGGACTGGGCTCAGCAGGCCAAACCCACTTCACTTCTGAATCGTTGCCAAGCCGGGTGCCCTGGTTCCTGTTCCCTGGCGTCCCCAAGGAGAAGGCCCCAAGCGCATAGCCAGTGCAGACATCATCACTGTCACAGGGCTGGGGTTGTGGCTAAAAGGAGTCACGGTGGCTGGGCTCCTCTTCTTTCTACACTTGCTGCCATTGACAGAATATGACCAACACCCTTAGGCTAAAATGGAAAAATTAAGACTTTTCAATCTGTTGAGAGCAGAGTGCAGAGGAAACATGGCTACGGTTCTGTCAACCTGTGAAGTGTGGGTAGGGTGACCAGAAGCATGTACTGCGATCTGTGCAGTGCTAGAAACAAGGAGTCTCTCCTGCCATTGGAAGGAGAAGGCGTGTTAGGATATATAAAAAGTCCCCTTATACAGTGGGAAGTGTAAATATAGAATGTGTTATATAGACAGGTGGTAAAAAAGAAAGAAATGGGAAGATTTAGATCAGTTGCTGAATTACTAAGGCGTGCCTCTCTGAGCCATCCCGTAAACCATTGCTCAGTGTTCCCAGTACAGGAAGGATCCTGGGTTGGACAGGTTCTGTGGCCAAGCAGGCATTTTTACTAAGTATCACCATCTGCCAGGCCCTGTATTGTGGATTACTTTTGTCCCCATTTTACAAACTAGAACACAGAGGCTTAGCTAGATTTTATAACTTATCCTGGGTCAATGAGCCAAGATTAAGAAGGTTCAGACCCAAAATTTGAACTTTGGGTTTTTTGAATCCAGATCTAGGCCTCATCACCACTAGGTACTGCCTGTAAAAGAGGATAAAAGTAGAGGAGGTATCTGCCCCTCCTCAGGAAAAAATAACTGGAAGGAAGGCCACAAAAGTCTCCGAACCAGTGCACAGAGTAAAGTTGATGTTAGTTTGCCTGCAAACTCCTAAAGGTGACAGATCAGAGAGAAGCACACTGAAAAATAAAGTGAAATCTGCTAGAAGATATGCTCCATCAAATGAGTCAAGAAAATACTCGGGAAACAAGAAACAGGATCCCCCATGAGAAAGAGGGGAGAGGATTCGCCAGCGTGAAGGTGAAGGGTGAAACCGTGAGGACACCTATGTAGCAAGAATGGAGGGCAGTGAGTTCAGACTGGAGTCATTTGGAAGGATCCTCTGGAGAAATGTCTTTAAAAAGATAAAATTGATAAATATTTGCTCTATTTGAAAGTCTTGGGACAATCTGCAGGCCATTGTTAGTTAGTTTAGGATTGAATTATTGAAATTCATAGAAAACAATACAGTTATTAAATACAAGAAAAATAGAAAATTACGCTAAAAAGGAAAAGTAATCATAGTATATACTCCATGAAAGTGAAGTGAAAGTGAAAGTTGCTCAGTCATGTCTGACTCTTTTCGACCCCATGGACTGTAGCCTGCCAGGCTTCTCTGTCCATGGACTTCTCCAAGCAAGAATACTGGAGTGGGTAGCTGTTCCCTTCTCCAGGGGGTCTTCCCAACCCAGGGACAGAACTCAGGTCTCCCACATTGCAGGCGGCTTGTTTACCAGCTGAACTACCAGGGAAGCTCAGCTGTAAATAGCGTTAGTATTGTATAATACGTCAACGCTTAATACTGATCCAAACAAACTTACAGCACAGTTATCTTGGGAAGGAGGGAGTGTGAGATGAAAGTGAGCTAAAAGCTCATCTTCCGTAGCAGGAAGTCAATGGGTATAGCCCAAAAAGGGAGTAATGGGAAGTGGAAAGTACGTTAGAGGTATTGAGGAAAGTCAAAGAAGTGATATTGTAGGAGCTGTTACAGCTTACCCTGCGTAGTGAAAAGAATGACATATTCCAGGTAGAAATCACAGAACTGGCACTAAGGTAATCCCTGCTCACTCAGAGGAACTTCAGCTTCCCCAGCATCAGGCCGAGAGCTCAAGGTGAGCATTGGATAGCTGTCTGACAGGCCTCCTGAGAGCGTCTTGCCGTGGGGTGAAGGAGTTGATGGAGTGCCTCGCGTGCACCTGACTGACTGGCAGGGAGGCCGACGCCATAGGCGTGACAGGTCCTTGGGACAAAGTACTTAGGCAGAGCAGGGTTTAGGAGGGAAAACCCTGGGCCCTGTCAGAACACTGCTTGGTCAGGGGTCCCCAGAGGGAGGGTCCCTACAACCTTGTAAGGGACTTTGTTGGGGATTGAGTGAGAAGGGATTCCTGTGGCTAAGCTTGGAAGATACTGGCTTACACGAAGTGAAACTGGTTGGTTTGCCCTGCATAGTCCTCCTCAGATTCCTCGAAATGCCAACGTTTTATGAATCTCTCATCTGAGATGCAGTGTGCTGCATCCAGCCCTTGCCACATCTGCTTTTCTAAAAGTGTGTCTTAAATTAAAATTCCATCGAATGCCCTTTGGGAAGCCCTGCTGTGGTTTCTAGGAAGCAATTCTTTTTAAGAGTTCAGGGGAAAAAAATAGATGTGTCTTCGTGGCCTTGGAAACCCCAGAAGGAAAGACCACTCAAAGGGATGGGAGGCTCTTAAGAATAAATATTGTGGTTATATGTTTGCTGTCATCAGGAAGACCTAGGGGTTTTGTCTCAGCCATTTATTACCTCATTGTGCGATTTGGGTCTAGTTATTTAAGTGTCTGGGTTTCAGTTTCTTCATCTGTAAAATGGGAAAAATAATACCTATTTATAAGGTTGTTATACGGTTCATGGGGTTCTCAAGGCAAGAATACTGAAGTGGTTTGCCATTCTCTTCTCTAGCGGACCACGTTTTGTCAGAACTCTCCATCGTCACTTGTCCATCTTGGGTGGCCCTGCACGGGTTGGCTCATAGCTTCATTGAGTTATGTAGGACTGTGATCCATGTGGTCATTTTGACTAGTTTTCTGTTATTGTGGTCCTGATGCTGGGAAGGACTGAGGGGAGGAGGAGAAGGGGGCGACAGAGGATGAGATGGTTGGATGGCATCACCAACGCTATGGACACAAGTTTGAGCAAGCTCCGGAAGATAGTGAAGGACAGGGAAGGCTGGTGTGCTGCAGTCCATGGGGTCACAAAGAGTCAGACATGACTTAGTGACTGAACAACAACAATAGGGTTGTTATAGAAATGAAAGGAACAAATATATACAGGGTTTAGCATAGGACCTGGCTTCATAGTTGGGCTTCCCAGGTAGTGCAATGGTAAAGAATCCGCCTGCCAATGCAGGAGGTACAGGAGACATGGGTTCTATCCCTGGGGCTGGAAGATCCGCTGGAGTAGGAAATGACTTCATAGTTGGTACCTTTTATTATTATTGTGGATAGTCCCCTGAAAACTGAAAGGAGGTGTAATATCTCTGGGGACCAGTAAAGATATGTAGAGAAGTCTTTATGTAACTCAGAATATTTTTGAAGAATTTGAACAAAAGCTAGAAGTATGTTAGACCAACAAGAAAAGCTGAAACTCAAGAAGAGCTAAGTCTTGCAAAAAAAGTGCTATGATCAGCAAAAAGGACTATTTTTTATACTTCTGTTTAGAATGAGAAGAAGAAAACCTAGGTCCTGTTGTTTGGACAGAGCGATGTTAATCAGAGACAGAGAGGCAGCAAAAATTTACTCTACTTCTGTTAGCTTCCATCTCAAATAGAATGGTTATTAGACTAGGAAGAATCACAAAGGCATTGATAAAAGAGGATTGAAGCCATGATTTCCAATCTCCTGGTCCACATGTATTGCACCCCAGAATACCAGTCCAATTGGCAGATGAGATTCAGAAAGCTGGTGTCAGTAATCTCTGAGGGAATGGGAGAGAGGTGTTGGCAGACTGAAAGCACTCAGAAGTTCCAAGATGCGAAAAGCATCTTTCACTCTCTAGACTAGCGAGCTTGGTGTCAACTCACAGGGAAAACTCTGGGCTAGATTGTTCAGTGAGTAGGCTGTGAACACTCCCTAAGGAAAAACAGTGAGGCTTGCTTTCACAGCGAGTCAGGCCTGCCGGACCTTCCTCACTGCCTTTTCAGAAACACTTAACCTATTTCTACCTGGTAGATAAAGGAAGTGCTATAGACCTCATATAGGTGGGGGTGAGCAAGACATTTGGAGAGTGTCTTCTGACATCATCGTTGGCAAGACACAGAAATGTCTACAGACCATCCAGGAGGGTGAGGGACGTAGCGGTGGAATGGTTGGGTTGATTACAGTCAGTTGGATGCGCATACCCGAAGAGTAATGATGTCAATCTGTCAGCCTGTCTGCCTGGCCCTGTCCTGTTCACTGTTTAATCAAAGCCTGGGATGAGAACATGGATGGCAAGTTTATCAGTTTTGTCAGTGATGTGAAGTCGGGGGAAACGCCAATATGATGTGTGCCAGAGCCAGGTTTCAGAAATATCCGGACCGCTCGAAACCCTAGCTGAGTAACAGCAGAGTTCTGTTTCAAGCTCCAAATCGTCTAGAGTACACACAGGCGGGGGAAGAAGAGGTTTAAGCTTAGTCCATGGGAGAAAGCCTGAGGGGGATTTGTTGACAGAAGGAGTGCGGTATAAGTTGGTAGCTATGACGAGGTTACAAAGAATGGACAATTTGATGACAGTTTTAATAGAAATAAAGTATCCCAAGCAAGAAAGCTCACAGTCTCTCTGTGATATGTGCTGGTTAAACCACGTACTGTATTTCCACACATGGTACTTCACTTCTGGACATAACACTAGAGTTTGACAAGCTAGAGTGAATGCAAGGGAGAATTACTTGGATGGATGGATGATTTAGGACCTTATCTTAAGAATATAGTTGAAAACCACAATAACAACAGCAGAGAATATTGTTGAAAGTTGGGGCCACAAATCCTGGAAGAGAAACTCTTGTTGGGCTGTAGGAGCGGCCTTGGGGATGTACAAGGCTGTCGTGGAGAATGAATTAACCTACTTCTGGCTGACTTGAGGACCAGTGGATGAGAATTGCAGGAAGGCTCATTGTGCTCATTGCGCAGGAAGGGAGCCCTGCCAGCACATCCCTCAGCAGAACAAAGGCCTCAAGGGATTTTGCTGACCTGTAGTCGGGCCTTCCCAGAATACCAGTGGTTGACCAGGGCCCACAGTGACTGCTGCCCCATCTCAGAAGTCCCCCTCCCAAGCCCAGGGTAAGGACCTTTGCTCAGAAAGGGGGACTGACTTGGCTAGAGGCACTTGGATTCTGGGCCCAGGGTAAAGGCAAATAAGTCTCTATTAAGTTATCAACATTCCTGCATGAGGAGCAGATAGACTTCTAGAGGCAGCCCGCTAACATCCTGGTAATGCCTTCCAGATACATTTTGAGTACCTACTACATCCCAGGCACTGTTTAATGCTTCACCTAGGTCATCTCATTTAATCCTTATAAGGAAAGGGTATTATTATTCTTCCCACCAAGAAGATAGTAAAGCTTAGAGAGAAGTTAAGTTATTTGCCCAAGGTCATATGGGACTCGAACCCCAAACCTACGTTTATTAGCCACTCTGCCTCCCTGAGCATACTTTATCACCTGGCTCCATCTCCCCAGCAGCCCCTGGAGGTTGCCGGCCACCACGCCTTCCCTGGGAGCAGTTCTCCCCTCCAACCCCGAAGCTCTGCCTTCCCCTCCACTAGGAACTCAGGGAGAAAACAGCCCAGCTGAAAAATTAGGCCACGCTGGCGAGCACACTACTTATTTTTTTATGACTAAGATTAAGCTGACAACCGTGCAAAACATTGCAAACCTGTGTCGGCTGCAGATTTAATACCTCACCCAGCCCACACAAATAATTCATGCTTCTGCATCGATGTCCAGAAAAAACAAATCAGCAAAAAGCTGGGCTCCTGCATGTGTGTGTGTGTGTGTGTGTGTGTGTGTGTGTGCGTGTGTGTGTGTGTGCGTGTGTGTGTGCGTGTGCGTGTGTGTGTGTGTGTGTATCTGCCCTGTTTCCATTGAAGCAGCAGGCCGGAAATACCCAAGCTCCAGGACTGCAGATCTAGCATTTTGCAATTTTTTTTTTCTCTTTAAAGATTAAAGTACGTTTTCAAATGATTGAAGGTTGGTGGGAGGTGTAAATGTGGGCACTTGTCACATTAATTCTTCAGATGATTAAGTTCTTTTCCATTTCTTTAAAGCTGTTTGCACTTGGGTTTGATGTCCTCGTTCCGGGTGAGTGTGTTGTAGCAGTTACCAAGGTGACTTTAGCTGACTTTCAACAATTTATTTTTCCCTCCAGCTTGAGACGTCTCTAGCCCTGTGTGCTGTTGATTCTGCTCTCCCAGCCTGCTGCCCCCACCCCCCAGTTGCTATTCATCCGCATTTTTGCCTGTGTCAGAGAGGCCCGCTGCCCGGCCCCATCTGGCAGCTGGGCTGGGAGCCTGGTGGTGGGTGATGTGTCTCAGAGGTGACACAGGGAAGTGATGGTGAGAGTCACACCCTGGTTCTTCCTCTTAAACTCTGACTGTAGGCTTATCCCCTCTCCTGTCTGAGCCACAGTTTCCTTACCTGTACAAGAAGGGTTAACCACAGAAAAATTTACCTGGTGTAGGGTCCTACTCTGGAGCAGAGTAAGGGCTCACCAAAGAGAGCTGCTGCCTTTCCTGAGTCCTGCCCCCAGGCTGGTGTTTGGTGTTGCCTTCCTCCAAAGGGAAGCGTAGTGGCCAGGGCCTCAGGGGAAGAGAGCTGGTCAGAGGTCCGAGGCTCCCATGCTGGCCTGTCACAGCCCAGCTCTCTGACCTTGGATGCTTTACCGGGTCTCTTTCGTAAAGGAAAGAGGTAGATTAAACACCCTCAGAGTTTCCTCCCAGCCCTGAAATTCTGTGACCTGCTTGGCCAGCGTGTTTTGTCTTCTTCACAGGTCTGAAAGGGCTTGTCAAAGGAGGTGCTAGGGCAAAGGGCAACTCAGAGTTGGCTTTGGGAGCCCAGAGGAAGAGACTACTTTGTGAAAGAGCAGTCACACCTGGGGGTGGATCCATGCAGCTGGTGGGAATGGCCCCTGTTACCGTGGGCTTATAAGTCGCTGCCTCAGTGGGGCCCCGTGCTGCCCCATGTCACCCTCCATCTTGCCTACAGACCTCACCTTCTCCCTCTGGGGAGCTGCTCTCTGAGTGTTGGGGTGCCTCTTGGGCCACAGGCTGCAGCCCTCAGCCCTCCAGTGTATAAGGAGGTTATCAAACCCAGACATCCTGGATGGCTTCTGCCGCTTGAATGATAAATAACTAAAGCTTCTCCCCCAGTATTTACTTATTATATTTATTCATTTTTGGCTGTGCCGGCTCTTCGTTGTTGCATGTGGGCTTTCTCTGGTTGCTGGGACTACTCTCTGGTTGTATTGCACAGGTTTCTCATTATGGTGGCTTCTCTTGTTGCAGAGCACAGGCTCTAGGCACATGGGCTTCAATAGTTGTGGCTTGACGGCTCAGTTGTTGTGGCACACGGGCCTAGTTGCTCCTTGGCATGTGAATCTTTCCAGACCAGGGGTTGAACCCATGTCCTCTGTGTTGGCAGGCGGATTCTTATCCACTGCGCCACCAGGGAAGCCCAGCACCTAGTATTTTGATTGGATACTTGAGTAATTATTTTGAAATTCACAGTCCAAACCAGGATCTAGTCTTTTGAATGAGATCAGTGGCTAACCCTCACTTCCAGCTGGGGCAGATTTTCGAGGTCATCATTGGGGGCAGCTGAATTTGAAAGAGTGAATCTTAGATTGCAAAGGGGCCCTGTGGCCCAGCTATGGAGCAAGCTGTGGGTGGGAAGCAGGACAGGAAGGGGTGTGAGGCAGCAGTGGCAACATGCCGTGGCGGGAGCCACAGTCAGGAAGAATCTGGTACTGCACTCCTGGGGCCTCATTGCCCAGTAGGGTGGCGGCTGGCCCCACTGCCCAGCCAGGCTCTCAGATCTGAATCCTGCGAGCCTTGCTCTCCACCCTTCGGTGAGGCCTGTGTCATTTCCTGTTGGATGAAGGGTGTGCATGTCACTGTAGCTGTGGGCCGCCAGCAGGAGTGTGCATGCTCTGAGTCTGCTCTGATGTCACAGCCTTTTCAGGGTCAGCTGGAAGGAAGCTTTCAGAGCTGAGTCTCCTGAAACTTTGGCACCCCAGCATTGGAGAACTTGGGGTCTGGGACTCCAGGGCAGCAGAAGAAGGGCTCCCAGAGACCCCTGCTGCCATCTGAGGGAAGAACAAGCCACTGTGACAGCTTTTCTACAGTGTGTTGGCCAAAGATGAGGTTTCAGAACTAGACCCACCTGCGACCAGATCCCAGCTCCACAGCCCCCGCTGTGCAACCTGGACAAGTTACATCACTTACTTGATCCCAGACTCCTTATCTGTTAAAGGGCCATAAAAATCGTGCCCACCTCACAGAGGCGCTGTGCCCACCATGCGAGGGGTGCTTCGCACAGCAGCTGGCACTTGGCAAATGCGGGCTGAGTGAATGGTGGCTGTTGTTAGCTTTATCATCAGTCACCATCCTTGTCGTTGCACAGGAGCCCAGCCTGGGAGCCTCCTGTCCTGCTCTGCCCTGCGGTTTTCACCTTGTGCTGAACCTGTTCCTGTGCTTGCTTTGCAGGAGCCGCAAAGACAGCCTGGAAAGCGACAGCTCCACGGCCATCATTCCCCACGAGCTGATCCGCACGCGGCAGCTGGAGAGCGTCCATCTGAAATTCAACCAGGAGTCAGGAGCCCTCATCCCTCTCTGCCTCAGGTGAGTGCCACAGAGCACAGCTTGGCTTCAAGGAGCTACCAGGCCTGTGCTTGGCCCCCCATGCCTTGGCGGAGTCTAGGACCCTGGGGTGGAGGAGAGCTAGTCAGGCAGCTCCAGCCTGGGCCTGTGGGTGGGCCTGTGGGCAGGCCTGTGGCCCCTAAGCCCACCAGTAGCCCCCACTGCACTGAAGAGCTCTCCTTTGTGCAGAGAAGTGTTCCCCCTGCCCTGCTCCCTTACAAAGGTCCAGTAACCTAGGGTGTCTCAGACCACCCCCCTGCCATCCCACCAGCCTAGTGGCAGGGTCCCTGGTAACACTAGGGTGGTAGGGCAGGGGCTCTAACGGGTGGGGCTCTGTTTTCTCCTGCTTTGCTGTTTTTCCAGCAAAACATTCAGTTCTCTACACCCTGTGGCCCGCACACTCCTTGAGGGACTCAGAAGCCCAGACTGTGTCCCTTCTGCTGCCATCCACAGTGCTAGAAACCCAGCCCCAGGGCCAGAATGCAGCTTCCTGCATGAGGACACTGCCCTGGGGGAACCTGTGCAGCTGGCTTCCTCCACAGCCCTGGGGGTTCCACCCTCAATTTTACAGCAAGGATAACTGTAAACCCGGACAACAGTGACAGGGAAGAAGGGGGTTGTACTTGCTGGGACCATCCCCACTATCCCAGAGCCTGGGGAAAGAGCTTGGGTGGAAACCAGCCTGGCCCAACAGGGCAAAGACAGCCAGTGGTTAGAGTGACCAGTGGCTGGCCGGGGCCCTGTACAACCCCCACACCTCCCCAAGGACCCCAACCACTTCCTCCCCCAGCTCCCTCTCCGGCCCAGGCTCAGGGCCTTTAGGCTGGTGAAGGGTTAATCTGAGGCAGCCTGAGGAAGCCAGGAGCAGGTTTTGCTTCCTTTGCTGACTGGCATCTCTGTCCCCACAAGTTGCCCCTGCCCACCCTTCCCCCAGGTGTTATTTCCAGACTAGGGGTTAACAATAACTTCTGTGGCTCTCTCAGAGTGACCCTCCTTGGCTTCAGCTTTTTTTAAAGATGTGGACTTGGTAACCATTTAAATCTCACGAGAGGCCTGGGAGTGGGTGGACCAGACACAGGGTTGTGCTGTGAGGGCCCTGTGCCATCACCCAGGGGTGTGGGAAATTTGTTTAGGGGCTTCTTCATCCCCACCCTCCAAACAAAGGGGGGCACGATCCCCCTTTTAGCTCTGGACCTGACCTTGGGCACGTTACCACCTGGCCCCTCTGGCCTCAGTTTCCTCACCAGGACACGGAAGAGGTGGACCTCTCTCCCCTTGCAGCCCCTCTGAACGCTGCTCTGGTGTCTGCCAGCCTTGAACACTTCGGAAGGATGACAGTAGAACACTCGTGAGAGGCTTCTCTTGGGAAGTGTTGAGACGAACATGTTTAGTTAAGTCCCCTGTTAGTGGGCAGGTGGTCAGTCAGGAGGGCATTTTCCAGGCACCCCATCCCGGGAGCGTAGCCCCCACAGTCCCCGAGCGCCCTGGCCAGGCCCGCTCTCACTGTCTCACGTTCCCATCCCCAGGGGCAGGCTCCTGCACGGACGGCACTTTACATATAAAAGTATCACAGGTGACATGGCCATCACCTTTGTCTCCACGGGAGTAGAAGGCGCCTTTGCCACCGAGGAGCACCCTTACGCAGCTCACGGACCCTGGTTACAAGTGAGAAGGCTCTTTCTCTTCTGCCTGCCTCCTTTCCTGTGCCCACCACCTCCCTGTCCTCCCTTGGCAAGCTCCCAGGGGTGCCTTCCTGAGGGGCCAGTGGAGAGATGCCATGTGATGTGTGGATGCTTCCACCTAGCCCACCAGCTCTAGGAGCACTTCCTGGCCTCTGCCTGTCCCCCGAGACAGGAACAGTAACCTTCCAGGCTCTGGCTGTGGATAATTCTGTTTGCCATGGAAATTCAGTTTTGAGGGATGTGCGACTTTCTGCATCTCAGGTAAACCAAGGTACAGGAAATGAGGGGTGCAGCAGGGTGGGAGGGAGTGTGGAAGCCACTCTCCGCTATATGGGGAAGCCCACCAGAATACCTAGAAAGTAGGCATCTGAACCTGGACCGGGCAATGGGCTGTGATGGGCAGGTCTCGGCAGACCAAGCCTGCCCCCTCTCATCTAATGGTTCTCCTGTGTTCCTGACGGACATCCAGCTTCTCAGTGCAAACCTGCTGGCTTTTTCCAGAATACTTTGTCCTTCCTTTGCTTTTCTGGCTGGGGCACAGCCTCGAGCCATTGCCAAGCAGGGTGCCCAGACCTGACAGCCACAGGCCTCCTTCCAATCCCCACCCTGCCCAGGTCTCTAACGGGTACTTGGCCTGGTCCAGCCCACTCCCAGATGTAGTAGAGGAACAACATCCTTTTTTGTCTGTTGGGGGCATGGGAGAAGGAACACGCCACCTTACCTCTCTCAGAAAGGGAATCTGACCCTAATGTAAAAGATGACTCTGCCTTGTCTGTGGTGTATCCTGGGCAGTGGGGGGCAGCAGTGGGCAGGGGGATTACAGTACAGAGGAAGTGGGTTTAGGCCAGTCTGGGGGGCTCTGTGAAGTGTATTTACCATTAATGTAAGCATGCTTTTAGTTTGTGTGTGTGTGTCTCCTCCTCAGGCCAGCTCTTCCCTCCCAGTCCCCACCAAAATACTAACCCTTAATTAAAACAAACAGCAAACAAAGGATACCAACCAGACTCCCAAGACTAAGCTGAGGTAGAAATGGAAGCCATGCTTTAGGGATATTGTGTTCCATAAATTATCTTGCCTTTTTCCACTGTTGTTATTACATTGTTTCATAACAAAATTACTTTGAACCATAAAGTTATAAATACATTTTATAAGTCCCACTTGGTAACATTAGATTTCTGTCCATGTGGTGTTGGTAGTTACCTTAGCAAAAGCTCTGAACTATAGCATTTGAAATTAGCCTGGAACAAGTGGAAGGGGCCTCCTCCCACCCCCAGCATGTACCAGCCCTCCAGGCTGCTTGTGGAGAGCAGGGGCGGGGGCGGCACAGAGCTGGGAAGGAGTGGGGGGTGGACCATGCAGGAGACCCCAGCCCTGACAGGTCAGAGATCATCATTCCCAGCAGGTGACAGTGTGTTGACAGGTCTCAGCAGAAGTGTCCTCAGCGCTTTGCGTATTGAAGGTTAAGCACTTTTTCTTGGGAAAGTAGGAACTAGAGCCTCTCCAACTCGAGAATAAGTGCCACCCAGTTGCCTTTGACGTGCTCTACTCTGAACCTGTCCTTGGAGCCCCGCCATCCCTCCTGGAACATCTTCCTGCCTGGGGTGGGGGTAGGGGGTCAGCATCTGCAGTTCTCAGCAGCCTGGTGACCTGGGCCTCCAGAGGGCTCAGCACATGTCCCATTGATCCTCAGTCCCCTCAAAGGTCTGGGCCCAACCCTGGTTCCCAAGCCCCTGATCCCCTAGCTGCTGGGGTTTCCTTCCAGCTCTGCTCCCCCACGCCTCCCTGGCAGCCCCTCAGCCAGCTCGAGCACTCGCCCCGCTGACTCCCAGCACATGGTCCCCTCCCAGGCGCTGTTGCCCAGGGAACCGGAGCGGTGGGAACCAGCCGCTGGCCTCGGCATGTTTCAATAAAGTTGCTGTGCTGGGAGCTGCTTAATCAAAGGCCTGTGTTATGGGCTCATTAGTGTGGTCCACCATGGGGGCCAGCTCACAGGGGAGCTCCCGGGAAGGCTGGCTGGGGCCCGCTCCCCAAGCACGCACCCTAATTCACCCAGGGGTTTCTCAGGCCCTGTCCAAGGAGCCTTGGGAAACCCTCTGCCCCTGCCCCCAGCCCAGCCCTCCTCATCTCCCCACCCCCAAAGCAGTCAGCACTTTCTGCATCTGACTGCCAGCATCAGCCCGCCTTCCTCTCTAGGGTCTTGCCACTGTGGTCACAGGCAGCTCCCTGGCTTGTGGGAACCTGGGCTTGTAATTACTTGTGGGCCTCTTAGTCTCCCCCTGGGGCCGCCTGTCTCGCTGGGAGTCTGAGGACCTCCTGGAGGTCTGGGGTCAGGCTCCAGGTCACCAGTGAAGGCCCAATCCACTAGCCCAGGAAAGACACTGGGCCCTTCTAGAGGGAGACCCCAGCCGAGAGACTTGCCTTCACCTCCTATGGGAACCTCTCCCTCATGCTTCTGGATTCCAGGATGTCTCTCTGGCCCATGTGCCCAGGCCTCTGGGGGGCAGGGAGGCAGGAAGGAACTGAATGCAGCCGCCCCAGGACTGAAGAAACCCAGACTTCTGTTCTCTTGGCTGCTGCTGGAACACTCTCCGTTGGTCCCAGATGAATTGGGAGGGGCTAGGATGACTTTTCTTGCATCAGCCTTCAACAGCCTTGGAAGCCCTCGCTCCCAGCCTTGGCACCTTGTTCTGGCCTCCAGCCCAGGCCTGTTATCTCTTGGGGAAGTGGCATGGCAGAGACACCCCTCATGGGAGAAGATGACAAAGGAGAGCCTGAGAGAAAAAGGCAGAAAGTGAGGGAATCTGGGCCCTTTCCGGGGTTTCTGGAGTAGCCCCAGACAGGCCCCCACACCCACCAGCTCCTGGGCCTGCACCTGCCTTGAGGCTGCCCCCTTTCTCCAGGTCCGCCCCCCCACCCCCGCCCCATCTCTCCAGCTCCAGGAACGTCAAGGCCTGGTGCACAGAAAGGCAGGGCTGCCTGCCACCCCAGAGTGAGTATAGGGGACACTCCCCGCTTCCTGGAGGAACTGGAGAGGCAGGAATCCTCCAACTCCTTAGGCTGTTCAGTTTCCGGAGGTTGACACCAGACTCCTCCGTCCGCCCTACCCTTGGCTGTTTTTATCTCTGCTGAGATGGTGAAGGCTGTCAGCCAGCTCCAGAGGAGTACAGGAGGGTCTTTGGACCTGGGAAGGCCTGCCAGCGTCCGCTCCCGCACACACCTTCCCCCAGCATTCCTCAACCCAGTGGCTTTAACAAGCCTCTCTCCCTTGAGTCTGTCAACACTGGGCTGTTAGTCTCTGAGCGGGAGCCTGGCCCAGAGCTGAGTCGTTCATCCGTCCCCAGCCAAGATTGATCTGAAGGGGGAGAAGTCGGCCCCAGAGGTCACTCAGAGGTCACATCACCAAATATGAGAATATTTTTTTTAAGCCCTGCAATGCTTTCTCAGCTGTGTGGTGTCTGACGGCTCACCCAGGTGGCCCCCCTTTCCCAGCCATTCTCTGCCAGCCTTGATGGGAGGCCTGGGGCTTGGGAGAAGACGCCCAACAGCTGTTCAAGTGGGCTTCACTTCTCCAGGCCAGATCTGGGGAGTCACTGCCGGGCTCTGGTCCTCGCCCAGTGGCTGACTCACCCCCCCACCCTGTGGACAAGCCTCAGCCTTCTCCTGTCCCATGCACCCATTTGGACATTGTGTGGAAGACACTTGGTGAACCCTGGCCTTGGCCCTGCGCAGCTCCTCTTGCTTGCCTCTGCTATTTCTCCTTGCACTAGTGAACATGGAATCCCAGAAGACCTTTGCTTGGCTGTCCGAGGGTCCTCGTTGTCACAGGTACAGCCATAGGGCTTCAATCCCAGCACTGTGCCTGGGGAGGTACAGGAGAGGACTGAGAGGGCCTGTCGTGCCCTCACTAGCTGCCAGCCAGAGCAAGAGAAGTCTGAGCCCGCTCCTGGCCACCTCAGCCAACCCCTCGCCACCCACCGAGAACAGGAAATGAATGCAGCCTCACTGTGTGGCTGCTGCAGTGGGTACCTGCCACACCCGCACCTCTGCCCCTGAGCCTGGGGGTGGGGGTGGGGGTGCTCCAGGCCGTCGTCTAGCTTTTGTCCGGCCTGTTGGTGTTGGGGGGACGCAGACTGGATGGCTTCCTGGTCCCTGCCTCCTCCCTGCCATCATGGGTGCCAGAGCAGCTCCTTGGCAGGCCCTACCCTGTAAATAACACATTTCCTTCCCTGAGAGAAGGAAAGGGAGGGAAAAAGAAAGCCAAACTTGTTGGGAAGCAAGAACAACGTGTCAACACGAAGAGCAAACAAGGCCCCAGACAAAGTGAGGATTGTCACACCGAGGGGAAGGAGTGGGCATTGTCAGTGCTGTTTGCAGACTCAGAAATATCACTGACCGCAGACATTTGAATCAGATCTGCAGTGGCTGGGCCCCTGCCTGCCCCACCGCCAGGCCTGCCCAGGGCAGGCATGATGAAAGATCACTTTTTTCAGGTTCCTTCTGGAACTTGCCGGGGCCTGGGGAATTGGGAAGATTGTTGACGATCCTCCGTCTTCATCCGCCAGCCAGGCTATCCTAAGGCACTGGGTGTGAGCACCTTGGAGTAAGTTGCTGGCCTGTGTTCCAAGTCCCCTCCTTGATCAAAGGTGGAGGCTGGGAGTATGGGGCAGGGAGCCACTGCCCGCCTCACAGCTCTACCAGTCAGAGCTGGTGGGAGAGCTGCAGCCACTAACTCATCCCTGTTGGTTAAACCTGTGCCTAGACCCACTGCCCCTGTGAGTGTGTTTCCCCAGGGTACCCTCCACCAGGATCTTCTGCAGGGAGGGGTTGCCTTTTTAAAATGCAGATCCCTTGACCTAGCTACTCAGATTCAGAAGGTCTAGATGGTGCCTAGTATCTCCAGGTTTTCAAAATCCTCCCCAGGGAGTTTCTTCTCAGATTGCTTGGGGGGCTTCCCCGCTCACTGGAGCGTCTTCTCCCTCCAAGGGCTGTTTGTGCACAGACGTAAGCCTCTTATGCCCAGTTCTTGGTGATCATGAGCATCAGTGAGTGCTGTCTCATTAGTAGTAGTATTTCTACTGCTGTTTTCTGCACTGGAGCAACTGTCGCCTCGTGTACATGTTTACCGAGCTGACCTGGAAATCTGCCCCATTGGAAACTATATCGGGGCATGGTTTGCCTTCCTTTCCACTTGGCCAACCTGGTTTTGAACAGCTGCATGTCTGTGACGCCCAGGGTTCCAGCCCTCTTGAGCTGAGCAGGTGGCCAGGAGATGTGTCGCTGGTTTTCCAGGCCATTGGGTTGAAGCCAGAGTCACTTCCACCTCCCCCAGCAGAGAAGAGAAGTCAGCTTTGAGTATACGAGGCTTCTAGAATTGAGGTGCCCTCCCCAGACAGAAAAAGAACATCTTCTACCACCATGAGTTCAGGTCACTGCTCTTCTAAAGTCCAGACTTGTCTTGATACCCGCTCGTCTGCAGAGTGGAAATGATGGTTACCTTCCTCACAGGGTGGCCAAGATGATACCAGTCAAGCACTTAGCCCTGTGCCTGGCACATGGAGGAGGCACTGGTGCTTCTGCTGCTGGCGGTGTTATCCTTACTGCTGTCATTCTCATAACCCTTCTTATTATTATTTGTGGCAGAGCCAGGCAGCTCCATGGGGACCCAGGGAGCTTCAAGAGTCCCAAGTCCCAGAACTGCACAGGCTTTTCCCACAGTTGCATCACAACGGCGTGTCTGTTCCTCGTGAGAGCATCCAGGAGCTGCTGCATCGCGGCTGTCTATCTCCAGTGTCCTGTTGATAGGATCTGTTAACATTCTCAGCTCCAGGTCTGAAATATACAAAGAACAGGGCCTGTTTGTTCAATCTAAGCTTCTAAGGTTTAACTCCCAAAGGAAATTAAATTAGGTGCCTGGAGCTATGACAGTCTGTCGTGTTTCTTTGTAGGGAATGTCACCCTTAATATCATGCAGATCTCGTGTACAATTTTCCCCATTCAATTCTTTTAAAATAATGCGAAGTTTCCAGCAGGAACCAGCCAATCACCAAAAGTGAAAATTGAGGAGCCACTAGGGTTTGTCCCTCCTTTTGGTCCTGCCGTCCCCTCCCCCAGCTGAGTATAAAATGAGTCCACACACAGATATTAATAGTACACATTTGGTAGTTGGTCTACCGAAAGCCACCGTAACTCACACTCTCTCCACCACCAACTCCACACCTTTGTCAGAAGAACTGGCTTAGGACTGAACTCCTGTTAGTGGGATTATTTTCCCCATTTCTCCAGCTCTTTGGAGTCTCTCTGTGTGGTCACCATTCCTGTGAACCCTCCCCCACCCCCTCTCACCCCCAGCACTAGTTACAGTCCCAGGCCTATTTACCTCTCTGGCAGAAATGTCCACCCTCCCAAGTATTTGTGGGTTAGAAATCAGTTCAGCCTGGCCCGGACTGGAGCCATTGTAATATAATTGGGTTTTAGGTATGCTTGTGTTTGTGCTCACATTTGCAGAGATGGCAACAAGCCCCGGAAATTCCCAAAATGTGAATATGACTTTTGTACTGCCCAAGCAGACTGGTGATAACTGGTCGAGAGACTCCGGGCTTTGGGGGGTGGGGGGGGGAGGGGGGAACCCTGGGATAAGAGCAAGAGGAGCAGAGGCTCCGGCTGTGGGAGCTGGAATCAGTGGCATTGGGCAGCGCCACGGTAGTCCATGAGAGGAGTTACGCGGTCCCAGCTTAGGGAGCCAGGAGGAAGGTGGGAGGGGGCATCTCAGGTGGGCATTCTCGCAGACCCGCTTTGCCTGTCCAAACTTTGTCTCTGTCTCCACTTGAAGCCTAAGCTCTTAAACAGAAACTGGTGAGGAGATATGGGCTGGTGGTTGGAGCTGTTTTGTCCCTGACTGTGGGCTTGTAGCCTGAGAAGGAGACGACCTTTGGCTCCCTGTTAACCCCAGGAAGGTGCTTGTCCAGCTGGGGAATGGACTGCTTTCATGGCTGTTTCCCTAGGGCTCCACCCAGGGCCAGGCCTAGCAGAGGCACCCAGGGAATGCTTCTGGAATCAAGTAGGTTGACGGGCAGGTGACCGGAAGAATCAATACACTAGTAAACGCCGTGAGGGTTAGACTTCAGGAACTGGAAGCTCTGCTTTGCACACTAACTTTAGAGTCCAGAGAAGGCTGGGACATGGGGACTTCCCTGGTGGTCCAGTGGCTAAGACTCCGCCTTCCAGTGCAGGGGGCCTGGGTTAAATCTGTGGTTGGGGAACTAAGGTCTTACATGCCATGGGGCAACTAAGCCTGCACACCCCAGTGAAGACCCAGCTCAGCCAAAAAAATAAGGACCAGGAGATGATCTTTTCTCCGCTGCTCACAAGCCATGTGACACTGGGCAAATCTCATAACCTATCTGTGTCTCAGTTTCCTCATCTGAAGGAGATAAGCTCTATGAGCGCTTAGCACAGTGCCCGGTGTGGTGATATTTTGTCTGCCCACTTGGGGTAGTTTTCTCATTCCTTGCTCACACCTCCACCCAGTCAACTTCCTCCCTTCGGAAACTTCCATCCTGTGAGGTGCCTAGTGAGCCTGCTTGCTTGCCCTCCTTCCTCTGCCATTCCACTTTGTCTGATACACTGACCTATTCCAGATGTTGAGCCATATGTTCTTATCAGAATGGACAATTCCCTGGGGAAACCTGCTGGTATTTTCTCAAGTCCTGGATCCTCCTCCTTGTCATAGGGGACTTTTCCCACACCTTGGTCTTCACCTCGTTGTTTCTCTTCCTCCATCCCCACATCCCACCCCAGGGCATTCAGAGGCTACTGGAGAAGGCAAAATAGAGGTGGGGAGAGCCACAGCCTGGGGTTACAGAAGGGTCCACTGCAGAGGTCAGGAGGTCCCATGGACCAGCATGGGGAGGAGATGGGTGGAAGACAGGATCAGGTTGGGAAGAGGAAAGACATGCCCAGCCTGGGCCCAGTGTGGGACCGGCCTGCATAGAGGAGCCTGTTGAGAAGATGGCCCTGCAGGTTGAGGAAGTCCTGGGTATCCTTGCTGTTGACTGCATGCATGGTTGACTACACACATGGGTGAGGGTGGTGGTTGTGCCCCTGAACAGAGGGGCAAGGCTGTTCTCAACAGCAAGCGTGAAGCCTCAGGTAGCAGACCAGAGTAGTGAAGTGGGATAGGTGGGAGGTGCCCTGGAGAAGACATTTCTTAGAACTTGAAGGACTCAGTGGCTGAATGGGGCTGGCAAGGCAGGGCTTTGGGAGCTTGGGGCCTGAGAAGAGGTAGACACTACGCATGGGAGTTGAGGCGTCCCTTTCCCTTTGCTAAAATGAGAGAGGCTGGTGCAGCTCAGACATTCCTAGAGGTACCTTCCAGGGCATTTCCAGATTCCAGGCAAGGCTTGTATTCCAAACCTGGACAGATTCGTTTTGTCCTCCCAAGTGGGACTCTGGGAACACGCAAACCTTGTTGAACAAGGAGGATGTTGGAGTCACTCTCCTCTGCCCTGTGGCTTTTCTGTTTCCCCTCTACCATACTGCAATGTGCAGGGCGCCCGGACTGCCAAACAGGCGGCCTTCCCTGCCCCTTCTCATGTCCCTCCCGGGGCCAGCACTGCCATGTCTCCTGACGTCCTCGCCCTGCTCCCCGCTGTCCTGGACGTCCTCCCTTCTCTGCCCCCGTCCGTCTGATACTGTAGGCAGCTGGTGGTGGGAGGTGGGGGCAGACTGGGGGTGACAGTCAGGGCTAGGCCTCAAGTACTTCCCCTGGCCCTAGAACATATCACAGTGGGCTCACCGCTCCTCCACGGCCTGGACAGAGGTCCATAGCTTGGCAATTAGCAAAAAGACCATATTCTTTAAACAAATAATAATAATAAAAGCCTGTCTTGTGCCTTCTTCCCAGATTCTGTTGACCGAAGAGTTTGTAGAGAAAATGTTGGAGGACTTAGAAGATTTGACTTCTCCAGAGGAAGTAAGCTGTTTGGTTCTCTCTGACAGCAGGTTCCAGTCTCCAGGAGTCTGTCTGCGTGTGTGCATGTGTCTGTCTCTGACGTGTGCAGAGAGGCTGGAAAGGAGACCCTGGAGATGTTAAACAGCTTTATTTCACTTCCCTGAACCTCCCCCTGCCCCACCCTCAACCCTTGTGAGGACACCCAGCAAATTGTCTGAATTGCCAGCTCCCAAGAAGCTCATTGAAGAGGCAGCCAGGGCCTTTGGGCTAGTACAGAGTTCTCCTCAGCCCCTGCTGTTCCCTGGCAGGTTTTGAACAGAAAGCCCACGCCTGCTGCCAGAGAACATTCCATGGAGTTCTGGTGGGCAGCGAGGGGCTCCTGCTCCAGCCTCAGGCCACCCAGGAGCCACTCTCCCTCCCGCCTCTGGCCACAAGCGCTCCCCTCTAGGCCCGCCTCTTCCAGCCCCAGCCGAGCTGTGGGCCAGGTGGGGGCCTGTGCTTGTCCTGGCTACTCCGCTGGGGTACAGGAGTGGAGCCCACAATCCCTTTTGTTTTTCTTCCTTGTTCCCGGCATCCTCATTTGTGGGGACTTACCTCATCCTGGAAAGTCCCTTCCCCTCCCCCGGCCTCCTACCAAGCAGCACCCCAGCAGGGCTGAGCCTTCCTGGCCTCAGAGTCCTGCCCAGATAGGTTAGTGGAACATTAGCACGCTGATAGTTCTAGGGCTTTTCTGGGCCCTCTCCTGTCCGGGGGCAGAGACAGACCCTTCTTCTGCCCTTTCTGCCCAAAAGTGTATTTTGGGGAGAGCTCCTTCACCTCCCAGGCCAGAGCGAGGCCAGGCAGGAGCCAGCTTTCAGCCAGGACCCAGTCAGCCTGGACACAGAGGCCTCCGACGGATATCCACAGGGCGGAGGACAGTCCACGGGGCAGGACTGGCCCATCCAGGTCTCCAGGTGGACAGGAACTCCTCAGAGCCTGAGGTCACCCCTAGTGGGATAATGTCTTCTCTCTTCTCATTTATACATTCAGAAGTCACTAAGTACCCAGTCTGTGCCAGCTGGTCAAGCCCCACAAGTCACCAGCCCCTGAGGCCCAGCTCCCATTCAGTCAGACCAGAGCCGGCTGCCCAGAAGCGCTTCCGGAGAGGCCATGTCGCACAGGGATGGCATGGCGCCAGACTGCTGCTCTCAGCTCGGGTGCTGAGGGGGTGGAAGAGGGGTAGTCCAGGCAGGAGGGACAGGAGCCAGGAGGAGCTTAGGAAAGTAGGTCACTAAAAATGACTTTTTTTTTCCTTTCCTGTGCAAGGCTGTCCCCACACCCTGCCCTCCTCTCCACTTTGGTCCTGGCTTGGACAGTCCCCCATCAAGAGGGAGGGAGAGGGAATCAGCCGGGCAGTGTCAGGCCGTCCTCTTCTAGCACCAGCTCTGAGCAGGCTGAGGGCCCTGCTCTTCCCTCCTTCCCAGCTTGCTCCCAGATTAGCAGGAGACCTAAAAGGCAGACCCCACTCCTAAATCAGGGAGCATCTATGAGCACCAGCTGTGTGCCTGCTGGCCCCATGCAGGGTCCTCGCATACACAGGGAACATGTCAGTCTCTTCCCCTATCCCCCTCCAGAAGCTTGAGAAACAAAACTGTAAGCAAATCAGTGATTCCGGGGAGTCGGGTCGTAAGAACTTGGGCTCTCCTTGGCCACTGCCAGCACCTCTCTCAGGCTGGTAACCCTGGGAAGCGTGTGAGGATGAACAAGTGGGAGCAGGGTGGGGAGCGCCTCTCAAGTTTGCACCAGACCCAAGAAGTCACCTCAAACCACACTAGCTCTGCTTCTCCACTCCCACCAAGGCCAAGGCAGGGCCTCCTTCCTTTGGGACCCTTTGGCAAAGGCTCCAGAGGGCAGGTTCCAACGTTCTTCCCTGCCAGCCTCAGAAAGGAGCCATGGCAGGGACAGGACCTCAGAGTTCCAGACCTCAAGCCACTTCCCTGTAGCATCTGCACCCTCCCCTGCCCCCCCATCCTCTAGCCCCCAGGCCTCAGGGAGCAGATTCCTTACATGCTTGTGGCCAGAGGCAGAACCAAGGAAGTGAGCTGGAGGGAGGTCAGCCCAGTCAAGAAAGAGTCAGAAAACAAGCCTCCAAGCCCAGTTAATTATTGGCTGGGTGCGGGGAAGGAGGGGTCAGCACTGGATCCCAGCCTCTCACCTGGTTCAACATTCGTGACTGAAGCCAGGCAACTAACCGGTGGTCTGTCTTGCCCCAGCACCCAGGAGACAGGGCCTGGGTGAGGGTCCTGGCCTCTCTAGGCAGTGTGGGAAGAAGGCAGTGGATTCTAACCGTGTATCCTCTGGTTCTGTGCTTGTTGCCCCCTCCACAGTTCAAACTTCCCAAAGAGTACAGCTGGCCAGAAAAGAAGCTCAAAGTCTCCATCCTCCCCGACGTGGTCTTTGACAGCCCGCTGCACTAGCCTGGGCTGGCCCTGCAGGGGCCAAGGGCGAGCCCAGCTGCTTCCCGGTGACTCCAGTGTAACAACTGCATAAACGAGATTCCTGCAAACACAAGGACAAGTGTGAGGATGACTGCGTAGCCCCTACACTGCAGCCTGCTGGGATGCCCCGCACAGGCCGCAGGGCTCCCCCTCACCTGCAGCTTGGGGGGTCTCCGCACCTGCAGCCGGCCGAGCCACATGACCAGGCCGGGGCCCCAGGGGGCTGCAGTCGGGCAAATGTCAACTTTCCCCTCCTGCTGCCACCGCAGGTTCTGGTTTGAGATTTGCCTCTGGACCTCTTATGTGCCCCCAGGTGGAGACAGGCCTCATTCCCACCTGCCCTCTGCCGCATAGCCCAGCGGGAGGGAGGTGTAACAGCCAGCTACCCTGCCCAGCTCAACTCTGGGAAGCCTTCGGTAGTCAAGCTCTTCTGGCGGTGCAACGATTCCTTTGATCGTGTTTGGTTTTCTTCCTCCTTATTTTATTTTGTAGAAACCGGATGGTATTTTATTGCTCTTCAAAGATGTCCAGAAGCCATGTATATATGTTTTTTTAAAAAAAACAGAACTTTATTTCCAGATGAACTTTCTCATTCTCACAGACAAGGGCCTGGGGCCGTCTCCCCCAGAGCCGCCACCAGAAAAGGTGCTGGTGTTCACCTGCCGGTCAAGGCCTCGGAGGAGTCAGCTTCGCACAGAGGCTTTTCTTCCCAGCCAGGCCTGGGGGAGCCAAGACACTCCCCCATGCAGCCTGGAGCCCAGTTTAGCTGGGGCAGGAAGGGCTGCTGCTGGTTCCCAGGTGGACTGGGCCCCCACAGAGTTCAAGATCATCAGGGTCTCTGAGACTTGGTGACCCCAGCCTCATCTTCTAGGCATTTTCCTCCCAACCAGGCCTGCCCAAGACAGGGTAAAGCCCAGCACTTCATAGACCATCCCCACCTGCCACTCAGGGCCTGGGTCTCCAGCTCTTTGCCACTCCCATCCCATTTCCTCATCCACTGGGCCTCCCAGCCTCCAGGCTGCAGGACTCTTACTTATTAAAAACAGAAGAATCAACCTCTTCACATGTCTTTCACATTAGTTTTGCAAACACTGCACTCTCCCGCCTTTCATTCATTTCTGTGTTGATTCATTTCTCATCCTTCATTCTCTACCCCTTGTCCTGTCTCCTTTCCGGCATCCTGGCCTCTAGTGGTCTTTGGTTCCTCACTCCAGTACTGCAGATCTCACGGTCTTCCTGTCTCATAGCCAACCTATCTCTGACCCGTAGTTTGGGGGTTCTTCTGGTGTTGTCTCTCACTTTTGACCTGTAATCACAAGCCCGTTTCAGGCCCTCTTACCCCTAACTCTGGGGATGGCTATTACGAGACCACCCTTCTGGCTCTCCCATGACAAAGTTCTTTTGTCTGTCAGGGACCACACAGACAGACAACATGCCCTGGCCCCTGTCTGCAACCGCCACACACATGGGCACTATCAGGAGTGCCGAGGAAGCCCATAGGGCGCAGGGCACCTCTGATGAGCCATCCAGCCAAAGAGCTGCCTTCAGGGGCATGAGGGTGGCCAGGCTATTGGACTTCCAAGGGGCCATTCAGGTCTGGCTCTTTCTCTGCTTACACCCTCAGGGCTACCTGGTTAGCACCATCAAACTCAGAGCTTCAAGGCAGATCCACCTGGCATCTGGGAGACACATACCACCACCACCACCACCCCCCCACCACCGACACAGCAAAGGTGGAAGCCCCTCTGGACTTGATGTTGGCAGCAGCTGTGCCTTCTGCTCTGAGGACTTTTCCAGAAGGACATTTCCTGGTCTTCACCCACCACAGCATCCCCACCTTGAAAACTCTTGTCTTTAGATGTTTTGTGGCCAAAGAGGTGTCATTGACTTGCTTCCTTTCCTTGCCATCCTGACCTACTTCTCCACAGATTCTTTCTGGGGACCTGCCTCTACCCCGCCTGCTTTGGCTTGGGGGCAGGCGGGTATTTTCTGAGCTAAGTTTTGTGGTCAGTACAGAAGGCAAAAGGGAAGCAGGTTAGCTCTGAGACAACAAGCCTGTGAAGCCTGTGGCTCCTTCCTGCCTCCCCCCACCCCCGCTAGCCCCTCCTCTTATCGGGAACCTCCAAGGTTCAGCTGAGACCAGCCTCCATCTCATTTCCCTACAACGCTTTGGCTCCAGAGGGGTGACAGAGCATCTACCATCTCTGCCCAGACCTCTTTCCTCTTTCTGGAAGGTGGTGGTGCCTTCCAGAGGGAGTTCTTCACTGAGAGGGGACCCCCATTGAGGATAAAGCAAGACAGATTGTGGGGCACGTCCAGCACAGCACTTGGCATATAGCAGGCACTCACTAGAGGGACCCCTTCTTTCCCTCTCCGTAGCTCTTTGGAAGCCCTGACCTCATAGTAAGTTGGGGAGGTTAAGAAGTCTTCCTCCCTACATCTGCCTACATAGGCTTCCCTGAAGCTTGCCCCTTCCTACTCTGTCCCTCCATGTCCCTGTGACTGAAGCTTCTGAGGGGAAGGGGCTCCTTCATGCTATTTGCTGGCAACACAAGGTGGACACAGCCGCAGCTCCTCAGGCCCAGTGTGGGCTGCAGGAGGACCACGGCCCCAGCTGCCATTCTGTGGGGGTGGAGAAGCTCACGCAGGGTCTCAGGTCTGGCTGGGGAGCTGGTGCCTCTTCCTGCCCTTCTCTTCCAAAGGCGAGGCTTCAGGGCAGGGTCTGGGAAGCCTTGGGGAGAAACTAAAGGGCTAGCATGTTTTAAAAAATAAACACAAGTTCTTGGGACTGGGTTTTGAGATTGAGAACAGGGGAAAAACCTGCAGGTCCGCCCCTATGGGGCAGACCAGGAGAGAATTCCCTTGACTGTATTTTTTTATCTGGTTGTCTTTCCTCGCTGGCTTCCAGGTCCTTGTGTCAAGTGAGGTACCTGGGTCCCTGTTATAAGTCAGGAGCCCTGTAGAAAGAGCCCTCCTTTTGTACAAGTACCTGAATGCTGCAATGAGCAGACTTTTGTAAATTTTTATATTAGTTTCTAATGTCAATGGTGACTCGGTTCCTGGGGGCTGCAGCCAGCCTGGGACTTTTGTAAGAATTTTTGGGTGACTCACTTAGATGTCGTTTCCTTCTTGTCCCCTCTTCCTCTGTGTAATCTAAGTGCATTAAACGTATTTGCAGAAGTGCCTGGGTCTTGTGCTCCTTTCTGGCTGCCTGGAGTAGGGGAGCGGAAAGCCTGGGGCCCTGGCAGAGGGCTGGGTTGGACTCAGCCTCTTAGAAGAAGCCAGGATGTGGAAAGGCCCAGAAGACTGATGTTGGGAGTGGAGGGGGTGCCAAGGAAGCAGGATCACGCAGCAGTGACTCTTCAGTCATGCAGAAATGACTTCACAGGGACAGGCTCTCTCACTGGTCTTGAACT
Source organism: Bubalus bubalis (assembly GCF_019923935.1). Taxonomy (NCBI): domain Eukaryota; kingdom Metazoa; phylum Chordata; class Mammalia; order Artiodactyla; family Bovidae; genus Bubalus; species Bubalus bubalis. The sequence goes on from NC_059179.1 coordinate 23,443,419, forward strand.
CCTCTAAGGTCAAGGGGGTAGGAGGTGGAACAATCTGGGGTGATGAGTGAGTGGGTAAAGACCCTCTCTTCTGCCTCATTCTCCTCCCCTCCTCTCACCAAAAAAAAAAGAAACCTTTTTCCCCTGGGAAGTCGGGCCTTCCTCAGGTCCAGTTTGGAGTTCTTATGCCCCTTTCAGCGAGGGCAAGAGACAGCAACAACCCCCACCCCCACCCCCAGCCACCTACATTCAATCTCCTAATTCAGGGCCTGGGGTAGGCTCAGAACCAGCACACCAGCCCACCCTTCCTATGAAATCTTCTGGGCCTGCTCTGGGTGAGGAGGCAGGTGGCTCTTCCTTCCCCGAATCGCCCAGCTCCTGTCTCTCCAGGGCCTGGTGTGGCAAAGCAGAGCCTAGTGCTAGAGGGGAGAAGCCCCGAGAGGCAGGCAGGAGAGGGGTCTGCACCCAGCCCAGGTCCACAACCCTGCAGGACTGCTCTGGGTCCTCACACATTCTTTCCCTTCCTACTAGGCCTGCTTGTCCATCCTGTGGAGTAGCAGAGCCCTTTTCTTCTGGTCCTCAGGATGGAGCCATAGTACCCAGGAGGTTCTGCAGAGGTCCTGGGGGTGGCTTGAGAGGGTAGGACCTGAAGGAGTCAGCTCCTGTCTGAAGGGCTCTTAGCTCCCCTCCCTGTCCTCTTGAGAAGCAGCTGGATCTGTGGGACCTGCCTTAGAGGGAGGTCACTACTCCTTCCTCTGTGACCTCCTGCTGAACTGTGGCTGCCCCTACCCCCACCCCAGGCAGTGGGGCAAGTCCTGTCTGGGGCCTTCAGTCTCTCCGGGAGGCAGAGCCTCCTGGAGCCAGGCTGACTACCCTGGGGTGGCCCAGGCCACACCCCTTCCCCTTTCTCCCTGGAGACTGGGGGCGGAGTGCTTATCTAATCCTCCTCATCTGACTAGCCTGGAAGGACCCAGGGTCAGGGTGACGTTCTTGCCCCAGAGAAAACAGAATAGGGAGATTCTGTGCTGAGGTGACTCTGGGGGAAGGAGCAGGCTGAGTTTGTTTCTGGAAAGAAAAGAGTTCCTGGGCGTGAAGCAGAGACTCTATCCCTAGATGTAGGGACAGAGGAATCTTCCATGTGATCTCTAATGTCTCCTCCAAAAGCCTATACATTCCTCCAGGTAGACACCCTACTTGAGGGGTCAGGGGACCCACAGGCTTCAAGCCATGGGACAGGGGATGGTGAGAGATTTGCCAAACTGGCCTGACCAGAAGGCTAATGCGTACTGGAAATGAGTGACTCAACCCAGCCTGCCAGGCTCTGAAGTGGGGAGGCCAGCAGGGGGTGAGGAGGGTGATCAACTGGGCAGGAGAAGGAAGAGAAGCATCCCAAGACCACAGGGCAGGGAAGGATGTGGTCTGGGAGGGGAGGCCATTTGGGCCCCTTTCATGGGGGTATGAAGAGACTAACCAGCCCCTCCTCCTCCTCAGCGCAGGAAGTCTTCAGCAGAGAGGTAAGGGCAGGATGCGGGGAGGGCAGGAAGACTGCTGGTGGGCATCCACGGTTGGTGTCAATGTAGCTTTCTGAGGAACTTGAGGGGCAAGGGAGACCTTGAGTGGATTGTGATGAGAGGAGTGGCCGTATTGGGGCCAGAGAACGAAGAGAAGTGACACTGTTCGTTTGTTTTTCCAATTTCACTGCGGCCACCCCCATTCCATCTCAGTACTGAAAGCACCGAAAGGAAAGAGAATGGAGCTTCTGTGGTCTCAACCTTGACAAGACAGAAGAGGGCCACCTGAGCAGTGCTGAGCTGCTATGATACCACTGTGGAAACCGTAAGAACTAGAAAATATGCTCGCTTGTCCTTTCAACTAACGTGCGGCAGGCACTCGGATGTATGCTGGGAGACTCCTCACAGGCCCAGCCTGAAGGAGCTCATAGTGCAGTGGGAGGAAGACGGATGAGGAAGCAATTGCAGGAAGAACCATAAAAGAGGAAGGCTGCTTTCCATCCCACCCCAGCTCCACCACTTATCATCAGTGTGCCTTTAGACAAGCTGACTCAGCTCTGCCTCAGTTTCTTCATGTAAAAGTGGATACTCACTTCCTAGAAATGTTTTGTTTTTAAATACTTACTTATTGATTTTGGCAGCACTGGGTTTTAGTTGCAGCATTCGGGCTCCTTAGTTGTGGCATGTGGGATCTAGTTCCCTGACTATGGATCTAACCTGGGCCTCCTGCATGGGGATCATGGAGTCTTAGCCACTGAACCACCAGGGAGGTCTCTCCCAGAGTTTTTGTAAGGATCATAGTAATTGCTTAGTTAGCGTTAACACTTTATTAAAGGGCTATACCACTTTGTTAAAGGGCTTCCCAGGTGGTGCTAGTGGTAAAGAACCCACCTGCCAATGCAGGAGATGTAAGAGACGAGGGTTCAATCCCTGGGTTGGGAAGATCTCCTGGAGTATGAAATGGCAACCCGCTCCAGTATTTTTGCCTGGAAAATTTCATGGACAGAGGAGCCTGGCAGGCTACAGTATGTGGGGCCGCAAAGAGTCGGACACAACAGAGTGACTGAGCACACACACACATGTGCCAGGATATGAACACAGAGAAGGTGCCCAAGCCAGTCTGGGGAGACTTAAAAAGGTTTCCTGCAAGAAGTGACATCTAAGTTGAAACCTGATGCTTAAGGATAAATTGGGCAAAACGGGGTGGGGTGCTGTACTTTGAAAAGCTCTCCAGGCAAACAGAACAACAGGGGCAAAGTCCCCAAACTCTTCTCAGGAACTGTGGAGTTCAAATTGCCTACAGTAGATTGCTTAAGTCATCCAGCTTTCACAGTAGGATCATCCCCCTACCTGCTGGATGGAGAACATATTGAAAGAGAGGTAGATTGGAGGCAAGGTGACCAGTCAAGCCTAGATTAGAATAGAAGTGGTAGGAATGGAGAGAATGGGATTCATTCATTGATACAACAAATATTTGTTGAGCATCTACTATGTGCTAGGTCCCATCAGGGATACAGTATTAAAAAAATCCCTTCACAGATCTTAAATCTTGGTAATGGAAGATTTTTAAAAGTTGGACACATAGTACATGGAGCTATGTGCTAAGGAGAAAAAATGCAACAGAGGAAGAGAGAGAGTGAGGACTGAAGGAGAGGCACGTTTTAAAATATGGAGGTCAGGAAAGGCCTCACGGCCTAGGCATCACTTGAACAAAGGATCTCAGTGACAGGAAGAAGGGTGCAGTAGGGATATCTGAGGGAAGACAGATTCAGACAAAGTAAGGTGCAACTGTGAAGAGCCTGGGGGCTGGGGCATGGGAGACACACCAGCTATACTTGAGGAACAGCAGGGAAGCCAGTGTGGCTGGGGCAGAGGAAGGGGACCATAGATTACTTACACAGAGGCCAGACCTTACACAGACCTTAAGGTCCTGTGTAGGACCTTACAGGCAATTATAAAACTTTGACTTTTATTCTGGTGGAAGTAGGAAGCCATTGGATGAGTAAGCAGAAGAGTGACAAAATCTGACACATTTTTAAAAGATTACTCTGGCTCTTCAGTTGAGAATTGACTCCAGGACCTAAGGGCAGGGGCTTTCCTTGTGGCTCAGCTGGTAAAGAATCTGCCTGCAATGTGGGAGACCTGGATTCGATCCCTGGGTTGGGAAGATCCTCTGGAGAAGGGAAAGGCTACCCACTCCAGTACTCTGACCTGGAGAATTCCCAAAGAGTCGGATACCACTGAGCGACTTTCACTTTCACATAAGGGCAGAAACAGAAACCGGTTAGGATCTACTGAAATAAATAGACAAGAGTTTGTGGTAAGTTATGGAGAGGTTAAGAAGTAGTCAGGATTTGCCAACATCTTGAAGGGGCAGCAGGTTGGGAAGTGAAGAGGATGAAGGTTTTCATTTTGAGTACACTGAATTCAAGCTACTTGTGGGACATCGGAGTGGACAGCACATTGGCTACATGAATCTGCAACCAGGAGGGTGAGGATCTAAGCTGGAGACTGATTGGGGAGTCATCAGTATATAGACAGTAGTAAAGCCTTAGTATAAAAACATATACTTCTGCTTTATTGACTATGCCAAAGCCTTTGACTGTGTGGATCACAACAAACTGTGGAAAATTCTTAAAGAGATGGGAATACCAGACCACCTTACCTGCCTTCTGAGAAATCTATATGTAGGTCAAGAAACAACAGTTAGAACAGAACATGGAACAACAGACTGGTTCCAAATTGGGAAAGGAGTACATCAAGGCTGTATATTGTCACCCTGCTTATTTAACTTATATGCAGAGTACATCATGAGAAATGCCCACCTGGATAAAGCACAAGCTGGAATCAAGATTGCCAGGAAAAATATCAATAACCTCAGATATGTAGATGATACCACCCTTATAGCTGAAAGCAAAGAGGAACTAAAGAGCCTCTTGATGAAAGTAAAAGAAGAGAGTGGAAAAGCTGGCTTAAAACTCAACATTCAAAAAATGAAGATCATGGCATCTGGTCCCACCCCTTCATGGCAAACAGATGGGGAAACAATGGAAACAGTGACAGACTTTATTTTCTTGGGCTCCAAAATCACTGTGGATGGTGACTGCGGCCATGAAATTAAAAGACGCCTGCTCTTTGAAAGAAAAGCTATGCTCAACCTAGACAGCATATTAAAAAGCAGAGATATTACTTTGCTAACAAAGGTCCATATAATCAAAGTTTGGTTTTTCCAGTAGTCATGTATGGATGTGAGAATTGGACCATAAAGAAAGGTGAGCACCAAAGAACTGATGCTTTTGCACTGTGGTGTTGGAAAAGACTCTTGAGAGTTCCTTGGACTGCAAGGAGATCCAACCAGTCAATCCTAAAGGAAATCAGTCCTGAATATTCATTGGAAGGACTGATGCTAAAGCTGAATACTTTGCCCACCTGATGTGAAGAAGTGACTCATTGGAAAAGACCCTGATGCTTGGAAAGATTAAAGGCAGGAGGAGAAGGGTACAACAGAGAATGAGATGGTTGGATGGCATCACCAACTCAATGGACATGAATTTGAGCAAGCTCCAGGAGTTAGTGATGCAAACAGAAGCCTCCTGGTGTGCTGCAGTCCATGGGGTCGGACACGACTGAGGGACTGAACTGAACTGAAAGCCTTAGGAGTAAATGAGGGAGCAGGTGTGGGTTCATAATAGTGTGGAGGACAGTCAATATTTATGAGATAGAAACTGGAGAAGTCTGTGGTTAGAAAGATAAGGAGACAGAACAGTATGATGTTATAGAGGTCAAGGGGAGCTGTCTAGAAAGGTGAGAAATTAGTGGAATCCTTTAGATTATCCCGAAGGTCATTGATGAGGAGGCCAGAGAAGGATGTTCCAATAGCACCAACCTAGACCTTGTTTCTTTGCACCATCTTTCAACCAAGGAATTGAAGATTAGTGTTTGAAAGTCACTTTCTCTTTGTTTATTCACTGATATGCATGCATGTGTTCATTTACTCAGCATAAGACCTCCTATGTAAGGGGATGCAAAGTACTAAAAGATACATGCTCTGTACTTGAAGGACCCATATTAACCACCCAATCAGGAATAAAGAAATGAAGGTCCTAAAGTAGAGAGGCTCTTTGGTTTTATGAAAGGATCAGACTCATGGGTCATTTTGAACTGGGCTTAAATCTCAGGTCTACCATTTAGAACAAACTCATGAATCTCAAATGCATAATCTTCAGCACAAACCTCCCCTGAGTCTGTATATACAACTGTTTCCTCTGGAATTTCCACTGGGATAGCTAAACCAATTCAAACATAACTTAGAACTATTCAAAAGTCTCTCCACCCAAATGTAATCCTCTCCAGTTCTCTCCTTCTGGGTAAATGGCATCACCGCCCAGGCTCTTGTTAAGGCCCAAATCCTAAATTCAGAATATTCTGTATTCATACAGTGATAAGCATATCTTGATCCCATTCTTACTCTATTACTATTATGTCTTGATTCCTCTTCACCCCATATCTAATTTGCCTCTACTTCCAAAATACATCCTAAATCTAGTAGCTTCTCATAACCAGCTTCAAGTCCAAACTCCTTACCACGACACTGTGTATTCTGGTCCCTACCTGGCTTTTCCCTCACAACAGGCCTTCTTTCTGCCCTGGAACATACTTCATTCATTGCTTTTGTATTTGTTTTTCCCTCTGATTGAAGCACTCTTTGGACTTCCCAGGTGGCACAGTGGTAAAGAATCCACCTGCCAACCAGAAGACACAATTTGATCCCTGGGTTTGGAAACTCCCCTGGAGAAGGAAATGGCAACCCACTCTAGTATTCTTGCCTGGAAAATTCCATGGACAGATGAGCCTGGCGGGCTACAGTCCATGGGGTCGCAAAGAATCAGACATGACTAAGCACACATACCACACCCAGACTGTCACTTGCCTGTGAAGTGAAGTCAAAGTCTCTCAGCCGTGTCCGACTCTTCTCAACCCCATGGACTGCATAGTCCATGGAATTCTCCAGGCCAGAATACTAGAGTGGGTAGCCCAACCCTTCTCCAGTAGATTTTCCTGACCCAGAATCGAACCGGGATTTCCTGCATTGCAAGCAGGTTCTTTACCAGTTGAACTACCAGGGAAGCCCTGACTCCTCCTGAATATTCAGGTCTCAGCTCAAATTTCACTTTCTGAGAATATTGTGTGAGTCCCTTACTCTCCGTCACAGAAATTATCCTACATAATTAATTAAAAAAAATTTTTTTTGGGGGGTACATATACTCCAGGGAATCCCCAGGGCCTAGAAAAATGCCTGGTGCATGAGACTTTTGTTAAACATTTGTTAACTGACAGGTTGACTCCAATTTTTTTTTTTTTTTACTCCATTTTTTTAGGCCTCCATTTCCTTATAAACTGAAGAGACTAATAATGCATATTTTGTTTGGTAGATTTGAGCCTCAGAAATGTAGGGAAGGGAATTCTCTAGCTGTCCAGTGGTTAAGACTCTTCACTTCCACTGCAGTGGGAACAGGTTCGATCCCTGTGGAGGCACTAGGATCTCACATGCTGCCCTGGGCAGCCGAAAATAGAGTATCAAAAAAAGAAGTAGGTAAAAATATTGAGGATACCGGGGAAATTGCTGCACAGTGAACCTTTGAAATTTGCTGCTGAGTTCCATCAGAACAGATGAGCCGACTGACAACCCTCCTTTCCCTCTCAGGTAAAAGGAGACACGGGTGAAGAGTCCTAGGAAGATGTGGTCCCACTCCACAGCATTATCGTCTCCCTTTTAAGAAGCAGAGAAACTCACCCCCCATTTCCAATGTTTAATGTACCGAAGTTAGTGCAAGTCACGTGAGCCCCGGGTTGCCCCGCCTTAAAGAGGCGGAGTCTCAGTTTGGAGACCAATAGCAGGAAAAGTCTCCGGAACAGCCCCCAACTCCAGACAGGGATAAGGGGAGGAGCCGGGCGCCCAGCAACTGTTATAGCACTTCCGGACAATAAGCCACTCCCCTCCTCCCCCTTCCCTGTCCGCTTATTTCTCTAGTGCCGGGTGGGCAGAACCAGCGGGTGCTGATTACAGGCCCCGCCGTACTGCTGCTGCTTTCTCCTCGCCTACACCTCCCAGTCTCCCCCCGCTACCCTCGCAGAGTAGCGGGACCGGCCTTGATGTAGGGACACCACCCTCCTGCCTCCGCCTCTCTCCGCGCTAACTCGGGACCCCGGCTCACCGCAGTCCGCTCGCGTCTCCACCCTGCCCGCCGCGCTCTGCTCCGAGCTCATTGTATCCTCCCCATTCCTGGGCTCAGACTCCGAGGCCAAGCTGTGGCGGGAAGATCGGGGACCCCTGTGCACCCCTCCAGCCGGTCCCGCGAATTGGGGCCCCTCCCCCGCCTGCCGTCCTCGCAACAGCGCGGTAGTGGCGAGGGCTCTCTTTCCTCACCACTAAAGCAGAGAGGGCTGACTGGCGGGCAGCAGGGACGAAGCCCCCCACTCCCAGCCGCGAGCCCCCTCCTCCCGTCCCCTTCCTAGGGGAAGGAGAGCCTAAGCCCGAGCGAGCTGAGACAGGAAAAAGCAGCCGTGGACTGCCCAGCCAGCAGATCATTTTTATTATCGAGATTATTATTAAAAGGGGGCGGGGAGCCCAGGATGAGGGGGAGGGGGTTAGAGACGCAGCTATTTTTATTAAACAGATTATTCCTGAAATAATAATACGCGCAAGATGGCTGAAGGTGGCTGTGATGAGAGTGTTGGGGCTCCCCCCCCTTTTTTTTTGATCTAAGGATAAAGCTCTGAGGCGACAGCCGCTGCGGAGACCCTGCCCGGAGTGCCCTCCCCTCAGTTGAGAAGCAGCGGGCGGACAAACGGACCCACAGACGGAGCGACTGGCTCGGGCCCGCCCCGGACGCGTCGCCTGGGCAGCAGCTGGGGGCCGCGGGCGCTCGCCTTTCTGACGACTTCTTCCAATTCTAATCTTTTTTTATTTTTTGGAAAGAACCAGGGTGGGTGGAGCAGAGGTGGAGAGAAATCGGGACTTGGCATTTTCTCCCCTGTCTTCTAATCTGAGGGAGGCCAACAGCCCTCCCCTTAAAAATCCCACCAAAAAAAAAAAAAAAAAAAAGAGCGAGCGATAGAAAGAACGCTGCAGGACCCTCCAGCGAGCGCGCTCGGACCCCCGGCCGCCACTGCGGCGGCTGCCGGGAGCTCAAGATGGCTGGACGCTGAGAGAGGCAGCCCGGCCCGGCTGGCTCGGCCCGGCTCCGCCGCCGCGGGCTGGCTCCGACCGCAGCCCCGAAGACCGGAGCAGAGGCCGAGAAGAAAAGAAAGTGGGGGGGAGGAGGGGGGCCGGGGTGGCGAAGGGGGAGGGCCGGGCCGGGGCGGGGGGGGGAGGGGAAGGCCGGGAGCCGAGCCTCCTGTTCATTAGCAGTTGAGAAAAATTCCTTTCTAGTTTGATCAATCCTTGTTTTCCTCGGCAGAGCCGGGGCGCCCGCCCAGCGCGGAGACGGAGAGCGGGGTCTTTCCGCGGCGGGGGCGCCCGGCGCCAGGCCTCGAGGGAGCGCAGAAGTAGAGACGAGGGGGTCAGGCCGGAGCTCCGCCGGGGCTTCTCCTCCCTCCCTTACTGGTTGGCTTTTTTTTTTTTTTTTCCACTTCTCTCCCTCCCCCTTCCGTTTCTATTTGTGAAGGGAGGAGGAAGGCAGAGGCGGGCTGCTGTCTCTGGCCGGGGACTGGAATTTCATCTGAATGACTGCCCCTGCGCTCACGCAGCGCCCCGGAGTCGGCCCGCCTGCGCCCCGCAGCCCGCACCCGCAGACCGCGGGCCAGCCGGTAGGCGCCCACGCCGCGGCCCGGGGACCGGCTCGCCTCGCCCGCCCGGTCCGGATCTAGCAGTCCTTGGCCGGGCCGCACTCGCTTCCCCGGCCTCTCAGACCCCGGACGAGGCGAGGGAGGCGCGGCGCCGGCGAGCCAGGAGAGAGCCACCATTGCCGCCGCCGTCTCTGGAGGAAGTGTGCGGCTCCCGGGCTCTGTCTGCCTTGGGGCGCGCCCCAATGTCAGCCGCGGGCCGGAGTGCGGGCCGCCGGCCGCCGCAGCCCTAGCCGCGCCGACCGGGAGGCGGCCTCTTATATGGAATTTAGACCCCGGCGCTCCCCTCCAGGGCTGGTGCCCCGGCCGCGGCCCTGGCGCAGTCCGCCGGCTCCCGCTAGGCGCTCGGGAGGAGGAGGAGGAGACGCAGCCGGCTGCGCGCGCTGCGTGAGGACCGAGGCTCACTCCTCCGGGGGGGCGGGCGCGCGGAAGGCGCTGGTGAACTGAGCGACTGTCGGGACCGCTCGGGGCTCGGTGGCCCTCCCGCGGCACCGGACGGACCCCCCAGGTCGGGGAGTTGGGGAGACCTGCCCGGGCCCCCTGCCCGCCGCCGCCATGGCGGAGAATTGGAAGAACTGCTTTGAGGAGGAGCTCATCTGCCCGATCTGCCTGCACGTCTTCGTGGAGCCGGTGCAGCTGCCGTGCAAACACAACTTCTGTCGGGGCTGCATCGGCGAGGCGTGGGCCAAGGACAGCGGCCTGGTGCGCTGCCCGGAGTGCAACCAGGCCTACAACCAGAAGCCGGGCCTGGAGAAGAACCTGAAGCTCACCAACATCGTGGAGAAGTTCAACGCCCTGCACGTGGAGAAGCCGCCGGCGGCGCTGCATTGCGTGTTCTGCCGCCGCGGCCCCCCGCTGCCCGCGCAGAAGGTCTGCCTGCGCTGCGAGGCGCCCTGCTGCCAGTCCCACGTGCAGACGCACCTGCAGCAGCCCTCCACCGCCCGCGGGCACCTCCTGGTGGAGGCGGACGACGTGCGGGCCTGGAGCTGCCCGCAGCACAACGCCTACCGCCTTTACCACTGCGAAGCCGAGCAGGTGGCCGTGTGCCAGTACTGCTGCTACTACAGCGGTGCGCATCAGGGACACTCGGTGTGCGACGTGGAGATCCGGAGGAATGAGATCCGGGCAAGTACCCTACACACACACACACTCACACACTCCCCTCCTTCCAGGCAGCCTGGGACCACCCTTCCGGACAGGCTGACTCTTGTGACATCAGCCCAGAGGCCCCTTTCCAAACTCCTACTCTGGAAGTTTGGAGGCAAGGTCCTGGGAAGAAGGGTCCCCAATCGCTACTTGATATATTCCTGCACCTGTGCTCATAGGGTCCATCTTGTGAATCACTTATAGAAATGAGGTGTGGGGCTGTCAGGGGTAGAGTTTGGCTGTTGCTTTTCTGTTTTGCGCGCAGCTCCCTGGCCCGGCAGTTGTTTCCGTAGGCCCTAGGGGAAGTCACTAAAGGCAGTGACCCAGGTCCTGCTTCTCCAGCTGCTGTTTATGTAATGAGTGTCCTGGTGCCGCTGCTGTGGCTGACATGATCCATGATGCTGGCATACCAATGAGGAAGTAAACAAAAGCAGCCATGTTAGTTTCAAGCCCTATTGGAAACACATTGGGGGGGTGGAGGGGGAGCTTCCGGAGGGAGAACAGAGCCCCTGGCCAAGGCCTGGGCAGCCAACGGCATCACCAGGACAGCATCTCGGCTATTGGGATTATTCCCCATGACCCCCTCTCCATGTGTGGGAATCTCTGCCCACGGTGTGCCTGTGTGTGTTGCACGCGTCCGCATGAACACACCTTAAAGTATGTCTTCATCACCCTGAACCCTTTTCTCCCAGCCCAGCCCTCTATCACAGCCCTCCCACATTTGGGGAGGGGAAGTGGAAGACGGAAAAAGAATCCTGTGGGTTTAAGGTTGAGCCGCCTTGCAATCTGGTTTCAGGCAGCTGGCTCCCCTGGGCTGCCGGCTGGGTGATTATGGAACCGCATCCCCTCCCATTGTATACACCCTGCAGCAGCGGCCAATGTCAAAACCGCCTTCCCCCTCAGGCCTCTGGGTCTGGCCTGGCTGTGGAGCTGGACTGAAGCAATACTTCCGTCCCCTTCAGTGGAGGGGGCTCCTCCTAGGTTCCTCCCTGGTCCCCTGGCTTTCAGGGTTGAGTCATACCAGAAGGAAGGGGTTGGCCTGGGACTGTCTGAGCCATCTCAGAAGCCCCAGCTTGGGGCCTGGGTGTGATATCATGGGGGTGAGACTGGGAGTGTTGCTGGGTGGGGACCCCTGGAGGCTAGTCGAGGCCAGTGGGAGCTTGGGTATGAGGAAGCTCTGAACAGGGCACAGTTGGAGATGGGGGCTGTTTCCTGTGAGGGGGACCAGTCAGAATGAGTCACTGTTTAGCAATTAACAAACATACACATACAACTAACAAAAGGCAGGAGGGCTGCCACAGGCTGAGGGCAGGGATAACAAATAAAATTTGCTGTATAATTAGTTTCCAATTGGATGGGCTAGTTCTGGGGTTTTGTGCCAGGGCAGGGCCTCTCGATTCTTAAAGGAAGTGTGTGTGTGACGGGGGAGGATGGAGAGAAGAGCCACCCCCTCACACACATCAGGACTGGAAAAGGCAGAGGCCTAGGGGAGGATATGAGCCCCTTAGTGTACTCCACCCCCCACCCAGGGCAGGCAGAGCCCAGACTGTCCCTAGTATTGAGAAGCTGTTAATAAAGATAGAAGGGCTGGGAAGGAGGCTGGGAAAAGTGCAGAGAAAGAAAAGCTGCCCAGTTCTCTGTCCTGGGTTTGACAGTGGAAAATGAAAGGAGGGGAAAGGTGGAGATGTGGCTGAAAGGCAGAGAAAGGGACAAAAACCAGGGTGATGAGTGAGCGTGTAGTGTGCACCCACGGCTTTCCCCTTAGTTGTGTCAGAGTGCTCAGGTGTCTTTCATTTCAGTGAGGGAGAAAACACCGTTGTGCCTGATTTGGTAGTAGGAGGGTGTCTGTAGATGTGGGTTCGTGTTTTCGAGTGTCTTTGAGACTGTCTGCTTTGCCCTCGAAGGTACCTGGCACACATACACAGTGCACCCTGGAGTTCCCACCAGCAGGTCCTTGAGCGCATGGAAAGGCCTGAACTTTGTTAGCAGCTCCATGTGCGTCTGTGTGTGTGTGTGTTCGTTCCCGTGCCTGCCTTGGGCAGGCGCAGAAGTAGTGGGTTGCATCACAGCCAGATGTGCAGTTCTGTGTGCTCAGCATCTGTGCCCCGCAGCCTGAGTCTCATTCCTTCCCAGGCTTCCCTACCCCAAGCCCTCCAGATCCTCTCTGGTGTCAGGGCACTGGCGTTGGAAGCCCTGCAGTGGTCTCAGCTCCATGCCACTGCCACTCGGTGTGAGCTGGACTTACTGAAAAGGAGGGCCTCACCCTCATGGGAGGGGGTAAGCCGCAGAGAATCTGAATGGAAGAACCCATTGCGCTCCATCCTCACTAGGCCAGCCAGGGGGAGGGGCCTTTTCCTGGCCTCTTTTCCCTTGTGGGAGGGAGGCTGTCTTAAAGGGCCCCTGCTGGTGCCATGGATGAAGGCAACAGAATTCTCCCAGATACAGGAGCAGATGCATGGAAACCTGGATCACACCTTAAGATACAGACAGCTCCACTTCTTGTGCTTCCTCTTCTGTCATCCCAGAGAAGGGGTAGGGGCTGCTGAAATGCCCTATTGGCTAGAAACAGGAAACCCTGATCAATCTCCCCCAGTGGTCCTCTGCCTCATAGTCAAAGCACCCACCTGGTTCAGGGAGCCAAGCAGAGCTTCCACCTAGCAGGGGGTCTCAAAGGCAGGCCTTTGAAATCCTTGCCCCACTCTGCCCTTGTGAAGCCAGTGTGCAGGCCGTGTTGCCCTGAAGCCTGGATGCCCACTGGGTAGACCCTAGAGTCCATGCTCCCGAGACACCTCCCCAGTGTGTTTGCGGCTATGGAAGGCTGAGGACCCAAGATTGGGGCATCCAGGTTGTCAAACCCTCTTCAGCCCCCAGGTTTAGGGATTCATGTGAGCAAACTTGGGACTGGTTTGAGCTGAGAGCACCTTTATCTTAAAACCTTCCTCAACATAGAAAGAAGACTCAAGATAAGGCCTAGATGTGTCTGTAAATGGTTACGCAGGGCGTGTGTGTATGTGTGTGTGTGTGTGTGTGTGTGTGTTCGGGTCATAGTTGTGCCTCTGTGTCATTCCTAGTCCCCCAGACTGAGGTTGGAAATGTTCCCAGGACTCTGTACCTTGAGTTCTCAAAGGTTTAGAGTTGAGAAGAGGTTTTTCTCTGGGGGCAGGATCCCACTTCTTGGGCCATTTTGGGGTTCGCAGCTGTTCCCATTGCTGCTGGCCAGAGGGGTTGCCCTGGGACCCGGGAGGGGACCCTAGGTCTCTCCCTCATGTGTCTGTCACCAGGCAGGCTCTGGGGGAGAGGGTTGCCCTGGCCCAACTAGAGCCCAGCTGTGGCTGCAGCCTGCCTCAGGCAGTATAAACCCCACTGCTCCCTGCCGCCCTCCACCGACCATAATCCTCAGGTCTTAGGTGGGGTGGGAGCTAGGATGGGGAGGCTGTGTGTGAGTGTGTGTGTGACGTGTGAGGGTCAGGTAACTGCTCCTTTACCATCCTGAAGGATCGGGAAGTGGGGCAGGGCTTGGCCTTCCTCCCTGGGCCCCAGGCGGAGAGGAAGGAACCTGAGGCGGAGGCCCATTCCCCCACCTCCACCCCAGGATCCTGCTGATACAGCCGGGCACCTGTCATGCACGCGCTGTTGATTACTCTGCCTCCCCCAGCTCTGGGTGCCTGTGCATCCATCTCCACAGATGTGCGTGTGTAACTGGTGTGTCTGGGTGTGCATCTCATGTGGAACTACTGTTTTGTATCTCACGTGTATATCTCCGAGAAGGTGCAGTGTGAATGATTGACTTAATCACAGAGTTGTCTTGTGTCTGACTGTGGGGCTGGGAAGATCCATGTGTGTGTTACTGGCGAGGGCTAGGGGTGCCCTGCTTGCTGTATACCTGTGCGTGGAAGTTGAGTGTGCACACATGTCTATCAGTGATGGCATTAGTGTGTGTGTGACTGCCTGCCTGTGTGGTTGGTTGGTAGGTGTGAGTCTTGTGTAACTTTCTCAGCTGGTGGGGATGTTGGAGTGGAGAGGGGAGGGGACGCATCTTTGGGTGAGCTTGTTGTCCGAGGTGGGTATTGGAGGAGGAAGCCCAGATGGATCCTGCCATGCTGTGTTGGGGGCAATCAGGGTGGTCGTAGGAAGAAGGGGAGACTGGCTGGGGCCCCAGCCCCGGCCTGAGCAGGCAGGCCTGGCTGGCCGTATCCCGGGTTCTGGGAAAGCCTTCCTTCCCGGCTGGCCTGGCATTCAAACTCAGACAAAAGGGGGCTTTCTCTCTCGCCTCTTTGTTCTGCTGCCCCAGAGCGCTGCTCTCTGCATGGCAAAAGCTAATTCCACTTTGCAGCTGGGAAACCCTCTCTGGGTCTGCCGAGGCTTGCCTCCGAGGTGCGGCCTTTCTCCTTGCCCTGGCTCCTGCCCCGTAGCCACTTCACTCTGGGTCTGTGGTTGTCTGCAGCCTAGGGGTTCACACAGTAGCCCCAAGCAGGGACTGAGGCCCGGGAAGGGATGACCAGGGCAGGCAGAAGCTGCTCTGAGGCCAGGCGGGAGTGCTGTGGCCCAAGGAGAGGGGAGGCTCCTGGGACTAGGGCTGATGCGGGAGAGTGGGGGGCGGCTTTGGCAGCTGGGGAGGAGGTTAGGAGGGGGTCACTCTGCGCAGGGGCTGCCTCCAGAGCGGGAGCTGGCATGGGGGTCATGTGAGCAGAAAGACATGCTCTGGCCGCCCAGCACCCTTTTCTCACCTCCAGCCCTGGCCTCCTCTAAAAAACCAGGGGCCTGGCTCCTGGGGCCCTGTTCCCTCCTGACTGCTTTTCTTCAAGGTTGACTTGAGGACTTTATTATTATCATTTATTAACTTTTATACAGCCTAGAGTTTCTATGGCCTTACCTGTCTGCCCAGTCTAGTCTGGCACCAGAAATGCCAGCTGGGCCTGGCCAGTCAGTCTCCAGAAGGCTGGGAAGCTTTCCCAGGGCAGGAATGTGAGGGGCTCATGATGGATCCCTCTCCAAGCTGGGGTTGGGCATCAGAGAGAGCAGCTCCAGGCAGTCTAGAACATTAGGCGACAGGTATGAGGGTCTTGGAAGTGTGGGAATAGTGAGCCCCCAAGTCTTCCTGATACTTTCGGCCTCACAGGCCCAGGAGCAGACTGGCAGGTCTTAAGTACTCAGGGAAGGAACAGGGGTGGGAGTGGGGCTGGGCCCACAGTGCCCCTCCTTCTGCAGGAGGTGTGGTCCCTTGAGTGCGGCTAGTCTAGACCATGGTTCTCTCCATCCTGCTTCTGCACCCTTGAGGCGTGCCACGGTCCAGGTGGCCTGCTTCGTGCTGGGAGCAGTTTGTGGAGTGTGTGTCCCACTGCTTCCTGCAATAAGAGGCAGTCAAGCTGGGAAGTCTCTCACCTGTGGGTTTTTCCCAGGTAGGAAATGGAGCCTCAACTCTCAGTAATTTCCGGGAGGCTGAGATGGAAAGGAGGCTGCTGGTAGAGGAAGGGGTCCTTGCTTCATCTGCTCTCCATCTTCTAGCTTCTTAGCAACCTGATTCAGTCATTTGGGGGGGTCGAGGGGCAGCAAGCGGATTGCCCTTCTCCCCACCATCACTCCTAACCCCAGTTTTCCATTGTCTGAGACAGCAGTATTCCCCCAGCCTGCTGTTCCCCCAGGTGTTGACTGTGGCAGGAGTAAGATCACCTAGCCCCGAGGGAGAGTGATTTCTGCAAGGGGGAGCTGGACAAGGTAGGCCCCCTTCCCAGGCCAAGGGTGGCTCCTACCCTCTGACAGATTCCTTCCTATCCCCGGCCTCTCCCTTCCCCCTGTAATGGAGACAGAAGGCCGATGGCCTCTGGGCTGGGCTTGGGCTGATGAAACCCAGCCACCTGCTAGGGAATGTGCCCACTTGGCTGGGCTGGGCTCTGTCCCAGAGGGCTCGGGGCAGGCAGGAATTAGGACTTGGATCTGGAGGTCAAGGGAGGACAACCTCAGGGTCCTAGGGTGACAGTGCTCCCAGGAGAGGATGTGGGAAAAGCCCAGAAGAAGGAAGGGGCTGAGTCCCACCCCCTGGGACAAGACCTAAAGTGCCTCCCTGGGCTGAGGGGGGTTTCAGAGGGGTGGGGTGGGGGCCTCCCACTGGTCTGCAGGATGGGAGTGAACAGGCCCACTCCAGGGCTCTGAGGGAAAGGGGGCTGGGATCCCATCTGGGGCTGCCTCTCTCCTGCCCCTCATCTGGGACTCGGCCCCAGGTGTACCCCTACTCTGATACTGATGGGTTTGGCGGTGCACAGATGTGTGGGGGTGGGTGAAGCCTGGGCTCTCAGATGTCCTGGACACTGGGAAGGCCTGGAGCCTCAGAGGCATCTGGGTTGGGGGACTGTCCTCCCAAGTGTGGGGATGAGGCAGCCACCAGGCAGAAATTTGTTGCAGGGAGGTACAAAGGTCTAAAGTCCTTTGGTATTCTGGCCACCTCACCTTCACGCAGGCCTCCCTCTGTTGTCTGGGGCCTTCAGGAGGCCCTGCCCCCACCGTGCAGGGGTGTGTGTGAGACAGCGTGCCCGAGGCGGCCTCAGGGCCCAGTGGGCGGTGTGTGCTGGTGTGTGCCCTGCAGGTGGATACATGTCGTTGGGCCGTACTCTGGGGGCTGCCTGCCCTCTTCACGTCACTGGGGGCACTTTCTACTTCCCTTCGCAGTTGAGACCCAAGGACCTTCCCAGTTGAGACCCAAGGAAGGACGTGTGACTACCTCCATTCTTGCTCCCAGCCAGCTGTGTTTCTAGACAGGCTCTGACTCCCAGGCTGGCAGCAGATCCCTGTGCGCATTGGGCTGGGGTGAGGGGCCTGCTGGAAGGATGAGGTGCTGGAGCGGGAGCAGGGCTGAATCCGTGTCATGAGGTGCTGTCCTGGGTCACTGAAAGGTCAAGTTGTTGGAGGGCGCGGTGCAGTGTCCCGGACTTTGCCAGCTCAGAATCTGAATGCCTCCTCCTGGCCCCAGAGATTTGGTTTTCTGTTTCCAGGGTTGCCACCAACACAAAACAGGGTCGCTGAACTCTCTTGCTGGCCTTGGTTTCCCCATATGTAAAAGGGGTTGGGGTAAAAGGGAGGGATTGCTGGTAGCTTGTCTTGAGGAAGCCACCTGAATGTGAATAGGAGTGAGGGTCACGGGGTCAAACTTGAGGGGCACTTTGAGGTGTACACAGAGGAAGAAAAAGAACCACTTCTTGTGGAGTGGACACTTACTGTGAGCTAGGGTCTGTGTGATCTGTTTTGCAAGTCTTGTTTTGTGCACAAAACTCATGGGTTTATTCAGCAAACAACGTTATGCATCTGTAGGGTGCTGGGGTCCTGGGGTCTCAACTGGGAAGGGAAGTAGAAAAATACAGCAGCAAAGCCCTGTTTTCAAGAAGCCTTGAGTTTTGTTTGGAGATCAGAGTGCAGTTTGTCAGACAGACTATAGAACACTGTTGTCATAGCTTTTCCTGTGACGTGGCCACGATTTGTGTCTGTAGTGTCCAGTATAGTAGCCACTAGCTACATGGAGCTGTTGAGCACTTGAACTGAGGGTGGTACACATGAAAAACTGGTGCTTAGTGTATTTGACTTTTAATTAACTTAAAGTGAAATAGCCACATTGTGACTAGTGGCTACCATATTGGACCCCACAGCTGTAGGAGGAGAGAATGTGACAGCCCCACCATACAGCCAGGACAGGGAGAGACCTTCAGAGCCTCTGAGCAGGGGCCATGGAGAGGAGCGGAGCCTTAAGTTGGGCCTTGAAGGATAGACGGGGGATGGGAGAAGGCACCGTGGGCTACAGAAAGGCATCAGTAGGCTGCAGGGAGCTCAAATGTGCAGTGTCAGGGACAAGATACCAGCCCACCTGACTGGGAGAAGCAGGTTGTAAGAGCCTACGGTGTTTGGAAGGAGGGGTCATTGAGGGTTCTTGGGCAGGAAACAGATCCTGTTTCAAGAGGTGTGTCTGGTAAGGGAGGATAACAAAGTGGTTGGAACAGCCAGGATGAGCAGCCCTGGGAGGAAAGGGGTTGTGGAGTCAGATTAAGGGCTGAGAAGAGCAGCATGGTCCAGACCCTTCCAGCAAACTGGCCTCAGGTCTTCGGAGAGCCAGAGTCTCCTCTCCCTCCAGGTCCAACTAGCAAGAACTTCAGAGGCCCAGCTCTCAGTGTCAGGCGCAAGCCAGGGGTCAGCTGGCTGGCTTGATGTCCCGCAAGTGTAAGGCAAGCATAAGATCAGATCTCTGGGCTGGGCCAGAGGACTTGTGAGATCCAGAAAGGCTGTGTGAAGCTCTGCACCATTTCTAAGATGGTGCTCCCCAGAGAGAGGCCCCATGACTTGGATAAGAACAGACCCTACTGCATGGTCATTTAGGTTTGTATTCCAGCTCTGACACTTACTAGCTGTGTGACTTCGGAGGAACTACTTAACCTTTCTGGTTTCCTCTTCTCTGAAATGTGGATAATAATAGTATTTATCTCATAGCATTACTGGAATGATTAGATAATTCTATACAGGAAAAGTGCTTAGAATGGAGGCTGGCCTGACCCTGCCCTCAGAAAGCTCATGGTTTAGATATGTATGGGAAGCTATTCCCGGTTCTCTGTTCTGGGGACAGGCTGGCCAGGCACTTGTCACCAGGGCCCTGGGATTGCATGAGGGCCAGAAGGGATTGGGTGGCCGAAGTTTTAGATCATCTGGGTCAAAGGATCAATAGGATGAGTTTGTTCTGTACAGGGAAGGATGGTGTTCACCCATCTTAGCCCCCTCTGATGCCCTTCCCCCTACTGTCTCTGCAGAAGATGCTGATGAAGCAGCAGGACCGACTGGAGGAGCGAGAGCAGGATATTGAGGACCAGCTGTACAAACTTGAGTCAGACAAACGCCTGGTGGAGGTAGCCAAGCCCACGCCCATGGTATAGGGTGGGGATGGTTTGGGTACAAGGCCTGGGGCTAGTTCCTTGCTTGGGCTCGGACCTGTTGCATGGTCAGCTCTATATGCCAGAATCCCTTGCTCAGTCATTCAATGACTTGTCGGTGGATGAGCCCCCAACTGGTGCCAGGGTTGCTGTACTACCAGTTCAGGATTCCAGGTCTGACCTTGCCCGCGGGAAACCCTAGGCAGCCTGGGGGTTTGGGGTCCCAGACTCCCCTATCCAGGATGGGAGTCAGGCACGAGTGGCAGCCAGAGCCACCCCTACTCACCAGTCCCCCCACCCTTGCAGGAGAAGGTGAGCCAGCTGAAGGAGGAGGTGCGACTGCAGTATGAGAAGCTGCACCAGCTGCTGGACGAGGACCTGCGGCAGACAGTGGAGGTCCTGGACAAGGCCCAGGCCAAATTCTGCAGCGAGAACGCAGCGCAGGCGCTGCATCTCGGGGAGCGCATGCAGGAGGCCAAGAAGCTCCTGGGCTCCCTACAGCTACTCTTCGACAAGACAGAGGACGTCAGCTTCATGAAGGTGGGCTGGGCCCAGGGCTGGCTGGCGGGACCCAGGGGGACATTTCTAAGTTGGAGTCCACGTGCTTTGCTCCCCAGCTGGCTCCCCCACCACAGGGGTTTGCAGCCAGCTTGCATGGATTCAGAACCTCCCCACCACCCCCGTTCTTCCTAGCTTTATGACCTTGGCAAGTCATATACATTCCCTAGGCCTCAGCTCCCTCACTTATAAAATAGTGTTGATAATGTTTTTGTTCAGTCACTCAGTCGTGTCCAGTTCTTTGCGACCCCATGGACTGCAGAGGCCAGGCTTCCCTGTCCTTTACCATCTCCCAGAGCTTGCTCAAACTCATGTCTGTTGAATCAGTGATCGCCATCCAACCATCTCGTCCTCTGTCATCCCTGTCTCCTCCTGCTTTCAGTCTTTCCCAGCATCAGGGTCTTTTCCATACAGATCTATTATCTGTTATCCATAATTCCAGATTTTTAAAAATCTCTGAAAACCGAAAGAGAAAAGTTCAGGCAACTCATTTAACGGCAAACATTTGACCTGAACTAATGTTGGCAATTTATGGTATTTATTGGTCTTACTTGGTACAAATGTTGAAACGTTGCTGTAGAAACATTGATGTGTTAGATTATGGTGTCCTCCGTAATCACATATTACGATACAGGCATCACATGTCCCTTCCAAAATCCAAAAAATTCCATAATCCGAAACATATGCTGCCCCAAAGATTCTGGATAAAATATTGAGTGCCTGCAGAGCCTTCTTCTTGGTAGTTGTTTAGATAAGATGCTGGATGTCTGGAAAGCACTCATCGTGTTGTCTGTCACACAGCAAGAGCTCAGTCTTCTGAAAACAGAGGCACCCCACCCTCTGCCCCTGAACACTCTGGCCAGCCTCAAAAGTGTCAGCCCTGCACGGGGAGAGAGAGAATGGGGCAGCTTCCATCTTCTCCTCTCCCATGCTGCCTTTCCCACTGACACCCTTTTCTCTCCCCCTAGAACACCAAGTCTGTGAAAATCCTAATGGACAGGTGAGCAGATGGCCGCTGGCCCTCAGGGGAACACATGTCGGGGAGGGCAGGAAGGGGCAGGCCCACCGCGGGGAGGTAGGGCGGGCTTACGCGTGATACCTCCTCACAGCAGACGCCCCGTCCACTGCCCCCAGGACCCAGACCTGCACAGGCAGCAGCCTCTCTCCCCCTAAGATTGGCCACCTGAACTCCAAGCTCTTCCTGAACGAGGTGGCCAAGAAGGAGAAACAGCTGCGGAAGATGCTAGAAGGTGAGTGTGAGATCCTCAATCAAAGGAAGAGAAAACTTTGCATGCATGCTCAGTTGCTTCAGTTGTGTCTGATACTTTGCAAGCCCATGGACTGTAGCTGGCCAGCCTCCTCTGTCCATAAGATTCTCCAGGCAAGGCTACTGGATTGGGTTGCCATGCCGTCCTCCAGGGGATCTTCCCAACCTGGGGATCAAGCCTGTGTCTCCTGCATTGCAGGAGGATTCTTTACCCACTGAGCCACTTGGGAAGGCCGAGGGAACCATCTGGGCAAGGGTAAATGCCAGAGCCTTCCCTCTGAGCGGTAGCCTGGCCTGTCATAAGCCTTGCCTCATATCCTGGCTCTGCCACTTCCAGCTGTGGGACCTTGGGCAGGCCATAGTACTTCCCTGAGCCTTGGCTTATTCAGCTGTAAAATAGAAATGGAGTAGCCAGCATCAAGACGATGTGTGATGTACTGTGCTTGGCCCCATAGACAGAAAAGTTCCCCGGGGAGAGGAGGCTGGGGTGGCCTGGGATGGGGCTTTAGCGACTTTTGCCCAAACTTTCCACAGGCCCCTTCAGCACACCGGTGCCCTTCCTGCAGAGCGTCCCCCTGTATCCTTGTGGCGTGAGCAGCTCTGGGGCAGAAAAGCGCAAGCACTCGACGGCCTTCCCTGAGGCCAGTTTCCTAGAGACATCGTCGGGCCCTGTGGGCGGCCAGTATGGGGCAGCGGGCACAGCCAGCGGCGAGGGCCAGTCAGGGCAGCCCCTGGGGCCCTGCAGCTCCACGCAGCACTTGGTGGCCCTGCCGGGCGGCGCCCAACCAGTGCACTCGAGTCCGGTGTTCCCCCCATCGCAGTATCCCAACGGCTCCGCCGCTCAGCAGCCCATGCTCCCCCAGTATGGCGGCCGCAAGATTCTCGTCTGTTCTGTGGACAACTGTTACTGTTCTTCCGTGGCCAACCACGGCGGCCACCAGCCCTACCCCCGCTCCGGCCACTTCCCCTGGACAGTGCCCTCGCAGGAGTACTCACACCCGCTCCCGCCCACCCCCTCCGTCCCCCAGTCCCTTCCTGGCCTGGCAGTCAGAGACTGGCTCGATGCCTCCCAGCAGCCTGGCCACCAAGATTTCTACAGGGTGTATGGGCAGCCGTCCACCAAACACTACGTGACGAGCTAACGCCACGCGGGCGGTGAGCACCGGGGAATCTGCCCCCTCAGCCCCCGGTGGCTTGGGGATGATGCATCCAGAGACCTGCCCCTCTACCTTCCTGTCCTCCCTCCCTCTCTCCTTCATTTCCCCAAGTCTTTTCCTTTTGGATTTTGTTTTGTTTAGGGCTTGTTTTGATTTTTTTTTTTTAATGAATCTCCTGGACGCGGAGGTGACAGTGGGAGCTGGCCTGGGCCGGGGCTGCAGGTGGCCCCGGAGTTGGGAAAGCGTCTACCTCAAGGCGCTGAGCTCTCTCTCGCTCTCTGTCTCACCTTTTTCCCTCCCCTCCTTCCCCTTCCCACCCCTTGGCTGGAAGGAGCCTCAGCTTCCTTTACAGCCTTGAGGGGAGGGGCAGTTTCCAACTCTCCTCACCCAGCCCTGGGAGGAAGGCCCAGGTGCCCACTGGCCTGCTTCTCCTGTTGGTTTTCTTTTGGGCAGTTTGATCACTGACTGAATAAGGAATGACCTGTAGATTATGGGGCTTTTTTTTTTTTTTTTTTTTAAACGAAGAATGATTTTTCCTGCTTCCTTCTCACCATCCTCCCAGACGGAGTTCAAAGGCCACTTCTCAAGCAGCTTTCGGCACCTTCAGCCTCAGAATGGAATCTTAAAGACAGGAACCCCATGTCCAGGAAAGGGGAAAAGGAACTTTGCCAATGATAGTGACCACAGCAAAAGCAAATAATAATAATATTAATAATAATAAAGAGAAATAAAAGAAATAATAAAATAAGAAACCATAGCACAGCCCTTGTCGAGGTCAGCGGGAGAGGAGGGGCTGCCCAGAGTTGGGTCCTTGCCTGGGTTTTGACACAGCAACTTCCTGTAGTGAGCACTTTGTATGAATCGTGGACTTCCTGTTCTCAAGGCGCAGGTATTTATTCTGTAATCTGTCTAGAGCACACACCGAAATCCAACCTTCTAATAAACATAATGGCGCAGTCCCACTCCCTGCCTCGCCTCTTACCCCCAACTCCCCCAGGCCTGGGGTCTTCAGGCGTTGGTGTGAGGAGGGGCCCCCTCTAGGGACGGAAGCCCCGGCCTTGATTCTCTTCTGGGTTTAGGCTGTTCCAGGCCTGTGAATGTCAGTTCGTCAGCCACTAACTATATCTACTCTCGGCCTTGGGTTCATTTGACAAATATTTGCTGAGGGCCTCCTAGGCCCAGCCTCCCTGCTGCATGGGCCCCGGCATCTCTTTGAGTTGCTGCCAACATGCTCTTAGCAAGGACAGACAAAGGAAAAAATACCTTTCTATGAGTCTTGCAAAGTTTACCTCCTTCACTCCACAAATATTTATTAAAGTACATGCTAAGCGCCAGGCACTGTGTAGGGCTAAGGGCACAGAGCTACAGCAGTCTCTATCTTGGAATTTAGTCTAATGGAGCCTCAGCCCCCATTGATGCGATAAGGGTGGGGGGCACTTGGCTCCATTCTTCCTTTGGTGGCTTAAGCTCTGGCCCCTGCCCCTTCCTCCAGTGAGCATGGAAGAAGAGAAGGCAGGAAAACGCTGGGAAGCATGGAGGTTGGGTGGCAAGGTGAAAAAGACATCCTACCCTCATCCCTTTTGGCAGAGCTTCTCAAAGTCCAGTGTGTCGGGAGCTTGTTAAAAAGAGCTGATTCCTGGGGCCCTACATGGACTCAGTGGGAGTCACTGAGGGCAACCTGCTTTTGTGTGTGTGTGTGTGTGTGTGTGTTTTTGCCAAGGCATGGTTGACCTTAGTTCCCTGACCAGGAATCAAACCGAGCAGGCATTGAACTCTGCCCTCGGCAGTGGAAGCACAGAACCCTAACCAGACCATCAGGGGATTCCCAAGAATTGCATTTTTCACTTCCTGGTAATTCTGACACATCCTGGGGTTTGAGAAGTGCTGCCATGAGGGACTGGCCAGGGACCTGCTTGTCAGACCTGTGGGTACAGTGGAAGGATGGGCAGAGCACACCAAGCCCTCTTGGGGAAGGAGCCAGGTTGAGGGTGGGTGGGGGCTAGTTTTTTAAAAAATCTTTTTAATTGAAGGATAATTGCTTTACAATATTGGGGGGCTGATCTTTTTAAAAGCTCTCTGGTTTGTTGCCTAACACTTTGCATAGATCTGCATATGTGTAAAGTAGAAGGGGCAACCTTTCCTGGGTGCCTAGTTCTCTTTCCCCTTGTCTGGGTGGAATCAGGGCCTGAACGCCTCCCACCCCAGAAGGGCTAGGGCAAGATAGGGAGCTATGGGTAAGTCCTTTGCCAGGGGTCCAAACTTCACCAACAGCTAGTCACCCCTCTTCTCAGGAAAAGGATGCAAGTTGGAGGGTATTGTCAGTCCCTGTCCCCCAGCCAGTAGGGCTAGCCAGACCAAAGTCTTGGTCTTGTTAAGTTCCTGCATCCTCCAATCCTATGGGGTAGAAAATGACTTCAGTCTGCAGTGAGTGGACCTTGATCACCGCTCCCCCTTCCCCACTTTGGCAAGGAGCCAGGCCAGGAGTTCAGGATGACAACAGCTGGCCTGCGCCCTTCTCTTCTGCACCTGTTTGGGACTATTGAGGGGAGGCAGATGGCTGGAGCACAGTGCTCCTCCAACCCAGGGTGGAAGGATGCCTGGGGGCAGGTGCTGCTGGACAGATAGACATTTAACTCTACTCACATCTGCTCCCGTCTCATGTCGCTTTCTCTTGCTTTCTCCGGTTGTCAGGAACCCTGGGACATTTTCTGTGCCAGGAGTTGGGAGCCAAGACGGAAAGCTGCCCGATTTCTTTCCCACTTGGCCTAGTTTTGGTTTAGCGGATGGAAGAGGTTCTTTCTCCATGTACATCAATGAGAGTGGGATATGGAGGAGAGACTCGGGTGGGAGTGGGAGGGTCTTGAACCCCACCAGGCCCCACTTCTGAAAGCCCACCACAGCAAACAGACACCCAGGCACAGAGGCTGTAGGCAGCCACGCAGCTAACTGTGTAGTATGGCCAGGGGTGCCTGGGCAGCCAGGGAAGCCTGGAGAGGCTGACCCCATCCAGCTGTCCCCAGCTACCCAGCTGTCCCTGGCTCTGTCCGAGCAGCTGTCACCCACCTCCCAAAAGTGTCAGAGGAGGGGCAGAGGAGGCCTGGAGAGCTGGAGCTGCCCCAGGAACAGGGGCCGGCGGGAGGAAGTGTGGGAGCCTTTCTCACCCTGCACACTCGAGACACCCCCACCCCCGCACCCACAGGCACGCCCTGTGCCTCCCTCCGCGAAGCGCTGTCAGAGATACGGGCTCTGCCCCCCAGGCAGTGTCTTACCGCCCTCCCCAGGGAGGCCATCGCTCCTCCCCTTTCCGGGCAGGGCAGGGCAGGGTGTCAGGAGCGGAGCGCTTCTCCCCCACCCCACTGAGGGCTCCTGTGGGCCAGATGTGCGGAGCCCGCGGAGGCGACCGCCGGGGGGTTTCCTCCGCCCGCCACCCCCGCGGGCCCGGGCTCTTTCATGTCGCCCTCCCCGGTCCCAGCCCCGGAGCTGAGCAGCTGCGCCCCGCTCTCCGCCCCCAGCCTCTCTCCCAGCTGTCTTTGGGGTGGGGCCGGGCAGCTGGGGAACAGCTGCAAGGCGTGGGGTGGGGGTGGGGGGGTTCGAGTGCCCTCCCGCGACAGCCGGAAACAGTCTCCTTGCCCAGGCCGGGTGCAGGGGGAGGGTGAGGCCTGGGGGATTCTCGGCCCTTGCGCCTCTTCCCCACCCCCTGCCCCGCCCCCAGCGCATCTGGCCCGGCCTGCCGAGAGCCCGGCAGACCCCAGATCAAAGCCCCCTCCGGGCTTCAAAGGGCACCCTCGGGGGTGCACCCTGAATGGGGAGGCCGCTGAGTCAGTGCACCAGGGCCCTCTCTGGAGGCTGAGACCCTGAGTTCTAACCTCCTGTCTGGGTTCTTCTAGGCCCTGTTCGCATACACCCACTCCACCATGCCCTTTCCTCAGACTCCTTCATCTGCTCCCATATGAGGGTGGGGGAGAACCGGAGAACACTTTCAGGATCAGACCTGGCCCCCTGGGGGATTTCCTACCCCATCCCATCTCTGCTTTCTGTAGATTGGGTGTGTGGTGCTGGGAGGTCTAGGAGATGCCCTTCCCCAGCCTAGTGCTCTAGGCCTACAAGCAAAGGGTGCCGTGGGGTAAAGGGAGGAAGAAAAACGATTCCTGGATATCCCTGGACAGACCCACCACACTTTACCCCTCTTCTATAGCGAGATTCTCCCTGTAGGCTTTTGGAAAACTCTTCCTTGGAGGGGCTTTAGCGACAGTGGTCTCTAGAACCTAGGATCTTGGTACTGATTCTAGAACTCTCTGAATCCAGTTTTTTTCAGTTAAAGAGGCAAGGAAGGAAATAGAGGACACTCTTTGGTTGCTCCCTCTCTTTACTCTGCCAAAGTGCTGGGGCTAAGATTCTAGAAACTTCATTAGAGGCTGCAAGGAATGGGAAACAGATCAGTAATAGGAGGCAGAGGCAGCTGGGGCTGGGGACTTCTGGTGAGAGGTGAGAAGCCCCCATGAAAGGGCCTGGCCTTCAGGATACCAGCTTTTTTCTCCAGCATCTGTCTTCCTCCAACACTCTGTGCCATCCACCTGCACTCCAAAGTCTTTCTTCCTTTCCAGCGTAGGATGTATTCACTCTCTGCTTGAATTCCTCCAGTGACAGAGAACTCACAACCTCGAGACACCCCTTGCATTATGAAAGCTCTTAACAAAGAACAAACACATCTGGTGGGTAGAGCTTTGGCCTCTACCGCATTCTCCAGTGTATGAGAATCACATCCCCTGAGGGAGAGAGGCCTTTACAAGCCCAGGGCTTCTTCCCTAAAATTCCCTGTCCCTGGCATTTATGATGCCAGGACTTGCCAATGGACTTCTGCACTGGGAGGCTGGATGTTTCCTCCACAGGCGACCAGTTTTCCTTAATTGCTATGTGGTTAATTCCTCTCAACTGCAGCAAACTGGGTTATTTATGACGTCTCCTTGCACTTAGATCTTCAATAATTGGGTCTTTTTTGAGAGAGAACCCATCTGCTCAGTGCCATACATTATTTCTCTTGGTTTACATTGAGGCAAGAAGAGGGTGATGTGTGGGGTGGGGTGCAGGGTAGTTTGCAACAGCCTGTAGAATGTGGTCTAGAGGTGGTATAGGCAACATCTCAGAATTGCAGATAAGAAGTGGAATGAGGGAGCAGGCTTCCAAGAACCATGCCGTAATTAAGGGCAGTGTAGACTTCTAGCCCACTTGAAAAAAAATGGCAGTGAGTCACTTGACATATGCGTGTCCTGCCTGCCTGGCTGTGAGTTGGATATTGTCCTCAGACACTCTCCATGTGTGTGCCTGCTGCAGGGTACTGAGCAAATGGGCAGCTCATGGCCTAATGCATAGGGACTCTCCCTCCACACCAAATGCCATCCCTACCAGCTGCAGTTCCCTGAGCTCCACCCGTCAGGTCATAGGCTTAGAGTCAGTCCTCCAGCAGCGCATGTGGTTCCGTGCCCCGGTAACTGCTGTTCTCTCTGCCTGGATTGCCTGTCCAGCCTCAGAGTCTCATCTTCTCTGTGCATTCCTCCCCACCTCTCCAGAGGGTATATGAAGAATAATGAAAGATGTGTGTGAGATGCCAAGATGGGGCTGGTGTAGGCCTCTTTCTAGCATTGATAGTTATCATGATGTTCAAGTTCCTTTGGGCCAACCACACTCCCATGCACTTAGCGCTGTCACTTGGTATTCTAACTCATTGTGATTTACGTGTCAGGTTAGAGGCTGCATAGCTTGTGTGTCCAAGTAGCCTGTGTGTCCCTGGAGGACGTGAAATATTAGTCATCTTTGACTTTTCAGAGCCCAAGAAACAGTGCCTGTTTCATTCATTCACTCATTCATTTATTCAACTAATAATTATTGCTGTCCTTCTAATATTGGCCTCTATTCCAATGCTGGGGATACACTGGTGAATGGAATACACAAACTCCACTCTCTTGGAGCTAATAACTTAGTGGGAAAGAGCTGACAAACAAGAAGTCAGTAAAGGGACTTCCCTGGTGGTCCAGTGGCTAAGACTCTATGCTCCCAGTGCAGGGGGTCTGGCTTCAATCCCTGGTTGGGGAACTGGATCCTGCATGCTGCAACTAAGTGTTCACATGCCACAACTAAAGATCCAGTGTGCCTCAACTAAGACCTGGAGCAGCCAAATGAATAAATAAATAAATATTTTTTAAAAAGAAATCAACAACTGTGAGTTGGTGATAAGTACCAAGAAGGAAAGTAAAGCAGGGACAGGGCTTGTCAGTAGGAGTAAAGAGCTATGGTAATTCTTATATATGTAGGTGGTTGGGGAAGGCTTTGCTGAGAAGGTGACATTGAGTGGAGATCTTAAGAATGTGAGGAGGCAAGATCTGGGGATATTTGGAGCAAAAGAGTCCCAGGTGGAGGGAACAACCACAAAGGCTAAAAGCAGAAGATGCTCAGAAAGAGCAAGGAGTGGCTGGAAAGGTGGGTGAGGGGCAGAGCAGGGAGTGATGAGGTCAGAAAGGCATGAGTGAACGGGGGCGGTGGGGGGCGGGTAGGAGGGGGCCAGGACATGAAGCACTGTAGGTGCGCTGCCTCCACTCAAAAGATATCTGCTGAATGAATGAATGATGGATGAATGAATGAACACCGAATGCCTGGGCTGTTGGGGCTCTGAATGTTTCCCAAGGGAGCCCTGTGGGCTAGAGGCTGCCAGGCCTTCGTCCTGGGGAGGCGGGACTTGAATTGTGCCCTAAAGGAGGGGTGAGCAAAACACAGAAGAGAGGACAGACATCCCCGAGAGGAGGTCTCTACGAACACAGGTGGGGAGATGAATCCCTGTCAGGGGGCAGCAAGGATTGCTCATCTGGAGCTCAGGGTGTGTGTGAGACCCCGTGATTGACAGGTCGATAAAAAAAGATTTGAGGTCAGACCAGAGGGGACTTGAACGATAGGATAAAGCTTGACCTTGCATGTCTCAGAGCAGCGGGGCCTCCGCAGGCATCTGAACAGAGGAACTGAATGTTAGAACAATGGCTCTTCTGAGCACTAAGGGGTGAGCGGCCAAGCAGTGGGGACAAGGGGGCCAACTAGGAGGCAGTGGGAGGTCCAAAGGAGCAAGGAGGTTGCTGGGGGAGGGGGGGTGGCGCAGTCAGGGTGCAGGTTGCCTCAGCCCAAGGAGCAGGAAGGTCTGTGGCTGGACCTCTGGGTCCCGTTGCTCAGGCTGAGAGATGGAAGCCGGGGTCAGGCCCTGCTCCTTCCCTCCCAGCCAGTCGTGGGCCCCAGAGTCAGCAGAAAACCCCGGCCCTGGGGAGGAGGCGGGGGCGCAGAGCCAGAAGCTGCTGAGGGAGCACTGGCAGCAAGATGCCATTGTACGTCCGCAATCAAGATACTTCAGAGGAAATCAAAAGCACCAACTGGGGAAATGATGTGTGCACGCTCTCGCTTTCTCTCTCTCTCAAGCACACACACAAACTTCTGCCTCCAAAATGGGTCAAGTGAAGGCTGTGGGCGTGGGCTGGAGAGGGAGGGCTGGCAGGAGAGGAGGCCCAGGGCCCCGAGCAGCCTGGGCGCTCGTGCCCACTCACCCTCCTGGCATCGGGGCTGGCAGCAGCTGCGGGGTGGGGTGGGACGTGAGGATAAATATACACCTCCCCATGCATATGGATAATGCACACAGCTGCCCTGCCTGCTTTGCGCTCATTAGGACCAACTGTTTCAGGAGCGGTGGCAGGCGGGTGGGAGGGGGTGATGTGCCCATTCACAGGCTGGGGGTAGGGGGGCTGCTTGCAGCTGTGCAGACACCTCCCCCCTGCCTGGATCAGCATCCCAGCCCCTGAATTGCCCCGTCCTCCCTCTTTTCCTTCCTCCCAACCTGCTGCTCTCCAGATCTGAGGGTATCAGGGTGGGAAGGGGGCCTGGGGAGTGAGTCAGGAGGAAATCCAGGCTGCACCCCCACCAGAGCTGGGGGAGTTGAGGGGATGGTTGGATTGTACGGTAATCTCTGGCCACAGGATGGGCTGCTGCTTGCAAACCCAAGCTCCTTATCTATTTCTCTCCCAATTCCATCTGTAGCTTCCAGGCAGGAAAACTGCTTCGACCCTGTCATCTGGAAGCTCCGGGGAAGCCTCAGATCATATTCGAAAGCCCAGACCAGGCTTGCTCTGTGGCCCCAGACAGAATCAGAGGGGCTTGGGAGTGATGGTGTGATGGCACAGGCTTCTGCCTTCTCGGCAGCAAGGGAGGCTGGTGGGCTCCAGTTCACCGGAGCAGGTCGTCCAGGAGAGACTGGGGACTGCATTGGCGATGTGAGTGTTAAGAGCCTGGTCCAGGGAGAGGTCTGGCTGGTGTAATAAGTATGACTGACCCCGGCTGAGGGGCCCTCAGCCAGTGCCAAGACTTGCACCCTGGTGGGGTCAGGGGGGCATCCTTTCCCAAATGGGTGTGCGGAAGCCACGTGCCAGCCTTGCCCAGTCTTAGGAACTTGCATTCCCATTCTGTTAACAAGGCAAAGAAAGGGGCAGGCAGCGTCTGTGTGTGACTCTGCCGTCGGCCCTTTCTCTTGCCCTCCAGTGATCTAAGTGGGCTCCAGGGACGTCTACCACTTTGCTGCAGCCCGTCTCTCCTCCTTTGGGGCCAGGGCACTCAGTGAGGGCTGCAGAGCCCTGGGGAAGAATCGAGGTCCAAAGGGTCACAGCCTCCCCAGCCTTTTTCCTTTGTTGTCAGGGCGGGGCCTGGCCACCGCCTGCCCCCTCTGCTGGTGGCCTTCAGAGCAGCAGCCACCTCTGGGCTCTGTGAAGTTTCCTGTGAATCTTAAAGAGGTGGGTGGCAAAGTGAGAGAAAGAGACGTAGGCCTCGGCCTGGTTTCCTGGAGCCCCACTCCCCACTGTTCTCAGCTCCTGTGTTTAGTCAAGAAGGTGCCCTGGAGAAAAATGGTCTTTCTATTTAAAGGGAACCCCAGCTAAACCATTTCCTAGCTGTGTGTTTCTAGGCCAGTGACTTAAGCTCTGAGAGCCTTGGTTTCCTCAACTGGAAGAGAAGGGTCGGAATGGTTACCCTGTGGGGCTACAGAAGGATCCAGTCAGTGAATGACTAACAGGAGGAGTCGTTTGCTGATCTAAATGGTAGTTCTGCCCTCAACCCTTGCAGGTCTCAGCTTCAGGTACCCACCTGAGTTCTCCTGCAAACCTTGCCCCTCCTTGACTCAGCTTGCTCTCTGCCTTTCTGTCATTAATATTTCATTTCTTTACTGAAGGTTTTTTGTCCCTGGGACACTGCTATTCACCCTGGGAAAAGAAACCTCTCCCTGCTCCTTTGTGCCGGAGTCCTCAGCTCCTTTTCTGAGTTCAGAAGCCAAAAGGGGAAAAGGTTTCATGAGACGGGCTTGGGGCCCAGCAGTCAAACAAGCCCAGGTGAAAACATGACCCTGCCCCATTCTCCTGGTGTGATCTTGAGCAACTGAATCCAATTCTCTGAGCCCTAGCCTCAAACTGAGTGATAACACCTACAGTTATTAATGTTGTTGCAAGGATTAAATGAATGATAACAGCCAAGTGCCTGGTACAAGTGGATGCCCTGGTCTGACCCTGCAGGGGCCTGGTTGTTGGCTGTATCACCACATGCTCGTGTCTGTCTGGTTCTGGATACACACACACACACACACGCACGCATGCACGGACATGACACAGGACACAGTGCTGGACCAGCAGATTCACTGCAGGGAACAGGAGCTCTCTTCCCCTCCTCCCTGCCCGGCTCCCATGCTGCAGCTTCTCCGTGTTCTGCAGTGTTGGAAAAGGAAATTACTGAACAGATTGCAATTAAGGGGGAGGTGGGGGGGAGAGAGAGACAGAGGCCCTGAAATGCAGCTTGACTGAGCGCTAAACTGTGTTTTTGCCCAGAGCCAATCAGGAGCCGCTGACAAGAGCCTGTTCCCACTTACAAATCTAATTGCAGGAGGTGGGGCTGGGGTGGCCCAGGGAGCCCTCTGGAGAGAGGAGGGGGCTGCCAGCACCTCTGGGAAGGCTGCTGGCCCTCGAAACACATGGAGGGCCGTGTGGGAGGGCAGAGGTTGTTGGAGGCCTGGGAAAGCCTAGACTCCAGAATTTTTGCCTGTTATTATAATAGCTACCAATGATTTAGTACCTACTCTGCACCAGACATTCATAACTTCATTTAGTTTCTTGGAGACTCAACAAGGTAGGTGATTACCTCATGTTACAGGAAGAAACTGAGGTACAGTGTTCCTACTATGTGCTAGCTATTGCCTTCTATCTACATCTATTGCCATTATATATCTTTTCAATCTCCCTGCCACTCTTGTCCCATTTCACAGATGAAGAGGCAGGACTCCAAGAAAGGAAGCAACTTGCCTAAGATCACAGAGCTGATTTATGGATGCGCAAGGATAGATTTTTGGGTCTGAGTCCCAGGGAACACAAATTTAATTGTATCTCACTGTCGCTGTATTGAGCAGGGCATTCTGGGTAGAATTGTCAGATTTAGCAAAACAACACAAACACAACTGGGATGGCCAGTTAAATGTGAATTTCAGGTAAACAGTGACTTTTTTTATGAGTATTATGTCTCAGATAGATGTACTTATATTCAAAATGATTCTTTATTTGCAATTCAAGTTTAACTGAGTGTCCTGCCATTTGTCTGGCAACACTAGACTTTCTCTCTCTTCCTGCCTCCAGCTCCCCTCTATTCTGCCAACAGCTTGCCTTTAAAGGCCAGCCCTTGGGACCAGCCAGGCTGGTATGTCTCTAGGCTGCTGAAGTGAGGCTGCCGGAGGGGAAGACAAGCTCTTCTCCAGAGGGCAGAGCTCTGGACGGGAGCCCACTCTGCCTCCTACTGTGTGGCTTTGGGCAAGTCTCCTCCCTTCTCTGAACCCTGTCTAAAAGGAAATAGTACTAGGTAATTGCCAGTATCCTTGCAGCCCCAATTTTCCTAATTTCTCCCTTTTTTCTGTCTGTGCAAAGGATGGTACCAAAACAAAATAACTGTGCTGCTGTGGGGACAGAGGACAACAACAGTTGGGACAGGGGACCCCCCCCCCCTCCCCGCTTCCCTACCCACCCACCCCCACGCCCTCGCCAGCAGCACTGATCAGAGAAGACCCCTGGTGTGGACTTGGAAGGCTGGGGGCTGAGACAATGAGCCATTATTGTGTTATTGTCTTTGTCCTGGGGGGGCGGTGGCAGCTTACCGCTGCCTTCAGACCTGGGTTCCCGGCTCACTGGCACCGATGACTCTGTGATCTTGGGCAAATGCCTTAACCCAGGCCAGCGCCTCATTTTCCTTAGCTGTAAAGTGAGATTAACACTGCCCCATGACATCGATGAAGGGTCTGCTTTGTGAGAAGGGCTTAATAAAGGGTTATGTTTATTGGTGGTGGTGGTGTTCATGTCACACCCTCCTGCAGAAAGCACCTTGAGAGATGCTGACCTCTGAAAGGACGAGCTCACTGCAGCCCTCTCCCCTCTCTAGCAAAGGACACGACGCTTTCCAGGCTGCCTTCGTTTCAGCTAAATTTTATTTGTCGGATTTTTGACAGACGTCTAAATTATACATTGAATTTTCCACATGAACAAATACCATGTCCCTTCCTTTGATTATCATTTTCAAAAGATACTAAAAAAAAAAAAAAAAAAAGAACTTTTCGATGGAGCAGACTGAACCCTGAAACCACATGGAGTGCAGAGCTAAAAATAAAAGGAAGTAAGAACTGGCCCCTGAGAAGGAAAGAGAAATCAAAGCAAACTCTGACGGGAATCAAGGGACGAGTCCTGGCGAGGGTGACATGGTGTCACCCTCCGGGCCAGGCCGGATAAGGAGCGGCCGACAGCGAGGGTGGGGCCCAGAGTGGCGCAAAAATAGCCACGGCTTTAGCCCAGAGGGGAATAAAACAAATTTGTTAAAAGCCAGGAGAGAGAGAAGTGAGCGGGAGGGAGGGAGGGGGCAGGACCACGTCCTTCCCGCAGTTTGGGAGCTGCGGACCTTAACCCTGGCACATCTCTACCCGCCAGCATAATCGCTGACTCTCAGCTGTGCGCCGACATGTTCCCCAGCTCAGCCCACATCAATGACACCCTTGTTTCCATAGTAACCAAGGGAGAGTGAAGGGGAAAGGGTGTGCTGCCCTGGGCTCGGGGAAGCCAGCCAGAAGGAGCCGCACGGGGGAGGTTGGGAGGAGGGGAGGGGAAGGAGTTTTTCCCACAGCTGGTCTGAGCACACATCCTGGGGCCCCTGTCCCAGGCCTGGCCTGCCCTCTGGCCTCCACCCCTCTGCCCTCCCTCTGCACATTCAGATGCAGTTGTGCCCAGAGCCAGTCTCACCACTGAGACTCCCTGGGAGTGGAAAGACCCAGCATCCCTCTTCTAGCTTCCAATTTTGTCCTCCACGGCGGGGGGCAGCGGGCGGGGGCGGGGTACTAGGGAGAGAGGAAAGGGGACTTTTAGAAGCATTTTGTTTTTACAAATGCGAGCTTTCAAACTCCGCGATTTTCAGGCTCCTCTCATCTACCCTGTGAGCCCCGGGAGGGTTTGGTAGGGCTCAGAGGGAAGATGAAAGCCTGTGACATCCACAATATCTCTGTGTCTTTAGCTGAAAAGCAAAGCTGAACATTCACAGAGGCTGTTATCAGACGAAGGCAAGTGGCTTCTGCCTGCTGGCGGAGGGCAGGGGGGGGGTGCCCTTTCAAACAGTTCCCTAAGTTGGTGGTAAAAGGACAAAAATATTTCACAGATCATCCACTGCTAGAGTCCAAGTTCCACATAGCTGTGTTAGCAAATCGAAGACCTCAAAGCAGGCATTTTGCCCCTCAGATAACATCCATGCTGCACTATTCGGAGGGAATCCGTGCTGCACTATTCGGAGGGAAAAAACATTTTCATGTGCTAGAGCCATATTTGCAGCCGGATAGAAGGGGGATTTCTGGTCCCTTGTAATTCTGTTTTGCTTCCTTTCAAAGGCATCTGGGTAAGACAGACAAGCCTAAGGAGGCTACAGGGAGCAGCAAGCTCACAGTGGTTTAAAAACCCTCACCTTTTGTTTTGCAAGTCCTCACAGGTCTGTCCATAGCCACCCCAGGGCACCTTTTCATGTCTGGCCTTGTTAATGACTTTCACCCCAGACCGCCTTTGAAGCGGGCCATGCCTCAGCCTCATGGGCACAGCTTGGTCCATAAAGGCTGGGAACTGAGGGCCAGGGGCTGGAGCAACCCCTTCCGTCTGTTCGCACGCCTTGGTGGGTTTGGAAAGGGCTGCCTCCTGGGATGTGAAAAGCAGCTGGCCTGGGACCCGTCAGCTACTGGACGGTCTCTTATTCATTCTCTGAAAACCCTGGAGGCCAGGCACCAGAACAGAGCTCGGTTGGGACGCCAAGGGATGCTCTGGCCCACCTTCCCTTGTCTGAAGCTGGGGATTTCTTAAGGCTCAAGGAAACAAGCTCTTTTTGCAACACAGGGCAGGAGAAATCTCCTGCCATTCCTCTCTGATCAATCAACAGAGAACACATTTTGCTAGAGAGAGGCTGAGGGGACCAGGAGCTGGGGTGACTCTGGCTTCTCTGGGCAAGGCCCCCGCAACCCTACACACCCAAGCGCCTCCTGGCAGCAAGCCCTCTCCAGCCTTGAGCAGCCCACACCACCAAGTTGCCAGCACTGTAAAAATTGATCTCTTCTGAAGATCGATCTGCCTGGCTTTTCTCAGTGGAGCAGGTTCATGGTGAAGCTGCATTTATTTTTAAAATCTGATAGCAGCGGCCTATTGTGATCATTTAAACATAGAATTCTTTGAGCTTTAGAAATCCCTTCTATGGGACGGCTGTGGAGAAGGCAGCTAATCTCGGAGTCAGCTGCTCACTGCTCCATTGAACTGGAGAAAGCCTGTTTACGCTAGCCTGAGCCCTCCATGTGAGGGCTTTTTAAGGACCTTGTAATTTTTCTGGAATTAAACCTCCCACCTCTCCTTACATTCCAGATGTCATTACAGTCAAAAGTGGTAAGAATTTGCTTCCCTGTGTGGCTGGCTGGGGGGTTGGGGACGGGCTATGTTTCTGTGGTGACTTGTCTGCAAGAAAGGCTTTTTTTCCCCCCTTTCCAAAGGGTGAGGATTACATAGTCTCTTACCTGCATGACAAGATGGTTTAATCATCTGCTGTTCCTCACCTCCCCCTCCTTTCCCTGGTCCCTGCAGCTTCCCACCCAGACAGGCTGCAGCCCTAGTAATGGGTGATGGTAGAAATCATTGACTAGCATGAGCAAACTATTTTGGCTTCAAAACCACGGGGGAAAGTAAGGACAGGTCAGGAAATAAATGACCACAGCCTAAGCTGTGGTCCTCTTCCTCTCTCCCCCACCGTTTTTTTTTTTTTTTTTGAAAGAAAAAAGCCCACTGGAATTGTCTAAACTGCAATGCAATCTCTTGCTCATTTAAAAGATCTCATTTTCTAATCATGTGCTTTGAGACATTTAATACTATTTCAATTATGCAGAAGAAATAATATAATTCCTTTATTTGAAAAATGATACTGAGCCTCAGAGATCAGTTAAATCTACGGCTGGAATGGGGATTCTTTTTAAATGGTGTTGCTCCTTCTCTTCATACAGCTGTAGCTGTACACAGATGGAAAAACATTTGGTCAGAAAGCAGCAAATTAGTGTTTTTCAGGACAGAATTCAGCTCCCGCATCTCCATTTGTCGAGATTTTATTTCTTCTTTGCGCTGACATTTTTGCAGACCCAGTTCATGCCGTCCTTTGAGGGAAATGGGTAGAGAGGCAGTGTTAGTTTTAAGTAAGGCACCACACACTCCAGCCCTCGAGGGGAAAGAGAGAGGATCCTGGGTCCTCCCTCCCCAGCCACGGGCTCAATGGCACTTGCCTGCCCCAGGGGCCCACCTGGGTGACCAGGGACAGTGACCTCCTAGGGAGGAGTGGGGAGGCCTCTGAGAGGTTGAAGGGAGACGGGAGGGGGAGTGTCAAGAGCCTGAACTTGAGATGGGTCCTCAGGAACTCCCTCTGAAAAAATAAACACATCTGCCTGGATCCCAGGCCTGACTGAGGAGCTATCAGGACAGATTCCAGCCATTTTTGGCTTTTTCTAAAAGCTGACCTTTGCTAGGGCATTAAATTCAATAATCAGCCACCCTTCTGGTGCCCCGGTGTGTTTACAGTGTGACAGTGTACACTTGGGCTAAATTAAATTTCTTTTTGGAAAAACAAACCGACTGCAGTGCGCTTTACTAGACACACACTGGGGCAATGTGTATTCATTTCTCTCTGTGCAGCACCAGGGAAGGTTTAAAGGGGCCTGGCCCGGTTCTTGCAGCTTTAAGCAGTACCAAGCAGAGGGACTGGGGAGAAGGTTCCCTTAAAGGCACAGTAACCTTGAACGTGTCCTCTCTTAGAAGGCTGGAGGAGGACAGAGGTAAAATCCACACAATGTCTACGTACAGCCACCTGGTAGGTGGCGTATCTTGTGGATCCCAGGCCCACCAGAGATGACCTCTTTTTCAACCCCCTTAGGAGCCATCCCTGAAAGCTCACTCTTTACCCAGAGTCTGTGTGACCCCAAGAGTTGCGCGGAATTCTCAGAAGCCCAGAATAAAACCGAAGGAGGCTCCTGCAAGGCACCCCCCCCATTTTCCCCTGCTTCTGTCACACACAGACGTCTCAGGGCATACATGACATTCACAGCCCTGCATTTCCTGTGACCAGGGAGCTAGTCGTTGAACCTGAACAGCTGAGACAGCTTAAAGTAATAAATATCAGCTGACACCCTTGGCCATTCTGAGCATTAATCCCATAAACAATACATCACGGCAAAACAACCAGCAGGCATCCTATCTCCTGGCTAATCTGACCATAACCTGAATTTACAGTGATTAAAACTCCGCCAGTTGCCATCAGAGCACTTGGTTGGGAGAAGCAGAATATCTGATGGCTGTCCCAGAGCAGACCTTAGAGGAGGCTGG
Organism: Bubalus bubalis; assembly: GCF_019923935.1. Classification (NCBI taxonomy): domain Eukaryota; kingdom Metazoa; phylum Chordata; class Mammalia; order Artiodactyla; family Bovidae; genus Bubalus; species Bubalus bubalis. Next base: position 23,481,750 of record NC_059179.1, read on the forward strand.
CCATGGCCCACTGCACAAAACCTCACAACGGTGGACAGCACCTGGCAGCAGCAGGGACCGGGGTAGGGGGGATGGCGAGGTGAGAGAGGGTGGACTCCGATTACAACTGGGTCAGTGGCTTACTCTGAAAAGCTGAGGCCAATTTTAAGACCATTTTTATGAAAAGGACTAATTTAAAGAGAAGGATGTTTAATTTTAGGAGCTAATTGGTTTCCAGGAAAAAAAAAGATCACCTGCCAGGAGACAAAAAAGATTTTACAAATAAAAGAGAGATGAATAAGATAACCATCTTCTCTTTGCCTTCGAAGGTGAATAGCTCAGCACTTACGTGGCACTTTCCATCTGTAGGAACCCGCACAAACACCATCAAAGGTGCGTACCTCAATATTTCCTGATCTATAGAGACTTGCACTATTTTATCAAATCATCTTAGAGAAATCAAGAGCAGTGTTCCCACTGAATACTGTCTTCCCTCTTGTTTTACGGCTGATTACAGAGGGGGCTGGGCTTCTTTTATTGTATGTAACTCAACATGAATGCCCTCAAAGAGATAGGAAAAATATTTACTCAGCTGCAGGAACCCAAGGCAGAACGTGGAGGGTGAGGGGCAGCTTTCTACTAGGTATCTGTTATGGAGGCAGAGGGGATTTGAATGGGGAGCCCTGCTGAGGGGCAGTGTCCTCCAGATGTGTGTGAGAGCCCCAGTCCTGCCAGCAGAGGGCGCTCAGAGGTCGGGCCCCACCAGCTGACCTGCTGGCGGGCGGGGCGGGGCGGGGGCACGTTCCATAGCTGCTGCCTGCAACCTGGAGTGTGGGAAGCTGGGAAGACTTAACTCCGCTCTGGTTCAGGAAGGCTGCTCTGTCTAAAGTGTTTGGAGGCTGGGGGTTTGTGCCTTTCCTGTTACTGCCCAGAGGAGGACCTGAACTGGAGCTGGGAGGTGTCAGGGAGGCAACAGTCAACAAGGATATTACCTCGAAGGTGCCCACTGGCAAGGAAAGATTCCTGAGGGGAGGGTCCATGCCAGACTGGCTTGGGGTGGTGTTTACAGAACTTCGCATGATGGCTGGCCTGCCTGCCTGCTAAGTCACTTCAGTCCTGTCTGACTCTTTGCGACTCTATGGACCATAGCCTGTCAGGCTCCTCTGTCCATGGGATTCTCCAGGCAAGAATACTGGAATGGGTTGCCATGGTCCTCCTCCAGGGGATCTTCCCAACCCAGCAGCAGACACTTAATTGATCTCTTTTAATCCTTGTAACAACCCTCTGAAGTAGGTACTTAGGGATGAGGAAATAGTGGCACAGAAGAATGCGTGGCAGAGGCGGGCTGTGAACCCAGGCAATCTAGTTCCAGTGCCCGCGCGAGTGCACCACTGACCATTTCTCAATGACTGAGAGCAAGTGCCGGGGGAGGAGCTCTGCCTCAGGCTTAGGGAGAAGCTGCACTTACCCTCAAGTTGGCAGAGGGAGCAACTGCAGTTTTTTTTCTTATGACTTTCAGCTGAACACAGGGGCATGAGAAGGAACAGCCCCAGACAAGCACCCGGCGTGGCTCTGCTGCAGCTCTGAAGGTGCCAGAAGCTGTTTCTGGCCACTCACCTCTCAAGATTCCTAGGTTGCCAGGTACTGATACTTGTGGAATCCTACATTTTTATATCACAGCACGATCCCAGCATATTAACTCTCTGCAAGCCTGCCATCTCCAGCGGAATCTCTCTCTTTAGAGACAACATCATTGCAAGAGGAGGAACCTTAAATCAGCAGCCACATCACTCTGGCCTTAATTTAGCAAGGCTTTGATTTTCTTTCAAACAGATGACTGAGAAAAAGGTGATAGTTTACCTGAAGCAGGTTACTGCTCTGCTTCCAAAGAAGGAAATGAACTCGTAGGTTTGTTTAGGGGCTGAACCTTTACTGTCAACTGGTTTGACCAAATTTCTGCAAACTGGATCTTCCTCACAGGGCTGACAATCTTATAGTGTAGTCCTCCCTTTCTTCCTCCACTGCACCTCCCCCCGACCAACCTTGCTGAAACTGAATTTGAATTGATTGGCTTCAACTCAATACTAGAGACTAAGGAGAGACGCTGAACCTCAAATACTGAGCTTTCTCTGGCCTCTTGCAGAGGAAATAACTTCTACCATGTCATGGGATTATTCCCTACTAACCACTGGGAAAAATGGAAGGTGGCCCCTAACCACATGGATGGAAACCTACTTGATCACAGATCTCTCCATTTCGGGATTAAAGGCATGATGCCCTTTCTATGGGAAGAGTGCACCCCTCATACTCTGATCTCTCTGCAATGCATCCGTCACTGCTCAGTGGTAGGAAGGAAGGGAGCAGTGGCAGCCATGGTTGGGTGGGTCTGGTTGTTTAATGCCACGAGGACTACACCGTCACATTAGTAATTGCTCAGGCCCGTGCTGAGCAATGCAGCCTATTCCTTTGTGCCACTGGGCCCCCAGGGTCAAGGAGCAGCTGGAGGCAGCATACATAAAATACTGCTTGCTGTTAATACTTTTTCTGGTGACAAAAGGCACTGCCCCAGAGAGGTAGCAAAATTGCATGACCCAAGCTTGCTTTCCTCGTCTACAGAGAGGGTTGAAAATTTAAAAATAAACCTGAGGTCTGACTTGCAGATAAGCAGTTCCATACACCCTGGGAGTCAAAAATAACTGAACCAGGCCTAGAAAGAAGTTGTAAATGTTATTTTTTTTTAAAAAATATTGAAATTCTGTTGGCATATTAAAAAAAAAGTTTCCCTCGGATCAAGGAAAAAGAAACAAAAACAAGAACCTGGGCTAGTTTAGAGTTCATCTGTGAGGCACTCCGAAGGACAGCTCACACGGCAGGACTCAGATGGCTAGAGGCCGTTGCTAGAGGCCCTTTCTGTGAAGGAGAGAGCTCTGTGAGCCGGATTACGGCTCCTGCTCGGAGAAGGAAGACAGGGCATGCGGGAGCGATGTGAAAAGAAGGTATGGATGTGAGGTGGGGGCGTGGAGAGCGATACCCAGGAGAACCTTCTGCCAGCTTGAAGCTACTGGTGTAGGCCGATCTCTGTTATGACTAAGGTTAGAGCCCAGGTTGAAATTGCTGATCTCTGCTTTGAAAGGAAATTCTAAAGCAGTGTAATTTTAATTAAACACACACACACACAATGTTCTGGGGAGGCAATGTCTTCAAACACCTGAAACTACCACCGCCAGGGAGAGCTGTGGTTTGGGATTCACATTCAAGTCTGCAGGTGGAAGAGGGACTGATTTCTCTACACCTTTCTCTGACTCTCAGCCAGATCCTTTGTTCACTGTTTTCCAGACACCCAGGGAAAAGCAGAGAAGAGTCCCAGGGTTAGGTGTTGTTTACGAGAAGCCCTGGCAACCCTGGATGCAGACGGAGGCTGCCCCGTGTTTGCAAGGGGTTCTGCTGGAGGGGGCCGTGGCTTTTCCCTCCTGGACACAGTTCAGTCTCCCTTTGCCCTGCCTTCATGTGCTTGACATAACTGGGTCTCTCTGACCACTCCTCTGGATTATGGGGTTCTCTCCCTGGCAGAGTTTCCAAGACTGATGCTCTCCTTCAGCTTTTAGTGCCCCTTACCTGCCTCTGCTCTCAACAGCTTCCCCTGAAAACCTGCTTTAATTACCTGATGGGCTGCCTCCTCATCAACATCAGTCAGGCAAACAAAGACCGGTTCCCAACTCTCTAGAAACCTGCAGAAGCCAATTTCCATATCCAGAGCCAGGGACTGCCTGTCCTCCTTATAACGACTGCACATCAGTATTTGCCATCAGAATATCAGGTAAAACAAGAACCCGAAATCCACCTCAGGAATCACTAACTTCCACAATCTCGAATCATGTATTTAAGCTGCTTGGCTAAGGAGAAGTGAGTTCCCTGCCCGAGTAGTCTCCTCACCTAGCAGATCTGTTCCCCCGACTCACCCACTCCAGGGTTATTTATCAGCACAGGACAGGTTTCGCAAATGCATTTGATCAGGCATACACATAAACACAATGTAAAAAGACACTTGTTTTTAATTATCTGGAACAGCAACGGAAATTCCAGGTTTGTTTTTTTTTTGACTTCTGTATATTTTCTTTCAGGGTCATTAGGGCTGTGGTCCCATTTGCTCAACCCCTATCACGACTGAGCATTTTGGTAGCTCTCCCCATTGCTGACCAGCTTTCATGGGGGCCATGGGTGGGGAGGGAAGAATGAGAAGATGAGATAGGAAGTTAAGGAATTTTAAGTAACTTTTTCACAGAATCTCTGTCTGAAAGTAAAGTCTTTCATTTTTAGGAATACTTAAAGCCTTAATTAGTACGAGTCATTAAAAGGCCTGCTCTTGAACTAAGCAATGCAGGGAAAAGAATTCTACATAACTCTTTTTCAAATGAAAAACAAGAAATTGGCTGAGTGGGCAAGAGCTTAGGTCAAAGGTATTACCTAAGAGGGACATGGTCAATCAGTGCCTCACAGTGAATGTTGTTTCCACAGAAAACTCCACGACCTTTCTCCAGTCCCCAAAGGTTGCCATTAAAGGACAATAGACAGCAGATTCCCTTCTTAATTAACATTTTTATTAAATAACCCATTTCAAATAATGGTTAAATTCTCTAAATTTATATCATTCTATTAACCATAATCTAATCTCATTAACCTTGAAATCCCAGTCTTAACTACCCAATTCTATACACCATGGTACTATCTACTAAACTAATTAAGTGACCTTCAAACTATTTCTCCTCCATATCAGATCATTATTTTTCTTGCTCATGGTTCTTTGCTGGATCTCTCATGATCTCTCACTTCCTGTGAACCTAGTTGCTGAAGGTCCCTGATCTGGGAAGAATTTTCTAACAAAATCAAACCATACAGGACTGTCTGACTTGATTCCTGCCTGCCCCCACCCTCTGTCCAGTAGCTCAGGCCTCTTTCCCAGCCTGAAGATCCTGTGGCTTAAAGGGAACTCCCTTTCTATGGCAGATCGACAGTTGGGAGCAGGAAGTCCATTCTCATCTCTGCCTAGCCAGGGTGGGAGGGGTGTAGGCTGGGAAGACAATGACCACTGCGTCCTCCCACCTCCTCTGAGGAAGCCCCCTTGACCTGAATACAGATCCTCTAAAGACTGATTCAAGGGGACCCTAGTTCCTCCTTTTCATATCCCTAAGGCTGGCTGAAGAAACAAGAGCCTCACTGCTAGTTCCAGCTTTGCTTTTTCTTCCTTTTGACACTCTGGCCAAGGAAAAAAAGATCACACAGCTGTCAGTTCCCACTTTCTTAGGAGTATGCATACAAAATGTATTTCTTTTCTTAAGCTCCACCTTTAGAGTCCCCAAACTCAAGATCCTCTACTTTCTATATTTGGGCTCTAAACAATTTTAGAGAGGCATAGTCCTCTTGCTGAAGTGGTCTGTATAAACACAAGAAAGCTGTTTCTTTTCCTGGGCCTTTACCCTCACCAAAATAACCCTAGGCCCAATGAGCACCATCTTATGCACAATTGAGAGAAATACTTTAGGTAAAACTTGATTTTTGTTTAAAAGTAAAAAGCTAACTAAAATGATCAGAATTTACCTATGCAAAAACATCCTGGGTTGTAACAGACTTGTTGGACCAACTTGTAAATTAAGCTGAAAAATACCCAGTTAATTCAAAACCTGATCGACACATACAACCATATATATGTGACTGTAATTTTATAGGGGAGACCTAAGAAGAATAAAACTATTAATGATTGTTTCATTGCTGAGTGGGATTAGAGGAAATGAAAGAACTTTTTAGTTTTTAATTTTATGTAGTACTTTGACGGAGAAGGCAATGGCACCCCACTCCAGTACTCTTGCCTGGAAAATCCCACGGACAGAGAAGCCTGGTGGGCTGCAGTCCATGGTGTCGCTAAAAGTCGGACACGACTGAGCGACTTCACTTTCACTTTTCACTCTCATGCATTGGAGAAGGAAATGGCAACTCGTTCCAGTGTTCTTGCCTAGAGAATCCCAGGGATGGGGGAGCCTCGTGGGCTGCTGTTTATGGGGTCGCACAGAGTCAGACACAACTGAAGCGACTTAGCAGCAGCAGCAGTACTTTGATATGATTAACAATGAGAATATATTGCTGTACATATTTATTTTTGAACACACTGTGGGGCTTGTGGGATCTTAGTTCCCTGATCAGGGATCGAACCTGGGCCCCCTATACAGAGTCCTAACCACTGGACCGCCAGGTAATTCCCAAGAATATATTGCTTTATAACCACAATCTAGTAAAGAAGAAAGGAAATAGATGAGACTTAACACTTGCCGCCTCCCCAAACCTAAATCTCACAGAGACTCACAGAGCTCCAGCTTCCCTTTTGGGGACATAGCTGAAACCACCTGTGGCTACATCACACACACACACACACACACACACACACACACACACCCCCCAAGAGCTTCTGAGAGCAGGTATGGAAGGGTTTGGAGCAGGGGCGCTTGTCTTGTGCTAACTGGTCTGCCGTCAGATCCAGCGGCAAAGCACAGAGGGGCCCTGGCAGTTTGTGTAACACAAAGGGAAAAAAACAGGCAGCGCACAGATGGAACAAGTGAGATAACTCTAGGAAGTGATTATTTGCTGGAGATAAAAGCAATTACATTTGTCAAATATCTGCAGGGAAAGGGAAGAAGCGTGTTAGGAGGGAAATGGAAAGAGGCTGCCGGACAACGATGGAGGACCAAACCCAACACACCAAATCATAGAAAAGCAAACTGGCCACACCACCAGAGACACATGCCCTCCGGCAATGAGGGGAGACGCCGCCCCTCTCGGCGCTGTCCCCTCACGGCGCCCTGGGGTGGTCCTGTCCCGCTCTCACGGCGCTGTATCACCTCCCTGGCAGGTATACCAGATGTTGAAAATGAGGCGTACGGGGCATGCTGGGGGCTTCAGAATCAAGAAGTGGTCCTAGAGGGCTGACTCTAAGGGTTGACTGGCTTGAGGTTGCTTGGCAGGATGCATCAGAGCTGCAATTGTTGATCATTCTTTGAGGATACTGCCTCTCTGGTGTCTGGGTTACCATCGTGTTCTGTCCCAAGTTAATATCAAATGAAGGGGAGCCTGCTCTTCCGGTACACAGTTCCTCAGTATAAAGCGTAAGGCTTTTAGGCGGCAGAAGCCTCCCTGCGGGACACCAACACAAAGTAGCAGGAAATAGACACCAACCCTGAGGGTAGTGGAGACAGCCAACAGAAAAAAACGAAACACTTCTAGGATAAGTAGTGTGTGGTTGATGGCTCTGTTACCTTGACAGTGCCAGGTAACAGAGCACTGGTATTAGCATCCATAATAGCAGAGTCAACTCAAAACCCTCAGCCCAGTCATCAGAAAATCCTAGAGTTGGGAAAGCAGTTTTGAAATCTTCTGTTCAGAACTCCTCCCCAATGGGGCAGCTTGTTGCTTGTGTGGGGTGGTTTATCTCTGGATTTCCTGGACCAGTTAATGATATCAGATTGGTTGCTAAGTAGAAAAGAATCAGACGCCTCCAGGCCCTCCACATCCTGGAATGGTTCATCTGCCCATCAAAGGCTATTTGTTTCATATCTTTTTCTATCTAGATCCGTGCAACCAATGAGACAGGCTACCTTGGTTGCCAGGTGACCGAGCCCTCCGGTAACCTCACCTGAACGCCCTCTCCCGTGAGAGCTGAGCAAGACTGGATCTGCCAGAATCGGTCGCGGATGGTGTGCAGGTTCAGTCCTTCTGCAATTTCAGAGGCAGGGGCTGCTGTGAGCAGATCCTGCTTATTAGCAAAGATGAGCACGGGCACGCAACTTAGCTTTTCTTCCTCCAGTAATTCAGCTAGTTCCTGGATCATTTGGGGAATAGATGGGGAAGGGGGGGACGAAATCTATGATATTTAACCATGCACTTCTAATTGAAACTAAATAAAAGTTAAGCTGATCAACTAGTAACTTTCAAGGGCAGTGGTTCTCAAACTTGAGCGTGTGGAAGAATCCCCTGGCAGATTTCTGGGCCCACCCCAAAGATGCTGACTTTGGAAAGTCTAAGCCAGGGCCTAGGAATCTGCATGTACTCCTACTAATAAAGTAGTTCTGTTATAGGGGGATTCATAAATCATACTTAGAGAAACTCAAGGGAGAACAAAAGTTGTGGTTAGACATTTAAAACTTACCCAAGGTTATTATATGCAAATAACTTTCAATGCATATATATACACATATATATATGTATATATGTACAGATACATATATATTTTTTAAAAACTTTAATAAAAATGACAGTTGCTTTAGAGACTATAATTCTGGTTCATCAATCTCTATCTCCAAAACATGCATGCGCGTGCATTACATTTCCTCAAACCCACATCCTAAAGTAACTGTGTTAGTCTATCTGACAAGGTCTCTGAGTTTTAGGTGATTGTTTGGGATCTAAACTGTATGTTAATTCTGTCTGCAACAAGTCCAGGAGAAGGTATATACTTACCTAAAAGCCAGGACCCACCCCTTCCTCCCTCGACCCACACTTTGGCCACTTAAAACACTGGAGCTGTCAGAGAGAACTGGATGGTTTGACGGGCAGATCCCTGTCTGACACCTTTCAGCCCCAAGTTCATGTGTAGCGCTGGTTCACATGAGTGATGGTCCAGAAATCATCGAGGTATGGAAGGGAGAAGGGCTGTCTCCAGGCGAGTTCTCAAACTAATTTCCAGGGAAAAGGAACATGAACGTGGGGACTGCTACCTTTGGAAGGCCGTGTGTGGTAGTTTAGGTCACTGGCCAAGGGCTGTACTAAAATGTAAAAACATAAGCACGCTTCCCCAGAGACCTCCATGCTATTGCTCACTTAGTAGTCAGCCTGGGTAAAATGGTCTATATCCACTGCATCTCTATGTAAAATTGCATTTGCTAACTGTATCATGTAATCACGCTGACATGCACCCTGCCCTGGAAGCAATATTCAAAGTATACCTATCTCTTGGCTTGGGAAGAAGAGCAGCTTAGTCACGGCTTGCATATTTCTTCCCATACCTTCTAATTTGTCCAAGTTACCCTTGGATCAATTAAGTTGGTATTGAAAAAAAATGCACACAGAAATAGTAGGTGAACTGTCCTTTGGGTTCACTTCTCTGTGGCCTGGGAAGAAACCTGGAGAGCTTTTGGGCATGGTGGTAAGTTCCATTTGCTTATATCCTGTTTATTTAATTTGATTAAAACTAAAATAAACGAAAAATTGTTTAAAGAATTCTCAACTAATTTCTTTTTAGGCAAGTGGTATTTTGCCTGCTTGCCAGAATGACTGTCTTGTCTAAACTGCAGAGGTTAAACAAAAAATACTTTTCCTCATTCTTATACATTTACAAAGTTGATTAATGAATACCCAGTTGTTTGGGAAATATCTCAACAGAACAATTATTTACCTGACCTGTCTCTTCAAATCTTTTTCTGTCTGCGCTGTCAATTACATATATCTGTAAAGTGAAAGAAGAAGGTTATTTCAATGAGCAGATATGGAAAAAGACAGGGCAGTTTCCAGTGAAGGAGCAGATGATTCCTCATCGGCAGAGTTCATGTTAGCACAGCATACAGAAACTGAGCTGGTCACTCGTGTCAACAACGGACACAAAATAAACTGATTAATTCATTAAGATGCCCAGAAGATACCTCCGGCAAAGCTCCCAAGTAAGAAGGTGAGCCAAGCAGGATAAAAATAGCTGCATTTAATGGGAATTCACTAAGCATTCTTTATCCTAGATTTACGTTATTAATCCTCATTATCACTCCATGAGACAGATTTCATTTTTTTTAATATCTATTTTAATTCATTTGTCTATGCCAGGTCTACTTGTATTGTGAAATGCGGGATCTTTAGTTGCAACATGCAAACTCTTAGTTGCAGTGTTTGGGATCTAGTTCCTTGACTAGGGAATGAACCTGAGGCCCCTGCATTGGGAGCATGGAGTCTTAATTACTCAGCCAACCAGGGACGTCCCTAGATTTCATTTTTATCCCATTTTATACATAAATAAACTTAAGCCCAAAGAAGTTAAGTAACTTGGCCCAAGTCACATCTAGTACATGACAAAAAGGAGATTCAAACTCAGGCATACGTGACAGTAAAGTACCCAGTTTTTAAAAAAATTATTTATTTGGCTGTGCACATCTTAGTTGCGGAATTTTTAGTTGCAGCATGCAGCAGTGGGACCTAGCTCCCTGACCAGGGATCAAACCCCAGGCCCCTTGCATTGGGAGCATGGAGTCTTTGCGACTGGACCACCAGGGAAGTCCCCTCAGTTGTTCTTAAACACTCTGCTGTTCTGTGTCCCAAAACGGAAGGGACGGTGCTTGGAGGCATTTACAAATCCTGTAGTGCTTGAACGTCATCCTTCGGGAAGTACCATTTTGATTATGAACTGTTAGCTGTCTTCAGGTTCCAGTGATGTCCCTCCCATTCCCACCTTCAGAGGCTGGGAGGTTAAGATCAAATACTGGAAACAGCAGGTGTAGAGGCTTTGCCAGAGTAAGAGAAGTTTTGAGATTTACCGTAAATTACAAATCCCAAGCTTTCTCTCTCATCACTGTATTTTATTTATTGCATAAATAACATCGATATAACAATAAGGGAAATTAGGTAAGACCAAAAAAGAAAGAAAAATCACCTATAGTTACAGAACCCAAGAACATTCATTATTTTAATTTCCTATGAAAGTTCTCTTCTAATTCTTCTTCATATGGAAATTTAAGAAGAAAATTAGGTAGATAATTTTGTAGTCCTTTTTAAAATCAGTGTATTAAATGTTCTCCCAGTTGCTAATCTTAAAAATTATCAAAATTAGGAAGTTAGAATTGTTATTTAACGGCATAAGGGAAACATCCTTTTAAAATAACATATTCATTTAAAAACACAATGAAAAACAATCTTCAGCTCCCACCTTTAGGAGGCTTATAATTCTGTGCTACTCTGAAAACTTGCACTCTCTTGAAAGAAAAAAAAATTAAAATTCCTTTGCTTAAGTTATTGTTGTTTAGTCTCTAAGTCGTGCCCGACTCTTTGCAACCCCATGGACTGTAGCCTGCCGGGCTGCACTGCATTTAGAGTCGCTAGTGTTAAACATTATACCAGGGACCAGGTTCAGCCTTTTCTCTGAAGACTACCCCATGTTTCCAGTTGTGTTTCCTTCATGGAGAATCACAGGAAGAGGAAGGATGGATGTGTTTGGTCTCAGTACTTATTTGTAGTCTTATTATTGTTATTGTTAATATTACTCTGACTCAATGTCATTGCATACCACAGAGATACAAAATTTGATACTGTGTGATAACTCACTTTGCAGAACATGCCAGTAGCTTATTTTTCCACTGGTGTGTCTCATATTTTCAAAGTAGCACACACAGTATAAACACAGATGGAGAAAGAAGGAATGCAATGGGTGAACCTCAATACAAAAGATCTGATGAGAACTTCTTGGGAGTCTAGAGTGGATTAAAATGATATTCACTCAGGCAAGGGAAGAAGATGATGCCTAGGAGGGAGATCTGGGCTCAGATTACAAAGCAGGAAAACATGTGTTTGGGAGCAAACGGTGTGAGTAAGATGGTAACAGTAGAAGAGGCTGAGAATACAACTAAAGATACAGGTAATGGGAATTCACTGGTGGTCTAGTGGTTAGGATCCAAGGCTTTCACTGCCTGGGCCTAGGTTCAATATCTGGTCAGGGAACTGAATCTCACAAGATGTGTGGCGAGGCCAAAAAAAAAAAAAAAAAGATACAGTTAAGAAATCAGTGTTTGGAGCATCCCTGGTGGTCCAGTATCTAAGACTACACTTCCAAAGCAGGGGGTCGCGGTTCGATCCCTGGTCAGAGAACTAGATCCCACATGTTGCAACTAAGAGTTCGCATGCCAAAACTAAGACCTGATGCAGTTAAATAAATGCTGCTGCTAAGTCGCTTCAGTTGTGCCCGACTCTGTGCGACCCCATAGATGGCAGCCCACCAGGCTCCCCCATCCCTGGGATTCTCCAGGCAAGAACACTGGAGTGGGGTGCCATTGCCTTCTCCAAGTCAAATAAATAAATAAACTTAAAAAAAAAAATCAATGTTTGATAAGATTAAAAACAGATAGATGGGAGAGAATAAACAGAAACTGAAAGAGAGTTTTAACAGTAGACAAAGAAAGATGACCAGTCAAATACCAAAGAATTCAGAGGCTTAAAGTCAATAAGAAGGAAGTTTTAATTTTTAATTACTTGCTAAATTACTTGTTGGGCTTCCCTGATAGCTCAGTTGGTAAAGAATCCACCTGAAATGCAAGAGAACCCAGTTCAATTCCTGGGTTGGGAAGATTCCCTGGAGAAGGGAAAGGCTACCCATTCCAGTATTCTGGCCGGGAGAACTCCATGGACTGTATAGTTCATGGGGTTGCAAAGAGTCAGAAATGACTGAGCGACTTTCACTTTCAAATTACTTGCTATTTATGGCTTTGACATGAAATTTCACAAAAACATTTTCATTAAAAGATTCAAAAGGAGGATTTTCCTAAGCTGTACATAAATTCTCCCTATCATTTAGCATTTTTCTCACATAACTTTTATGAAATTTGAAAACTACCATACCATAATTCCAGGAGGAAGGCTATAAAACACTGCCCCATTTATTAAAAGGGCCAAGTGAAAAAGTCATAAGCACAAGCCAGTCTCTAGTGATCCCACAAATCTGTTTTTCTGTGGTGGCACATGCTTCTCCTGATAACCCCCTCCCCAGCGCCGCCCAGTTTCTTCATGCAAGTGTGTTTCTGGGCAATAGCTAAGGATAAGTGTTAGCTGTTCAGTCGTGTCCGACGCTTTGCGACCCTGTCGACAGAGGCTTCTTTGTCCCTGGGATTCTCCAGGCAAGAATACTGGAGTGGGTTGCCATTCCCTTTTCAGGGGATCTTCTCTGACCCAGGGATTGAATCCAGGTCTCCTGCACTTCAGGGAGATTCTTTACCTTCTGAGCCATCAGGGAAGCTCCCCGCTATGGTTAAGAAGAGCCTCTTTTTCTTCCTTTCTTTTTCTCATTAATAACATAGGTGTTAAAAAAAATAACATAGGTGTTAAGCTAGTCATGCAATATATATATTTAAATTTAATCCAAAAACAGATAATCAAAAAACACTCAGTATCAGAGAAAGTTAAATACAGTGCTTTTAACTGATCTTATAAAACACTATGGATCTTCAAAAATTGTCATAAACCTACTCTAAAACTTATAATCCATGGCACTCAGAATGAGAATGATGCTTTAAACAAAGCCAATTCACATCTTCATTGGCAACAACTTTGACATTTCTATTTGGTTGAGGGAAGATCACCTAGAGGAAAAGATTTTCTTCTGGATGGAAGTTCAGCCAACTCTGCATTATCTGGAGACTGATTATCCAGCATGTGCATGGAGGGCTCTGTGTTTCTCCTCTTGGTTCTGGGCCTCCTCCCTCCTGCTGCCACCTTTTGGCCAATTTATTGCTCCTAAGTATTCTTCCACCAGAGGGGTAGGCGGAGACAAGAAGAGACGACACTAAAAAGTGTGGCTTTTTTATTGATAGCCTGAGCAAAAGTCTAAAAGGAGGCTGAACCTGACTGACAAGGAAGTTTTCTGGATAATCTGCGGCTTTCAGTTATACGTGCTCTAGGAGTGCTGATGCTCAAAGTGTGAGCGCTGATATGATGGAGATAATACAAGAGACGGTTGTGGAGCTCCATCTCACCTGATGTCATTTGGATATGGAAATGATGACAAATTTTATAAACTACGTTGTGCTTAAACATAAGACTAATAATGATAAAGTAAATGGAGTTTGGTAGTAATATTAACATATACCTTGAAAAAAAGTGATGTGCTTTTAACCTATCAAAAGGCTGTTATTTCCTGGCATGAGAGAAAGGGAAGGCATCCTATACCCTCCCTTCTGTCATACCTCAGGGTTAATTTCTTAGTCGCTTCCCCCAAATTAATAAAGCTGAAGTCAGATGTTCTCAGTGTCATCATTCCTGAGAATAACTCTGTACTTTTAGGAGCTGCTCTGATTCTTTCAAACCTCTAGAGAAACATACAATGTTCGAAAGTGAGAGTTGGCACTCTTTCTGTAAGGGGTCAGGTAGTAAATATTTTCGGCTTTGTGGCCCATACAACCTTTTTCAACTATTGAACTTTGCTGTTGCAGTGCAAAAGCAACCATAAAAAGTATGTAAAAAAAAAAATGGACATGGCTGTGTTCTAAGAACTTTATTTATGGGCACTGAAATTTGAATTTCATATCATTTTCAAGTGTCATAAAATCTTATTCTTCTCTTGATTTTTTTTCCCAATAATTTAAAATGTGAAAACCATTCTTAGCTCACGAGCTATACAATAACAAGAGGCAGGCTGGATCACTTTGTCGACACCCGCTCTAAAGCAAGAATCTATTATGGCACTCTAGAAAGAATTGAAAAGAGTTAACCAGGCAACGAAATGTGTCAAGCCTCAACCCTGCTCTTCTAGGCAGCGTGGAGTCTAGGATAATAGGTCTTTTCAACCAACAGTGGAAGACTATTAAATACAGACAAACAACCAATATAACCCATCACCACTGCCACTCCAAGCTGCTACAAATCGAGCAGACAGGCTAAGAGTCACAGGGCCTTAGAATCTAACCCTGGGGACTCAGCTGCTCCTCAAGACTTGTTTAATCTCAAACAACACTGGAAAATAACAAAAGGTTTGACTCTGAATCCAAAATATTGTTGGATACAGTGCAGTATAGCTGGAGAAAGCTCCTGTAGGGTTATTCTGAACTGATTTTATGATAATTCCCAGATGCTCTCTCAGCTAATGGGGAGTGCAGAATCCAGGGTCATATCACAACTCCCTTGTAGTCCATCCTCAACGTGTTAGAATAATTTAAAGTTACCCTGACCTAGAAGTTTCTGAGACCTTTTCATGGAGCCTTACAGACATTAACGTCCTTATATACAGCTCTTATTTGGACATTTCTTTCAAAGTACCTAATGGAGCAGGTGAACAGATAGAACTGTGATTTCTCTCAATCACCTGCTGTTCCCGTACTCTTGACTCAAAAAAGCAAAAGAGAATCTATAGCTTTTTCTTCCCTCCAGTTTTGTTGTGATATTATTGGCACAGAGCACTCTTTAAGGTGTATGGTATAATGATTTGACTTGAATCTATAGCTTTTTTTTTACTAGCCTTATATCCTGCAAACTTGCTACAATCACTTAGTAGTTCCAGGAGTTTCCTTGTTGATTTTTGGGATTTGAAAGACTGAATGTTTAGTTTTTCTAACATGTAGTTTCGTATCACAATTTAAAGACTGATTTCTACATTTCAGGTATTTGTAAGTGAAATAATATGATGGCTTGTATTTGCTTTAAAATACTTAAAAAAATAAAGTGGTGGTAGGGGAGATGAAACAAGATTGTCAAAAGAGAAATTAAGGAAGCTGAATGATGGGGTTTCATTACATTACTTTTTGACCTCTACATATATTTGAAAATTTCTAAAATGATATTTCAAAGCCAGATACATTATTTGAGATTACAGAAGAAGTCTCCTTCTGTATTAAAGGGAAAATTTTTCTTTTCTCCCCAACATTTCTCTTCTGTTTTCCTAGAAGGTATATAATACATTTTGGTAGAATAGTTGGCTGAATAGATGGATAAATGGATGGATGGATATGTCTCATCTTCTTATCCATTTAAATCTTCAACTTGGCACCAGGAATATACTGGAACTTACCTTCACCACAGGCCAGAAATATGATGAGCCTTTGTGATGCCCATCTCAGTACCTCAACTGTGTCTACTGATTTGATGATAGTTCAATTTTATATTTTGGTATTATTTCCCATTTAAGAATTGTGATAAATAAATGAATTTACCATTTCTCATAAACCCTCTGTGAAGC
The DNA here is from genome assembly GCF_019923935.1 of Bubalus bubalis. Taxonomy (NCBI): domain Eukaryota; kingdom Metazoa; phylum Chordata; class Mammalia; order Artiodactyla; family Bovidae; genus Bubalus; species Bubalus bubalis. Next base: position 23,497,684 of record NC_059179.1, read on the forward strand.
AGATGCTCCATCCAGTTCACAGAATTAATAAGCCCCTGGACCTGACCACAATGATACAGAACCACAGAACCTGAGAGCTGAAAGGGAATTTAGAAGTTATAGACCTTCACATTCTACCTAATGTTGGAATCCATTTATAATGATGATCCATTTCATTTATTTGGTACTTTTCTAAACATTGGGGATACAACAGTTGGGGGAAAAAAAAGGCAAAGTTCCTGTCTTCATGGAGCTTACATTCCAGTGGGGGAGAAAGGTAATATATAAAGATGTGCCTGAGGTGAGGGACTATACCACAAGAAAATCTAAGGAAAAAGAATTCTACCATTGGAAACAGTGATGACAAAGGCCAGGAGGTGGGAGCATGCCTGTATTCTAGGAATGGCAAGGAGGCCAGTGTGGCTGGTGCCGGGTGAGAGGGGAAGAGAAGCCAGCAGCTGGGGGGCTTCGTGGGCCACTGCAAGAACTTTGGCTTCTACTCTGAGCTGGGAAGCATATGTTTTGATAGGATCACTACAGCTATGGTGTTGAGGAGAGACTTCGGGGAGGCAAGGCAGAACTTAAGAAACTGGTTAGAATGAAACTGCAGCAACCATTGCACGCTAGCAGTAGGGGTGGAGAGAAGTGGGCAGGTTCCAGAAACGTTCTGAAGGTAGAACTGACAGGTTTGGCTGACAGAGCAGAGGCGGGGAGTGAGAGGAGAAGGGGCCCAGGATAAGTCCAATGTTTGGGGATGAATGGGACTGCCATTCACTGAGAAGACTGGAGGAGAAGCAGGTTTGGGAACGGGTGGATGAAGATAGGAATTTGGCTTTCAACACACTGAGATTGAAGGGACTTACTAGTCACCAGTGTGCAGATGTCAAATAGTTAGCTGGCTGTATATGAAACTGAGTTGAGGGTTGGAGAGAACAGTTTGGGACTCACCAGCACGTAGGTGGTGATTCACAACTTGGAAGTGGATGAGGTCACCTAAGCTGAGACTTGGAGAAGAAAAGCACAGGCCTGAACTTGGGCGCTCCAACATTTGGAGGTTGGGAGATAAGGAGAAGACAGTGATGGGGATCGAGGAGGGGTAGCAGTGGGTGTCAGAGGATGAGATGGCTGCACGGCATCATCAATGAAATGGACGTGAACTTGGGCAAACTCCAGGAGGTGGTGAGGGACAGGGAGGCCTGGTGTGCTGCAGTCCATGGGGTCGAAAAGAGTCAGACACGACTGGGCAGCTGAACAACAACAAGAAGCCAGTGAGACGAGAAAAACCAAGACAAAATGGAATTCTGGAAGCCAAGGAAAGACAGCGCTTCAAGAAGAGCATTCCAGCTCTGTTCCATGGGCTGACAGTTCAAGTGAGATAAGTAATGAAACCTGAACGTGGGCCTCGGCACTAAGGATTCTCAGTGAGCCTGAATGGAGGGTTCCGATGCCTGCAGGGAGAGGAAGTGAAGACAGAGAGCACAGAAAACTCTTTCAAGGAGCTTGTTATAAAGAGAGGCTGAGGAATGGGACACTGTCTAGAGGGGGGATGTACAGGACGACGAGTTCTTTGTTTTAAACAAGAGCATCTACAGGATGTGTGCACGCTGATAGGAGTGAGCCGGTAGAAAGAGACCTGTTAGGAAGTAGTCTTACAGAGGGAAGCTGTCTGAGATGCAAGGCGAGTTCTATTGGCTCTGAAGATATCAATGTGTTTTGCAGCTTATTGTCCCTCATCATAATTAAATTCAAGCTTTCAGTCAGAGGTTAATGGAAATATTATGCAACATTTTTTCCTACCCAAGCTCACGAGAGGCCCTGGTTTTAGGGTATGACCATGAGAGTGAGTGGCTGAGGTGGGGTGGGTGACAAGCTCACTGGAGGGGAGCTGAAGGAGCTGAGACTGAAGTATCGGATAACTCATACATAGACAGTGAAATTTCCAAGAATCCTAAAACAGTAGTTCTAGAGAACTTGGCAGTGAGCGGGGAGCTCGACTCAGCCTCTGCCTGCGTGAATGCTGCCTGAGCTGGGAATCCCAGTGCGTGAGCAGCTTCTTCTACTTCTGGACAGTCATAATTATAGGAAATTTTGTCCTTATTCTGTGTTAAACCCTAACAATCCCCAAAGGGCTCCTTGACCGGTCCTCTAGAACTAGTCACAATGAAACTAACTGGAAACAGTTCTAAGCACTTTCTCTTCCAGGAAGGACATCTTCAGGTCTTTCAACCATTTCTCATACATCCTGGTTTCTAGGACCTTCACTATCTTGATTGCTCTCTTTGGGATATACCATGACTTACTGATTTTCTTGGAGTGACAGAGTCAGTGGCTCACTCTTCTGACTTTTCTGTTGTTCCAATCACTATGGTAATTAGTAAATACTTTATTTGCCAGGGTGGGTGTGGGCACAACACTGTTACTGAGCGACAGCAAAATAACTTACACAAAGCTCCACAATCTGTCTGCTATAAATTCATTGTGACAGAGAGCAATGTTGTGGCGATGGAATTATTGACAGGATAGATCATTACAGGGTAAATGTTAGTAAGACAGGGCAGAAGAGATTATGAACTGATGAATCTGAAGGAGTACTTACAAGAATATCAGTGTTTTCAAAATAATTCCTCCAGTATGGTCTGATTTTCCTCTGTCCGCCAATGTCCCAGACATTCAGTTTAAAACCTTGTGATTGTACACTTTTGATGTTAAAACCCTGAAACAAAAACACCAAGTTTTTTCAAAACGGAGGGGATATAGGTATACCTATGGTTGATTCATGTTGCGGTTTGACAGAAAACAACAAAATTCTGTAAAGCAATTATCCTTCAGTTACAAAAAACATACCAAGTTTTACTAGACTTCGAGATCACATTTCTGACAAAGGTACATTTACCAGCTATGTTATTTATTAATTCTGAGATACTCTGCAGGATAAGAAACAGATATTGAAAAAAGTTTGCTCTGATAGGGAATAAAAATGTATTTACACATGTTCCCATCACTCGGGGCGGAGTCGGTGCTCATGACATCATGCTGAGTGCACACACACGCATGCCACTACTGAGAATGAGAATTACTCAGATAATCAACCCAAACCACCTCCAATCCCCATCAGTCCTCAAGATGGTAACACTTAACAGGATATTACATGTAACTAACAAACAAAGCCGAATCTGCAGACTCAACAGAACAGAACTAATGCGAAATTTAAAGAGTCAAGAGCTACAGTGTGGAAGACTGGATTCTTCAAAAGCAACTCAAAATGAAAGAAATTTCCCTCATATGAACTGATCAGGAAAAGGAAGGAGCTGAACTCAGGACACGAAGGGGGAGGCTGGTTTGTAACTGGAGTAGTTACAAACTCCTCGTGCGGGTGGTGATGAAAACAAACAAAATGAACATATGAAACTGTTCTTTAATAGGTATCTCTGATGAACTTGAAAGGATTCATTTTCAGGACAGTGACGCCAGGTGGAACTTTGGAGCAGGTGAACCAATCAGGGGCAGACAGAATGGTGAGCTGGCAGTTGGGGTGCAGAGAAACAAACTAACAAGAACTTTGGGGTTTGAAGAGAAGGCATTTTATAAGCAAGAATAAAAAAAGAAAAAGAAAAAAAATCTTCTGGCAAGAACGACATAGTGAAATCAGGATTTGAAAAACCCGATCAACAGCTTGCTCCCATAGAAGTGACATTTCATCCAAAAGAGCTGGAGTTAGGTGGGTCTGGATATGCCGCCACAAACATTTGCCTCTCCTGGCAGCTTGCCAGCACCGAAGGACAAGGCACAGGCAAGGGTAGGGGAACATAGCCACCCAGTTTCCAGCAAGGATAGTCAGTCACTGGAGGACAACTGGGGATGATGCTGACTACATCGCCTTGAAAATGCCAATGACTGAGTAAATTAGAAGCTTTAGAACTCTTAAGGGAAGTGGTTTATGCTTATTGTAAAAGGTAGCTTCATTCTGACTCATTTTCAAAACCACTTTTATGCATTTAAAAATCCCACACTTAACTACGTTATTAAATGTCAGACCCAGTAACAGTGAATCCTTTCTGGAATGAGGGAATAAATAAGAGTAGATCCTGGAATTTGACCATATGTTAACTGCCTTAAAAGTCTGTAAGTCACCAAACCTAACAAATCTACTTGAAATTATTCTAAGGAAATAATAATGAATGGGTGCAAACATTTAGAGACACGTACTGTATTAGTACTGACATACAGAACAACGTAGAAAGATGTTATTATGAAGTGAAACAGATGATACAAAATAGTATACTCTTTTACTAATAGTAAAATAGTATGAGCCATTTTTCACTTTTTATTTTCAACATACCCACCATATATGGGGAAAGAAAAAGCCTAAAAGCATATAGTTTCAAATGTTAACAGTGGTTATGTCTGACTGGGCATTATAGGTGATATCTAGTTTCTTGATTTTACATATTTACATATTTTAAATTTACTACCATGAGCATCTATTATTTTTTCTAATATAAAACAAAAACACATCATAGGTGTGTTTTAGAAGACTAAATACAAAAATACATTTGTTCTAAATACAAAACCTTGGCGTAATATAGTAACAGATCAAATAGAACCTGAAAATTAGAACTGGAACTTGGGGTCCATAACTAGGACTTCATGTTCCTGCTCTCAGCGTTGACCTCCTCATTTCAGTGGTGCTCTTGAGAGAGACAGCCTCTCTCATACTTAAAAAAAATAAAAAACTTAGTTCTTCTTTTTCTGGCAGAAATCCTGACACACTAATAGGTGTTTTCAGCTTGTCTAGGCTAGACTACTGTAATTTGCTCCTCCTCAGGCTATACATTAAATTTGTTCAGAAGCTGTAAAATTGCTCATTTGGTAGCAGCTGAAATGACTTTTCTGTAAAGAGCTGCGAATCAGTAAGACTCGCTGGCCATCGAGTATACACACCAGCACAGCCATTCAAACATGACATCAAGCTCATCGCAGGACAGTGACAGAAAACGCTAAGCAACTCTGGTTTTGCTAAAACCTCTTGTTCAAACACTTCAAAGACTAAGAGGGATGTTATTAGTTAGGAAGCCCAAAGGCCTGGCCAAAGGTCAAGTGTTCTTAGGATTCCTTGTAGGAAAGGAGACCTAAAGAAGCCTACTAGGATTCTTCCAGGCAGGACTTGTCTGCAACATCCATGCTGGGAGTACCACCAGCCTTGGCTTTTGCTTGCTTAGCCTTAGGAAAGAGGAGGGTTGATGAGACTGGATTTTAAAATATGGGCAGGGACTTCCCTGGTGGTCCACTGGCTAAGATTCTGTGCTCCCAATGCAGAGGGCCTGGGTTTGTTCCCTGATCAGGGAACTAGATCCCACATAGTGCAACTAAGAACCAGAGCAGCTAAATAAATAATAAAAATAAAATAAGAAGTAAGCTTAAGAAAAGAAAACTACAGGCCAATATCACTGATGAACATAGATGCAAAAATCCTTAACAAAATTCTAGCAATCAGAATCCAACAACACATTAAAAAGATCATACACCATGACCAAGTGGGCTTTATCCCAGGGATGCAAGGATTCTTCAGTATCCGCAAATCAATCAATGTAATACACCACATTAACAAAATGAAAAATAAAAACCAAAAAAAAAAAAAAGAAAAAGAAAAAGAAAAACCATATGATTATCTCAATAGATGCAGAGAAAGCCTTTGACAAAATTCAACATCCATTTATGATAAAAACTCTCCAGAAAGCAGGAATAGAAGGAACATACCTCAACATAATAAAAGCTATATATGACAAACCCACAGCAAACATTATCCTCAATGGTGAAAAATTGAAAGCATTTCCTCTAAAGTCAGGAACAAGACAAGGGTGCCCACTTTCACCATTACTATTCAACATAGTTTTGGAAGTTTTGGCCACAGCAATCAGAGCAGAAAAAGAAATAAAAGGAATCCAAATTGGAAAAGAAGAAGTAAAACTCTCACTGTTTGCAGATGACATGATCCTTTACATAGAAAACCCTAAAGACTCCACCAGAAAATTACTAGAACTAATCAATGATTATAGTAAAGTTGCAGGATATAAAATCAACACACAGAAATCCCTTGCATTCCTAGGCACTAACAATGAGAAAACAGAAAGAGAAATTAAGGAAACAATTCCATTCACCATTGCAATGGAAAGAATAAAATACTTAGGAATATATCTACCTAAAGAAACTAAAGACCTATATATAGAAAACTATAAAACACTGGTGAAAGAAATCAAAGAGGACACTAATAGATGGAGAAATATACCATATTCATGGATCGGAAGAATCAATATAGTGAAAATGAGTATACTACCCAAAGCAATCTATAGATTCAATGCAATCCCTATCAAGCTACCAAAGGTATTCTTCACAGAGCTAGAACAAATAATTTCACAATTTGTATGGAAATACAAAAAACCTCGAATAGCCAAAGCGATCTTGAGAAAGAAGAATGGAACTGGAGGAATCAACCTACCTGACTTCAGGCTCTACTACAAAGCCACAGTCATCAAGACAGTATGGTACTGGCACAAAGACAGAAATATAGATCAATGGAACAAAATAGAAAGCCCAGAGATAAATCCACGCACATATGGACACCTTATCTTTGACAAAGGAGGCAAGAATATACAATGGATTAAAAACAATCTCTTTAACAAGTGGTGCTGGGAAAACTGGTCAACCACTTGTAAAAGAATGAAACTATAGCACTTTCTAACACCATACACAAAAATAAACTCAAAATGGATTAAAGATCTAAACGTAAGACCAGAAACTATAAAACTCCTAGAAGGAGAACATAGTTTTGCAAAACACTCTCCGACATCCATCACAGCAGGATCCTCTATGACCCACCTCCCAGAATATTGGAAATAAAAGCAAAAATAAACAAATGGGACCTAATTAAACTTAAAAGCTTCTGCACAACAAAGGAAACTATAAGCAAGGTAAAAAGACAGCCTTCAGAATGGGAGAAAATAATAGCAAATGAAGCAACTGACAAACAACTAATCTCAAAAATATACAAGCAACTCCTACAGCTCAATTACAGAAAAATAAATGACCCAATCAAAAAATGGGCCAAAGAACTAAATAGACATTTCTCCAAAGAAGACATACAGATGGCTAACAAACACATGAAAAGATGCTCAACATCACTCATTATCAGAGAAATGCAAATCAAAACCACTATGAGGTACCATTTCACACCAGTCAGAATGGCTGCGATCCAAAAGTCTACAAGCAATAAATGCTAGAGAGGGTGTGGACAAAAGGGAAACCTCTTACACTGTTGGTGGGAATGCAAACTAGTACAGCCACTATGGAGAACAGTGTGGAGATGCCTTAAAAAACTGGAAATAGAACTGCCTTATGATCCAGCAATCCCACTGCTGGGCATACACACTGAGGAAACCAGAAGGGAAAGAGACACGTGTACCCCAATGTTCATCGCAGCACTGTTTATAATAGCCAGGACATGGAAGCAACCTAGATGTCCATCAGCAGATGAATGGATAAGAAAGCTGTGGTACATATACACAATGGAGTATTACTCAGCCATTAAAAAGAATACATTTGAACCAGTACTAATAAGGTGGATGAAACTGGAGCCTATTATACAGAGTGAAGTAAGCCAGAAAGAAAAACACCAATACAGTATACTAACGCATTTATATGGAATTTAGAAAGATAGTAACAATAACCCTGTATACGAGACAGCAAAAGAGACACAGATGTATAGAACAGTCTTTTGGACTCTGTGGGAGAGGGAGAGGGTGGGATGATATGGGAGAATGGCATCGAAATACGTATAATATCATACATGAAATGAGTCACCAGTCCAGGTTTGATGCACGATACTGGACGCTTGGGGCTGGTGCACTGGGGCGACCCAGAGGGATGGTATGGGGAGGGAGGAGGGGGGAGGGTTCAGGATGGGGAACACATGTATACCTGTGGCGGATTCATTTCGATATTTGGCAAAACCAATACAATATTGTAAAGTTTAAAAATAAAATAAAATTTTAAAAAAAGAAGGAAATAAAAAAAAAAAAATTAAATTTTTTTAAAATAAAATTAAAAAATTGGGTTTTTTTCTTTTAAAAATTGACATACATTTATATTTATGAAGTCTGAAAAATATATACTAAAAGTGGTTTTTCTCAGGGTACTCTGTTTTTTTTTTTTTTTTCCCTTCATGTGCTCTCTGTATTTTCTACATGTATTGATTTCAAAATCAGAGAAGATAGGGCTATTTCTAAAAAGGAATCACTTAGATCTGAGGGAACTGATGTGTTTTGATATGTATAGAAATATACATCTAAATGATTTCTTTTCAAAAAATTGTTGTAAAATATACATAACATGAAATTTACCATTTTAACCTTTTTTAAGTTTGGTTTACTGTTGTGTAACCATCACTGCCATCCATCCATCATCTTGCAACTCTGACTCTCTATGTCCATTAGACAATAACTCCCCATCCCTCCCCATCTCCAGCTCCCTAATCACCACTGTTCTCTTTCCTGTCTCTATGAATTTGACTACTTTAACTATCTCATATAAATGGGATCTCTTGATATGTTTTTGAAATATGAGATTATTTTGAAATTGCACAGACTTTTCTCAGTAACAAAACTTACAAACGGACACAACTCTATTCCCCATTTTGTCTTTCACTTGCTATTAGCATCTTCCATGTGTCATGCAAGCATTGGGGCGAGGCAGAGCTCACCTGCGTCGGTGTGATGTGGCTGATGTCTTCAGATGCCAGCTGCTTCAGAAGAGTGGTCTTGCCAGCATTATCCAAGCCCAGGAGAAGGATTCTCACCTCCTGGTCTGGTGCACTTTTCAATTTGCGCAGAATTGAGAGTAAGCCCTTGAACAACCATGAAGAACAGAGATTATTTTGGGGGCATTGACTTTGATATTACTGGGTATCTGAACGTCTTCTCCTCGACAAGAGTTCTTGGTTGTGGAGAGCTTATTGTTACCCACTTTAACATCATTTATTCCATTTGCGTATATGTTTTTGGCAGAAGCACTTTAGTGAATTCAGCAACTTAATAAATAGCTTAGCTTATTCTTGTTGCTCTTATTAATCCAGCTTAGCAGTTACCCTAGATCTCCTGGGAGTGTGTACTTGTAACCAACTCATATTCCTGAAGCCCTTTATATACACTTAAGAGTACAGCACTCACCATGTCTGACTGTAGGAAACTGATTTTTGTATTTTTCTCCTTTATACTAGAGTGAAGTTTCTTGTGGGTAAGGACTACAGCTTTCATCTCCCACAATGCCTGGCACTTATTAGACACCATGATAGTTGCTGAACTAAACAGAATTACCCACCCAAGTTAATGCACGATTTCAAGGTACTAGTTCAAAAAGTCGCAGAAAATTGTACTTGGGCTTTTTAGAAAAAAGACTTTGTTTCAGTTCTTGTTTAAGCCTTCATCATTCAAAATACTCTATCATCTTCTAACTTTCACATGACCCTTACAGGATACCTGCACAGTACAGGTTTATCTATGTTCTTCAGATGAAGAATCGAATATTTAATACAACAGAGACATTGAGGAATTGAAAGGTCATATTGGAAGCAAAAAATATCAAAATTTAACCAGGATATTTTTGACTAGTAATCAAATATTTTCATTTCTCGTTTTTGTTATTATTCTTTTAATGGATGGAAATAAGTCATGTTGCTTTTTAGCTAAAAACATAAGGAAACTCTTATAAGATAGTTATTTGTTGTGTCTTGCAGCTGACAATCATTTTCCAGTGAGGCATAGTTACATCAAGAATCAAAGAACCCCAGAGTTTAAAGGGCATATAATCTAATCTCCCAGCCCAAGTGGAAATTCCTTCAAACTGAGTCTTAAAATGATATAAAATGGTTATGTTTTTATCCACTTTGCATCAGGAAATAACTCAAACCAGTCGGTTCACTAAGATCAAATGCTAATTCTGTGAAATAATTTTCATCAGTTGAGACTTTGGACAATGATATGCAAATATGCATAATTATAAAGAATTCCTTTCTGCTTCAGATACACTTTGTTTACCACTTCTAGTCTTGTAGTCACACTGATCACATTAATCTCTCCATGCCTCAATTTTTACCAGCAATAAAATGTAAGGTTTAGTTTAAGAGACAAATTCTATTCCACAAGATTTTGAGAATAGAGAATGAACAGATTTGAAACAAACAAAAAAAGATAAGCAAATTTTTTTTAATGGCATATTTTTTTCTTTCCATCTAATCCAGCCTTGAATTATTTGACACTATTCCTTTTTAAAACTCTATTTATGAGCAATCTCCCTAGCTTCTATTAGCTACATTGCAATCACTCATTTATAATACCACCTTTCAGAACAGTTAAAATTAGAATTCTGAGATCCTCAGGGGACTGGTGATATAAAAAGGCTAAGAACAGGGAAAATACATTGTACTATTCCTTCTGAGTTCCTGATTAGATGTCCTCATTACCCCTTCCAATAAAATTCTAAAATAGCTGGAACTTATCACATTGGTACATTAAACAACAGTATAAGAAAAGAAAGTTCTTCTCATGCATCATTTACTAGTGAAGAAATTGTGAAAAAAGGTATGTTTTCTATAAAATATTTTCAAGGTTCAAAGTGAATGTTTTATGTTTTTCCTCATGTGTCTTTTCCCAAAAAATCACTAAATACAAATACTGCTTTCTATAGGCTAAGAGCTTTTACACACTCATTATGTTTGAAATTGAATGATTAAAATAAAAATATAATTTCTATTCATCTTGAAAGGAGAGAAGCAAAGCATGGGTGAGAAAGAAAACATTCCAACTACAGCTAAGCGTTATTAATCTAATGGTATAAAAAAATAATCTCTCTACATTTCCAATGAGCAATTTTTCCTCATCAGGAGACAATAACTTCAAATGTTTCACTTTTAAATGAAATTACAGAGAAATGGAAAGTTCAGCTAATATTTTCTTCCAGCAAAATGACAAATGGCATCTCAAGAATGGTCTCAGCAAGACAAATGCAAATACAATAGGGCATCGTATTAACCCAACTCCTGAGGACAGGGGATCACAGGATTATCAGGGTTTGCTAAATAGGGAAGAGGGTATTTATAGATATCAGGGTTCTGCCTGAAAGGGACAAAGTAAGCTGATTTAAGAGATTGGACAAAAGTGCAGAATAAGTCTACTCTGTGCTTCTATTCATATATATCTATATTTTATTGTCAAACGAAAGGAAACACAGCCATTATAAGTCAATTTTATTACGGGGCTGAGTTTCGAGGTATTCAGTTCAGTCGCTCAGTCGTGTCCGACTCTGCGACCCCATGGACTGCAGCACGCCAGGCCTCCCTCTCCATTACCAACTCGAAATACAAGGAAATGAATTTTTAGTGTACTTTTGGTCAATATAATCTATTCATTCATTTATCTTAAACACCCATAATGTGCCCCAAGTGCAATGGCGAGCAACAGAGATAGGATCTCTGTGTAGGATGTGTACTCCCATGACATGAAATAAAGGCAATTTAAGAAAGAGGAACTTTAGTTAATTGGGTATTGTGGGTTATCAGCAATGTATCCACACAAGTTACCTGCACCCTGGTGGACAGAAGTGGTCTGACTCAGCCACGAAACGTTTGAACAGTTTTCTATAGGCAAATCATGAACAGATATGCTGTTGACGATGGATATTTTATCTGCCTCAGTTTAAACTCAGTGACTGGCAGAGGCCTGGTGTGCTGACCTAAAATGACACAAACTAGGTCATTCAAAGAAACTGGGATGATGGAGAGGGAGAGAGGAATGTGTTGGTACATGGAAAATATACGTGGCTGTGAGGAGCAGCTGAAACTTAAGTATTAAAATTAGTAAGCCAACTGGCAAGTACACACACTCCCCATAACTAGCTTAAATGGAACAGACTTCCATTTATTTTTACCTCACCAAAAAAACGTTGGTGCTGCCCAATGAGGCCTTGTTAATTTCGAGGAACTCCTATAGCTTTGTTAGGGAGAACTTCACCCAAATCTTATCTTCTTTCTCCTCATCTCTCTACTAAATAAATACAGTGTTCCCTGAGGAGCAAAATACTGGCATCTCCTCAGTTGGAGTGGGTTCTTACTTCATCAGAGTCTTAATGAAAAATACATTATGGGCTTTAGAGTTTCATAAACTAACATCCCGATGGGTAACCTCCAGCATAGTTTTATCTAGAAAATGGGAACAATACTTGTATCTCAAGAAAAATGCTATGAAGATTAAATCAGATGATGTATGAAGCATGCACACAGAGGGAACTCAAAACAGTTGTTGTGTTTATGTTTCTACTTTTCACCGACCATTTTTGACCAGAAAACATAATCTTGGGAACAATCTTCAAATGTCAAACATGCTTGATAAATATCACTAGCTTTATATATTCAGAAATTACTCCATAAATAATTCCTGAATGGAGGACTCATCTATTAAATAACAGTGATTAGTTATGCACAAAAATTACTGTCAATTTAGTATTTCACCAAGGACTTGGTATCCTAAGGCAGGGGTAAAACAGCTGACCTTCTAGGGGTTCAGAGAAATCAATAATGGGTTTTTGTTGCTGAATTCCAAATTTTAAAAGAATAAATATATATTAGTTATAGCTGAAGGATTAAGACAGTAAAAAAGCCTGGAACTCCTGTAGAGTTACTATGGGGACTCATGGGTATCAGATATGACATACTTAATCATACCATTGACCCTTTAAATTCCGTTTTCCACTTAGAGTTCTAAGAATAGCTCATACTTTTGGAGATAGAAAAAAAGTGTATTTTGGAAACCAGATGAAGACTCCTGAATAATTTGCCCTAATTCCTTATTGTTTATTGTAGAAAAAAAAAGAAAAAAAGAAAAACAAACTCTGTCTTGATCACTGAATACAACAGTTGTATACAATAATGTTGTATATACACTGTCAATTTGTTGTATACAGTGTCAATCTGTACCTGGAAACATAAACAGTGGTTAATATATTGTGGCTTGTAATTATAAATTAAACAATCATGAAATGACACAGTCCACTTCACTGATAAACAAACTGGGAAAAGTGAGCCAGCTCTCATGCGTTTCTCCTTTATGATGCCATCCCTTTCTCTGTTGGTTTGGCATGCCTTTTTCATTTCAATTCTAGTTATTTTCTGTGTAAATATCTTTGTTTGTACTCATTTGTTGAGAAAAACAGCCTTTAAATGGACAGCTCATGTATAAACGATTAATAAAAAGCAAACATGTAAAAATCTGTTTAGCCTGAGGTTAATAAAACTGCAGTGTAGAAAGTGTTGAAATGTGATTGGCAACTTCAGATCCAATAATGCTACTTCTTTAACAATGTGACAATGTTAAATCAATTCAAATAAATTTTTCCTATCAAAATTTACTCACTGGATAATCTAACCAAGTGTGTATGTGTTTTTTTTTCCTTCTGGACATCTAGCTTTTTCTTACTTCATAAATCAATAGAAGTGGTTCAACAGTTCTAAAAGTCAAAAAGGGATTGGAGTAGGGACAGGGAAGTAACTACAAGCTTGAGTGCTAGCTCTCTGCAGCTGGTAAATTTATCAGCCTGCTCCAAACACTCTAAAATAAATTTTTTCTTCCACTAGTTTTAAAACCACTCAATTTCATTTTAATACCCTCCAATTAAGTGCAGAGAAATCAATAAGGAACAGAGTGTCAAGCGTCAGATACGTCACATAATTTACATATTTGGGAAAGCTTTATTCTGGCCCGATAGGGAAAAGGCTAGCCCCAAATTGATGGCCACTCTCCCTTTTTAACCTACTCCAAACTGAGATTAAGGCCTTTGCTTCTGGTGTGGTCATATGCAAAGGAAGGTGGCAACAGGTCCGCAGTAAATACTAAGGATCGGGCAGCAAATCTGCCTCCAGCAACACGTATTGAACAGGAGACTGGCTATCACCAACAACCAGACCTCGCAGAACCCTCAGCAAATAAAAAACTCGGGACTGCAAAAGTACGCCCGCCACGCAGACACCGAGACGGCTTAAAATACACCAGGCATCCCTTCCAAGCGGCACCTCTTTGTGTCCGGGGATTTATACCCTTCCCCCCCAGAGGCCCTCACACCGCGAGGAACAGGAGAGCTAGGCTACCATCTCCCCTGGTACCGCCAGCGAGACCTCAAAGACAGCAGCGCTGGCCCTTCTCCCCGCTTCTAGCCGGGCACTGGTGAACCCCACTTTCCTGCGGCACTGGGAGGCCGATTCCTTGGAAAGATTTAATCCTGCGTGCAGAAGCTGCTCTCCACAGCTCCTCGGATCCGCCCTCATCCCAATCCCCAGAGTAATGATGGAGTCAGGGCTCCGTACCGCGACAACCCAACACCCTTCCAGCCCCTTCCCCTAGTTTCGGACAGGTTACAAGCTCCGCCTTCCTCCCCAGGCCCAGATTCCCTCCAGGGCCCACACTCGGGGCTCCCTGCCGCCCCCCGAAACCAATCCAGGACCCGGACATCAGGCTGAGCGCCAGTCTGTTCCCTCCTGTCTTTAAGCGCAGTGCCCTGCCTTGGGCCAGGGGAAGGGAGGCAGGTGACCGACCAGCTCCGGAGGGACCCAGGCCCCCCACACTCACCATCCTCCCGCCGAGTCCCTCCTCCTCCTCCTACTGCCTCCCCCGTTACCAGGGGCAACTGCGACGGCACCGCCCCCGACGTCCCTCGTACGCACGGCAGAGGAGCAAAGCGGCAGAACGGGGCGGGGTCCAGCTCCGCTTTCCCCAGTGTGCGCAAGCGCGCCAATGTGCCCTCCCACTGCGCAGGCGGGCTGCTGGAGCGGCCGGAGAAGGCGGCAGGCTGCAGAGACCTAGGGAATGGTGAAATCTCGCCCACGTGGCTGGCGGGGGCCACCCGGCTTGTGATTGGTCCAGAGGGAGGGCGTGAGGGCGGGGCGAGGGGAGGTTCCCGGGTTGAGGCCAGAAGGGCATCCTAGCCTGGCTGCCAAAGCGGGCTGATTTTGGAAGCGGCTGTGTTAGTCCGTTTCTCCCGGGTTCAGGTAAGGATCTTGAGAGGAGGCCTCCTGCAACATCTACCTGTGCCAGGTTTTATTTCCTACATCCCAGGAGGGAGTTTGCATTTCTGTCCTGACTCTGCCCAGGCGAGGCTGCGGCGCGGGCTGGGCTTCCACCTGCCAAAGCCACGTGGCAAGGGAAGGAACTACCTGTGGGTCTCTTTATGGCCTCCAGTACCTTCGTGTGCCAGGCTGAGGAGCGGGGGCGTCATGGGTTGCGCACCCTTCTCCACACATCCGTGTTAGAATCCGGGCTGGAGGAGTTCTGGTGGTGCGAGGCTTCTTACAGGAGGGCAAGAAGCTGCCTGAGGACTGGCCATGAGGGCTGGGATGAGCTGATGGCTTACGGGGGTGAAAGGCGATTGGGATGGATGGTTTTGCTGAACTAAGTTGGCAGGGGTCGGTGCGCCGTCTGCAGCCCTGAAGGAGGCAAAAATGGGTCTCCACTTCTAGGCAAGCAAGAGTGAAAGGGATTCTCGGTGCTATTTCCCACCCCTTCCCCGTGCAGAGGACAGGAAAGAGAGTTACCATATTTGTGCCAGGTCCTAGTCTAGACTCTGGAGACACAGCAGGGGACTAAATCTGCCCTCATGGAAATTACATCCTTCCTAGTGAGATGCTTTTCATACAAGATTTCATTTCATTCTCACAGCCCTAGAAATTGATTATTTTAAGGGTTAAGAGTGGGGACTTGAATCCAGTACTTTCTGACTCTTGAGGAATTATTATTTTTGGCCGCTCCATGCTTGGCATGTGGGGATCTTTGCTCCCCAACCAGGGATTGAACCTGTGCCCTTGCAGTGGAAGCAGAGTCTTAACCACTGGAATGCCTGGAAAGTCCCTGGGCTTGCCGCTGCTGCTAAGTCGCTTCAGTCGTGTCCAACTCTGTGCGACCCCGTAGACGGCAGCCCACTAGGCTCCCCCATCCCTGGGATTCTCCAGGCAAGAATACTGGAGTGGGTTGCCATTTCCTTCTCCAATGCATGAAAGTGAAAAGTGAAAGTGAAGTCGCTCAGTCGTGCCCGACTCTTAGCGACCCCATGGACTGCAGCCTACCAGGCTCCTCCGTCCATGGGATTTTCCAGGCAAGAGTACTGGAATGGGTTGCCATTGCCTGGGCTTAGCTATTGTTAATAGTTTCCTCCAGGTTTTGGCCTTTGCTGCTTTATGGCAACCCACTCCAGTATCTTGCCTGGAAAAGCCCATGGATGGAGGGGCCTGGTAGGCTGCAGTCCATGGGGTCGCTAGGAGTCGGACACGACTAAACCACTTCACTTTCACTTTTCACTTTCATGCATTGGAGAAGGAAATGGCAACCCACTCCAGTGTTCTTGCCTGGAGAATCCCAGGGACGGAGAGCCTAGTGGGCTGCCGTCTATGGGGTCGCACAGAGTCGGATACGACTGAAGCGACTTAGCAGCAGCAGCAGCTTTTAAGACCAGCAGGTTTTCAGCCTAGTTTAGATCGTTGGAATGAAGGCAGATTTTCCCTGAATGGTTCTTAACATTTTATGCATTCAAGTCAAGTTTCCACCTATCTCTAGCCTGGTGGTTCTTCTGTGAAAAAGGCAAAGCAGACTTCTCTTCCAAAATTGCCTGGAGCCTAACATCATGGCTGCCAGGGAGTCATTTAATTGTACATAGGCATGTATTACCAGGGCCTGCTGGTTTAATTATTAGTCTCAATCTCCAAGTTGAGCTAGGTAGCCTTGACAGCAGCCCTTGACCCATCTCAGTGGACTTTGTGTTTGAACTGCTTGAGTCTTTGACTGCCTTGATCTTCTTCTAATGGGAGTACCAGCGATGATGTTTTGTTTTTTCCCCAAGTAGGGGATTCAAATAGGAGATCTTGGGTGCTTCCCCCTCCCTTGCAAAAGGATACTCTAGAAGAGTTTGGAAAGCCTGTTTCCCAAACTCTGATACTATCTGCTTGAGAAAATCAGCTCTCCCTGGAAGGACAAGCATTGCTTAAGGAGAGGTAGTAGGTTACACAATTTTTAAAATATTTTCCCTTCTTCCCTCCTTTTCTCTCTTTCTCGAGACAAGCACCTTTTAGTGGATAAGAGGACCCGTCTAGGTGACTCTAAGCCTTGTGACTTTGTGGTCTCTCTCTCTCTTTTTTTTTTGTCCACTCTGCACTGCCCCCTCGGCAGTGAAGGGTGGAGTCCTAACCGCTGGACCGTCAAGGAATTCCTGTCTAAGCCTTATAACCTTGGGAAAATACGGCCCTAGCTGTTATCAGATTTTTGGATAAACAGGACTAGATCTGTTTCCTGCTCACATTTGTATCTGCCACAGTGCAGGACCATGTGTGCCATAAACACTCACCACGCTAGCTCAATGCATGGGAACCTCCTCGGCATCAGTTTCTTCATCTGTAAGCTGAGATGTTGGATCCCTAATGTTTTTGAGCTGTGACATTCTCTAACCCTGGAAGGAAAAGGAAAGGAAAGGGAAAGGGAAGTATTGGTTAGTCACCTGTTTGATTTCCACCTCTCCCCCATTCCCTGTAGCGGAACCCTGGATATCATAGTCACCTTTTTAGGAAGTATTAGATATGGCTTGTGTAGGAAGAGGGAGCTTAAATGCTGAAAACTCAGCAACCAGTAGGACTCAGTATAGGAGGGGTAGACAGTTTGCAGCTTCATGAAAGAAAGCCTGTTATTACTTTTGTAACCAAGGCAGGTTCTGAGTTTGACAAAAAAATGACAAGATTTCGGGGACATCCTTGATGCCCAGAGAACCCAAGAATAAGTTGGAATGCATTCCAGGCAGGCGGTAAGTGTTTTTAGAGGGCAGATGAGGACTATAGCATGCACCTTACAGTCTGTCAGGGGAGGCAGATTTTACACTAATAAACATCAAGAAAGTGACAATTACAAAAGCCCCACGTGCTGCAAACGAGAACAGGATACTATGGGATTATGTAACCGAGAGGCTTGAGTTTGCCCTGAAGGAATCACAGAACTGTCCCCTTTGGGGGCCAATGGAATGGGAAAAAATGTTAAGACATAGAATTTAGATTTTTTTCCTTTTATGTTTTACATAAGACAGGACAAGGATGTTCCCTGGTGATGAAGGCAAAGATTCTTGCATGACTTAGCAAATGATTACCCCTTCATGGTAGAAGTGCTTTCACTGTGGAAGAAAGAGGATTTTCCAATGTTGGATTGTTCAGTTGAGAGTGGAGAGGAATGGCCGAGAAGTGTGTGTGTTGTGTGGTGTGTGTGTGTGTGTGTGTTGAAGGGGAGGCATAGCACTGGGACTGTCTCCATCTGGTGCAACTGTGGGGCTCTGTAAGTCAAGGCTTACTGTTTTTCCTTCCTCTTAGAATAAAGGGAACTCTTTCCCCTTCCTGGCTTCAGCTGGGACTGGGTGAAATGCCTTTGGTCTTTGGACCAGCCCCGCTGCAGGAGCCACGTCAGCCTGTCCTTAAAGGACAGAGCCTGGAGCTTCTCCTGGGCTCTGGTAGGGTGTGAGAGGGGGCCGTCTCCCCACCTTAGCAAACAGTCTACAAGTTGATGTCTGCTCTCGCTCTACCTCATCTGTTGGCTGCTTCTGCCTGCTCCCTCTCTAGTTGTTCTCAGATTTTTGATGGGTTACCTCTTAAATATAGTGGTCTTCCTGGGTATTTCCTTGGATCACTGCTCTTCCCAGTCTGCATTTTCTCTTTGGAAAACTTCATCTTAACCCACCCCCATGTTGCTCCCTCACTGTTTTACTTCTAACCCTGATCTCCATTCTGGATTTTAAGCCTAAATATCCAATTGTCTGCTGACTGGGCCTCTTCTTTAGCAAATATGCGAATTGCTATGCTAGGCATTGAGGCAACGGTGGTGAGCCATGGGCACACTCCTGGCTTCAAGGAGCTTATGGCCTAGTGGGGGACGGTGGGCATTAATTCAGGTAAAACCACAGCGTATCACACATGGCATGGCTCTGAAGGACAAGTACAGAGCCAGGAGCTCATAGCAGTGCATGAGAGGGAGGAAGGACTCCTTCAGAGACTTCTCTGAGCAAAGGAGGTTTCAACCAAGATCTGAAGGATGGGTAGGTAGGTGCTTGTTATTAAGACTGTCTCTGCAGAGCAAAAGGCTACTTTTGGGGGAGGGCAGAGGAGTCCTTGAGATTATTTGCTAATGCACCTGCTTTTAAGGCTGCTATTTATTCTGAGGTGACTTTGCTGTAACTTCCCTTGCAGCTGTGATAACCCATGGGTCTTTACTGAGGTAATGTCTTGAGTGGAAGTTCCATTTCATTCTATTATATAATATAAAACATTTATTCTTTATTAGGTCTATGGCTTCCATCAGCCATATGTTTCCTTTCTCTAATATGAAATCCTGGCTTTGTTTGCTCGAGTCTGTGAGTACCTTGGATCTACATGATTGTATAACTCAAGAAGATAGTTTTTATTTTTTAATTATTTTCTTTTGGCCACACTGCGTGGCATGTGGGATCTTGGTTCTCCAACCAAGGATCGAACTCACACCCCCTGTAGTGGAAGTGTGAAGTCTTAAACTGAACCACCAGGGAAGTCCACCTAGCTTTTTTTTAAAAACATGTTAACCACTATCATTTTCATTTTATATACTTTGGCACTGAATTATTACAAAAATTACTTCTATATCTTAAAGTTTTCAGAATGAGAAAAACAAATGGCCAAAAACATATGAGTAGATGCTTAATCTCATTAAGAATCAAGAAAATACAATTTAGGAGCTACTCTGATGGTCCAGTGGTTTAGATTCTGTACTTCCACTGCAGGGGGCACAAATTTGGTTCCTAGTAAGGAAACTAAGATCCAACATGTTGCACAGTGCTGCCAAAAAAATTTTTTTTTAATAAATTTTAAAAAGAAATATAAATGAAAATGACAATATTGTTTCTGCCCATCATATTGGAAAGAAAGAAAATATTTATTTATCCATTTTGGTAAAAGTTTGACTACAGGAGGATTATCATATACAACTGGTTGAAAAATCAATTTGAATTATATTTATAAAGATTTCATTTAAAACATGTATGTCCTTTGATCCAGCAATTTCACTTCTAAAAATCTATCTTAAAGGAAAGGTTGTGGCACTTCCCGGATGGTCTAGTGGTTAAGACTACACCTCCAATGCAGGGGCGGAGATTTGATCCGTGGTCGGGAGCGAGCTCAGGGGTTTCCCAGGTGGCGCTAGTGGTAAAGAACCTGCCTGCCAGTGCAGGAGACATAAGAGATGTGGGTTTGATCCCTGGGTCGGGAAGACTCCCTGGAGGAGGGCATGGCAACCCACTCAGTATTCTTGCCTGGAAAATCCCACAGAGGAGCTTGGTGGGCTACAGGTCATGGGGTTGCAAAGAGTTGGACAAGACTGAAGCAACTTAGCACACACACCAGGGAACTAAGATCCCACATGATGTATAGTGCAGTCAAAAAAAAAGATATAGTTGCCATATACACAAAGTAATGTGTATAAGGATATTCTCAGCAGGGAAAAACTGAGAATAACCCAAATGTCTACCAAAGGATGAAATCAAGGCACATGGAATAGTATGTAATAATATAAAAGAGTGAGCTGGAGCTGTATATATAAAATGGAGAATTCTCTAAGATGTGAAGCAAAAAAAGTCAGTTGTGTATTAGTGCCAGTTAGTTTATTGCTCCTTAGCTCCAAATCTACCCTTCTTCATCGTGTCTTGTGATCCTGGACGTCGTAAACCTTTTTCCTTTGCCCTCTGATATGATTTTAAGCTCTACCAGTAGAGGGCGCTGGAGGAGCACCGATGAGGAACGGGTAGTCTCGGTGCCTGGGTGCTTGCCTCCTATCAAGTTTCAACAACACCCCACCTGGCAGCTTCCGGTTGAGTTCCCTCAGCATCCCGGTACGCAGCTTCCCAGAATCTCAGTGGCTTCCTGGTGAGTTTCATCAGCCCTCCGACTCAGCATTCCAGCGCATCGTTTCCTGCCTGCCAGCCCTTCAGGGGGCAGCACCTCAGCAAACTTTGAAGTAGACTGCTTTTTAAATCTTGCTCAAGGCGTGCTTGTGAACTTGTAATTCAATATATATGGAAGATTGTCAGGTGATTTTTTTTTCCCAAGAAAAAAGACAAATGACATAGTAGAAGAAGATATAGAAGTCTCAAAATTATTCCTTAAGAAAAACAAAACAAAACAAAACAGATGAGCAGGTATTATTTAGTGAAGAGGGAGAGGAAGAGCATCCTGGACCGGCATTTGCAAAGAAGCAGGAGGACTTCCCTGGTGGCTCAGACGGTAAAATGTCTGCCTACTGCGGGAGACCCGGGTTCAGTCCCTGGGTTGGGAAGATCTCTTGGAGAAGGAAATGGCCCCTTATTCCAGTATTTTGGCCTGGAAAATCCCATGGATGGAGGAGCCTGGTAGGCTACAGTCCATGGGGTTGCAGAGTTGGACACGACTGAGCGACTTCACTTTCTGAAACAGATGGCAGCCTCTTGCGTTTGAGGAAGTCTTGTAGCACTTGAAACTCAACATGAGGAAAGTCTAACTCAGTGTTTTCTCCCTTAAAGCCAGTTTTTCTGTATTCTCCGCATGTTACTGTCCCAATCAAAAACCCTGGAATCACTCCAGGTATTTGTGATGGCCAGAGGAACTCACCGGGACTCCCTCTCTGCTCTGCTTCCCATTTGAGGGGCTGCTGAGGGAGAAGTAGTCACTTTGTAACATCGACACGCCTTCTTTTGGTTATTAGACCAAATGCTGATTCACATACTGTGGCAAGGTGTCTTGCAAATGTAATTAAAGTCCCTAATTGGCTGGCTTTGAGTTAATGTGAAGGGAGATTATCCTGGGTGGCCTGACTTAATTAGATGGAATCCCTTTAAAAAAGGGCTGGGCCCCCTCCTACCTGAGGTTAGGAATTCTAAGAGGTAGGTAGACAGACAGGTAGGTAGTTCTCCTATTGATTCTGTTTCCGTGGTTGAGCTCTGACTGATAGAATTCCTGCTATACCCAGTCCTCAGATTTGGCTACTTTAAAAGCTTCTCTGCTTTTGGTCTTCCTTCCAGTTCTGATGCATCTGGGTTCACTTGAGCACCATTTCTTCTTGCCTGGATTATTGGGGGTTCCCTTCTAGCCGGTCTCTGCGTCCTCTGAGGTCTTGCCACACCCTGTTTACGTCCATGTAATTGCCTAGACTGTTCTTTCTAAACTACACATCTAATCTTATCACTCTTCCTAAAGTTTGTTAGTAGCTTCCTGAAACTTTCAGGCAGAAGTTCAAAAGCCATAGCTTTATTACATGACTCCATTTTTTTCTCCTCTCTGGCATATAGATCATACGTATTTTGAAAATTTTTTTTAGCCGTTGTCCAAAAGTTTGCCGTATATATTTACAACTAATCCAAGCCCACTTTCAAATTATACCGTCCCACATCATGGGTAGTCCGAGTACCTTAGAGTCTTCCTAGCTTCTCCATCCCATCTATTATAGCATTGTCATTCCTTCATTTTTTTTTTTTAGGTAAGGATTTATTTATTTTATTTTTGGCTGCACTGGGTCTTTATTGCTGTGCACAGGCTTTCTCTGGTTGTGACAAGCAGGGGCTACTCTCTAGCTATGGTGCGCTGACTTCTTATTGCCGTGCCATTGTGGAGCGCGGGCTGTAAGGCATGTGGGCTCAGTAAACAGCACATGGGCTTAGTTGCCCCACAGCATATGGGGTCTTCCCTTAGCAGGGATCGAACTTGTATCCTCTGCATTGGCAGGGGGACTTTTAACCACTGGACCACCAGGGGAACTCCCATTCAGTTTTTCAAAATATGCGTTTATTTATTTATTCAGCTGTACTGGGTCTTCATTGTAGCATGTGGATCTTTAGTTGCACCATGTGGGATCTTTAGTTGTGGCATTCAGGACTTTTCATTGTGAAATACAAACTCTTAGTGGCATGTGGGATCCATTTCCTGACCAGGAAACAAACACGGACTCCCTGCCTTGGGAGCACAGGAGTCTTAGTCACTGGACCACCAGGGAAGACCCCATTTCCATCTTTATCTGGGACTGTTTCTACTTTCGACGTGACCCCATGCCTCTTCTCCTGCAGATAGATCTCTCCTACCTTCTGGGGCTTCACCCACATTCCACATCTTTTGGGAAGCCCCCCCTTGATTTTTGTGATCCTGCCCCCAACTCAGCCTCCTCTCATCTTGTGTTTATCGTAGCCCTCCGTGTTACCTGCTGTTCCTCAGGTGGGCTCTTGTTCCCCAGTCAGACTCAGCTCCCCAAGGACAGACCCTGTATTGTCCCTTTCCCCTGTCTTGCCCCCAGCATGATCATGCCCTGGGCTGGCCACTGGCAGGCACTCAGGAAACATTTGGTGTCTGGTGGCCCAGATGGGTGACAGTTCACTGGGCTCTTCCTGACCTGAGTGGGATGATGCTAGCGGCTGGGGTGAGCTGTCCATCTCCTATAGTGGGAGGTGCTCAGGGCCTCTGGAGAAGGTTTTGATTCGGGGGACAGTCCTCGTTTTTCCTCTGTTCTGAAGTTCACAATTTTGTGTATGGGCAGGATGGAGGCTGACCTGTCTGACTTTAACATCGATGCCCCGCGTTGGGACCAGTGCACTTTCCTGGGGCGGGTGAAGCACTTCTTCAATATCACAGACCCCCGCACGGTCCTGGTACCAGAGCAGGAGCTAGACTGGGCCAAAGTGATGGTGGAGCAGAGCAGGTGAGCAGCTGGGGGACGGGCCGGGTGCACTGGGGCAGCATCGGTGGGTGCCCCAGGGGAGAGGTGGAAATGGAAGATGAGGGGATAGTCAGAAAGCTCAGGGAGGCAGGGGGGCCAAGAGCAGGATGACTCAGGGTGGAGGTTGGGAGGTGACACCGGCCTGTTGTCTTTGGGTGACAGGATGGGGACTGTGCCCCCGGGCACCCAGGTGGAGCAGCTTTTCTATGCTAAGAAGCTGTACGACTCGGCCTTCCACCCTGACACTGGCGACAAGATGAACGTCATTGGGCGGATGTCCTTCCAGGTCCCCGGTGGCATGATCATCACGGGCTTCATGCTCCAGTTCTACAGGTGCGACTGGGGAGCAAGGCAGCGCCAGGGGCACCACTTAGACCTGCTAGGGAGGGAGCCATAGTAGGATAATAGTAATAGCCGTCTTTATTGATTCCTTACCAGATACCAGACACAGTGTTCAATTGTTCGCATATATCACCTCATTTAATCTCAGCAGCCCTACAGAGAGGCACTGTTTTCATCTTCATTTTACAGATGAAGACCTGCAGTCCTACAGAGATTATGTAACTTGCCCAAGTGCACCAGCCAGCAAATAGTGGTGCCTGGCTACATGCACTGAGGCAGTTCTCTCTAGGACTCAATGACTGAACTCTTGTACTCCTTTAAAAAGTACTTATTCAACAATGAATTTAGTGTATTTTTATAACAATATCCAAAAAATTAAAAAATGGGAAGACACTTTCAGTCCAGTTGGAGAGAGAACACTTTCTCTGTTCCCCTTCCTCTTTTCCCTGCCCCTCTTCCCTCCCTAACACATTCAGTTAGCCAGCTGTCGACCCAGACCTTGGGCCAGATAGAAAATAAAACTGTTAGTCTCTCAGTTGTGTCTGACTCTTTGTGACCCCATGAACTGTAGCTCACCAGGCTCCTCTGTCCATAGAATTCTCAAGGCAAGAATACTGGAGTGGGTTGCCATGCCCTCTTCCAGGGGATCTTCCTAACCCAGGGATAGAACCTGGGTCTCCCACATTGCAGGCAGATTCTTTACTGTCTGAGCTACCAGGGAAGCCCACCCCTCAAGGAGGACCCAGTTTTGTTGAGATCAAGAAGGAAACAGTTAGTCTAGCTTGCCAAGTGGTAGGCTGGGGGTAGAATATGGGGTGGTGGGAGCAGACATCAAAAAATGACTGTGTCTCAGGAAGGACAGGGGAAGGGTCAGGAAGATTCCAAGGAAGAAGAGATCTCTCCAGAGAGCAGGATTCAGCCATATACCAAGAGGCTGGGGGTGTGGATGTTCCAGGCAGAGGGGCAGCCAGTGCAGAAGAGCAGGTACAGGAAACGGCATGGGAATGGCCTGGGGAGTGCAGGTTTGACTGGTGTTCCACGCCCTCCTCCCATCCTCTTCTCTGCCTCTCCTGGCCTCTCTCCTGGTAGAACGATGCCTGCAGTGATCTTCTGGCAGTGGGTGAACCAGTCCTTCAATGCCTTAGTCAACTACACCAACAGAAATGCAGCTTCCCCCACGTCTGTCAGGTAGGAGGCCTGAACCCCTGGCTGGCTGTGTGGGCCAGGAGCTGCCTTCTTGCCTTGGGGGGAACAGCCCTTCTTAAGGGGTTCCGGGGCTGTCTGTCTTCCCTGGGTGGGGCCTGCCCTGGGTGGGTGACCAGGTCTCTTTTCAGGGTTTGGAAGTATTAGGCAGACTAGGAGAGTATCTTCTTCCTAGATGAATTCAACATTCACTCATTCATTCATGCTACAAATATGTCTAGAGTGTGTATTAGGTGTTGGATAGGGTTCTAGGGGCGGGAGATACGTTTGAGTAAGACATGTGTGGTCTCTGGAGTTTAAGGTCTTTTTAGGAAAATAAGCATAATGATCTCAGTCTGTAATAGCTGCCATTAAGGAAATAAATATGACATGCTGGAGAACAGCAGAAGGGCGTCTGTACAGATAGGCCGGTCAGGAAAGTCCTTTTTGCAGAGCTGACATTTCAGCTGAGTTTTGAAAGGTAAGGATTTAGCCACGCAAGAGCCCGGGGAAAGACTCCCAGGAGAGGGGGTGGCAGCACGCAGAGGTTCTGAGCAGGCAGGCACTTGGTGTGCTTAACGTGAGTTGGAGGGAGATCCCAAGCTGAAGCCGAGGTTTTCAGGCAAGAAGCCACAATTCCAGCCTTTATCTCAAGCTTCGGTCCTGCCCTCAGCCCCCTGGAGTCCCCACTCCCAAACATCTCTCTCCACTAGGCAGATGGCTGTTTCCTACGTCACAGCCACAACCACCGCAGTGGCCACTGCTGTGGGCATGAACATGTTGACAAAGGTACGGTTTGGGGCTGCTATGGACATGGTGGTCACAAGGGGGCAGCAAAATCCTAGGGAAAACTTTTTTTCCCAGGTGTGGGTGGTTTCCCAGACTGAAGAGCTGGGTTCGCGTCAGAGCCTCGCCAAATAGTGGGAAGTTCAGCAGGGCTCTCCCACGTTGGTTTTTCTCGGGGCTTTGAGGGAATTTGGGTGCCCTGACTGGGTGTCAGGTTATGTGGCGGTAGTGAAGTCTGATTTCTTATTTTATGGTCCTAAAGCCCCTTCCACCCCCATCTTCCAGGGACCTGACCTACTCCGCTTGTCCTCTTCCCCCACAGAGAGCTCCGCCCCTGGTGGGCCGCTGGGTGCCCTTTGCCGCCGTGGCTGCAGCTAACTGTGTCAACATCCCCATGATGCGCCAGCAGTGAGTACAGGGATCCCTTTTCCTCCCTGTAAACCGCAAGGTCAGCAGGGAAAGGGCAGGAGACCGAGGCAGCGGGTGGCGTTGGTGGCTGAGGTGGGGCTGGGGAGGGCTGCACTTCCAAAGGTTCTCCGAGGACAGGCAGCTCCAGCAGTGATGGCTGCAGGAGTGGCGGGTCACCTGGGTTTCGTCTGTGAGGAATGCTGTGGGAGTCATTCTCTGAATGGGTTTGGAGGTTTAGTGTGGACCTGTGGGGTTAGGCACCAGCTCACGTCCTTTCAACTACAACTGTATTTAAGTCGTGAACTTGGCCTACTTCCAGAGCCCTGGGGATGGCTCACAGAATGAAACGCCACAGAGCAAGGTATCCAAAGATAAAACAGAACCAAGAGCCTCTGAGGGAAGCCAGAGGGGTAGATAGATGTTTTTCAGCTGCCAGGCTTTAAGCTTCACAGCAGGAAAGGGGAAAGGAGAACCCCACTGTGTCTCACAGCCTTTGTTTCTTGACTAGAGAAAGCAAAGATGTTCCCCTGCTACAAAATTTAATGATGTAATAGATGTAAAGCGCTCAAAATAGCGCCTGGAATGTAATATTAAGCGTTAGCTACTGTTGCCACAGTTGCCATCGATGCCTTCCTGGTCATCACCGATGTCGTAAGGCGCATTTTCTTAGGACTAGTAGTCAGTGGAAAGTGATCACGATCACCCTTGCAGAAAGAGCACACCATGAAGAGCCATGCATACTCTACTTGACTCCTCTTCCCCTCCCCCATCCAGTTGCTCCTTCCAACGAATGGATGAGTCCCCACCACCCACCTGGTCTTGGATGGAGTGCTGGCTTGAATATAACAGCCAGAGCAGCTCCTGTTTGTGGGTGGGTCATGGAGTCAGGCACTGGACCCAGCACTTGGCAGGCATCATCCTGTTTAATCCTCACTGAGTCCTGTGAAGGGGCGCTATGATTATCCCCATTTTGCAGATGAGGGTAACTGTGTCTTTAGAAGGACTAGGGAACTTGCTCAGGAGCATACGCTTGCTCTGCAGCTTCCAGATCTGGCCTAGGCAGCCAGGACTTGGCGCTCGCTCTCTGAACCTCTCCCCTAGATATCTGCGGTATCACTCTCTGGGGTGGGGAAGGCCACTCCAAGGGCCAGGCTGCGGGAGGTGGCTCCCTAGAGTTGGAATGCTCTAGTTCTGGTCCCCTGGTGTGTCACATCGCTGGTGGGCTTCCAACACACCCCTTTCCTGCATCCAGCACCTCCTGTCTGTGTTTAGGGAACTCATCCAGGGAATCTGTGTGAAGGACAGGAACCACAATGAGATCGGTCATTCCCGGGTGAGCAGAGGCCTGCCCTGGGGGGTGGGAGGAGGGAGTTCCCTCTCAGACCCTGTCCTGTTCTTAGTGCTCAGAGCAGGCCTGGGCTAAAAACCTTTTCCCTGGCGCCATCCTCCTCCTTCATCGATTTTCCCTCCATATCTCTGCTCATGTCATTTCTGGTCCTGAAGCCATAAGAACGTGGCTGGGTGGGAGAGGGTCAGGTACGGTCACTTAACCCCTGACAGGTCCATCCCTTTCCCTTTACCAGCTCAGACTTGACCGTGACTCTGACCCTGGCCCAGCCCTCCGGTGCAGCCTGTGGACTCCGCATAAAGTCATAACCGACAACTAACTTTTTTCTGTCCTTAGAGAGCTGCAGCCATAGGCATCACTCAAGTGGTTATTTCTCGGATCACCATGGCAGCTCCTGGCATGAGTAAGACGGGGAAGCCCTCCCCTCCTGCAGGACCCTGGCTCATGTGATGGAGACCTCAGCCACACTTGGGGTGGGGGATGGGACCCCAGCCTCTATAGGCATTCTTCTCAAACTGGTTTGCTTGAGTGTCGAGAGCCACTGGAGGGTCACACCGTAAATCCTGGAATGTCAGTTAATCGAGATTTGGTGGAGAAAGTTGTTTTCCTTGAACAAATATTCCTTAAGTTCCTTCAATGTTTTGAGGAGATAGTGGTAGAGAAAATAAGTTCCCTGCCCTGGTTTTAACTCCAGCAGGGACAGGTTACAGAGCAGGATACAAAACTTGCTTGAAAGATGGTTGGTTGTAAGAAGGGTGCTCTGGGCCCGTGGTACCATCCTCCTGTGGTTATAGGGCTGCAGGTTGACGAGTGTGGGAAGCACCTTCTTCTGGGACTTGGGGGAGAAGTGGGTGTGGCCATGCCTATACATCCTTCTCCCCAGTGAACAGTGTTTTCTGGAACTTCTGGGTGAGGAGGGGAACCACTCAGTCTGTGATCTGACTTCAGAAGGGGAGGTGTCATAGCCTTTCCTCTGCCTCTTCCAGTTCTGCTGCCGGTCCTCATGGAAAGACTGGAGAAGCTGCGCTTCGTGCAGGTGAGTGGACGCTCCTCTGCACCTTCACTGCCCGGTGGCCCCAACCACACCCGTGCTGGGGGTCCCTGACCCTCTCACCCTTCCATCTTGTTCCCATCCCTGTACCGCACTCCGGGAAGGCCTCTCCCAGTACCCTGGCTGCCCGATTCTCAGCCTTGTCTGCTAAGAGCAAGGAGACTCCCACCTCCCCTGCAGAGCCAGGGTTTCCTGCCTGTGGGTTTCTAGCTGGCTTGCCGATGTGGGGTTCCCCTCGAAGTACGTAAGTCCCACGTGGGTCTCTCTTTTGTCTTGTTTCTGCACAGAGAGTCCGGGTTCTGCACGCGCCTTTGCAGGTTCTGCTGTCTGGATGCTTGTGAGTAACGTGTTTCCTCAGTTGGCGTCTGTGGTGGGGCACCCCAGATCTGTCTTCCTGTGTCACCCATGTGGGAAGACATATACTTCTTTACCTGACTTCAGAAGCACCCAGGCTTGACCACCTGTGGCCCCTCTGACTTGTCCCATCTTTCCAGGGGCGCTGGGCTGGCCCTGTGCACACACCGAGGTGGAAAGCAGAACCCTTGGATGTCCTCCTATCCCCGGGGTCTCCCCTCCAACCTTAGGTCTGCAGTAGTTTTAGAGAAGAGACAAAAATGATAAGACCATCCCACCACAAAAGAGAAATAAGAATTATGTGAGGTGACGGAGGGGTCAGCTCACACCAGTGGTGAATTTAGGTGGCGCTGGTGGTGAAGGACTTGCCTGCCAATGCAGGAGACATAAGAGATGCAGCTTCAATCCCTGGGTCGGGAAGGTCCCCTGGAGGGGAAGGCATGGCAACCCACTCCAGTATTCTTGCCTGGAGAAGCCCATGGACAGAGGAGCCTGGTGGGCTGCAGTCCATAGGATCACAAAAAGTTGTACATGACTGAAGTGACTTAGCATGCCGCATGCACATGTCAGTTATATCTCACATCCGAATACGGTGAGACGTGAAAAATGACACAGCCTGGGCCCGTCACGTGTCCCAGGCTCGCACAGGCGGAAAGCACCATGACTGCCGGCAGCGGTCTTGGGTGCCTGCCCTGGACTGGACAAGTCCCAGCATTCATCGTGCTTTGTGAGGCCATGAGCCAATGACCACAGCCTAAGCTCATGTGTATTGGATGTCTCCTGTGTGCCCCCACTGTGCTGATGTTTCATGTCTATAATTTCACCTGATTCCCTGAGCCCTCGAGGTATACATCCTGTCAGCATCTCCTTTCCCAGATGAAGAGACTTGCCCAGGCATCTCTAGTTGGTAATTTCTGAAGCTGAGATTGGATCCTTAATAAGTCTAACATTATGCCAGACTATCTTCTTTATTTTTTTCGCTTGTGCAGGCTTTTCTCTAGTTGCAGCGAGCAGGGGCTACTCTCTAGTTGCAGTGCACGAGCTTCTCATGGCGGGGGCTCCTCCTGTTACGGAGCACGGGCTCTAGGGTGAGCGGGCTCAGTAGTTGGGACTCCCGGGCTCTAGAGCTCAGGCTCAGTAGTCAGAGGTGCCTGGGCTTAGTTGTTCCAAGGCATGTGGGATCTTCCTGGATCGAGGATCAAACCCATGTCTCCTACGTTGGCTGGCAGATTCTTTACCACTGAACCACCAGAGACGTCCCCGCCAGAGTGTCTTCTGCGAATTGATTTGCATGTCTCCCATGTGTTACCTTTTTAACCCTCGCAGTAACCCTGCCGTGTAGGCACTCTTGCTCTCCCTCCGCTGGCACAGAGAGGGCTTGCCCCAGATAGCACAGCTAAGAAGTGGCGGAGCTGGGACTCAAACCCAGGTCTGTTAGAATCCCAGATTCTGTAAAATACAGTCCTGGCCCCACATCTTCTGAGAACTTGTGAGAATAAAGATTCAAGCCCTTTCCTGGACCTACTGAATTAGCACTGCGTTTGAACAGCTCCTAGAATTCCTTGTGTGCCCCATGAAGTTCCAGAGGCTCTGCCCTCACTGTTCTCCAACAGCCTGGGGGTTCAGCAAGTACAGGAGCCTGCTGTGAGTTCACACCCCTCCTGCTTTCCCTGAACACCAGAGGGCACCTGTGGCTATGAGCGCCGCTGCTCACACTGCCTGGTGTCTCCATTCCCATCTTCATCTGTGAGAACAATGGATGGATGGGGGTGAGGGATGCAGGGGGACTGGTTTTATCCTGTGCTGGAGTGAGTCTCCAGGCGCCAAGAGACCAGGAACAGGGTTGGAGGGAGAGGAACTTCGGGTTCAGCTCCCCCATCCTTTGGGGACTCTCAGCCACGGGGTGTGGATGAGTCTGTGAGATGCCAGACACCCCCTAATGCTTTGGTTTCTCCTTTCTTCCAGTCTCATCTTCATGGTGCCAGTGGCGTGTGGGCTGTTCCCGCAGCAATGGTATCAGCTGTTCATTACCCACCTGTTTTCACTGAATTGCCTGTCCTTGCTCTTCCTGACCTGCCCACTTTCCTGAAGGAGAGGGAGCAGCAGGCAGGGCAGCATCTGTTCGGGGACAAGTATGAACTCTGTCTGTGTGAACTCTGGGCCTCTTGACTCCTGTTGAGTGGGAAACCGAAACAGAGCTCCAAGGGGCAGAGGGATGTTGCTCACTCCCAGTGGAGCACAGGCTGCCTTGGAAAGATGGTAGGGGAACAGTAAGAGACTTCCTGTCCCTGCTGGTTGAGTTGTTAGACCCATCTCCCCTGGCTGGATCTGGTCTTTGAAATCGAACAAGAGGGTAGGTACTCACTCTGGCTGATGTTTGCCGGATGGTGGATGCCTTGGACCTCTCAGCTTCCCTTGCGTGTGCTGGGAAGGGTGCAGGGGGTGGGTGAGAAGAGATGATGGCAAAGGGAAAGGGAAGCATTAGACGGGTGTCAGGGGCAGGGGGCAGGGTGGCGGAGAGGACTGACTCCAGGAGACCAGACGTAGCCTGAATGGATACAGGGAAGACGCCCGTCTCCCTTTTCCTAGTACTCTTAGCTCAGTAGTCAGCTACACCGCTCCTGTGTTCTGATCACTGTGCTTGCAATCTTTGAGAAGGTAGATGTTTGGCACTAGGGAGAATGAAGTCAGAGCCCAACAGAAATAAAAAGCAAAAAAAAGTAAAAAGCAACATACTGTGCTGTATAGAAACCATTTGTAATTCTGATGGAAAAATGGGCAAGGGCTTCTTAGAGATGGCAACTATGTTGGATTGTATCTCAGGGTAATTTGCTGTTGGTCCCGGTGGCAGGCTCATAACACTTCTCTCTTCTCAGTGAATTGCCGGTTTCCTATCTGGAACCCGAGCTCCAGGACACCATCAAGGCCAAGTACAGAGAACCTGTGCCTCATGTCTACTTCAATAAGGGCCTCTGAAGGCCTCACCCCAGCACGGACCAGTCCATACGCCAGCTTAGAGAGAACCTGTGCCTCATGTCTACTTCAACAAGGGCCTCTGAGGCCTCACCCCAGCACGGACCAGTCCATACGCCAGCTCCTCCTCAACTGCTGTGGATCCCTGTGCCTCGTTCCTCTTTGCCGACGGCCTGCAGGCCAGCGTGGATTCGGGGGGTGAGGGTGGCAGGGGGAGGATGCCTCGTGCTTCTACCCAGGTACCTGGGTTCATTGGACTCCAGGGGATAAAAGCGACCAAGGGGAGAGAGGCCAAGGCTTCTATCTGCTCTCCCTGAACCCCCATCTCCTGGAGACCAGGAGCTAAGACCCCCTCAGGGAGAAGTTGTTAGGTCCTGAGGGTGACACTCAAGTAAATCGTTTGGAAAAATTAGGAAACCTGGGATTCTGGTCCCAGCTGGGGTTGAGAAAGGACCCCCTTTCTCTTCCTCCTCATCTGTTCTCAGTCAAGGGCACCCTTCCCGCTGGGAGGGGGTGTGGTTCTGGCTCCCTCAGGAAGAGGGAGGGGAGAGGCTGGGCCACCTTGGACCTCCTCTTTGCTCTTGCCCACTCTCCTCCCCAGGGCCCCCTGGGCAGAAAGCTTCTTTGGGAGTCTTGCTAAACTTGAGAGTTTTTATCAGGCACCCAGGAGTTTTTAGTGCAAAGCGCCGTACCGCGCCCCCCCACCCCCCAAAAAAACAGGACATAGTGAGGTAGCAGAGTTCCATGGTGCTTCAAACCCTATCTGTTGACACTGGCTTTGTTCTCCTAAAATCATATCTGATTCTGCTTCTCTGTGTCTGAAAGATAAAACCACTGACTGTGAGTAAAAAGGACATAGGTAAGCATTAACTGCATGTTTTAGTGGGTATAATTTCCTGGCTGCCTCCCTTCCTCAGCCCATTGGGTTAAACACCAAAGAAAGACTGGTGTGGACTGAATAGGAAAGGGAAGTTTTATTTGGACGCCTCTGAGAGGAAACCAACCAGGACCAAAGAGCCTTAAAGGACACACAGCTAAGTGCGGCCACTCACCCTTCCCCACCAGGGTGCTCTAGGTTATTTTGGAAGCCCTTGAGGGAGAGGGGGCTGCTGTAGCCAACCTGGGGCCAATGTCTATGAGTTTTGTCTAGTAGAATTTACTGACTGATCAAAGGGTATCACTGTGAATCGAATACATTTCCTGAAAGAGCACAATGAACTGTCTGCACACTGAGTTAATAAAACCTAGATGGAAAGCAAGATCTGTTCTTACTTTGGCCTTGGCATGGAGGAGGGTATCACAACTCTAAGGGGAACCTGTCTGGTGCCCAGAGGCCATTGTTTGTCTCCCTTATTATGGAGGAAAAATCTACCTGCCTTTGCTGGAGGCTCTAGAGTGTTCCCTGGACTGGATGTGTTGCTCGAGGGCAAGAGCTGGCAAACCATGGCTTGAGGGGCCAGGTCTGCCTGTTTTTATGTTCCTGGGAACTAAGAATGGCTTTTAAATTTTTGAAAGGTTGTGAAAAAAGAAGGATGTGTGAGACCCTGTGGGGGTGGCATGCAGAACCAAAAATATTTACTATTTGGGCCTCTACACAGTGTCCCCTACTCTGGAGTAATGGTTCCGAAGAAACATGCCTGAGATTCACCTGGGGGGCTTCTCAAAACATGGATTATAGGGCACCCTCCCTAGAATTTCTAATTCTGTGGGGCTGGGATGGAGCCTGTGGATTTGTGTCTCTGGTAATTGTGATGCTGATGCTGTTGGTTTGCGGACCACTTTGAAGGAGCACTGCTCTGAAGAGAAAGGGGCTCCTCCTTGAGGTCAAAGTACTGACAGCAGTTTGATTTTTTTTTCCCCCATTAAAAAAAATTAAAATACAGTTCACCAAACATGAAATTCATCCTTTGAAAGATACAGTTCGGTGGTTTTTAGCATATTTGTAATGTCATGCAACTGTCATTACTCTCTAATTCCAGAATATTTTCGTTATTCCTGAAAGAAGCTCTGTACTCATTAGTAGTCATTCATTATATCCTCATCCCCCAGCCCCTGGCAACCTCTCATCTATCTTCTGTCACTCTGGATTAACCTATTCTGGACATTTCATATAGATGGACTCATACAGTATGTGGTCTTCTGTGTCTGACTTCTTTCACCCAGAGTATTTTCAAAGTTCAGCTATTCTGTAACATGTGCAGCTTAACTTGGGCTGATATCTGAGCAGAAAAGCCTATGTCTGTGGAGCTGGCTTCCTTGGGACAGGAGATTTGCCTTCAGCTTTGCTCAGTTCCAAAGGCAAATAGGAAAAACATTACCAGAGCTGGCCGGAACTCAGCAGCAATTCTGAGCTGAGGTTCTTTCAAGAATCTACAACCGTCTTACTTTTCCAGCTCCTTAAGCCTCCTGGCATTTCTCCTTTCTTCATAGACGATTACTCTTGGAAAAGTCGAGTAGAAAGTAACTGCCGTTTAGAGGCAGATTAAAAAGTTCATTCAAACTGCATCTCAGTTCTATCTTGTAAAAGCCTCCCATTTCTTTGAGTTGGCTCCTGTGAGGTGTGGAACGAGGTGATGAGGGTGACTAACATGCCTCAGGGTGAGAAGTTCTAGTTCAGATTGGGCACGGTGTCATGTCCCGTCCTGGAGCTCAGTTCGAGCTCAGGTAAACAGAGAAAAGGAAGTTGAGAAAGGACAGAATTCCTTTCTGTTTGTCAAATTGAAACCTTTGGAGTTGTCTAATGATAATGATGTATGGCCTTTTTTTTTTTTAATTAAAATTTTGTTGAAGTATAGTTGATTTATAGTGTTGTGTTAGTTTCAGGTGTCCGGCAAAGTCAATCAGTTATACATGTTCAGTTCAGTTCAGTCGCTCAGTCGTGTCCAACTCTTTGCAACCCCATGAATCGCAGCACGCCAGGTCTACCTGTCCATCACCAACTCCCGGAGTTCACTCAGACTCACGTCCATCGAGTCAGTGATACCATCCAGCCATCTCATCCTCTGTTATCCCCTTCTCCTCCTGCACCCAATCCCTCCCAGCATCAGAGTCTTTTCCAATGAGTCAACTCTTCACATGAGGTGGCCAAAGTACTGGAGTTTCAGCTTCAGCATCATTCCTTCCAAAGAAATCCCAGGGCTGATCTCCTTCAGAATAGACTGGATGGATCTCCTTGCAGTCCAAGGAACTCTCAAGAGTCTTCTCCAACACCACAGTTCAAAAGCATCAATTCTTCGGCACTCAGCCTTCTTCACAGTCCAACTCTCACATCCATACATGACCACAGGAAAAACCATAGCCTTGACTAGATGGACCTTTGTTGGCAAAGTAATGTCTCTGCTTTTGAATATGCTATCTAGTTTGGTCATAACTTTCCTTCCAAGGAGTAAGCATCTTTTAATTTCATGGCTGCAGTCACCATCTGCAGTGATTTTGGAGCCCCCCCAAAAATAAAGTCTGACACTGTTTCCACTGTTTCCACTGTTTCCCATCTATTTCCCATGAAGTGATGGGACCAGATGCCATGATCTTCGTTTTCTGAATGTTGAGCTTTAAGCCAACTTTTTCACTCTCCACTTTCACTTTCATCAAGAGGCTTTTTAGTTCCTCTTCACTTGCTGCCATAAGGGTGGTGTCATCTGCATATCTGAGGTTATTGCTATTTCTCCCAGCAATCTTGATTCCAGCTTGTGCTTCTTCCAGTCCAGCGTTTCTCATGAGGTACTCTGCATAGAAGTTAAATAAGCAGGGTGACAATATACAGCCTTGACGTACTCCTTTTCCTATTTGGAACCAGTCTGTTGTTCCATGTCCAGTTCTAACTGTTGCTTCCTGACCTGCATACAGATTTCTCAAGAGGCAGGTCAGGTGGTCTGGTATTCCCATCTCTTGAAGAATTTTCCACAGTTTATTGTGATCCACACCGTCAAAGGCTTTGGCATAGTCAATAAAGCAGAAATAGATGTTTTTCTGGAACTCTCTTGCTTTTTCCATGATCCAGCGGATGTTGGCAATTTGATCTCTGGTTCCTCTGCCTTTTCTAAAACCAGCTTGAACATCTGGAAGTTCACAGTTCACATATTGCTGAAGCCTGGCTTGGAGAATTTTGAGCATTACTAGCGTGTGAGATGAGTGCAATTGTGTGGTAGTTTGAGCATTCTTTGGCATTGCCTTTCTTTGGGATTGGAATGAAAACTGACCTTTTCCAGTCCTGTGGCCACTGCCGAGTTTTCCAAATTTGCTGGCATATTGAGTGCAGCACTTTCACAGCATCATCTTTCAGGATTTGCAAGAGCTCAACTGGAATTCCATCACTTCCACTAGCTTTGTTCGTAGTGATGCTTTCTAAGGCCCACTTGACTTCACATTCCAGAATGTCTGGCTCTAGATGAGTGATCACACCATCGTGATTATCTGGGTTGTGAAGATCTTTTTTGTACAGTTCTTCTGTGTATTCTTGCCATCTCTTCTTAATATCTTCTGCTTCTGTTAGGTCCGTACTATTTCTGTCCTTTATCGAGCCCATCTTTGCTTGAATATCCCCTTGGAATCTCTAATTTTCTTGAAGAGAGCTCTAGTCTTTCCCATTCTGTTGTTTTCCTCTATTTCTTTGCATTGATTGCTGAGGAAGGCTTTCTTATCTCTTCTTGCTATTCTTTGTAACTCTGCATTCAGATGCTTATATCTTTCCTTTTCTCCTTTGCTTTTCTCTTCTCTTCTTTTCACAGCTATTTGTAAGGCCTCCCCAGACAGCCATTTTGCTTTTTTGCATTTCTTTTCCATGGGGATGTATCTACTCTTTTTTAAGTTTCTTTTTCCATATAGGCCATCACAGAGTTTTGAGTCAAGTTCCCTCTGCTATACAGTAGGTCCTTATTAGTTATCTGTTTTATATATACTAGTGTGTATATGTCAATCCCAATCCCCCAATTTATCCCTTCCCTTGAATATTCCCTATTGATCGTAAGTTTGTTTTCTGCATCTGTGACTCTACTTCGGTTTTGTAAATGAGTTCATTTGGACCCTTCTTCTTCTTTTTTTTTTTTTTTTTAAGATTCTACTATAAGTGATATCATGGTATTTGTCTTCTGTGTCTGACTTATTTCACTGAATATGACAATCTCCCGATCCATCCATGTTGCTGCAAGTGGCATTATTTTGTTCTAGTTTTTGAAGGAACCTTCATGTTGTTCTCCATAACAGCTGTAGAAATTTACATTCCCACCAACAGTGTAGGAGGGTTCCCTTTACTCCATATCCTCTCCATCATTTTTTGTTTGTAGATTTTTTTTTTTTTTTGGATGATTATTCTGACTGGTGTGAGGGAATACCTCATTGTAGTTTTGGTTTGCATTTCTCTAACAATTAGTGATGTCAGGCATCTTTTTGTGTGCTTTTTGGCCACCTGGGATAACTGACTTTTTTGTGGAGGACTTAAAACTCCTTGAGGCTGGGATTGAGACTCTGCGCTAAGAGAATAATATGGCCCCTGCCTGTTATTCAATCTTTTCTTCTCCTCTAGGGAGTTTGATTGTGGAATGGATGCATTTCTAAGAAATTTAAGATTGGCAAAAATACTTGTCACTCTTTGCAGCACTTGGGAAAGTAGGATCAACATAGAGACAGAACCAATTTCTTCACTTACTTGTTTCCTACTTTGCCACCATTTAAGCCAAGAACAAACTCCCTTGGGCTCAGCTGTGGCTACACCCGGCCAGGCTCTAAAATGCTTTGGCAGGCTTTTGAGAGGAAATTGTCAGCTAAAGGAAGCTGGCTTGTCTGCTCTGAGTCTTCATTTGTTTATTTTCCCAATATTGATGGAGCTCATGGTTGGGCCCTGTACATGGTTGTAGGGATTTCTTTTTTAAAAAAGAAAAATGAGTAAGACGTGGTATGGCCATACAAAAAGCTATAAATCTAGTGGGAAGGGTCAGGCAGGTAGAAACTAGATACACTGTGTGGTGTTTTGTGAATTCAGAAGAAAAAAGAGGGCAGGAGCTGGGAATTTATAAAGGGGAAACTGTATGTGTATTTGGGCTTCCCTGGTGGCTCAGATGGTAAAGAATGAGCCCACAACACAGGAGACCTGGCTTCCATCCCTGGGTTGGGAAGATGCCCTGGAGGAAGGCATGGCAACCCAGTCCAGTATTCTTGCTTGGAGAATCCTCATGGACAAAAGAGCCTAGCGGGCTACAGTCCATGGGGTCCCAAAGAGGGGGACACGACTGAGCTAATAAGCACAGCATAATGTGTAAATGAAGTTGTGTGCTGTCTAGCATAGTACGCTGAGGATCTCTTAACTGTGGGGAATGAGCAGAGCGTGCAGAAAACGTAGTGGCAGCAGGTGAGATAAAGAAGTATGCAGGGGCCAGGACACAGAAAGGACCGTACTGATAAGGTCAGATGATAAATTCTGTAGGTAGTTGAAGTATTTTGAGAGGGGAAGTCCTGAGACAATGATATTTGCTTTTAGGTAGTAGAGCACCCGTGTTCTGACCTGTGAAATAAATTCAAGAGGGAAGAATTAGCAACCGGCTGGGCAACAGGAAGCCTGTCTGTATTTAGCCAGAAAATGAGAAAACAGGTTGAAACACTGGAGCTATTTCTGAGGTACAGTCAATAGAATTTCCTCCCTCGAGTACTTGGGTTGACAAAGCACTGTGCCTTAGGTAAAGATACTATCTGACATGGAATTCAAATTGACCCAAGCTGCTGCTTGAGCAATTTGAGACCAAGAGAGGGACCGACCTGGTACTGGGGCTGTGTTTAAAGACAAAAAACATCAAGAGATTTTTAGATTATAGTAGCCTTTTTCTTTGAGAGCGCCCGGTTACTTTCTAAAAGTAACTTATTTTCCAACACCTTTTAGAATTACCAAACCTCTTCTCTTTGCTAAACCGTGGAAATCTAGTAGTTCCGCCACACTCAAGATGGTAAACACCAGACTTAGACTTTTCAACCCACGTTTTGGATGGTCCCGCCCCCCGTCGGAGGTACTTCCGCCACTCTCTGCGCAGCGAACGCATTTATACCGCCTCCCTGCTCTCAAGATGGCCCGGCTTCCTCCTACTTTCCATTGGCTGAATTTCTCCGATTTTCCGTCCTCATAAGGAGGCGGAACTTCGATTTGATCGACAGCTTTTTAAACCAATGGACGAAGGGCAAGGGCCAATGAAGCGTAGGAACTGGAGAACCACCCCAGTGTCTGGGAGGGCGTTTGGGCTGGGGCGGGGTGAAGCGGAGCCGGAAACGGGAGGGGAGAGTGAAACAGGAAAAGAAGGGAAGAAGGAAGAACAGGGAAGAGGAGGAGAGGGAGGAGGAGGAGGGAGGTGGCGGCGCCGTGGCGGAGGAGCAGGAGCAGGAGGGGGATGGCGAGGAGAAGGCTCCTGGGTGGCATGGCGCTCCTGCTCCTCCAGGCGCTGCCCAGCCCCGTGTCAGTCAGGGCTGAACCCCCGCAGGTAAGGGGGAGGGTCGTGTGGCGGCCTGAGGGGCCAGGCTGGGGGCCTCGGGGTCGCTGAGGCGTGGCTGGAGAGGGCCTGAAGGAACGTTGTTACCAAGAGTTGCGGGCTCCTGAGACGGTCACCCATGCTTGAGTGGACAGGATCTGAGGGGGCGTCGATGTCTAGCCGAGGGACACCTGTGACGGTTTTGGTATCAGGGAGGAGGCAGAGGCATGCTGCCAAGTGAGTTGAGGGGCGTTTGAGGCGGCAGTTCAGTCAGGTGGGCCGGGAATGATTGTGAGTGGATAGTGGTATCAGGCGGGGCGTGTGTGGGGTGCGCATTCGTGTCCTCCAGTGGAGCAGGTCTGTGAGGCAGCGGTGCCGCGTGTCCGTCGGTGCGGGTAGGGGTACGTGGGTTATTGAGCCGGGCTGAGAGGGCGGACGGGCTGAGAGGATACCTATTTCCAGCTGGATCGGGGTATGTTCTAGGGGCCTCTTACCCCATTTTAAGTGGTGTTGGAGGCGGGACTCTCGGAAGGCAGGTGGGATGAAGTAGCCTGGGACCCCTCAGCAGCAGCGCACACCTGAGCTGTAACAAGTTCTTACTATTAGGTTGACTGGCCTGGGGAAGCCAGTGACTGATGCTATTCTGGGCCAGCTCAGAGTTTTGAGCAAAGGATGGTGCTGATGCCAATATGGTCAACAAATGGAGCACCCTAGCTTTTCTTGCTAGGTGGCTT
Organism: Bubalus bubalis; assembly: GCF_019923935.1. Classification (NCBI taxonomy): domain Eukaryota; kingdom Metazoa; phylum Chordata; class Mammalia; order Artiodactyla; family Bovidae; genus Bubalus; species Bubalus bubalis. The sequence continues at coordinate 23,538,102 of NC_059179.1, forward strand.
GTTCAGATTTCAGCCGCTGCTGGCATTTCGAAACTCTTAATGGGAGCGTTACCCTTGGTGCCAAGTTGGGTGGGGTGCAGTGGGGGGAATCACCCTCCTTCCCTTCTTTGCATTTGGCAAGGCTTTACCTTTCTGTTTTCTCTGTCTCTTCAGAAAGGCCTACACACACAGACACACACAGAGCAAGATGACAGAATCTATATAGTATAGCTTAGCACTTGAACTTGGTGTGGTCAAGAGTAGAAGCAGAATGCCAGCGAAAATGCTTACCGTTTTTCCTAGGAATTTATGACCATCATGTTATGCCCATTAGTATCCTCTATTTAAAACATTAATTTTTTTTAAGTGAGGTAAAATTTATAAAACATAAATCATTTAAAACCATTTGACCATTTTACAGTGAACAATTCAGTGGTGTTTAGTCCATTCACAGTGTGGAGCAACCGCTGCCTCGATCTAGTCCCAGAATATTTTCATCACCTGGGAAGAAAACCCACTATCATTAAGCAGTTCCTCCCTGTTTCGCCTCCCCACAGCCCCTGGCAAACATCAGTCTACTTTCTGTGTCCATAGATTTATCTATTCAGCATATTCCATGTAAATGGAATCTTACAATATATGACCTTTTGTATCTGGCTTATTTCCCTTAGCATAAAGTTTTCAAGGATTATTCACATTGTAGCATGTATTTCTTTCCTTTTTTATGGGTGAATAATATTCCAGTGTGTGGCTCTTCCAGAATTTGCTGTTTCATCTGTCTGTGGAAGTATCACCTGCTCTTCTCAAAGACTATATTTATGTATATTAGAAATTACATGTGAAAGGAGCAGAGCTCATTTTCTAGCCCAGCACATTCCCTTTTCTTGGGCTGGGACTCTTCTGTTCTAGCCTTTGTTGGGGTTCTTTCTTTTCTTAGTTAAAATCATAAACTGGCAGGAGAAATAAGTTTTCTTTATTAGAAAAGTTACTGCCCTTAGGACTGGTCAAGCTAAGAAGTGTAGATATTGAGTAAAATATAGAACAAAATGTTGCTTTTCCTTTACACCTGCACTTAAATATCTCTAAAGACTGTTCCCAATAACCAGTAATTAGCATTACTAGGGGGTTGATTTAGGAACAGTGCAGGCTTTGGAGCTGGGTTCCCTGGGCCTGTGGACTGCATCTCCCTAGTGGAGAGCAGTGATTGTCGTCTGGTGGGAACCAGATCCATTTCTTTAACTGAATGGAAAATGGCGGTTCCTTCCCAGGTCATGGAAGCCTAGGAGGTGGAGAGAAGATGTGGAAGGGATCCTCAGTGTAATGCCCTAGTTGCCATTTGTGGATCATAGGCTGTTTGCTTATCATCTCTCTGGCACTTCCGATACTTACTTGGGGGACAGGGCGGCTTTTGTACTTTGTTCCGTTTGGATGGATGCTAACACTGGATGGCAGCTATTAGGTTGTTACAGGTTCTGCAGAGAAGGGAAAGTTTCTGAAATGAGTAGTCTATCCCCCTGACCCTTTCCCCCGAACACTCCTGCCTTCATCTTATAGACTCTCTTTCTCAGTTATCTATGGTGAGAATTGTTTTGTGAATTTTAACCTTTGAAATGGAAGTTACTCTATAATAATTAACTCTGAATCCCCCACAATTTAGTCAATTTAGTTTTTGGTTTTTGTTGATTTTTTTTTTTTTTTGGTTTACAGAAATCAGTGAAGAAAAAAAAAAATTAGAGACCACTTGGTATAGGATGTACTTCAGGTACTCGCTGTCCTTGTTTCAACAAGTAGCTTCTGGCTAGCTCTGAATTGAGGACTCTCTGTACTCTTTCCGTATTGAAAGTGGTATGGGTACCTCATTGCATTTTTTTTCTCTTGACATGGCTCTATCAGATACAATCTTTTTAATTGAAGTCCATTCTAAAGGAGATCAGTCCTATGTGTTGGAAGGACTGATGCTAAAGCTGAAACTCCAATACTTGGGCCACCTCATGCGAAGAGTTGACTCATTGGAAAAGACTCTGATGCTGGGAGGGATTGGCGGCAGGAGAAGGGGATAACAGAGGATGAGATGGCTGGATGGCATCACCGACTCCATCGATGGACATGAGTTTGAGTGAACTCCAGGAGTTGGTGATGGAGAGGGAGGCCTGGCGTGCTGCGATTCATGGGGTCGCAAAGAGTTGGACACGACTGAGCAACTGAACTGAACTGAATTTATTTACAATGTTGTGTTAGTTTCTGGTGTACAGCAAAGTGATTCAGTTATGTATATATGTGTGTGTATCTCAGCTCCCTGGTTGCTCAGACAGTAAAGAATCTGCCTGCAATGCAGAAGACCCAAGTCCCTGGATCAGAAAGATCCCTGGAGAAGGAAATGGCCACCCACTCCAGTATTCTTGCCTGGAGAATTCCATGGACAGAGGAGCCTGGTGGGCTACAGTTCATAGGATCGCAAAGAGTCAGACAAGACTGAGTGATTAACACACACACGTGTGTGTACATTTGTGTGTACACATGTGTATATACATACGTGTCTATAAACACACACATGCATATATGTATATACAGATAAATTCTTTTTCATAATACAATCTCTTTTAAAAACCTGCATTTCATATCAGATAATATTGGGCAGCTTTCTTTCTCTGGTTCCAGTTCTGCACTAGAACAATTATTTCCTGCCATCCTGGCCCAGATAAGTTCATCAGTTTAATTCCCTCTGTGATTAGGAACTTAGACTTAATTCTCCTGTAGATCCTTGCAACTCAGATGTGATTCTGTGAATCTATAAAGAATAAAAAAAGCTGTGGCGTCTCCAAACAGGAAGGCCTTGACATTTGCCTCTTTCTGAATTATGATGGAGATACAGAGTTTCTTTCTTTCTCTTGTTGGTTAGATTCAACTGGAAAAATCTGACTGTAGTATTTAAAGCTTTAGTAGAAATGTCTTTTTCCATAAAGTGATCCAACCGATAGGTTGGGCGCAAATCTGTAGGGATGTGGTCCTTACCTTCCCTCTGCCATGCTTCAAACTTTGAGTTGGACAGGGGCCCTAGCTCATGGTTTGTTTTTTCCCACCATACCCCCAATAGTGTATCCCTTCCCCCCACCATTACTTGTTTCTGCTGCCCTAGTTCTCAGTCCAGAAGCCCTGCTCCACTCTTCTTTCCTAGCTACAGCATTATAGTGCGACCACCCTCATTCCTTCTCGTAGAATAGTGAGTTATGAGACTTTCAAATTCTTATCCTCTTTCTTTCTCTTTCTTAGCCTATTTTATACACCAAAGTGAGCAGTTGTCTAAAATCAACACCATGAGTTGCTTATGTAAATCCTTTCAGTAGACTCCAGCAAACATTTACTTAAACGTTCGTTCTTTGCAGCAGGCCATTGTTATTCCTAGGCACTGCTGCTGCTGCTGCTAAATCGCTTCAGTCATGTCTGACTCTGTGCGACCCCATGGACAGCAGCCTACCAGGCTCCCCCGTCCCTGGGATTCTCCAGGCAAGAGTACTGGAGTGGGGTGCCATTTCCTTCTCCAATGCATGAAAGTGAAAAGTGAAAATGAAGTCACTCAGTCATGTCTGACTCTTAGCGACCCCATGGACTGCAGCCTACCAGGCTCCTCCGCCCATGGGATTTTCCAGGCAAGAGTACTAGAGTGGGGTGCCATTAGGCACTGGGAACCCTCAAATGAGTAACCAGCTCCCGGTTCTCAAGGAGATGATAATCTTGTGAGAAAGACAGATAACAAACACTGATTAGTAATCTGGAGGGATCAGTGCTGTAGTGGTTGTTCAGTTGCTCAGTCATATCTGACTCTGCGACCCCATGGACTGCAGCATGCTAGGCTTCCTTGTCCTTCGCTATCTCCCAGAGTTTGCTCCAACTCATGTCCATTGAGTCAGTGATGCCATCCAACCATCTCATCCTCTGTCGTCCCCTTCTCTTCCTGCCTTCAGTTTTTCCCAGCATCAGCATTCTTTTCCAATGAATCAGCTCTTTGCATCAGGTGGCCAAAGTATTGGAGCTTCAGCATCAGTCCTTCTGGTGACTATTCAGGACTGATTTCCTTTAGGGTCAACTGGTTTGATCTCCTTGCTGTCCAAGGGTCTTAAGGATTGTAACGAGTCCCTATAATGGGAGTGCATGCAAAGGACTATGGGAACCATGGCTAGGACTGGGGGAAGGTGGGGATTTAGGGAATGCTTCATAGAGGAAGGACAGGGCTTTCTAGGTTGATAAGATTAAGTAGGATGTCTGTGGACCAGCAAGTGGGGGTTGGAGGTGGTTATTCCAGTATGAAAGAGTGGGAATGGAGTTTTTGGAAGAGGCACACAGTCTGTGGTGGAAGCTTTGCCTGTGGGTGTGCAGAGCACTGTGAGAGTAGGTTGAGACTTGAAAGGTGGGCTGCAGTTAGATGGTAAGGAGGCCTTCTATCCATTGTTGAAGCAGTGCTGTCCAGTAGAACTTATATGATGTTGGAAATCATCTGTATCTGTCCTGTCCATGTGTGGCTACTAAACACTTAAAATGTGACTAGGATAACTGAGAAACTGAATTTTTAATGACATTTAATTTTTTCATATCAACTTTATTGAAGATAATTCACTGGGCAAAGAATTCATGCTTTTAAAGTGTACAGAAAATATATTTTTTCAGTAAGTCACAGGGTTGTGTAAGCATCTCTACTATGTAATTTTAGAATATTTTCATCGCTCCACACAGAAACTGCATAACCATTAGCAGGCCTTCCCCATTATACCCCTTCCTCCTCCGGCCCCTGCAACTACTAATCTACCTTCTGTCTCTTTGGATTTGCCCATTGTGGACATTCTGTATAAATAGAGTCATATACCATGTGGTCTTTTGTAACTGGCTTCTTTCACTTAGCATCATGTTTTCAAGTTTCTTCCATGTTGATGTATTGGTATTTATTTGCATGTATCAGCATTTCATTCCCTTTTTTATGGCCAATATTCAGTTGTATGAATGTACCATATTTTATTTATCCATTCATCAGTTGATGGACATTTGGGCTGTTTCCCCTTTTGGGCTATTATGAATAATGCTGCTGTGTACATGCATGTACATGTTTTTATGTAGATATGTTTTCATTTCTCTTGGGTATGTACCTAATAGTGAAATTGCTGGGTCTAATAAGTCTTTGTGTAACCTTTTGAGGAACTGCCAGACTGTTTTCCAGAAGTCTGGAATGATATGGTATGATATTGTGGCTGCTGCTGCTGCTAAGTTGCTTCAGTCGTGTCCAACTCTATGCGACCCCATAGACGGCAACCCACCAGGCTCCCCCGTCCCTGGGATTTTCCAGGCAAGAACACTGGAGTGGGTTTCCATTTCCTTCTCCAATGCATGAAAGTGAAAAGTGAAAGTGAAGTCGCTCAGTCGTGTCCAACCCTCAGCGACCTCATGGACTGCAGCCTTCCAGGCTCCTCCGTCCACGGGATTTTCCAGGGAAGAGTACTGGAGTGGGGTGCCATTGCTTTCTCCGGATATTGTGGCTACTGACCACCTATTAGATAATGCAGATCTAACAGTTTTCCAGTGTGGAGCTGGAATATGGTCTAATGTAGTGGTGGAGTCATGGGCTGTGGGGGCAGACTATGTGAGTTCCAAACTTGATTCTTCCACTTACTATCCTTGAGCAAAGTATTTAACTTTTTTGTGCCTCAGTTTCCTCATCTGTAAAATGGGGATAGTAATAGCATGTACCTTATAGATTTGTTGGGAGGTGAAAAGACATACTGTATGTAAAGCTTTTGGAGTATACTTAATGGTTATTAAATATAATAATACTTATCCCATGGACAGAGGACCCTGGTAGGCTACAGTCCATGGGGTTGCAAAGAGTTGGACACGACTGAGTGACTTCACTTCACCACTACTATTATTTTTGAGGGTCCTCAGAGTTCATTGTGACTGGTAAGTTGGTGTTACCTCTCAAACGAGGTTCAGAAACTGAGATTTGGGGAGTTTCAAGTGACTTCCTTGATCCTGTTTTATATCTGAGTTTAAGTTCGATTCTGATCTTTTACTTGTGTAGGTAACTTTTCATGGTGAACCTATGTAGAGTGGTATTCTCAATTGGAAACAATTTTTCCTGAGGACATTTGTCAGTGTCTGGAATCTTTTTTTTTTTTTTTAAGTATTTATTTTTGGCTGCATCGAGCTCTAGTTGTAGCACTCTGGCTTTCTTGTTGAAGTACTCAGGCTCAGTTATTGTGGTGTGTGGGCTTGCTCCAGGGCATGTGGGATCTTAGTTCCCTGACCAGGAATGGAACCCACATACCCAGCATTGCATGAGAGTTTCTTAACCACTGAACCACCAGGAAAGTCCCTGGAAACATGTGATTGTCATAACTCAGGAGCGCTACTGGCGTCTGTTGTGTGAAGGCCAGGGGTGCTGCTAAACGTTGAGTGTAGTCCCCCCACAACAGAGAATTGTCTGGCCCAAAATGTCAGTAGTGCCAAGGTGGAGGAACCCTTGTGTGGTACCTGCTTTCCCCTCACCGGCTCCTGTTTGGCATCTTGGGATTTGAGGTCAGCTTTCCTATGAAGAGATGTGTGTGAGATAACCTCTGACAACAAATTTCAGGTGGGACAGTTTAAAGCTTTGATGTTCTGAATCCTGATTAGTCTCTGTCGTGTTGATGTGCGTTACCAATCAGCTTCGCTTTGTCAGCCAACATCAACAGTTTTGACAAAAGCACATTTTTTTCAGTCTGTGGTTCAGTAAGCAGGTGAGCCTCCCTCAGTCACCCCATCTTGAACTTTCTTTCCTCTCACTTTGGTCTACCCTTGTGGTTTCACTTTAAGAACATGTTTGTTTTCGCCCCAGTGAAAGCGGGATGGCCAGTCACTTCCTTTTCTGTGTCCTCCATGGTCCCATAATCAGTCTGAACTGAGTCATGTTCTTAGAACTTTTTCCTTTGCTCATTCCAAGTCTTCACTCTCCTCTCATTTTTGGCCTCACAAATGTTAGTTCTCACACACGCTCAGCCTGTAGAAACCATTAGATGTCCTCCGGTCGCCACGATGGAAGCTCACGGTCCTGGACCTCAGCGGGACTGTGTCTGGAGGAGAGTCCTTTTGCCAGGCCCCAGGACGCAGCTCATCTGTGGATACCGGGCACAGGCTCACTACTCTGTGGGTGCTGTGGGGAACTTAGATGGCTTTGGATTTAAAATTCCAATTGCTGTAGAATGCCTGGCCAAGTCACGCACCTGAGGGCCTCTTTCTTTCTTGCCTAAGTAGCTGGACTGATGTTTGAGGGACCATGAAGACCAGGTAGTCCAGTGACGCGGGTTCATTCTTTGCCCTGCAGCCTCAATGGTAGTCTTTGTTGGGGCCACTGAGCCTACTCTGACCACACAGTGTGGCCACTGGGTGACAAGGAGTGTGGTGACAGTGGGTCTGGGTGACCTGTCTGCTCAGCAGCACACAACAGAGCCGTGGGCACTGCCCTTTTGGCCCATCCTTTACAGATCCACTAGGTGGAGCAAAGTCTGGCCAAAAACCCACATGCAATGTGGAAACCACAAACAAATACAAATAAATCCAGAATACTGCAACCTGGGAGGTAAGGAAAAGGGAAACAAATCGCATTCTATTGAATTCTGCAGCTTGTTGATACAATTATGGGCTTTCCCAGTGTGGGAATTAAAGTCCGTCATCCTCTCATACTTGTGAGTCTTGCCCGGATGGGGTTTTTTTGGATCCTCTCACTCACTCAGCTACATTCCCATAGCCGGATTTATTTACTTTTGGTTTTCATCTTTCCATACTTGCTTCTGTGGGACAGCAGATGAGCTGTGTATCTTCTATTCCTGGTGCCACAGGAATGAGATGTGAGGGTGATCTCATAGTGTCACAGCTCAGTTTTGATTCACAATCTTAGGTGTTTTAAAGAATTTAAATTTGTTTTGGAAGAGATGAGAGTGAATGTAAGATGTTGTAAGAATATTTGTGGCTTGGAATTCTGGATCTTAGAGTGAAGTTATAAAAGAATATCTGTTTTGATTTTTAAATATGGAGCAAGACAGATTATGTTGTAACACTATTTTATTATACATTCTTATAGATCAGAAGCATGCCGTTCATGGAGAAAATAATCATATTTTTCATAACTGTTCTTTGTTCCCCATTTAAAAATTATATTCCTCATGTAAGATTTCACCTGGCAATTTCACTCTGGTTGTGTTAAAAACCAATCAAACACAGAATGAAAGCACCATAGCTTAGTTTATCGATTGGATTTACATATTTGTGGTTTATTTGGGAGAGAAAGTTAATATTTGGCTTTCTGCACTGGGATGTTGGAGCACTGTAGCTCTTTGGGACTTGAATATAGAGTTGAATAGTGTAAGAAGTTCATCCTGTGTACTTCTTTCTATTTTCTTGAGCCCCTTGTTTTCAAATATGCAAATCCTCTTGCTGCTGCTGCTGCGGTGGATGGGGGCGAGGAGCAGAAAACCTGCTCTGGCCTGATTCAGCAGAAGGTCCACTCTGGCTGTCTCTCCCTTGCCTTTTTTAGACCTGATTGCTGCTTTTCTTTGGTCTTTAAGTTACGTTTTCATATCAGTTTTTAGTTACACAAAAATAATAATGGCTCATAACAATGGTAAGTAACAGAGAAATACAAAAATACTTAGAGGAAAAATTGAAAGTTTGTGGTTTGGTGTGTATTTTTGGTGGTTTTTCTGCTTATGCTGCATATTTATAGATACAGTAATATAACTCCTATGTATAAACTTATATACACATAAAATACATGAAATTGTTGGTATGGGTAGCATTCTTTGTTTTCTTTCATTTATTTTTTAAATTTTATTGGAGTATGTAATTTTATTGAATTTATACTATTGTGTTTCAGGTGTATAGCAGACCAAATCAGTTATACATATACACATATCCACTATTTTTTAGACTCTTTTCCCATGTGAGCCATTAGAGTATTGAATAGAATCTTTCATTTGTTTTTGAAACAAAAATGGATACTTTACATGTAGGATTTTAACAATATGCACTTCTTTTAAACCTTCATATATTGTAGATTTCTTTTCATATGGCGTGTATGCCTCATGATTTTTTTTTTTAATGCCTGTATGTTACTGCTTGAGATCATAAGTTATTTAACCACCTCTCCATTAATGAACATACATTGTGTCCAAGGTTCTGCATTTTCACACTGTGCTGTAGTGACCATTGTTGCACTTATTTCTGTCTGCAATTTGCTAGATTCCTAGAAGTGGAATTGGGGGTTATGGGATTATAACGTGTGGACATTTGGAATTCGGGGCCAAGAGTGCCAAGTTGCTTCCCAACACGGTTGTATCAGTTCACATTCCCATTAGTAGGGCTTACTTCCCCACACACATGAGTAACATTTCTTCACTGGCACCTTCTGCTTATCCTTGAAGATGTGTCTTCTGATTCTTAACACAGGCTTCTAGAGAACATTTCGGTTTACTTCCTCAAAGGCCTAGAGGTTTCCTCCCTGTCTGCAAACTGGTTGCTCCCTTTGCTGTGGAGCAGGATTCACCCAAGGGCAGTGGGCCTGTAGCCAGAGGAGGGTAGAAATGCCTGCTCATCTGCCAAAAGAAGTGGTTTGTGTTCCCCTCGAGAATGTCAGGCAGGTGGCCTGGAGCTGTTGGCCAGTTGCTGTGAGGCACACGAGTTTAATTTCAAGCCCAAACTACCACCCTTCAATGGTAGTATCCCAGAAGAAGAGATGCTTGAAACTGGCATTGTTGAGGAGTGCAGACTCTAGAGCCAGATTACTTCCATATAACCTTGGGCTAGTTAGTTAACTCAGTATCCTCATCTGTAAAATGGGATAATAGCACCTAGCCTATAGGCAGTACCTGCCACATAGTAATTACTGGGCAAATGTTAACCTTTGTTGCTGTTATTATTAATTATCTTAGCTCTGGTGAACATTAAGGCTTCCCCATTCCCTTACTGACACAAGATTTATTTTTGGTGGAGCGATTTAAGAATACATTTTGGTTTACTCCTTGTCCAAACTGAACATGAATCGCTTTACATACCATCCCCCTTGGCAATCAGGTGAGAGGTGTTTTTTCGCCATTTTATTTTGGACAGGAAAGTAGGACTTACTGGTGGGTATGAATAAGGAGGAGACAGCACCATGGCTCTCACGAGTGCAGGGGCTGCCATTTGTTCAGGGGGCCATGATTAGGGATGTATTTGACCCCACAGCCATCTGGGGTGAGCCGCTCTTCTGTGCCCATGTTTTCATCCTCATTAAACTTAGTGAATCCCCACTTCTTGAAGATGTGGATCTTCTGATGGCCAGGGAGCTTGAACTTGGCCCCGAGGAGGGCTTCGGTCATATGCTCCTTTTTCTGCTGCTTGGTGCGGATAGACATTATAATTTGGCCAACGTGGACCCTGACCACTGTGCCCTTTGGAAGGCCACTGGCCACTGAGGCCTTCCAAAGACACTGAGCCTACCTGTCTGGAACCTTGACTAGGGACAGCATGCCAGTCTTGAAGGTCCTGGAAAGGGCTGTCTCCAGGATCCCTTTGAGCAATCTTTTAGCACAGGCAACAGGCTGCATACACTACCGAGGAGGCTGCTGTTTGCAGCCTTTGCACCAGGCCCCCATGATCAGCTTAATTGGCTGCAAAACAATTGGTTTCTAATAGTAAAGTGTGAGATTATTTATTCTTAGAGAAGGTAAGTTAGGATATATGCTATTATTCTGATATACGTACCATTGTACCCTCTTGAGCAAGGAAAAGAGTGGGGGGTTTTGGATCATCGTTCATTCTGTCCCCAGCACTGCCACTTGCAGATCTGGCTGCTCTCAGCTCACAATGTACTGTACTGAGCTGAGGGGCTCCCTGAGGCTTCTTGACACCAGTCCCCAACCTCCATTTGGTACTTCCTGTTCTGAGTTGAGAGTGCTTTCTGAGGCTTGCTTTTATTTTATTTTTGAAATACAGCTTTTGTTGTTGAGTCACTCAGTCGCATCCAACTCTTTACGACCCTATGGACTGCAGGATGCCAGACCTAATACGGCTTTATTGAGATGTAATTCACATGCCATACAATTCACTCTTTTGGAATATACGATTCAGTGAGTTCTAGTATATTCACAAGTTTGGGCCACCATCACCACTATCTAATTTCAGAACATTTTCATCAATCACAAAAGAAGCGCTGTTATCAGCAGTCATTCCCACCCCTCCTTCCAAGATCCCCCAAATCCCTGGCAACCACTAATTGACTTTCTGTCTCTGTGGACTTGTCCATTCTGATCAATTCAGGTAAATGGAATCATACACCATGTGCTGTTTTATGACTGGCTTCTTTCACTTAGCATCGTGTTTTCAAGGTTCATCCATGTTGTAATGTGTCAGTAAGCCACTCCTTTTTAAAAAATTTTCATTGGAGTATAGTTGATTTACAATGTTGTGTTTCTCCGTGCATGTGTGCTTATTTGCTCAGTTGTGTCTGTCTGTGACCCCATTGACTGCCAGGCTCCTCTGTCTATGGCATTTTTTCTAGGCAAGAATACTGGAGTGGGTTGCCATTTCCTCCTGCAGGGGCACTTCCCGATCCAGGGATTGAACCCATGTCTCCTGCATTGCAGATGGATTCTTTACTGCTGAGCCATCAGGGAAGCTGGTGTTCATTTCTGCTGTACAGCAAAGTAAATCAGTTATCAGTTCAGTTCAGTCGTTCAGTCGTGTCTGACTCTTTGCAACCCCATGAATCGCAGCACGCCAGGCCTCCCTGTCCATCACCAACTCCCGGAGTTCACTCAGACTCACGTCTATCGAGTCAGTGATGCCATCCAGCCATCTCATCCTCTGGCGTCCCCTTCTCCTCCTGCCCCCAATCCCTCCCAGCATCATAGTCTTTTCCAGTGAGTCAGCTCTTCACATGAGGTGGCCAAAGCACTGGCGTTTCAGCTTTAGCATCAGTCCTTCCAAAGAGTACATATACCTATATCCACTCCTTTTTTAGATTTTTTTCCCCATGTAGGTCATTACAGAATGTTGAGACAATTTCCTTGTACTATACAGTAGGTCCTTATTAGTTATCTATTTTATATATAGCAGTGTGTATTTGGCAATCCTAATCTGTAACCATAAGTTTGTTTTCTGCATCTGTGACTATTTCTGTTTTGCAAATAAGTTCATTTGTACCAATTTTTTAGATTCCGCATATAAGTGATATATGATATTTGTCTCTGACTTCACTCAGTATGACGATCTTTAGGTCCATCCATGTTGCTGCCATATGTCATTCCTTTTTTATGGCCAATTAGTATTCCATTGTATGTATGTAACACATTTAGTTCTTAACCGATGGACATTTGGGCTCTTTCCACTTTGGTTTATTATGAATAATGCTGCTTTGAACATGAATATACAAGTTTTGAGTGGACATATGTTTTCTTTCTCTTGGTTATATACCTAGAAGTGGAATTGCTAAGTCATATGATCACTCTGTTTAACTTTTGAGGAACTGTTTTTCATAGTGGCTGCACCATTATATATCCCTACTACCAATTTGTTAGGATTTTAGCTTCTCCACATACTGTTTAACACTGTTGCCTTTTTTTTTTTTTCCAATAATCATAACCATCCTGGTGGGTGCATCCCATTGTGGTTCTGTGAAGAAGGCTGAGCGCCGAAGAATTGATGCTTTTGAACTGTGGTGTTGGAGAAGACTCTTGAGAGTCCCTTGGACTGCAAGGAGATCCAACCAGCCTATTCTGAAGGAGATCAGCCCTGGGATTTCTTTGGAGGGAATGATGCTGAAGCTGAAACTCCAGTACTTTGGCCACCTCATGTGAAGAGTTGACTCATTGGAAAAGACTCTGATGCTGGGAGGGATTGGGGGCAGGAGGAGCGTGCTGTGATTCATGGGGTCGCAAAGAGTTGGACACGACTGAGTGACTGAACTGAATAACTAGTGATGCTGAGCGTCTGTTTGTGTTCTTATTGGTCATTTGCTTATATTCTTGGGAGAAATGCCTGTTCAATCCTTGGCTTATTTTAAAATAAGCAGTCTTATCTGACTGAAGGGACAGCAGCCTTCCCATGGAATCCCAGTGAGTGAGTGCTCAAGGAGAGATTTTCCTTTAAAACCAGACTTTGTTAGGGTTCTGGCACTCTACACCTAGCCATGCTACCTCTGATTCTCATGACCCGGGGCCAATTATTTGAGCTGGCTTAGAGGTGGCTCTGAGACAGTAATTTCTGCTGTAAGAGGCCCACAGAGTCTGCCTTCTCTTGGCCAGAGTCTTCTACCATCTCTTGTGGAGATTCATGATACATGTGTTCTACAGTTAAGCCTCTGAAGAATCCCACAGTTAATACTTATCAGATATCATTATCTAATGTCTTATCAGATAAATGGTTTGCAAATATTTTTTCCCTGTTCTCTGTTGATTTTTTCCCACTTTGTTGATGGTGTCCTTTAAAATACAGCTGTTTTTAATTTTGATCAATGTCACTTTATGTTCTTTTGTTACTCAAGCTTTTGGTGTTCCCTAGTTCTTTTAGGGCTTTCTAAACTTAATATTATTTAGGGTAAAAAATGGACATTATTCAGAATAAGATCCTTTATTTATTTTACTATGGAGCATTTTAAACATTTGCAAAAATAACACTAAAGAGAATGATATAATACAATGAAGTACCTACGTACCTACCTCCTAACTTCAGCAATTTAGCATTTTGGCCAGTCTTGTTTTTACCTATATCTACTTTCACTTCCATTCATTCCCCACTGCAATTATTTTGAAGCAAGTTGCAGACTTCTATCATCTCAACCATAAATAGTTCCGTTTGAATCTCTAAAAGATAAAAGGCCTTTGTTCCAGAACATAACCGCTCTCCCATACCACACCCTAAAAACTTGACAATAATTCCTTAACATTACAGGAGAGGATCTTGCATGTGAAAATTTAATTTGGATCTAGAGGTAAAAATCTAATGAGAAAATTCAGCTAATTATGACAGTTCTTCTGTTTTCATAAGGAATTATCCAGAAGAGTTACACCACTTTAAAAAAGTTATACTACCCAGCGACACCCTTCAGTCCTATGAGTATCAAAAAGTGCTCTTCCAACCACAGGTCTTTCTTTTTTTACTTAAACAGCTCTAGTGGTGAAGTTTTAATCATGGCAGTCCTCTCCTTTATCCCTCTGGAATCTTTGTCTTTTTTTTTAGGGGGTGGGGGACACATGCATCCATTTCTAGTCTGTGCCCAGTATATAAAGTGAAAGATAAACTTCTGATTGTGTAGGGAGAGGTTTTGGAAAAATCCTGTTCTTATCAGAGATTGCACAGAGGTTCAGAGAAACACGGGGAATAGAGGAGACCAGCCCGCATGGCTTGTCTTTCAGCTGTCCAGAGCACAGTGTCCCCCATCCAGAGCCTGACTGACTATGCCTGCCCTCAGGGTACAGTATGTGGGTGGGGGGGGCAGTTCACGACTGATGAGCAGAGATGGAAAACAGAATTTGGAGGCTGAAAGACGCGATAAGATAATGATTCTATGAACAAATGTTCAGTAAGAAAGGCTGTGCTGTTTGAAGTGTAGGAGGCTTAGGGTTAAAGAAGCTGCTTAACCGTGGGACCCTTCGGAGGCTTAACTGTAAAGCACATGCACCGTGAATCTCTAAAAGAGACTGTAAACTTCTTCAACCATGTGAGCATCTTATCACAGAAATAGCTGCCTTGGAGCGGCCTCTGGGTGATGCTGATAGAAGTAGTGCAGGCTCAGAGAGGTGAAGTAACTGGCCCAGGGTCATGAGAAGGAGTGGTAGAGTGCCAGAGCCCTGACAGAGTCTAGCTTGCAGGGAAGTCTGCCTGTAGGCGGTCACTCACTGGGATTCTACGGGAAGACCTCTGCCCCTTCAGTTAGAAACCGTCGGTCTAGCCCTAGGTCACCTAGCATTCTCAGACCTTTGGTGTACTGTCCGGCAAGTGGGAGTGGTGGTAACTGCCTGGCCCCATCATCAGCTGATGTAAGGAACAACGAAAAGAGATGTGAAAGTAGTTTATAAACCTTGAATTCTTCACAAGAATGATGCTTTATTGTGTCTCTCGGTGGTCAGTGCCTCCTTTTCTATAATACTGAGCGCACCTTGCCAAGGATATGCATCTTGAGCAAAGTGAAGGACTTCGGAACGGTGAATATAAAATAGGATATTGGTACGTGCTGCCTTTTTTCCCGAGAGGTAGAGTAGCCTGCACTGACTTCTTGCTGTGATGGGATGCTTTCTCAGAGGCCCTTCCAGCATTTTCTGCCCTAGACGTTAGGCATACAGAGTAGGGTCTGCCTGCCCACCTTTGCTTTGCTCTCATGCTTTCTTCATGATTTGGACCCATGGTCAAAGTGTCTTTGAAGTTGGTTTACATACTGCTGTCATCCTGTGGCCTGGGAATCCACAGGGTTCAGGTGTGGCCTTGGTTGGCCATAATGTGATGAAAGGTCCAGCATCCTTGGCATCTGGTGTGATTCCCTCTCCAGTTTCACCACCTCAGTCATCATCTTACTTGGGCTATGGATGTGCATGTTCCAGAAGTTTCCACACTCCCTACATCTTCTGGGAAGGATAAGTTGTCTTAAAGTTTTCTGCTGGTGTTTTTGACCATGAAATCTTAGACCTGAAGAAAGTTTGGTTACCAAATACCCTAAGGAAGGAGGAGGTAATATTTGATTTACATAAGATCTAGGAAATGAGAAAAGGCTTGGTGCCAGGAGCTGTGTTTCCAGCTAGGCCTTATTAAGTCTCATAGTCCTTTAAGCAGAAAAGGAAACTTCCTGGTGTTGCTAATGGAATTTCTGGTGAATGGGAGACAAAACCAGGACCCGCTTCATCCCATTCCCCATAACTGAAAAACTGTTACTGGGGTGTTCAGTCATGTCCCAGCTGTACCTTGAGGAAGGGAGTTTGGCTTTTGAGATGGCTTAAGTGCTTTAAATTCCTCAGCTGAGAAAATTGGAGGTGGATAACCAGAGGGTTTCCCAATCCCTTCATCAAGCCTTATGAGCTCAGAGTACCATCCAGGTGCTCCCCTTATCGCTCAGCTGTTTTTCAGGTTTCTGTGACCAGGAAAAAGTCACCTGCCCTAATGTTTCGGGTTTAGCTGTATTAACTTCATTTTTACCATTTTCTCTGTAGTTGTCAATTCCCTCATCCATGTGACTGTCTTTTCTTGAAGGCCTGCTTTGTGCGATGCATTGCTTGGTACTGTGAGCAACACAGAAATGAAAGTTATGTACCTTGCCCTTAGTTGTTTATACTATACAAGAGGAGATAAGCCTGAGAATAAATGACTTTGCTGACACATAGACAAGGAGCGGATCTTCTTATAAAGCACAACCAAGATCTTACATTGGAGAGTCTGCACACTTGCTCTTATGACTTTGCACCCGGAGAGCCCAGAGCTGCTTGCAGGTCCTCAGAGTTGAGGTATGTTGAATAAAATGACATGATGTTGGCCCTTCCAGGGGCCTGCCACCATTTCACCAAAAGTGGGTTGAGTCTCTCTCTGTCCTGTCCCTAAGTAGAAGCTGAAATCAGATTTAGTGGAGGCCTTGAAGTCTAATTTCCCTAAACGGAGTTCTCTTTCCAGGTCACGTGTGTGTGTATCATGTATTTGGTGTGACCTAGGTCCCCCCTTTTTTCTTATTCCGATTTTTGGTTTAGAGAGCAGTTTGTGAGGAGACATGAAATCTTTCTGGGGACAGCCTTAGTTGTAGCTTGCTGATTTTCCTGTAGTTCTTGGCTACTTGCCAGTTTGGTTGAGGTTGAACTGTTTTCAGGGCAGGAAGAATGAACCTAGCATTTTGGTATAAAAACAAACAAGGCTGCTGTTGTGCTTGATAAAGCTAAAACTGTAGACCCAGCAGCAGCTCATTAACCATCAGTGACAGCTCCTGGTTAGTGGTAAGTTTCAGAGACCCCTAGACTTTCCAGAGAAGACAGTAAATATTTATCCACTAAGGTAATAAATACCAACAGAGTGATTGATTGTCAACAGAAAAGGATTTTCTTGTTAAGGGGCAGATAAGCAGGAGGCAGAAACCTTAGGAAGCTGTTGTAAACCAGTTTCAGCTTCTGCTACTTTGACTTCTCTCTCTATTTAAAAGATGAAGGCTGTACCATTGCATGGAGAAGGCAATGGCACCCCACTGCAGTACTCTTGCCTGGAAAATCCCATGGATGGAGGGGCCTGGTAGGCTGCAGTCCTTGGGGTCGCTAAGAGTCAGACACGACTGAGCAACTTCACTTTCACTTTTCACTTTCATGCATTGGAGAAGGAAATGGCAACCCACTCCAGTGTTCTTGCCTGGAGAATCTCAGGGACGGGGGAGCCTGGTGGGCTGCCGTCTATGGGGTCGCACAGAGTCGGACACGACTGAAACGACTTAGCAGCAGTAGCAGCATTGCATGGATGTCTTCCTTGCACCTCCCACATCCCCCCCACAAAATCAGATTCAAGATTTATCATATTTTAGGAGTAAATGTAATTAAACAGCAAGAGAACCAAGATACTTAACTTACTTAACAAAATAGGAATTCCTGCCCTTGACATTTATAGTGCTGCCATAGTCATCAGAAAGAAAAATTGTACCACTTACAGGTGCTCAGTAAACAGACATATGTGCTGGCCTCTGCACTGTCCCACCAGCTGATCTTTGCTTCATCTTCTTCGGCCTTTCTTGAATGCCCTGTGTGCCCTTGTTTTCATGCTTTTGGTCATGCTTGGCCTTGCTTAGTGTTTCACCTTCTCCCCCAAACCCTACTTTTTTTTTTAGTTAGCCGTCTCACGGTGACACTTTCTTTGGCCAGTCTGTCCCTCAACAGCTTCCTTTCTTCAAGCTCTTCTTACACTTCTGGCTCTCCTCCTTTCCTCACTTTTATTATAGGGTGCCATTTGTTTCTGTCTGAGGTCTTTTCTCCCGCACTGTGTAATTGCGTAAGTCACTCCTTCAGGGCAAGGCCAGTTCATCCAGTAGTGATCTTTCCCATCCCCGTGGTCTATCCTGGTGGCTGGACGTGACTGTGACTATCATGTCACAGAAGAAGGGGAAGTGACGGGTGTAATATCAAAACACTGTGTCCATGCGTGTTCAAGCCATTTTGTCCAACCACACAGGTCTGGCTGAAATGCCGGCTCCAAGTGCCTACTAGGTGTGTGTTTTTGAAAGAGTTACCTGACTACACTGAAGCGCATGTTTGTCATCTGTAAAATATGAGATAGCAACATAGGTTCAGGTTCTCCCTCTCTGAAATATATCATCTGATGTTTAACAAGTGATTGTGTCCTGCAGTCGTGGGCTATTTACCCAGCCAACTTCTGGGAAAACTCAGGAAAGCAGTAGGAGAGCATCCCCGGGTTTTCACGGAGGCCTTGTAGAAGAAACAAGCCCTGTGCCTTGTAGAACTCCTTGTCCCTCTCGGAACCCAGGAGAGGTGTGTTACCTTGCCTCGGCAGGCTTGCTCCTTGTCTGCCTTTGTCCAGCCCCAGGACACAGATAAGTTAGTATTCCTGATTTCTGGCAGCTGAGCAGTCCTTAACATTTCTACTTGGCAAGCTTCTGCAAATCTTTGTTCTGGGCTTGGAATTCTTCTTATGGCATTCCCCAAAATAATTACTTCAGGATCCTTTTATTGATGCCCAGCCTTGCATTCATGACATGATGTCTTGGTTTGACTTTGATTGTGGCGCTCCTGTCAATCTGGGGTTTGGGTAAGTATTCATTTCTGCATTTTTTGAGTCAGAACTCGAAGACATTTAAATGTGCTTGTAGACAGCCTGAGAGTGATAAGAAAGGTATTTTATTTTTATCTTAGATATTCTGTGTCTGCATCACAGCCTCTACTCAAAGCGTCTGGAAATAAAAGGCTTTAGGTCTGGAGATTAACTCCTGCCCTGGAAGCTGGCAGTTGCTATCTTGTTCTGACAAAACCCTCTTTCTTCAGATTCCTTGATTGCGAAATGAGAAACTCAGAGCCTTCAGCCCTAGGCTCCTTTAGCCTCTGCTGGCCAATGAACATTTCACCAGGTTACCTGAGATCCAAGGCATGGAAGACCTTCCATGCCACCTTGCTCCTTGTGTGGGGACCGGTTGCATGTTGGGAACTTTTGAGAACTTTAGGATTGTCCTAGTCTTTTACCTCATGGAGCTCAGGCCCCAGTCGGTCTGAATGCGAGGCCCTGACCCTATCCTTGGGAACACCACTGTCAGATCCAGTGGTAAGTGACAATCTTACAGAGGGTTCTAGAGCGCTGAATGGGGACATGAGTGTCTGCTTAGCGTTTAGCTGACCCTCAGTTCTGGTTTTTGCTTTACTGGTCACTTCTGGTCTAATATCATGACTCCTGTATTACTGTAAAGGAAAGAGTCTTTGGAGCCAGAGACGTCATTCAGATCCTTGCTCTTACTCTGCCTGCTATGTGACCTTGGGCAGGTCTCCATATGCCTCAGTTTCTACAGCTGAGCAGTAAGGATATTAATACCTACATGATGAGATCATGAGATGTTGGTTAAATGAAAGTTCTTAACATAAAGGCTGGTTTCATTGTCAGTACTAGCAAATAACTTATCTCTCCCTGCCTCTTTCCCAGAATTTTTTTTTAATATGTATTTTTAAAGTTTTATTTATTTAGTTTTAGCCGTGCTGGGTCTTGGTTGCTGTGCAGGCATTCTCTAGTTGCAGTGAGCAGGGGCTGCTCTCTAGCTGCAGTACATGAGCTTCTCATTGAGGTAACTTCTCTTGTTGATGAGCACAAGCTTTTAGCATGCAGACCTCAGTAGTTGCAGCTCATGGGTTCAGTGTTTGTGGCTCCCAGGCTCTAGAGCACAGGCTCAGTAGTTGTGGTGCACAGGCTTAGTTGCCCCTTGGCATGTGGGATCTTCCTGGAGCGGGGATCGAACCTGTGTCTCCTGCATCCACAGGTGGATTCTTTACCACTGAACAACCAGGGAAGCCCTTTCTCAGAATTTAAGGATGATAAATGCATAGGCTGCCTAGGAAAATGTTGCCAAAAGATTCTTAAATCAACTATAGTGAAGGAATGAATTTCACTAGCTATGAATATATATTATGTTGCAATGAGTGAGTGAGTGAGAGTCGCTCAGTCGTGTCCAACTCTTTGTGACCCCATGGACTATACAGTACATGGAATTCTCCGGGCCAGAATACTGGAGTGGGTAGCTATTCCCTTCCCCAGGGTATCTTCCCAACCCAGGGATTGAACTCAGATCTCCCACATTGCAGGTGGATTCTTCACCAGCTGAGCCACAAGGGAAGCCAAAGAATACTGGAGTGAGTAGCCTATTCCTTCTCCAGCGGATCTTCCCGACCCATGACTCGAACCAGGGTCTCCTGCATTGCAGGCGGATTCTTGACCGACTGAGCTATCAGAGAAGTATAGCTGTTGCAGTATGTCGTCTTTAATAAATTAATGCAAAGGGTTTCAGCATTACTATCTTTGTCACTACTCAGGGCCATAAACAGTTATTAAACTAGAACATTTTGACAGCATAATGCTGGTCAGTTCTGGTTTAGTGTGACTTGCAGCGTGTAGGATCTTAGTTCCCTGACCAGGGATGGAACCCGTACCCCTTGGCAGTGGAAGCACAGAATCCTAACCACTGGACCACCAGAGAATTCCCCCTCCCTCCCATTTTTTAAGTTGGTGAATTCAGCATTGAATCAAATTCTACATTGTGTCAGGGAACTGACTAAAATGGTTTGAAGATGGATTTGACTTAGCTTTGGTCCACCATGTATGAACCTGGATCACTTATATAAAAGAATCTTTTTTCAGACTAGTAGAAACTACTGATTATCATTTTGCTTCTTAAATCCCCAAATTGACTACTTTGTCCCTGGGTTGTGGTAATATTTGTAAGTCATGGCAAAATGTGAACTTGCCTTCCTGGGAATGCCTGCATTTGCCATTTCAGCTGTTCTTTCTCCTCATCCCCCAAATTTTAGAGCTCAGTGAGGGTTGGTCAAGGACTAGGGGCAAGGAAAAGTAGATCAATGAGGAAGATGCCATTCTCAGTGGTCACTTTGTTAGAGTATGTGATGTTGTTTTCGGTTTAATGCTGCCTTGTACGCAGAATCTTATAATCTTGTAAAAAGAAAAAAGTTGACAAATGCTAATTAGAAACACTGTCTTGAGTAGCATCCTTAAAAGAATGATTTATTAGGTTGCAAGGAAATTGGGAAGCCTGTGTTGCAATTTTGATCATTTAGATTGAACTTTGACAAAATTATTTTTTAATTTCTAGTAATCTTGTTGCAGTTCCATTTAATCAGAGATGACTGCTGATAAATATTATTTAGAAATGTGGAAAGTTCCCTTTGTCCATTAGAGCAAGGATTCTTGACTGTCTTGCTCACAGAGGTACCTCCAGCTCCTACACCAGTGCCTGGCTGTGGGCGTTCAGTAGGTGTGGAATGAATGAATGAATAGTACGCTTACGCCATGTACTCTTTCCATAGAGCTGTGGGTGTCATGCTGTCTTGTCAGGTAGGTTCAGAGCAGAGTTGCCCAGGAGGGGTTGAGGATGCCTTTTCCAGTAGTTTTATTGTCAAAGTTAATAATGCTGGGTGTGTTTGAGGATGGTCTATATTTGAGGAAATGAAAAGAGGGCATGGAAAGCTGTCTCTTCTCTCTTCGCCAGAGGGATGTGTCTGAGTGTCCAGGCCTGCCTGGCTGGCTGTTCATCCTGTGTGTGAGGGTAGAAACAAGGCATGGGCTAGACTAGATGACCGCATCTTGAGGGTACATATTCGCTGAAGAATGGCTTCCTACTCCCCAAACACCTGCAGTGGCAGAAGCCACTTCACCCCTCTTCCCTTCTCCATAGCAATGAGGCTGCTGGTCATTTCTTTGTGAGACTCCAGGAAATGGCCCAGCTGGCTTGGCTTATTCATTTCCTTGTCAGGAAAGTCGATGTGACCTTGACCGTCAGTGGGAGACCTGCAGCAAGTACATTGTGTGTCTGGCTGGTTTCACTAATGATTGAAAAGTACTTTTGGCAAGTCACCTTGCTGTAAGTGTTATGTACTGCTAATTTATTGTCCTCAGTAGAAATGAAAGATAATAGAGGTGAAAAATAATTTGCAAGAATCATTTTTTATTTACCTGGGTCTGCCCAGCACAGTGCCAGTCCCACGGGGGCCTTTGCTGAGTATCACTGAAAGAAAACTGTTGCAGAAAATAAAAAGATGAGATATACTTGCTTTGAGTGATGGAAATATCATTAATCTGCAGCCTAGAAAGTTATTAGAAAGTAACTTTGGGTTTACAACGTTCCTCTGAAGATTGTTCTCCTTGTGCGTCGTTTCTGCAAGTCCAAATCCAAACACAGACCCTTGCTACTGTTGTCTTTGCTAAAGGTTTCACGGCTGGAGGGAGGGAGTGTGACCTGCTGTTTAGGGAACGCTAGCCAGTCAAGAGCTGGCTTACACTGCTGACTGGGAAAAGTCAGGTGAGGACGCCAACCCCGGGGCCTTTGCTTCCTGTACAAAAGCTTGCCTGTAGAGAGCCATTTCTCCATAAACTGCACTTAGAGAAGAAAGTCTGACAAACCTGAGGTAGTGAACTTTTCAGAAGCAAGAGTCAGTTTAAATATAGAGATCTGCTTCACTGGCAACTTGGAGGCTGCGGTGGGACTTGTTGTACCTTTTGTAAGACAAGTGAGGAAAGATGTTGGCACCTGTACATGCAGTCTGTTTATGAAACATAAACTCTCCTGTCAGAGCGAGGGCTCGAGAGGTCAGCACCCAAGGTAACATGTCCTACCTTCGCTGGGAAAGAGGTGCCTCTCCCAGCCCTCTCTGAATTGCATCCATCTCTTGAGAAAGTTGGAACAGCCAGGCACGGTGCACTGTTGAGCACGGGTTCTGGCAGAGGTGGGGTGGGGAAATTTCTGTGAAACTGACAGCTCCTGGGCCCTGTTTTCTTAACCAAGGAGGAGAAACAATTCCCTGGGAGCTCTTAGAATCCCGTCATTATTCAGAGAAATGTAGCTCTTTGCAGCGTTAAAACCTTGATTTATGTACAGTCCAGCCTGCTCAGAGCCGAGGGGAGCAAAGGGGAGGGGGCAGCAGCCTTGTCCCCCCTCACTGTCGGCTCCAGCCCTAGGTGGGTCCAGAGCTGGACTTCGTGGGTTTGCAGCACATCCTTCTCAGTATTCTACAGCAGCTGTCTGGAGTTTTTTCTGCCGTGCCTGAACTGATGTCATTTCCCCCTTGGCAGACAGCTTCAGCTTTGCTGCGTCTGAGATATGTCACGAGAAGGTGGGGGTGGGTCGGAGCCAGGCGGGGGGAGCAGCCAGGAGAGCAGGAGGAAGAGTGCCCGCTTGGTCCCAGGACTCTGTTTACTTTTTCTTCTTTGCTAAGGAAGGCCGGGTAACCGGGAACGCTGAGCACCAGACCCGCCAGGGAAAATGCTCCTTCCAAGACCTTAACTTTTCAAAAGCCCTTTGTTCCCAACGTTAGTGTGGACGATGCTCTTGCAGGATGCCTTTCCTTTTGGGTCTTAGACAGGTAATGAAACGGGTGGTCTGGGGATTGGGTTCGGAAAGGGAAGAGGGTGGGAGCTTACTTTTCGCACTACTGCTTTGGGTGGAGGGAGCCTTTTAGAAAATGTCTCGCAGTTATAGCAGGCCAGCTCCCTTACAGAATTTTCCAGGCTTTTCTTCCTGCTTTCTAGTTGCTTCTTACTCTCCTGGCCACCGGGTTCTTAACCCCCATGTATCCCTGAGCTCTTGCTGGATTATCTGTTCTGATTTTCCATGAGACACAGTAAAACCATTGCCAAAGCCTTAGTGAGGAAACAGTTGAGGGGTGAGGCTGGGAGGGGGAGAGGCGGAACAGGATTCCTGATCAAAACCCCTTTTATTCCTTCTCCATTTTGATTGGGTTAGTGAGCAGAGTTCTCTTCACAGTTTTCTGCTTCTGAAGAGATTCTGAGTTGGGGTGGGGGGCCTTCTTTTAAAGGGAAGGGCTCCTTTTAGAGACTTTCTCCTTTTAAGCCTGTGGTCAGGGCTGTGGGTCCGAGGGACGTCCTGAATGTCTCAGAGGGGTGGGGGTGGGACTGACCACACTCTGGTCTTCCTGATGGATTTTTCCAAGTCAGCAGACCCCTGTGGCAGAGACTTGAGTACTTTGCGAGCCGCCGTTTGAAGTAGGGGCACTTGAGTTATAGCCGGTAACCTAGTGTGGAATGAGAAAACAGTAGCGACCAACTGCGGTCTTCTGAGAACACAGCTGTTGCCAACCACTTGTTCCAGGGCTTCTGAGATCAGGCCACCCCCGCCCCCTCTTTGGTCTGAGAGGCATGTCTGTATCGGAATGTGTAGCTGTAATCAGCAGCGGCTGTAAGCGGGGGTGGGGACAGACAGACACCCTTCTGCTGCCTGTTCCTGGGTGAGAAAAAGCCACAGATGTGATCAAACCAGAGTCTTACAAAAGAAATATATATGCTTCTAGGGACTGCTGTTTAACCTCACACTTAGAAAAGGGCTAGAGTGTCCCTTGGGTGGCCGGAAATTCTCCTA
Organism: Bubalus bubalis; assembly: GCF_019923935.1. Classification (NCBI taxonomy): domain Eukaryota; kingdom Metazoa; phylum Chordata; class Mammalia; order Artiodactyla; family Bovidae; genus Bubalus; species Bubalus bubalis. The sequence continues at coordinate 23,562,685 of NC_059179.1, forward strand.
AAAGTAAGCTTTTCTGAAAAGCTCCACATGTTCTATTACTGCTTTTGTTACTGTTCAGAGTTCCTTTGATGCAGAGACAGGCAGAGAGCGTGGGGACCCGATTGGAGCACTTCCTCTGTCCCTCAGGAAGGGCTGTCCTTTTGACTTGTGGGCAGAGTAAGCCCTGGCGAGGATTTTGAGCAGTGTTGGAAATAGGAAGCATCTCATGCTATGTCAGCAGGTGGGGAATAGCAGCTGGAAACTGCCTGGTACAGTGGAAAGAGTAGGCCTGGGGAGCCAGAAAGACCTGCCTCTGTATCTTGGCTCCTCCGCAGGGTCTCAGAGGCTGCATAACTGCTCTGAACCTCGTCTTGAAAATAATAAAACCTACTGGAAGAGTTATTGGGAGAATTTGACGGAAGAATGTATTTAAAACACCAGCACTTTGGCTAACTGAGAATAGGCATTTAGTAAAAACATAAGGAAACTAGAAGCTAGAGGACTGCTAGCAGAGGTGGAGGATATGATGGCAGGAGCTCTTGCCCTGGGATTTGGACATTGTTTGTTGACTGCGACTTAGGAGGCCGTTGCTTCCTGTAATCCGTACTGTAGTAATTACTATAATCTGTGCCATGTCCAGTAACCTCCGCACAGTTGAGTGAGAGGATGCAGAGCTGGGTGGCATGGCATGAAGGACTGGTTTGGTTGTGGGGAGCGTCTCAGAGGCTGCACAGCAGGGGTGAATCTGCGTTCTTGTTTCTGAATGGGTTCCTGGTAGAGGGCTGGACTTGAGGACCTCCTGAGGCCCTTTCTACCCCAGCCTTCTGTGATTCAAACTTGGCCTGTGAAAACCCTGAGTATTTTTGGTAACATAATTTTGTATATTTCCAGTATTTCTGTGTCTGACAGTGAAGCTGTGTTCTTTATTGGAGCTATTTGTAAATGCCAGCCTTCTAAAAATTACTTGGTGATAATTCTGTTTTTAAGAAAATGACACAAAACATATACGCTGTTAGTCTTTATCATACATTATATGTGTGTGTGTGTGTGTGTGTGTGTATATATATATATATATATATATATGGAGAAGGCAATGGCACCCCACTCCAGTGCTCTTGCCTGGAAAATCCCATGGGCGGAGGAGCCTGTTAGGCTGTAGTCCATGGGGTCGCTAGGAGTCGGACACGACTGAGCAACTTCACTTGCACTTTTCACTTTCATGCATTGGAGAAGGAAATGGCAACCCACTCCAGTGTTCTTGCCTGGAGAATCCCAGGGACGGCGGAGCCTGGTGGGCTGCCGTCTATGGGGTCGCACAGAGTCGGACACGACTGAAGCGACTTAGCATAGCATATATATATATATATGCTGCTGCTGCTAAGTCGCTTCAGTATATATATATATGCTGCTGCTGCTAAGTCGCTTCAGTATATATATATATATGCTGCTGCTGCTAAGTCGCTTCAGTCGTGTCCGACTCCTAGCGACCCCATGGACTACAGCCTAACAGGCTCCTCCGCCCATGGGATTTTCCAGGCAAGAGCACTGGAGTAGGGTGCCATTGCCTTCTCCGAGAAGAGAGAGAGAGACACACACACACACACACACATATGCTTTCATATATTATTTCCCTCCTAATACACGTAACACACCTATCTTATGTGGATTGTGATTCTGTTTCTCTGGTAGTTGTGCTGAGGCTTACAGAGGTAAGCCACTTGTCCAAGGTTGATCAGCTAGCTAGGGAAACTAGCTAGGTCATTAACGTTTATTTGTTTTTGGCTTTTTTTGTTTGTTTGGTTGATTGGTTTGTTTTGTTTTAAAATATTCAAACCCCCAGGCATTTTGATTCCAAAGCCTGGTGTTTTCCTTGCTATCTACCAGTGTCTATGAAAGTGGAGTTGGATTAATGCATTGCTCCCACCGGGGCATGTTTTCTGAAGTTTATTTCTAGGTGGCCCAGGTACCAAATGAGACGCGTGTCTCTGGGTCCCCTTTTGCTTTTTACTCTGTGGAAGATTCTCATGCACATCGCATCTACTGAATAATGCCACTGCACTTAATGAATGTGGATCTGGCACAGAGGATAAATAAAGCACCGGGCTTATTCCTAGAAATCACACTCTAGTGCAGTAGTTCTCAAATGCATAAAAATCACCTAGGAGTGGGGTGATTAGAATATAGATTCAGTAGGTGTGGGGCCAGGGCCCAGGAATCTTCATTTCTATTAAGTTCCCCAGGTGGTTCAGACCTGGTAATATCTGGCCACACTTGGAGAGATTCCACCTCAACTTGGCCCACACCCCTCACCCCCTTCCCTGCACTTTAGTAGCTTGGATATAATGATAAGACAGTGTGCTAAGCCTGAAACAGAGGACCGCCAGGGACTAGGACAGCAGAGGGTGGGAAAGCATCAGGCTTGGGGAGCAGGATGGGCACGGAAGGCTTTCCTGAGAAGGTGATACTTGACCTGAGTCTCGAAGGATGAGTAGGAGTTTACCAGACCTATGAGCCGGGGAAGGAGCATTCCAGACAGATCAGGTTGGGAGTGTTGTTTTTGTTTTCTCCTGCAGATGAGAAAGGACACTGTCATCGATGAGTCTTGGTATTAGGTATTCCTGAGATAAGACCAGGACCTTGCTTCAGCAAGTACTGGTGTCCTTTATGACACAGAGAAGGAAGGAAAGCATGAGGGGCCTCAATCCAATAATGAGCGTGGCATGAATTCAGTGTCTATAAAGGGCAGCTAGGCCTTGTTGTTGTTTAGTTGCTAAGTTTTATCCTGCACCTCTGACTCTTGCAGCCCTAATGGACTGTGGCCCACTAGGCTCCTCTATCCATGGGATTTCCCAGGTGAGAATACTGGAGTGGGTATCCATTCCCTTCTGCAGGGGATCTTCCCAACCCAGGGACTGAACCCATGTCTCCTGCATGGCAAGTGGATTCTTGACCACTGAGCCCCCAGGGAAGCCTTAGGCTGTGTTCGTTCTCCAGTTAAAGGACAGCTAAGACAACCCCCTGGAAGCTACAGGGTTGACTAGAGAACAGTGTTTGTGCTTATTGGGGCTGAAGTTCTGAAGAGAATCACCTGCTGTACTTTTGGGCTGTGGCACCACATGGTGCATTTTAGGTAGAACATGTAGTTGAGCATGCCGTCCCTTCCTTATCTGGCAAGATCAGAAAATGAGTTTTCTGGTTAAGAGGGAATCTATCCTGTATACCTAGCAGATGGATTACTGATTTTCAAAGAACAAGATTACAACAGAATGTTCTTGGTCTGCTGATTTGAATGAGTTCTATTTCATGTTTAATTCAGAAGGTATTGATTTTATAATGCTGGAAGTTCTTGTGACCAACATCTCTATCTGAAAAGTATTGAGCACCTGTTCTACTCAAAGCATGTTGTGGATACAAAGGGGTAGAAACTTTATCCCCGTGCTCACAGGTAGGGGGCATAGAGCGAGCTCACGGATGGTGGAGCTTTACGCAGGTGGCGGCGCGTGACGTTAGGAGCGGAGCGGCACGGTTCCCGGGTGGAAAGGTAGCTTTTGCAGGTGGTCCTTTCCCCAGTCCAGTGGTCTCGGTTGTTGCACAGCAGGTGTGTGGAAGGACCAGTGCGAGTTCTAATTGCTGGAATGCAGCCTGGATCCATCAAGACGATAATTTATATTCTGCACCTCGAATGTTGCCTTTCTCTCGGAAAATTATCCCCTGAGATGTCCTCACTGAGGAAGTGTGATGATCCCTGGTAGTGAAATAAGTCGTCCCCAGCGAAGCTGTGGTGGGTCTGGGCCCTTTCAGGCAGTGTGCCCTTCCCAGGTTGGAACGTATGGGGTAGAGGCACAGGGGGCTGTTTACTTTTTTTTTTTTTTTTTAATTTATTTGTTTCTTAGCCGCACTGGGTCTTCGTTGCTGCGCGGGCTTTGTCCAGTGGGGCTGAGCAGGGGCTACTCTTCGTTGTGGTGCGTGGCTTTCTAGAGCACAGGCTCAGTAGCGGTGGTGCAGGGACTTAGCTGCCCCGCATCTTGTGAGATCTTCCTGGAACAGGGGTCAAACCCATGTCTCCTGCACTGGCAGGTGGATTCTTAACCACTAGACCACCAGGGAAGTTTTGTGTTAGGCCCTTGCATGGCCTGATGCTGAATATGACAGAGTAGCCAGAGTGCTGAACCCTAGTTACTCCCTGGACACAGTCAGAAATCTTCGGGACTCCCTAGGACAACGCTGAAAGTGCTGTGAGGGAGCCGCAAGTGGCGAGGGCATGCCCAGGGAGAGGGCTGAGGGAATTTGCTAACTTCTAATTTAACCCCTACACTGCCGGCCATGATACTTCGATTATTTCATCATGACAGCCACCCATGAGGTAGGAGTTCTTATCAACTTTCTCGTATGAGGCAACTGAAACTACGAAGTTAACTCTTGGAGATCACAGAGCTCCGGTGCGGCGGTGGCAACTCTGGAGGCGGACGTCCTCAGTGTCGTCTCTTCTCTTGCATGTCATAGGAGGAGTCTCTGCAGCAAATCTGCTGTCAGCCTGCCTCCCCACGGCCCTGTTCCTCGTCTGGGATTGAGTTCCTAGTCACCATTACCCTCCTGTGTGGGCTTTTTATCCTTGAAAGTTATGACCAACCTAGATAGCATATTAAAAAGCAGAGATATTACTTTGCCAACAAAGGTCCATCTAGTCAAGGCTATGGTTTTTCCAGTGGTCATGTATGGATGTGAGAGTTGGACTGTGAAGAAAGCTGAGTGCCAAAGAATTGATGCTTTTGAACTGTGGTGTTGGAGAAGACAGTTGAGAGTCCCTTGAACTGCAAGGAGATCCAACCAGTCCATCCTAAAGGAGATCAGTCCTTCGTGTTCATTGGAAGGACTGATGCTAAAGCTGAAACTCCAATACTTTTGCCACCTCATGGGAAGAGTTGACTCATTGGAAAAGACCCTGATGCTGGGAAGGATTGGGGGCAGGAGGAGAAGGGGATGACAGAGGATGAGATGGCTGGATGGCATCACCGACTCGATGGACGTGAGTTTGAGTGAACTCCAGGAGTTGGTGATGGACAGGGAGGCCTGGCGTGCTGCGATTCATGGGGTCACAAAGAGTCGGACACAACTGACCAGCTGAATTGAACTGAACCAGGTTTAGGACATAGTAAGCGAGACCCTGCTTGAGGGAACTGGCTTTAAATACAGCAGCAGATACCAGGGTAGCACTTGTTTGTACTACCAGAGGTGGAAGCTAAAATTCGTATTGGAACTGATTTGTAAAAATCTGTGACTACTACAAGCGAGAGCTCCATAAACACCTCAATTCCCTCCTGTCACCTAACAGAAAGGGTGGTTCTCATCTAAGCCTTTCAGGTGACTTTTTTAAACACCCGCTCCCCACCCCCCACCACCAACCGTCTCTGTTGCAAGAAGCTGCTTTTTTAGAGGAATGTGCTTGTTTTTCATCACATTTCTGTTATCAAAGCAAAGAGAAACCAGCAGACTGGACAAGTAACTCAGTGGAAAAGAAGACTGTATCTGCTGATTTTGAAACTTTTATCCAGAATGGCGCCAAAGAAAACATTCACTTCCTCCAGTAATATCCCATGAGTTTGATCCACCCCCTCCCACCCCTTTTCCTTGAAGAGGTAAATTTTAGTCTAGGAAAAGAGTAATATAAGGCTACTTGGGGGGAATAAAAACCAAACTGCTATAAAGTTTCTTTCCCTGCCCTGACTCCCTAACACCTGGATGACAGTTCCTCCTTGGCACTAATCTTAATTCTATTTATTGATTTGTAGTAACAGTGAGTTGAAACGCCCTGCAAATTTGACCTGGTTTAGCCATTTCTGCGCTTGCTCTGTAGCCATTGCTCCTCTGGGAAGGGCTCAACTGGACTTGAACCTGGACCTACCTCAGGAGAAGCATCTGTTGCGAAAATGGAGATTCAATGCAATGTCACTTGCTTGACCTGTCTTGTTCTTTTAACTAAAAGAGATAGGAGGGGCAGTGGCAGAAAATACACACTCAGGAGAGAGGGAGATAGGCATTGAAGACCGGCAGCTGGAGTGTGGCACAGTGACTTCTTTACCTGAAAGTGGTGAATTGTTTGCTGGGACTGAGTTGCATAGAAGACATTGGATCCCTTGGGCATTGAATAAAGAGATTCAGAGTATTCTTTATTGTTTGGTTCTCTTGCTTAACACACATGTTCTCAGGAGCTTCCACTGAACTGTGACACATGGTCTCATTCTTGGTTTCAAATATTGCACAGCCTATCCTATGGTTTTCTTCAAGGGTTTGGAAATCCTTGGGTTCCCCCCCACCCCAGGCAGTAGTGTGAATACCTATGACCTCCCACTCCTTGGGGTGTGGTTCTGGAGTGTGGTGAGGCAGCCTCGGATAGGCTGGAATGGGCTGCCCACAAAAATAGAACGTGCAATCATTTCCCTGCCTTGGGAGTAAGTTTCTGGGTTGATGAACCAGGCTCAGACTGTGCTGGGTTCCTATAAGCCCAGGGAGCCATAGGTCGGTCTCAAAGGTCTGTCTCAAGTCATCATGTGAAATTTTGTTGCCACAGCCCTGACCTAACCCTTGGAGGATCCCTTCACGCGGCTGCTTGTACAGTGTAGCTAAGAGGCATGGGGAACATGGGGGAGGAACAGCCTGTGGGGTTACTTCATCGTCAAGTCACCAGGATGAGTACTTCCTGAAGGTTTTGTGTGTCTAATCCTTCGCTGGGTAGGTGCACTTGTGAGATTGACTTCATCCTTCTCTTAGGGAATTTACAGAGTGGTCGGGGAGCCCAAAGGACAATCAGGTGACAAAGACTGGATGCCACACGATTCTGCACTGAGTTGTGTGGTTCAGTTTGGCTGGAATGGTGGTTCTGAACTAAGGGCAATTTGTCCCCTCCCCAGGGGACTTTTACCAGTGTTTGGACATTGTTGATTGTCGCAACAAGTAGCCAGGGGTGGAGTGGGGTGTTGATACTGGCATCTAGTGGATAGTGGCCAGGGATGCTGCTGAACATCCTATAATGCACAGGAGGGTCGCTGCAGCAAAGAATTCAGTTCAGTTCAGTTCAGTTGCTCAGTTGTGTCCGACTCTTTGTGACCCCATGAGCTGCAGCACACCAGGCCTCCCTGTCGAACACCAACTCCTGGACCTCACCCAAACTCATGTCCATTGCGTTGGTGATGCCATCCAACCATCTCATCCTCTGTCGTCCCCGAATTATCTGACTTCAAATGTCAGTACAGTTGTCCCTCAGTATTCACGAGAGTTTGGTTCCACAAGCCCGGCAGATAACCAATATCTGAGGCTGCTCAAGGCCTCCATGTAAAATAACTGTGTGCACTTGGCTTTCAGCATACATAGGTTCTGCATCTGTGGATTCGGCTCTCTGGGATTCATCCTGCGGGTACCAAGGGCTGATGAGCCAAGGTGGAGACAGGATGGGCGGAAAACTACTGCTGCTTGGTGCGTGGCACTCTGCTCAGGAGGCAGTCACAAGCCACAGGCCTCAGCATGGGTGAACTGAGATGTTCTAATAAAGAGGAAGGAAATAGGGGTACTTTTTCCTGCTGCTTTCTAAGCAATATACATTATCTGCCCACAAGTTGAGAATCTTAACATCTTGGTTGCCCCAATCAGCAGGAACTATGCCTTCTCAAGGACAGGTTTAGAGTTCAGTTTTTATGGCCAGTAGATAAAATCAAACCCTTTTGGAACTGATACTTTATCTCTGAAAAATCTGAACAACCACCCCCAGAAGGGTAGACTCTCAGAATCGCCCAAATATCAATAACTTTATACAGCTTAAAGAACAATTGTTGTTTAGTCACTCAGTCATGTCCAACTGTTGTGACCCCACTAACTATAACCCATCAGTCTCCTCTGTCCATGTGATTTTCCAGGCAAGAATACTGGTATGGGTTGCCATTTCCTTCTCCAGAAGATCTTCCCACCCCCGGGATGGAACCTGCATCTCCTGCTTGACAGGCAGATTCTTTACCATTGAGCCTCCTGGGGAGCCCTAAAGAACCATTAGGCTACAGTTATTTTAATAACAATCCATATTTCAAGCTGGATGCCTATTGCTGTGGCCCTTGTTGTTGTTGTTCAGTCGCTCAGTTGTGTCCGACTCTTTGTGAACCCATGAACTGCAGCTCCGCAGGCTTCCCTGTCCTTCACCCTCTCCCAGAGTTTACTCAAACTCTGTCCATTGCCTCCATTGAGTCGGTGATGCCATCTAACCTCACTCATTCTCTGTTGTCCCCTTCTCCTCCTGCCTTCAATCTTTCCCAGCATCAGGGTCTTTTCAAATGAGTCAGCTCTTCCCATCAGGTGGCCAAAGTATTGGAGCTTCAGCTTCAGCATCAGTCCTTCCAATGAATATTCAGGATTGATTTCCTTAGGATTGACTGGTTGGATCTCTTTGCAGTCCAGGGGACTCTCAAGAGTCTCCTCCAGCATCACAGTTCGAAGGCATCAATTCTTCAGCACTCATCCTTTTTAATTGTCCAGCTCTCATATCCATACATGACTACTGGTAAAACCATAGCTTTGACCTTTGTAAGCAAAGTAATGTCTCTGCTTTTTAATATGCTGTCCAGGTTTGTCATTGCTTTTCTTCCAAGGAGCAAGTGTCTTTTAATTTCATGGCTGCAGTCACCATTCACAGTGATTTTGGAGCTCAAGAAAATAAAATCTGTCACTGTTTCCATTGTCTCCCCATCTGTTTGTCATGAAGGAATGGGACTGGATGCCATGATCTTGGTTTTTTGAATGTTGAGTTTTAAGCCAACTTTTTCACTCTCCTCTTTCACCTTCTTCAAGAGACTTTTTAGTTCCTCTTCACTTCCTCTTCACTTTTCTGCCGTTTGGGTGGTGTCATCTGTATATCTGAGGTTGTTGATATTTCTCCCAGCACTCTTGGTTCCAGCTTGTGCTTCATCCGGGAGGGCATTTCGCATGATGTACTCTGCTTAGAAGTTAAATAAGTAGGGTGACAATATTCAGCCTTGATGTACTCCTTTCCCAATTTTGAACTAGTCCATTGTTCCATGTCCAGTTCTAATTATTGCTTCTTGACCTGCATTATAATCTATCTTTGATAACAGAAAAGGGGGATGCTAAATTCCCCTTCTTCTAAATCATCTGGTGTCTCTCTTAATCTTTAGATGTCAGGTCTTAAAATTCAGAAAGTTCTTTAAGGTTATTCAATCTTTTGAAGACAGCCTCTGGATTCTGACGATTTTAAGAAGTCTTGTATCTGTTCACTCAGGGGTAACATTTTTAATGTAACCCTTTGTTGAGGTAGAAGCCAGTGGTTTCCTTGAACTTTCTACTGGCAATAAATCTCTGGTACTGGTCTCTAGTGGAGGAGGGCACGGTAACCTACTCCAGTATTCTTGCCTGGAGAATCCCATGGACAGAGAGCCGCAGGCTACAGTCCATAGGGTTGCAAAGGGTCAGACGTGACTGAGCACTGGTCTTTAGACAGTCAGGCACACAAGACAAGTCCCATTATTATTAATATTTCTTTTGCCCCCAACAAAAGCTTGGTGCAGTGATATGGAACTACTGAGGAAAAAACAAGGTTACATTTAGAATTTTGCTTAAAGTGAAGAAGGGCTCTGAGACCCCACATGTCCTTCACTGTCCAGTGAAACTGTAGTGAATCTTTCTCAAATTACATCAGCAACAAGTTAACATGTACCTTCAATATTTCATATCCCCTTGAAAACTGCACCTCTTTTTGGGCAAAGTGATCATTTGATTTGATCAAGACATGTTCAAGGTAAAGCAAAGACTTTGATGAGCTAGGGCCCAGTCATAGAAAGAATACTGAACCGAAAGTCAGGAGATCCGAGTTATGACAGTCTCAATTCTGTCATCTGCAGCCTTAGGCTAGGTGTCAGTTCCTCCTTTGTAAGATAAGGGTGGTAGCACTTCTGATCTCTTGTTGGGTGTTGGCTGGCAGGCTCAAAGGTGAGGCTGACTGTTCAAGAAATTTGAAAAGCTTTTGAGTCCTGTAAAAATGCGTATTATATAAACTGACTAGGTATGTGTGTGTTGTGTATATAACCATCATTGCTTCAAATTATGACTCTGAGGCTTTGCCACATTATTGGGGGTGGGGGGCGGAAAGGGAATGAATTCTGTTGATTGGACTGTATTTGAGGCACAAAATGAACCTGAATATTTTAGGAAGATTTTCAGCAATAAGAACTGAAACAGAAGCTTTTTTTTTTTTTTAACCTAACAGTTTAATAATTACAACGTTCCTCAAAGGCAAAGTCCATGTCTTATCTTTCATTTTTGTGCCTGTCAGCATCCAGCATGAAAGTTTAGGATAACTGCTAATCATTCAGGTTTTGTTCCCACTAAAATTCAGGCTTTAGATCCAGAAAACTTGTTCTAACTGTGTGATCACTCTGAATCTCGGTTTCCTGGTTTCCTGTAAAAAGAGAGGAATATTTAACTTGGATAAAAACGCCCAGCCAGATGCTTGATAAACACAGGCACTGGGCAGAACTTGGTTCTCTGTCTCATTTCCTGAGTGTTGTGGCTGGAGGTTTTCCTGACTGGCTAGAGATCGTCTCCTGAGTCCGAGAAGAGGGACCCTCCTCTTTGTCTAGGTACCTGTTTTGTGTGGCACTTGTAAGATGTAGCTGGAGCCTCGGTCTAGAGAGTTCAGATGTCTGCCATTCATATTTGGGCCTCTGAGCAGGCCTTAGCCTCAGAGTGAGAGGATGAATGGGGTATTACTGAGCTTGAGAGCAGATGGAGCTCATCAGATGCCCACAGGGGCTAGGCAGTGACGTGCTTGAGTCAAGCAGATGCGGTTTCTGGACAGTAGGGATTTTTGGACAGTAGGGGTTTTGGGGAGGCCGAGGTGGAGCTAGAGGCCATGTACATCTGTAACCCTATCTACTATGGCCCCGGGATTTTCAGAAGCTGGAAATCAGAATTTCTGTATGAATCCTTTTCATTTTAAGATGTTGAGAGTTAATTTCATTTTCCTTTTTTATTGTAAAACAAAGGTACCACGTGGACGTAGAACTCAGTAGTGGCCCTTTGTGGCCCATGGGTGAGCAGTTTGCTATCCCTGCTTTCAAACAGGAGGGGCAGTGATACAGCTAATATAGAACGCAAGGACTTGCCCTCCTGACCAGCTGTGGAGACATTATAGTAGAATTGCCTTCCTGTTCTCTGAGTACCGCTTGCTTTGTACATGCTCTCTCCTATTTTGTCCCTCAGCTTTGCACCAGCCCTTGCTGAAGAAGGCATACTTCTCGGTGCATTTATTCTATGGCAGAAGAAGCCATTGATGAGGGATTGCCAGGATACCTCAAGGGAGAACTGTTTTTCCTCGTAAGTGTCCAGGGGTGAGAGAGTGGCAGGTTAACCCAGTGTCCTGAGCTGCTACCACCGGCCAGACCCCACAGGCCTGCATGCACTGGGACATCAACAAGTAGCCTTTAATAAAACCATGGTCTATGTTGCAACTTCCGATCTTTGCTCTGGGATTTTCCTACCAGGATCAAGTGGCTTTTTCTGAGTTTGTTATTCAGGTTCCTAACAGCAACACAGGAAATGGGTTTTTATTTCTTTGCTGGCTGCTCTGTTTGGGGGCTGTTTAATGAGTCTCCAGTTGTAGTGCAGCTTTGGTCGCAGCAGGACTGGTGTGGATAGCAGCTTACCTGACCTTTCACCTTTTTAAAAAATTATGATTATGATCTGTTTGTATTTTTTTATGAAATCAGGCAGGAGAGCATAAGTAATTTTATGTGCTATGTTTCTAAGTGACAACTCTTGAGGGTAACTGTTGGGATGTGTTTATGATTATAGAAAGAGATATAGTGGAAGTCTATCTCTTCCACTTTTAGAGGTAAAGAAATGTGTATGCTGTACGTTTGTTATAAATTTAGGACAATGGTTGTTGAATTTAAATATATGTGAGCATAACCAGGGGAGTGTGCTTTTTTTTTTAAAACTTTTTATTGTGTAGTATATTGTAGCTGATTAACAATGTTGGGAGTTTCAGGTGGACTGCAAAGCTGTACATATACATGTATACACTCAGGAGAGTGTATTTTAAAAGGCAAATCTTCAGCCTCTACCCCCAGAGGTTCTCAGTCTACATTCTTAACAAATATCCTGAGTGATTTGGGGCCTGTGGACCATACTTTGGGAAATGCGTCTCTATTTTGTTGCCTTTGTTGTCTAAATATGTTCATGGCCACTTGAGGACAGATTCACTTATTTGTGAGATGCCCTGGTTTGTTCTCATTCACTGTGTTGTGCTACCTCAGATTCTTGGAGAGAGTCAGTCTCTTGAGAGTCCTACAGAGAATTGTTTAGGAGACCCTCACAGGTTGACATACAGGGACCAAGTCCCTACTGCAACAGGGGTCCCAGAAACTCCTTCAGCAGCACACACTGCTGCCAAATCTTGAAGCAGCTCCCCACATTGGTTGTAGGCTTTTTCCAAGTGTGTCACTAGCTCCAGGGTTTAGCTTTACCCTTTAAAGTACTTTACAACCAGCGTATGGGAGACTGGGTGCTCCTAGCCAGGAAGCTGGAGCTTTGAGCCCTTAAGGGGTAAAGCACACTATCAAATCTGAGGGCTGAGGTTGAATCTTACCAGATTAGATTTATTGGCTTGATTAGAGAAGCATGCCCAGGCTGTTTGTCCTTCCGGAAAATGACTGAGCTCAACAAAATAGCATAAAAATCCATTCCTAGTACCCTAGTGCATACAAAACAGAATCTTGGTTCACATCTTAGCAGGGGCTTGCCCCTTATTAGAAAGGAAGAAACCATAGCTAGCAAAGCTTAAAGGAGTAATTGTCATGTGTAATATACCTTGGGAAGAATACAAAAGGAGAATGTGACAGTCCCTACTGTCAAAGGGAGACTAGAGAAACACCTGGGAAACAATGGGCCAGGACTCCTGTAGAATCATCCCTCTGCCTCACTTTACTTTCCTTCATCCCCAGCTCTTCTGAAATGTCCTCCCACCCTTGGGGACTTCCCTGGTGGTCCATTGATTTAGACTGTGCTTCCAGTGCAGGGGGCATGGGTTCCATCCCTGGTTGGGGAACTAAGATCCTGCATGCTGCACAGAGCAGCTGGGAAAAAAAAGGAGGGGGGGGATCTTTGAGCAGTTCCTGTTTCCTTCAGCTCTTCAAACAGCCTTAAAACTATTAGTAGGAGAAAAGTGATTTTAACTAACTTATTATAAAAATAGAGGTAAATTCACAAAACTTTATACAGAGTGTATTTATGTTTTATGACCACTTGCAAAGGACGTGAAAGTGTTTCGTTTTTAGAATTTAGCGATTCTGTCTCGACGTGCAAGTGTGTTCAGTCACTTCAACTCTTTGTGACCCCATGGACTGTAGCCTGTCAGTGTCCATCCATGGAATTCTCTGGGCAAGAATACTGGAGTGGGTTGCCATGCCCTCCAAGAGTCTGTCTAGGATAGAACAAAAATAGCTGATTCTGAGTTAAAGGTACTTGTCTGTTGTACAAGGCATATGAGGTCTGGCCTCATTCTGAATTCTCAGTACTTTCTTTCACACTACTCTTCCTTAGATTCACTGTGCTCAGCCATGCTAGCCTTCTGTCTTTTCCTAGAGCACACCAGTTTCATTCTTGCATTGGTGTCTTGGCATGTACTTTACATTCTCTCTGCCTAGAACACATTTCCCACAGATCTGCTTAAGCTGGCTCCTTCTCATCATTCAGGGCTCAACTCAGACATCACCTTCTTAAGGAGGCATTTCCTGACTGCCTCATCTAAAGCCCTTTGTCCTATTATCCTGTTTTAATATCTTAATGAAGCTTATTAGTACTTTAAATTCTAATTTCACTTGTTAATTTTCAGTCTTCCCTCACTGGAATATATTTAAGATCTTTTTTGTCTTGGTTGTTCTCCACTTTCAAACAATATGCCCAGATATGAGTTTATTATTGTCTGAAAATTCCATCTTTAATCAGTTGTCTCTTTAAATATTGACTCCATTTTCTTCTTTCCTTCTTTAGTGTCTTATTTCTTATTTTCCATTTTTGTGTTTTCTCTTAATTGGTAGAAGCTGGTTGCTGGTAATTTTCTCAGATCTGCTTTCCAGTCTACTGATTCTCTCTTTACCATGGTCTAATCTCTGTGTAAACCATCTGTTGAATTTTAATTTTAATAACTATTTTTCTACAAGTTGTATTTTTTCCTGAAATCCATTTGGTCATTGTTTCTTTTTTAGTATGTTCTTTTCTCATGTTTTTCATTTTTTATTTTTGGCTTTAATCATTTGAAATATGTATATGTATTACAGTTTATCTGATCATTCTATTAAGGTTTTTTTGGAGAGTCTTACCCTGCTATTAATTGAATTTCCCACATCTTGTTTGTATTTTTACATAGTTTTTACATTTTGCTTGCGCTCATCTTCAGCAGAGAGCTTTATTCGTGGGCATCTTTCGTGCTGTGATTGAGGGTAGGTCTCTTGCCGGGAGCCGGCATATTGCATATTGAGTGCATATTGCATATTGAGTGCAGCACTTTCCACAGCATCATCTTTCAGGATCTGGAATAGCTCAACTGGAATTCTATCACTGCCGGGGAGCCAGCGTGAGGAACTCCCCCCATGACAAAGGTCATGAGGAAGGAGGCTCGGCATACGCAAAGGCGGGATCGAGCCTCAGGAGTCCCCCTGGAAATTCTCAAGCATCTACCCCCTAAACCAGAGTCTGACTACTTTCTGCTTTGTGCTTTCACCTACACCTCTGACTTTACGGGGGGCTGTCCCCCACTACCTCTCTCTGAAAAAAAGAGTTAGCTTACAGCTCCAGTTAATAATTCCTGGGTGTGACAGTGTTTAACCTACAAACTCCTTTGGAAATCCTCTAGCCTGCCTGAATAGGTTTTTCCAGCCACATGTGATTGTTCAGAGCCTCCCAACTGTGAGAGGCAGGAGATGTTCTAAACTGCCTAAGCACAGATTCCTTTGAGTAGTTAAAAGATTGATTAGAAATTGTATTGGTGAAGGGTTTTTCACTTGTTGGGCCAATGTTTGCTGCTAAGTCTCCATACTCCTTACCTACTGTGTCCTTGGCAGTGTATTGATTGATATAATGGGTGTATAGAAATGTAAAATGCAGCTTTGTCCAATGCTTTTTTGGAGGCTGGTGCCTGACTTTGGAATAATCACCTTTAGGGAAAGATAAGTTTCTTAAAATGTTAACAGGCCTCCTGGCCAGAAGATGATGTAATTCACCTGAACTTTTGCATATGATAAGTTTGAAAGCCTGGCTTCGATTAGGACCAGGAACTGCTGTCCTTGCATGACTCCACCCCTTCCCCCATTATCCTCTATACACAACTTAAGGTATAAAAACTACTTTGGAAAATAAAGTGCGGGCCTTGTTCACTGAAACTTGGTCTCCCCATGTCGCTCTCTCTTTCAAATTCTGGCTGAGTCTCCATCTGGAGCGCGGAACCCACCATGCTTGCTAATTATGCCTGGGCTTCTAAGATCCGACCGGGGAGGCCTCAGTGTCTCCTCTCCTTCGGGAGAACGGAAGGACGCCTGCGGCCTACGTAAGTGGTGCAAACTTCTTGTCTTGAAGTTTTATTGGTCTCCCGCGTAAACCAAGCTACTCAGCCTCTTTTTTCCACTGAATTTTCCTACTGAGCTATCCTCATTCTATTACTCTTTATATCTTTAATTAATATCTAATTGAAGCTATTGTATCCTTACCCTCGCCGACGCCGTCCCCGCTTCGAATACCCTGGACCAGCCGGGGCTGGACCCCGGCAGTCTCTTTAGAATTTTACATTTCTTCTGCCAGATGTCTCATTCTGGGACTGCTTTTTTGTGTTAAACTTCTGGCCTGGAGATTCTCAGACTATGTAGTTCAACTGAGTTCAGTCCCTCAGTCGTGTCTGACTCTTTGCAATCCCATGGACTGCAGCACTCCAGGCTTCCCTGTCCATCACCAGCTCCTGGAGTTTGCTTAAACTCATGTCCATTGCATCGGTGATGCCATCCAACCATCTCATCCTCTGATGTTGTCCCCTTCTCCCGCCTTCGATCTTTTCCAGCATCAGGTTCTTTTCCAGTGAGTCAGTTCTTCATATCAGGTGGCCAAAGGATTGGAGTTTCAGCTTCAGCATCAGTCCTTCCAGTGAATATTAAGGACTGATTTCCTTTAGGATTGACTGGTTGGATCTCCTTGCAATTCAAGGGACTCTGAAAAGAGTCTTCTCCAACACCACAGTTCAAAAGCATCAATTCTTTGGCACTCAGCTCTCAATAGTTCAGATCTCAATAGCCTGTGGAAAGGCTTGTAGTTACAGATTACTAGAAGAGATACTTTTTTCCTTTCAATTTAGACCTTTCTTATTGTTGCTGTGTGCCAGTGGGCTCTTTTTTCTAGTCTGCTTTCTCTCTTTGAGGGTCTTCACCTTACATTGGAACTCAGGTTCAAGTGCCTGTTTTAGGTGGGCTCAAGAAAATAAAACAGCTCCTTTCCACAGCCACTGGAAAGGCTTGATCTCATTTATCACTGTAGTTTCTAGTTCCCCACCCCCAACATTTTTGGCCCTGGGGTTCTTCCTTGCTTTCAGCTATATAATTAAAATAATATTATGATATTTTTAAAGTTACCTACTCAGCCATATCATCAGAAGCAAGATCTTTCCCCCTAGATTCTCTTGCTCAGTGCAGTAGCTGTAGCATCTAACACAATGCCCGGCTTGTGAAGAAAGTGATATCAATACATATTTGTTATTCAGTTTTAGAAATGGGTGTTTCCATTAGGAAACCATTCCTCTTCCCTGAGGAGAAGGCCAGAGATGGTGCTCCAAATTCACTAGTATCCAACAGCCAAGAGATTTAGCGTTTGTGATTTAGCAACTTGTGAAGGATTTCAGTTTTCCTATTTTTCACTATTAAACGTTAATGCTTTCCTAAGGGCATGAAGATGCTGTTGCCAGTTGCTAGCAGGGTTTTCCAGCCCCATAAATCGGCAAATTAAAACCATCCCTGGGGAACTATTATTGCCCAGTGTCTCTTTTTATGCTGGCATTTTGGAAGTTCTTACACTGATTAAATTGACCTTTACAGTGGCTCAGCTAAGAATAGCAACTCAAAGACATGGAAACTCTTAAGGAAAATGATGTTAGTCCCATAGTTTATGCTGCCGCCAAAGAGATGAGATAATTTTTTGCATATGTGCAAAGACATACTATTCATCCTTTTCCATTGTGAAAATGTTCTTTCCAGTTCAGTGTTGGTCTAGCTCACTGGTTCTTCCTGCCTGTGCTTTTTGTTTGGTGACCATATATGCCCTGTTTCTTAGAGCAGCTGGTCACTGTGCTACCAGAAATCACACCTATAACAAATGAGAATTTTGAGGGTCATCACCACAGTTATTCTGAGGTGAAAGGCCTCAGCATAAGAGCATGTGTTATTCACTCAAAGTTCCTTTTTGACAAGTCTACATTTCTTGTATTTTGGGGCCAGGAGTTTGTGCAAATGAAACGTTGCTGAGAAGTATCTTTAAAATGCGAATCTCATCTTACCCCCACTCACCTAACTCCCTACCTACTTTTTCAAGCATCTCCAGCTGAAGGACTTTCCTTGTACTGTTTCCTTTGTTCTTCCCACCCCTCTTCCTTGGCTACTAACTTTCTAACCATCCTGGCAGTCTCAGTTCAGGCTTACCTTCCTCACAGCTGTCTGGACCTCCTTAACTAGTTTCTGTTGTAAACTATTACCAAATGAGGTGTTTTTCCTTCCTACTTGCAGTTTTATGTGTATGATTACTTTATCATCTTTTGTTAGACTTTAAGCTCCATGAGGGTAAAGACCTTTATTTATTTATATATTTTTAAGCTTGTTTTATTTTATTTTAACATTTTATTTATTTCTTTTTGCCTGGGCTGGGTCTTCATTGCTGCGTGCAGGCTTTCTCTAGTTGTAGCAAGTTGGGCTACTCTCTAGTGGTACGCAGACTTCTCATTGCAGTGGCTTCTCTTGTTTCAGAGCACGGGCTTGGGGGTGCTCAGATTTAAGTAGTTGCAGCAGGCAGGCTCAGTAGTTGTGGCTCATAGGCTCTAGAGTGTAGACTCAGTAGTTGTAGTGCATGGGCTCAGTTGCCCCACAGCATGTGAAATCCTCGGACCAAGGATTGAACCCGTGTCTCCTGCATTGGGAGGTGGATTATTAACCACTTGTCCACCAGGGAAGTCACACGTTTCACCTTTTATTTACCCATTGTGTTCCCCACTGCTATTTCAGTGCTGGTGCAGGGTAGGTACTCAATAAATGTTGAAGGAACGGGTGAAGGCCCCATGTTCCACAATGGGATGAAACACCATTTAACTTTTCAGAAAATTCGTGTGTGAAAATAATGACCTTTCAAGCAAAGAAGGGTGGAGCCCCAAGTGTGTTGCCCCTCCTCACTGCCAAGTAGAAAATGTTCCCAAAGTCAAAGAGCTCCTTAAGGGCAGGGACCTTATCTTTTCCATCAAAGACAAAATGTTGATTGTTTGGGGATTTTAGTGGATTTATTTAAGCATCTAAAGTGTTAATAGCAAGTGAAGAAGAATAACTTAAACCAAGGATGTTCTAGTTTATTAGTTAAAAGCTCAGGATCTGGAGTCAGATGAATTAGCTAGCTGCATGGCCTCAGGCAAGTTACTTAGCCTCTCTTGACTTCAGTTCTCTTTTACTACCCACGTCATCCTCTTGTAAGGAATTTAGAACAGTGCCTAGCACATAGCAGGTACTCAGTATTATTCACCCCAGCTCATTCTGCCTTCATGGAGGCTGCATAGCCATTGTTTCATTCACCAAACCTTTGTGTGCCCAGCACTGTGCCCATTCTTGGAGTTGGGGATGGGGATTAAGGAGACAGAGCTCTTGCCCATAGGAAGGGCACAGTTTTTTCTCTCATTCACTCTTGAGGAGGGGAGGGGAGGGGTGGGATATTAACTTCCCACTTGAGACTTAGCCTAAACAATGTAATTTGTGTATAGTCCTTGGAGATGCTTGGAAGAAAAGCAAAGGATACTCATGAAGAGTGCTGAGAATTTTTCATATTTGAACTTTCCATTGCATTCTGTCCAGTTCCTTTTTCTATTCTTTATGTCTGAAGCAGCCCACATTGCCAGTGAGCTTTACTGTTCTGAGAAATAGTTCTAAGTGAATGCACAGTGCTCTTTATTGAATGCTCTCTCATTGAATGCAAAGTGCTCCTTATTGAATGGGCTTTCATGCCCAGCAATAATGACTCAGAGAATAACATTGATATTAAGAGCTCAGAGGGGCTCAGTTACTACCGAAGTTACCACAGTTAATAAACATAGTGTGAGAGCCAAACTTTGAACCCAGATCTGACTGAATCTTGACCATTTGGATCTTGAGCTGCCTGGAGATCCCTGAGAGCCCTCTGGGTGACTTCCTCCTACAGGGAAGGGTAGAAGAGCAGCAAGCAACATTTGCACACCTCTATTCTTTGCTTTGACTGAGAGGAGACACAGGTTACAGGAACTTTTGCATTGGCTGCTGCCAAAAGGCACCCCACTCTGGAAAATCCCGTGGACAGAGGAGCCTGGTAGGCTGCAGTCCATGGGGTCTCTAAGAGTCGGACACAACTGAGCGACTTCGCTTTCACTTTTCACTTTCATGCATTGGAGAAGGAAATGGCAACCCACTCCAGTGTTCTTGCCTGGAGAATCCCAGGGACGGGGGAGCCTAGTGGGCTGCCGTCTATGGGGTCGCACAGAGTCCGACACGACTGAAGCGACTTAGCAGCAGCAGCAGCTGCTGAAAGGAATGGGAGGTGGGTAGGCTGGTAGACTCTTCAGGATGAAGGAGACATGAGTGAGCATCTTAACTAGCTCTTGGGCCGCTGAGTGAGTGACTTCCCCAGAGTCCTGTTCCTCGGTAATGGCGGAGCTAGGACCAAACCCAAGGCTTCTGGATTTTCTTCTCCTAGCAGTAGGTCTTTCTCTGGAGGAGCTCATCATGCTCACATCTCACTACTCTCTTAATCCATCATTTCTTCCTTGTAAAGGTCCGTGAGTCCATGTCTCTTCTTCTTTAACTGCCCACCTATTTCCCTTCCTCCTGTAGCAGAAAATGACAGTTCCCATAACCAAGACCATCCTAGACAACTTGGGGACTCTATTTGAGGAGAGGAGAACAGGGGATGAGATATCCTAGGTTAAAATGTATTTGGGAAACTGAGTTAAATGATGCTGTCACAGTCCGCTGTCCTGGGGAAAGTGGAAGGAGAGCAGGGAAAAGAGCAGGGTTCTGTTTATACCAGGCTTCCTGTCTCGGTGAATGGGAAAGCCAAGAAAAAACCTGACACCAGTAGGTCATTAAGATGCCACATGTTTAGATTTCAAACACATTCCATTTCTTGCCTCACAGAGGACCAGTTGACCACCCTGTGTTCCAAGCCTGGACCTCATCTGATAAAATTTTTTGAGGCAGAAGTGTCACTGGATTCTTTCATGTCTTGAGGTGTAGGCAACACAGCCTCTTTTCGAAACTATGTGGACAGTTTGAACTGTGCTCTTGTGAGTCAGGCCAGAAGAATGGCATTTCAGGGACTGGTAAACTTGGGAGAAACTTTTTCATGTCCTTAGGAAAGCAGTGTTTTGCTCTGAAGTCAGGGGAGGTGTGTTCTGGCAAAAGCATCGAGCGCAGATCTGCTTTCTCCACATGCGTCAGCCTCAGAGGAGGCATCCTAGCGGACAGCCACCTTCTAGGTGCGCCATTTTCCTTACGGTGGACGTGGGGAGGCAACAGTAGGGTTCTGTGTGCAGCGCTGTCACAAAACTGTCGTCAGAATCAACAGATGTCGTGCCCATGTTTCCTTCTTCCTAAACCCCTTTGCACCAGGGTGTAAGACTCTTAAAGACCAGGAAACACCTGAGGATGTGGTGGAAACACGCTCTGAGCCAGGGATCTGAGTTTTAGCCATGCCTTTTCTTTTGTCTTCGCCCTGTGGCTTCAGGTCCCCAGCCTCTAGCCCTGTAGACAGTCTCTGGATTGCTTTGTTTATATCCTTGGCCAAGTAGACAGTGTAGTAGAGCAGGGCCCAGAGAACAGGAACCAACTATGTGGCTTGAATTTCCACTGGCAGGCGTCCGCCCGGATGTACACTGTGGGCAGGGTCAGCCTGAGTAGCAGCAAATACAATACTGTGGTTTTGGTTTCTTTGCTGAGCAGGGTTTTTTCCCTTCCTAACTGTGCTCCTTGAGGTTAGGGACAGTGTCTTATTCATCTTCATGTCTCTCATACCCAGCCCAGTGTCCGGCACAGAGACGGTGTCCAGTCAATGACTGTGTTGCTTCTTTAGGATAAAGAAATGTTGAAAGCCACATCTTAATAGGTCTCATGCACTGTGGCCCAGAGGACATTTGAGGCTGAAGTTTATTTAAGTTATTATAAACTTATTTATAAATAAGTTATAAAGCTTATATATAAACTTACTGAAGTTTATTTAAGTTTCATATCTTAACTGTGAAATATAAAATAAACCCTTCCACCTCTATTCCCATTCACCAGTGCTGTGAATAGAATTTGGCAAAATGCTAGATGGTTACTCAGCAGTGCCCTTTCTATAGCTGTCCCTGACAAGGGACAGTGTGAATCCTAGATCCAGTCAAGATTATTAAGGGATCATCTGATAAGCAAAAAAAGATCTAGCAAATTGAAACTGCATTAGGTCACCTAAGCAAGTCACTCTTAAGACTGAAGAATTTTAATAAATAGCAGGTTTTTTAGCCTTCTTTTGAATCACGCTGTAATTAACCTTGGAAATCAAGTGTTTTAAAGGGAGGATGGACTGGCTGACCAGATGCTAATCCTAGAATACGTACTGCCTTAATTATTCCAGGAACTTTCACAGAGAAGCTGGTTTTATTTAAAATGTACAGCCAGTTACAGGAGAATCATGACCGTCTTATGGGCTAAATTAGCATCAGAACATGGAGTGCTTCAGCTTGGACATAAAGCAAGGAGGACTCTGCTCTGTTTTTCTCTCTGAGAACTCTGCTCTTTACCACTTGGCTTTGTGTACTGAATCTTCTTCCCTCTTTAATAAGCCATATTATTTTTCTTAAATCTGCTGTTGTTGCGTGGGTCTTCTTTTTTTTTTTTTCTCAATGGAGTAAATATTGGTACAGACTGTTTGGTGGAGGATGGATAGGTGACCAGAAAGAGGGGGATAAGAAGAAAGTGTTAGTCGCTCAGTCGTGTCTGACTCTTTGTGACTCCATGGACTGTAGCCCGCCAGGCTCCTCTGTGCATGGAATTCTCCAGGCAAAAATACTGGAGTGGGTTGACATTTCCTTCTCCAAGGGATCTTCCTGACCTAGGGATTGAACCCGGGTCTCCTGCATTGTAGGCAGATTCTTTACCAACTGAGCCACCAAGGAAGCCCTATGAGAAGAAAAGTGGTATTTAAAAGCTATAATTCAATGTGCTAAAATTTTAAATTTCTTTCAGGATAAGGAAACCTGCGTGGGTACCAACAATCAAAGCTACATCTGTGACACAGGACACTGCTGTGGACAGTCTCAGTGCTGCAACTACTACTATGAACTCTGGTGTAAGTCCTTGCCTGGGGGCTTCTTGATGTCCAGCCGCCTCAGTTCACCTCCTCTGCTTATTGGGAAACTGAAAGCTGGTCAGCCTTGTTCCTACTCTGTCGGTGGCAGTGTTGGCGAGCAGACTCTGCTAGGTTCTGGAAGCAATCCCTCTGTAGAGGAGGAGCACTCCGGTGCTCTTTGGACACCATGAGCTAAAGACTGGAAAATATGGTCTGAGCCCTCCTAAGAGGCCATGGTTAGCACATCTGCTGCAGAAGCTTCTGAGTGGGATTCTCTTGGATGCCCTCTCCAGGGTGTGCCAAGCAGTGATGACAGCTTATGCCCTCTCACAGGCCAGGCTGCCCAGACTCCCCATCTTTGCAAAGAGAGGTTTGCAGCAGCCAAGCTGCTGTGGATGCCGGGCTGCTGTCTGGATAGCTGTAATGCCATTTTCTTGTTAAAAAAAAACAAAACACCAGGACTTCCCAATTCCCCACAGATCCTCAAGGAGCCGCCTCTGTTTCTGAGGGTCCCTCTCAGTGGGATCTTTCCTTAGGTCGTAGCTAACAGAGCCCTCCTGGAGAGGAGGAATAGAGGTTCAGCCCCCTTTGTTCCTTCCCCAGATTGCAAACTGAACTGTCTGGAGGCTTCTCAGTCCACCTAACCTGTTACCATCAACCCAAAGACATTTTGAGTTGTCAGCTCCACCACCTTGTCACTGGCTCGGTGGAGGCCAGGACCACTTGCACCTTCTTGAGTTGTACAAGGATGGGGACAATGCCCTGGGCTTCAGGGAGTGACCTACACTCAGAGAGTTCACTGAAGCACTTTGTACTCTGATCTTCCTGAAACTCAGATGAGACACTGGGGATACTGAACAAAGAAGGGGGGAGGATGGGAGAGTCCTGAGGGCAGAGCGTTGCCAGGTGACCAGCACTACAGTGGTTCTCAAGCTGTCCGTTGATAGAGGAGGCAGTAGATTGTTTTCCCAGAGAATTATAAGCCCCCATCACTCCCTCCATGTGAAGACAACCTTTGCTGCTTGCTTCACATCCTTGCCATCACCTCCACCTCTGCCCTTTTCCCCCTTCTCCTTTCTGATCTCCCCATTCACCCCACATCAGGTATATGTCAGAAAGCAGCTAGAAAGGCTGTTGTTTAAAATGGAAAGGAAATTAGACTCTTGGCTGGGAAGCTTCTCCTTCTGAATGCAAACGAGCTTGTAGCCAGTGGGAGTGGTTCCTACAAAAAAGACCTCTCCTCACCCTCGTACTTCCCTTTTGATGATTGGCTTTTCTGCCTCTCTGAGGAATTCCAGGGATGATTAAGGGCAGACTCCTTCCCAAGGAGAGAACAGGGTCCAAAATGTCCCCATCAGTCCTCCAAGTACATAAGCAGCAGCAGCACAGGCAGGCCTGGAGTTGTCGGTGCTATTTTAGAAGGGGTGGGGCTGAGAGACTCACTGGAGAAACACAAAGTGCCAGGCAGGTGGACAGACTGTTTAAATGTTTTAAAATGCAGATAACCACAGGGTTCAAATTCTCCCTTTCACCCCTTATTAAAACAAAAGTCAAAGCTGGGCTGCCAAAAAGCCACAGAGCTGCGGTTTGTTTTTCTGGGGCCCGGCCCAGGCGGCATCAGTTGCGGAAAGGATGGAGTTGCCGATGGCCCCCATCTCAGATTGACAGAGTCTCCTGAGGTGTTGGCGGAACAGACTCAGTAGCCACCAGAATTGGGTCATGAATGCCAAGGCTAGAGTTGGGGTGATGGGGACAGGGAGATGCAAGACACAGGTGTCAGGGAGGCAGGTGGTCTGGGAACCAGGCACTTCACTCCACGGGCCTAAAGAAAGCCAGGGGAAGAGCTGCACAGTGACTAATCACTTCTCCAGTCGTGGTTAGCTGGGGAAAGAAGGAGGCCAGACAGAGACCAGTCTGGCCGGGGAGGAAAGACTCACCCCTCTACAAGATGGCCCGTGCCTGCCAAGTTCTCAAGAGAGACTAAAAGCCCAACTTCCTCTTTGTGCCCAGAAATGGCTTTTTGGTCAGAAGATGCCCAGTAAGCGTTGTGCCTCTCTCCAGAATTCTTTGGTTTTTCTCCTTCTTGAGGGCCTGGCCTCGGCCTGATGTGGAGAGGAGGGAGGTCAAGTGTAGGAATGAGCGCTTTCAGTTCTCATGGGAACTGTGCTTCTGGTCACTCTGAACCCTGTTCTCTCTAATTGCCTTTGAACTCTGCCTGAAAATAATGGGCTTTGGGTTATTCTTTTTTCTTTTTCCTTTGGAAGGAAAAGATCTCAGCCAGGAAACCCTTGGCAGAGTTTTTGTCAGAGTACCTTTTTAACCATAGTTGCCTACTGGGAAGGCCTCAGGGAAAAATAAATGCCATTTCCATCAACCCTCATACCACTGCTAAGCCAGATTTTCCTGTGTGCTGAGGACTGGCACACACACACATGCAGAGCCCACTTTGCATAGACACACAAGCACATCATAAACACACAGAGACCTAAAACTTCAACCAGCACCCTTTCTCCACGGTCGTTTTAATCTCTTGTAACATAGGCCATTGTCATTAGTGGGTCTGCATCAGTTCAGGAATGAAAGTCCTGTTTTACCACCGCCATGGTTGAGGCTTTAAGACCTGGCCTTATCATCCCATGCATTTTTATGGCTCTTGTACTTTCAATCATCATTCAATCATTTATTCAGCAAACTCTTATTCCAGTGGTTTCAGACTTTGGCAAGCGTCTGCATTTCCTGGAGGGCTTATTAAAGCATGGATTTCTGGGCCCAAGTCCTAGAGTTTTTGATTCAATAGATCTGAGGTGGATCTGAGAGTTTGCAATTCTAACCAAGTTTCTACTGGATGAGGTGGCCTCTTCTGTGTTAAAGCATGTGGGGAGACAGAATCCTTTCCATCAAGAAGGGAGTCTCTAAGCAGAGAGAGGAGATAATACAACATGCCTCACTAGTAATGCAAAGTAGAAAGTGGAGTGTGTGTGCCAGGACCGCTGCATATGTGCTAGGAGAATTTGCTTTCGCTGGACAGGATTCAGGCAGGCTGCATGGAGGTGGTGGCATTTGAAGCAGGCCTTAAAGAAAGGGTGGATAAGATTTAAACACATGGAGAAGGATAGGATGACTTCTCAGGCAGAGGAACGCCAAACACCATAGGTCAAGGCTCCATGGGAAAGAAGAGATCATGCATCACATTAACCTTTTCCCTGGGATCGTGGGGTTCACTCAGGGGCGATGAGAGTGCTGGTGTGCATAAAACTCTGCTGTGGGCTGGGCACCCAGTAAAGTCTGCACACATGTCAGCTCAACCTGCTCTAAGGACAACCCTGCCAGATATGCATAGCCCATTTCTCAGGACCTAGGGTGTTCAGTCACCAGTCAGTCAGTTGTAGTTGAGTCGTGGGGTCAGTGTGCCTCACACAAAGCTACCCTCTTCCAGAACTCTTAAGTGCCAGGCCAGAGGGTGGTGGGCCCAGATTGTGGAGGGTCTCGAATGTGCAGGTTTGAGAACTCTGCGTGTGGACATTAACTCAATTATCCTCACAATGACCAAGTAGGTAGAAACTGTTATTCTCCCCATTTTACAGATGAGGGAAGTCAAGGCAAAATGACCAGGGTCACAAAGCTAGAATATGAAACTTGTCCAGACTTGCTGATGAAGTTGCAAGTCCTCTGAAGCCTTCATTTCCCAAATTCAGGCCTTTTCCACAGTGGAAAAGGATCTCCTGCTAAGAGCTGTCGAGGGCTAAGGGGGATACCCACCATCGTATGGGGTAGGAGGAGAGCTAGTGGACAGTATACTTTGGCTTCCTAATGAGGAATTTCCTGCCAGTTGGGGAGTGGTGTTTTCCCAAGTTTATAGTGAACTCCAGGGCACATGACTCAGTTCCTACATTGGACTGTGATTGTTTTTAAAAACATGTTTTCCATTTTGCTTAGCATGACAAGTGTGCCCCACAGTGAGGTCACAGCTTTCAGAGGTCACTGGGGAATGTAATCTGTGGGTAGATGTATGTTTGGGGAGGAGGGCATGCTTCTGTCTTTCTCTATGTGGCTCTTTCTTTTAGGGTTTCCTTTTAAAAACTTTCCTCCTTGTTTGTGAAAACTAGTGAAAAGATCAAAAGTTTGCACAACTCCGTAGGGACTAGTCTAGATGGTCCCCCTTTTAAAGATGTGGGGACATGGCTTTGCCTAGAATCCAGTAGGATCTGTTGTGTGAGGGTCAGACAAGAATGCCTTCTGTCTTCCCACATTAACTCCATCAAGTGGGACCAGTCCTTAGGGGGCTCTTCTGGACCTGTGCTAATGCCCCATTACTCCACTTGGCCCCTTCTGCTCCCACATCAGCTTTCCCCTAGTTTTGATGTATACTATCACTTTGTGATACTGTATTAGAAATGCAGAAATTGGAGCTCAGTTTGAGACTTCATGTAATATCATACAAATGGTACATAGTAGAGAGAGTTTTTCTACCCATGCTACCACATGAAAAGAAGCAACTAATGGAATTTCAGTAGACATGTGAGTTTTCTGGTGCTGTTAGATATGACTGCGGTAACCCTGCCAAAGGTATGCCTTCTACTTGTCTCATTTCTTCCCCCAGTCTCCTTCCACCCTGCTTCATTTTTCCTTTAAAAAAAAAAAAGAAAAGACCTCTTTTTCTATTAGACTTCTAGTTCAGTGGAACTTAGGCTTTTTCTGGAACAAGGATTCTCTTAAGAATCTGATGAACATTTGCAATCTTCTCCTCCAGAAGAGCCTATAAAGGCTTAGTCTGGATAGGCTAGAGGTTATGCTCAGTAATAAACAAGTCCAAACTCCTGGAGGTCCTAAAACAACAAGTTTATTGCTCACACTCTGTGTCCATCACAGATTGGATGGTAGCTTTGTTCCTACTTCTTTATCCTCTGGGGCCAGACTGACCCTGAACTCAGTCTAGAATGTTATGACTTGCTGTAGCAGAAGGGAATCTAACAGAGGATCTCACATTAGCAAGAAATGTTCTGGCCTCTTAGTGACATCTGTCACTTCCAGTCTCAATTTGTTAAGTTTGAAGTAGCCCCAAAATGTCACCTAATCATAAGGGGGCCAGGAAATTCAAGCCTGCCCACATGCCAGGAAGGGGGAGAACCAGAAATATTTGGCCAACATGAAAACCATGAAAAAAATCTCTGCTGTAAGAGCTAAGAAGTTTTGCTTTAGATCATATATAGTGCAGCATGAAGGTTTCAAGTTAATTTACCTTTAGGTAAGAAACAATTAGAAAAGTGACAGGAGGCAAAAAGTAGAGTTAGGTGCTGATTATGCCATGGGAGAATGTACTTTTAAAATTATGAGGTAACACAGAAGCATAAAGGATTGTGATATGATGCTGGGCAAGTTAATGTAGGTAATATAAAAAAGTGGTTAGCCCAGAATCTTTTAGGCTTGACTCTAAAATATTCCCTGGTGGCTCAGAGGGTAAAGCGTCTGCCTGCAATGTGGGAGACCCGGGTTCAATCCCTGGATTGGGAAGATCCCCTGAAGAAGGAAATGGCAACTCACTCTAATATTCTTCCCTGGAGAATCCCACGGACGGAGGAACCTGGTAAGCTACAGTCCACGGGGTCGCAAAGAGTCAGACACGACTGAGCAACTTCACTTTCTTTCTTTCTTTTTCTAAAATGTTCTCAGAGACAGGCTCTTCAGCAGAGTGCATTTTGCTTGCTTATGCCGCCTCCCTTGGGTGTGACCTAACCCTGCAAGGCTGGGAGCTGACCAGACCGTAGAGGCAGGAGATGTTACAGGGCAGCAGTGGGAAGCCAGTTCACTCCCAGAGCTCCTTTCCGGCCTCAAAACCCCTCCCTGAGGGCTCCACTAACAGTCCGGTCAGCCAGTATTGAAAGGAGAGAAGTGTAAGTTAAATTATTTAAGCAAATGTCCGCTGTGACTCTGGGAAGGACCACAAGGGAGACTTCGGACTTAAACTTACGTCTGTGTTCTCTGGTTAGGAATGGGGTTTTTCTGTCTGCTGATGGGAAAAGGGGAAAAGATCCTCTCCTCATTGTCCTCCGCCTGTTCTGTCACCAGACCTCGGCAGAAGTTTCTGTGGAACTGTGACATGTGCTAAAAGCAGCAAGGTGCAGCAAGTGGTGTTGCCAGCCTGCCAGGGCTGGAAGGCACTACTGCTGTCCTGTCTTACCCCATAGGGGTGGTTCTGTGGGTAGATTCAGAGAGGACACCCCTGGGGGACAGAAAGAAACACCCTGGCTGTTGCCAGAGGCCACACCCTAAATTTCAGTGGGCTCTTTCAAAATATTGTGTCTGGTACAAACAGAAAAAATCAGGGATTTATTCATTTGTAATTGTTTACCAGGAAAAAGAAGCTTTTTTTTTTTTAATATTCATTCTGATAAGAGTTATAGAAATACTTAACATATTCTAAACACAAACTTATAGTTGCAGAGCAGATGATTAAAAATAATATATAACATTTGTAATGGAAAAAATTGAAGTTCCTCAGAAATAGGGAGCAAATGAAAAATAATGTAATATAGTCTCATTTAATAAAAACTCACCTTAAAATTATTCCTCAGATTTATTTTAATTGAGAAAAAGTATTTTTTTCCCAAAGAAGTAAATGTTCATCTTAGAAAATGCAGGAATTGCAGATAAACAAAACATAAGAACTGGTAACAGAAAATCCTGTTGTCCAGGAATAATCTCATGATTAACTTCCTGATCATCCCTGTGGATATTTATACTTTTTTTAAAGCAAAAGTCGGGGTCATATTTTATGCTGTTTTGTAATTGCTTTTTTTTTTCATTTAGTATTTGAAACATATTATTATGTCAAAAATAGTATTCTGTGGATAATTTTTTTAATGATTCATATCATTTCATTTTATGAAGACATTCCCAGAGGAATTTTTAAGCCTATTCAGAAATGTATTAATTATTTTTTAAGCCAGAAAAAATAAAATTTAGTCACAGATATTTTTAAGTTTTAACTTACTTTGTTTCTAGTTTTATAATTTGAAAGAAGAAAATAAAAATTAGGGTAAGCAATTAAAATTTCTTCTCATAATCCCACAACTTAAAGATGTCACTATTTTTGTGTTTTTCTTTGCAATCTTTTTTTCCCCTCTAATCTTTATTTATTTTTTAAAGCAAAATTGCTCATTTATTAAACAAATTAGAAGCCTTTTCTGTATACATGTGAAGATTGGAGAGGGGTTCTTATATTAGGGTTTGCAGGGATTCTCTAAATATGATCAAAGAGGACATCAGTGGGAAATGAGAAGAAACAGTCCACCTGGGGAAAAGAGAGCTGTGGGCTTCTCCCCTGCTCCTTTGCTCCTCTCTGGAGCCAGGTGGAAGAAAGGGAGACCACTGATGCTTCCCAGTCTAAGCCAGCTGCAGGCAGAGCGAGGTGGGGGAGTTGATTATTTGTGATGATGTGAGATGGAATTGTACCAGCTCATATCAAGAGCAGAGGAAGTTGTTTATACTCTCCAGGGAAGTAATGGGCTGAGGCAATTAGAATTTTTCCACCTCTAACTTCCGTGACTCCTGTATGATGGAGGCAAAGTGGTAGAGGAAAAAACTTTTATCAGGCAGTCCCTCTGGGGTCCTCTGCAACTGCTTGTCTGCTGACTTGTGGAGATTCTGAGGGGCTCTTCATTCTTGGTGGGGAGCCTGGGAGCCATCCTTGTGGGCCAGGGCTGGTGAGGGGAGATGGGCACCAAGAGGGGCTGAAGCATTTTCTCAGATCTCTTAAGAGAGGAAGGGCACATTGTCCTGAAAGGTAAGCATACTTAATGCCCACCAGACCTAAAATATAGGAGAACCTGGGGTGCTAGACCAGCATCTCAGCACTCCTCCCCTCTCCCAAGAGCCTGGAGGCACCCCGGAGTGAGTAACCTCTTTTAGGGTCACTTTTCTTAACATTCCTGCCCTCTTCCGTCCCACATATCTTTCACTCTCGATTTATGAAAATTGAATATCGGTTCTGAATGTAACTGCCAGGCAAGGCTCAACAGTGCTAGCTTCGGCTAGGTGCACACCGTCCCAGTCTCCTTGTGCTGCGAGGGGCCCCTTCAGCTGGTGTCCCACTGGCATTCATGGTGTGCCTGCCCCTCTCTGTCTCTCCTTCCCTCCCAGGGTTCTGGCTCGTGTGGACCATCATCATCATCCTGAGCTGCTGCTGCGTCTGCCACCACCGCCGAGCCAAGCATCGCCTTCAGGCCCAGCAGCGGCAGCATGAGATCAACCTGATCGCCTACCGGGAAGCCCACAATTACTCAGCGCTGCCATTTTATTTCAGTACGTACTCCAGAAGCCACCAAACCCGCTCTCAGAGGGAGTGGGGGGTGGGGGCGGGCGTGACACACAGACTGTGGGCCTCAGGGCTTGGCCTCTTTATGCCTAGAGCAGGGTCTCAGAAGTGGGAACAAGAGGCTGTGCACCTTGAGCACCGAGAGGCCAGGGCTGTGGATGTAGCCCCTGGGCCGTTCCATTCCACACTGGCTGGGTTCTCACTGCATCTCTGCTCCTTTAGATTTTTGTTAGACGTGTTGTTGAATGGTGTATGATATGAATGAATTGAGATTTTGAGGTCAGTGGCCTTGAAATCTCTCCATTTTGCTTCCTGCCATGTGATATGCCTAAGCAGAGGCTGCCATAAAAAGGGCAGGAGTGGGAGGTGATAGTGGGATTTCCTGAGAACCAAGAAACTCAATGATTCACTGAAGGGCACACTCACCTGACTTCCCTGGAGTTCCTTCCACTGATCTCTCAAAGGATTGGTGGAGGCCCAGTGGTGCAGCCTGTCCAAAGGCATTCTGCAGTGTGTTCTACAGAATAAAATAGTCGTAAATTTGGAATTCCTCATCTAGAAGAGTTAAGTGCTTTGCACAGTGGCCAGTGTATAGTAAGTGCTCAATAAATGCTTGTAATCACTGTTATAATTAGATCATCTGTGTCTCAAAGCAGAGGATGACTCACCTGCCATGTTCCTAATAAGCCTTGATGACAGGTCCCTCATCCTGCATTGGTAAGCCACCTGCTCTTGGTCTGAAGCAGGATGAGGTTTAGTATGTCTTTCCAGCCATACTAGGGTGAGAGGCAACACAGCTTTCCAGCCTCCCAGAGAAAGGCTGTCTTCACGATATACATCTGGAAAGTCGCTCACAGCCCTTTGTCCTGCCTGCACCTGAGAGTTGTCACTTGATGGGTATGCTGGGGGTGGGATGAGATACCTGTGAGCCTGCAGTCTGTCCTGTAACAATTGCCAGTGCAGTAATTTCTCCTTCCTACCTCCCCGTTTTAGGGTTTTTGCCAAACTATTTACTACCTCCTTATGAGGAAGTGGTGAACCGACCTCCAACTCCTCCCCCACCATACAGTGCCTTCCAGCTCCAGCAGCAGCAGCAGCAGCAGCTACCTGCACAGTGTGGCTCTGCAGGCAGCAGCCCCCCAGGCACCGACCCCACCAGGGGCTCCCAGGGGGCTCAGAGCAGCCCCTTGTCCGGGCCCAGCAGAAGTAGCACGCGACCCCCAAGTGTCACTGACCCTGAGCCCTCCGACGTGCCAGCAGACCCAGCAGCCACCAAAACCTCTGGCATGGAGCCCGGCGGCTCTGTGGCTGGCCTGGGGGAGGTGGACCCCACGGCCTTCCTGGACAAGGATTCCGAATGTAAGGAGGAGCTTCTGAAAGAGTACAGCTCTGAGCAGGGCAGCGCCCTCCCTGACAACAAAGACAAGACACCTGGCAGACATCGCCGCTTCACGGGTGACTCAGGCATCGAGGTGTGTGTGTGCAACCGGGGCCACCATGACGATGACCTCAAAGAGTTCAATGCGCTCATCGACGATGCTCTGGATGGGCCCTTGGACTTCTGCGACAGCTGCAGTGTTCAGCCACCTGGCGACGAGGAGGAAGGTCTCTGCCAGCCCTCCGAGGAGCAGGCCCGGGAGTCCGGGCATCCACACCTGCCAAGGCCGCCTGCCTGCCTGCTGCTGAACACCATCAACGAGCAGGACTCCCCAAACTCCCAGAGCAGCAGCTCCCCCAGCTAGAGCAGGTCCTGGCTATACCTGAGATCTTGGCGATGCAACCAGGGTAGGGGAAAACCATGCGAGAAGCATTAAGTAACTGTGTTCCTTCCCCCGCACCCCCTGCTCCTGCATTTTCCTGCATCTCCAGGTACAGTTTGGGGTGTGGGTGGCTTGCCCCCCCACAGAAACACAGTGCCATGGAGGGCTGAGAAGTTATCCTGTGACTCATTCCTCATACCCCACCCCATTCCCCTTTACCTCTTTTAAAGTCACATCTCACTACCTGCTTGGGTCAGAGAGAGGTGTGTTCAAAAGCCCCCAAGGAGGGAATGAGACCGTGCCCTGAGGTGACTCTTGGTGATGGAATGGATGTGCTTTCCGGTGTTAGTTTATGAGAACCTCGCTGCATCTCTGTCCAGAGGAGGTGGCTGGTCTCAGCTCTGGATGAAGAAGGAAGCTCACAGAGGCCCAGGGATTGTCTCCCCTTGCTACCAGCATCTGTGGAGCCAGAATTGTGTTCTGCTATGGTGGGGAGGAGAGTTGACTAGCAGTTGTGTGGTGGATTGGTAAGGGACTTGTGCTCTCAAATTCCAGCTGACGAGCTCGTGGTGCCAGGGTGTCCTGGAGGGGCCCCTCCCTTCTCAGCAGGATCTGGCTGGCTGCAGGCTGGTTCCAGGCTGGAAGATTATATACCTGCCCTTTGTTTTGTTTTGTTTTTTAAAGAAAAAAACAACAACAAAAGCAAGCTGAAAACAAGAACTTGACCAGTGGGCAGGCAAGAATTCTGTTTTGGAAAAGGGAAGTTGGTGTCTTTTTCTCAACTTGGCCTTCAAAGAGCCTGGCTATAGTTGAGCCAGGAGATACATAATGTGCAGGCTTGGGTGGGGGCTGTCTCTGGAACTCCTGTGGATGAGCAGGAGGCCCAGCAGTGTGGCAGCGGATGGAGGTGCAACTTCCCGTTGTCTCTGCCCTTTGATCTGCACCCATGGGTGACCAGTGCCCTCCCCCCGTCCCAGACACACGTCTGCCGGCCTTCACGTCTCACTGTTCTCTACGAACAAATGAGGCTGTGGGTCCTGCGGAAGGGCAGGCCCACAGTCTGGCTCTCACACAGTATTTTCTCTTGATTCTGAATAAGTTGTTTTGTTTATTTGTTTATTTTTTCAAACTGACCACTTGGAAAAAGAATGCCTTGGTTATCTGTGGTTTTCATGCCCTTTGCCTGCTCCGCACCACCCTGAGTGGGGTATCTGATTTTTGTAGCCTATGTAAAGAGTCTCAGTGGCCCAGATAGGAGGGTGTAGGCAGCTCTCCTGAAGGACCACAGGATCCTTAATTCCTGTAGTTTTGCTTCAGAAACCAGGTGAGCTTTGATAGGAATAATCTGAATGGAGAAAGCAAACTGCCGAAACTAACATTCCCTGCCCAGCCCTGTTCACATGAAGAGCTTGGTTCTTCCCCCACTCTTGAATGATGATATTCAGAGTAGGCGTTGACGTTTTGGTTAAGAAAGGAAGGTATATATCTGTATATATATGAATACACACGTATCTATGTGTATGTGTATATATATATATGTATATAAACACATACACACAAAATAGACAAATCTGAGGCTGTGAGGTGAACAAGTGTCTGCATTTGGAGTCCACAAAACCAAAATCCATGTTGAACAAGTGCAGTCTGTACACGATGACTTTTCCAGTAACCTGTGTGTGTCTGTCCATTGTGTGTGAGCCCCCAGCCCTGTTTTCCTGTGAATATACTTTGAACGGCAGCCACTCTGTTCACATTACCCATGCGTTCGGAGCAGGCGCAGCCCTCTCAAGGTAATTTATTTTACGCATTTACTGTTTACTGAGCAAATGTCTGACTGTGCACTTGGGTGTACTCAGCAGTGCTGTTGACGGCAGTCCCCACGTTTGCCAGAGATACTGTGCTCCAAGTAGAGGTTTTACTCTACCCCTCACTGCAATTTGCACATTGCTCCATGGACACGCGGAGGCCTGTGTCCTATTCCCTGTAAGTGGAAAGTGCTCTGAACCTGTCCGCTTTCCCCAGCTGCTCCCAGCCCTTGGCATCAGCCCCCAGGAGGGTCCAAACCCCCTCAGGACAGAGGGCCAAGGTGGAACCTCAGACAGAAGCTTGACTGGATCTTCCGAGTCAAGCTCAGACTGGCTTTGGCCCAGGCATTGGCCCTACCCAGAATTGCCAGGAGGCTTTGATGGCCACCACAGTGCCATAGGGCTTACCTCCCTCTGCTGAGGTCCAGCACGTGGCCGACGTGTGGCCAGAGCAGGCAGGAGTGTGCCTGCAGCCCCCCTCAGACGCCTTTCCTGATGCCTTTTTTTTTTAATCTCAAACAACTCACTAAAGTGTCTCAAAGACTATTCAGTTTTACCAAAATGAACCCTGTTTGAGTTAACTGGTTAAAGGGGTGGATTCTGGCCCTCTGAAGATTCCTTTTCCAGTCAGAGTGGGGAACTGGTCTGCAGGTTTACTGCTGGGTTCACTGCAGTGTCTGACCCTAAAGGCACGAGAAGAAAATGAAAATGCGGTGGGTGGAGCTGGACTCGAGTCCAGTGTCACCGCCTGGCCCCTGCTACATGAGGCTGCCCTGCACATGGAGGCACAGAAGTAGGGAGCTGAAGGACGCTTGAGGGGCCGGGGAGATTTGAGGGAGCCTGGTGTTCCAGGCAAATGAGAAGAAAGGGATGGGTCAAGGGTTTGGTGCTACAGTCGGAAGATTTGCAATTGCTAACACATTCCTGTGTGAGGCACATCACCCTTTGTCAGTTATTGTGAATATGTGTATTTTAAGCAATAAGATTCAGCTGGTCAGACTTTTCTGGGCAGTCTTGGTGACGCATTTCCTGTGCTGTGATTGTTCTGAAGACAGAGTGGCTCTAACCACTGTGAGAAGCCCAAATAAAAAATCCATCCCCAAAACCTGATTACGGTTTTTCCTTGCAATGCTTGTTCCTTTTTCCTCCTTCCCTTGAGATTCCTCATCTTCTCCACATAGAGGCCAAGAGACATCACAGCCGTCAGGACAGGCACTTGGGCTGAGGGCAAGCTGAGGGCACTTTCTGTCCTGAGGACTTCCCCCCAAACCCCTTGCTCTGCCAATGGGATATTTCTGAGTTCTTCATAAAGTCCCACAAACAGGTTAAAAGCAGATCCCCCCACCAAAAGCAGAAACACATTTTGTTAGAGACTCCGTAGCTAAGACATTTAAAGGAAGCGAGCCGTTCTGGGGAACTCTTGTATTGGTACGGTAGAGTTGTGGGTGGGTGCTTGGCCTTGGAATTTAATACACAAACTGCAGCATGGAGCCCCTATTTTGTGCTCAGCGCTGTGCTGGGTCCTGAGGAGAATGTGAAACAAATGTGTAAGACAAGGCCCCTCCTTCTGGAAGTTCAGTTACAGCGGAGAGGACGAAGCAAACTCACGTGAAATAGCTAACCAACAATGTGAGGGCGGTTGAGAGGAAGTGGGCACTACAGATTCAGAGAAACTTGAGGAGCGTGAGGGGTAGTGTAGGGCTTGCATTCCAGGCAGGGACCACAGAACTGATTTTCAGGCGGCTTGGAGCCACTGGTGTGCCAACATCTGCCATCATGGGCCAATAGACTTATTGTCACTTTACCTTCTGCTTAAGACTGTCCTCTTAGCACTTTGAGTCAATAGTATTAAAGTCCCTTCTCCCAGACTGGGAAGGAACAGCATCTGCCTCTACCCAGATGGGCGGAACACCCCGACCCAGCGAGACTTCTCTGGGCCACATGCAGGTGGGCAAAGCAGGATGATGAGTACCCACAGAACCCTCCTGTGAGGCCTTGCCTCCCCAGGAGGAGTAATGGGCCAGTAGGGTATGCTGGCAGAGAGCGTTGTCCTCTTTAGCCCCTGGGTTTGCCCAGCAGTCAGCCCTGTGGTTTCTGAGAGTCCAGTAAAGCCAGGCATGCTCCCGGCCCCATCTGACCCTGGACCAGAGGTTGCTGCCCTGGCCTTTCAGTAACTCTGGTGGGATGGTTGCCGCCTAGTTCCTTCTAAACTGCTGGGCTCCTCTAGGTAACCCCAGGGGAGCCATTTAGCATCTGGGGACAGTTACGTTCTGAAGGCACAGGAAGGAACTGGCGGAGCACATCATTCTTAGCTGCTTAAGCTAAGGTCTGAATGGCACAAAAACAAAACGGTACAGCTATTGCAGGTTGCATACCAGAGGCTGTTTGTGTACTCTTACTGCCCAGGTCGTTAGTGACCCCCTCACAGCACCCCAGGCTCCTGGGTCACTGAGTTCCTCATTTCTCAAATGAGGTGCAGCATTTGCTGTCTTTACCACCCCTGGTGACCAAGTTCAGGTGGAGACCATACCAGTCCCTTGAAAGCACAAAACAGATTTGATGAACAAGAATTTCAAGAAACACCCTCTATTGTCCAATTTCCTATATTTTCAGCCGGGGGCAAAAATCAAGGTTTAGCTCAGGAGAAGGAGCAGGAAGTGGGTTTGGCTGACTGTTGAAACCTGCTGGAAACCTGGTTTTCATTGGAAAGGGCTGTGGGTCTTGGGAGATATTTGGGATACAGTTCCCAGCTGGGACAGGCGACTGGCCTTGCTTAAGAGCTGAGCACTTACGAGCACCTATCATGTGCTAGGCATTGGGGATGCAAGTATGCCTTAGACCTGGCCCCTCTTTAGAAGAGCTAATAATAGTCTATCAAGGGAGAAAGGCACATGAACAGTTTCAGTAGTACATGGTAAGTACCAGGAAGCATGTGTACACAGGATGCTGTAGAGAATGTAGCCCACCTGAGGGTTCAGGGCAGCCTTCCTGGATCCGGGACCTCTAAACTGACTTGCCAGGTGAAGAAAGGTGTAAGGGCAATTCCAGGCAATCAGTCTGCATATTATTGAACGCCTACTGTATGCCAGGTGCTGAAAAGCACAAAAAAAGTGTGGGAAACCTAAAACAGGAGAATGTAGTGTCGTGTCTAAAACTGAGCAGTTTCATCCCTCTAGGTAATTGCCTTCTGGAAAGTGACAGGAGATGAAACTGGAGAGGTAAGCTGGTAATAAAAAGATTTTAGTATGTCCTTATTTATTGACTTTATTAACACCAGGTCTTTAGTATAAGCATCTTACCTATATTTTCTATTTTAGCCTCAAAGCAGCCCTCTGAAGTATGGACTGTTAATTATTCCTGCTTTATTAATGGGGATGAAGCATTCAGAGGAGTTAATTAACTAGTCCAAGATCACACAGCTGGTGGAGTTGGGGTAGAGCCAGGATTAAAGCTCACATCTATTGATTGCCAAACTACTGCTTAACTAGTTGGCCAGAGAGTGGAGAGTTGTATCCTTTGGGCTCACAAGCCACGTGAAGAACTTTTTCTTTTCAAAGGTGATAGGGAACCAGAGAAGGGTGTGTTGAGCAGGGGAGTAACGTGGTAGCAATTGAATCAGAAACGGCTTCCTCTGGAGCTACTTTATTCCCTCTTCTTCTCCCCTTGCCTAGTTATGAGCCCCCACAGAGGCCCCACACCCAGCCAGTTTTCACCTATCAGAGCCCCTCAGTTTTGAGATGGCAGGTGGTATCTGCTTCAGTAACCCCTTGGAAACACTGTAAAAGATTCAAGAATTATTTGGACCTTCTTTGTATCTCTTACTTGCAAGAGTGTTTTGCTCTTCCTCGGAGATTAAAAAAAAAAAAGCTTTTGTGGCAGTTGAGAAGAGGATTTTTGTTTGAGCTAAAATTTCTCCTCTTTCTGTATTAGGCTGCTCCTCGCCACAACTTAATCTTCCATTGTGCATCTTCTCACTAAGGAGTCTCAAGAAACCTAATCCCACTGGAAAATGTTACAGAACACGCTGGTTTTGGAACTGTGAAAAGTTGTCTTTGGGGTCTCCACCCACTTACCAGCTGCCAGCCTGCCCTGGCTCCAGCAGGAAAGGGGGCAGTGGGCAAGGCCATCTGGAGCTGCAAGAGGGGGGCCTCCTGTGGTCCTGTCCTGCATCAGACCCATCTGAATACCTGCTCCCCTCCCTGACGAAGCTGGTAGCCTTTGGGAGGTTTGTGTAAAACCCTTAGAGAGGTCTGATTTGGTGGGTCTGGACATAGGCACTGATAATAAACCCAGAATCTATTAAGGCACTGAACAGGAAATGCAGATTCATATTTGGTCCTTAGCAACCCTCTGAGGTAAGTGGTGCTATTTCTACACACCCATATTACAGATGAGAACACAGAGATTCAGGAAGGCCTAGTCAGTGGCCTATGCTTACTGGTCCGTAAATGACTACTCTGAGAGAACTTGCTCCTGCAGCCTGACCTCTTATCTTTTGTAACTTGCAACAGTGTGGACCTTTCTTACACAGCCCTTTCTGCTTTTCTTCCTCACCAGAACCTCCGATAATGGCAGCCCAGGTGTTAAGTTACCCCACTTTCCCAACGAGAAGCCAACAGTGAGCCTAAGAGTCAGAGCCTGAGACCCCTGGGGACCAGAACCTGGGGCCTCCTCCTGCAGGCCTCCCC
This sequence comes from Bubalus bubalis, assembly GCF_019923935.1. Taxonomy (NCBI): domain Eukaryota; kingdom Metazoa; phylum Chordata; class Mammalia; order Artiodactyla; family Bovidae; genus Bubalus; species Bubalus bubalis. Next base: position 23,601,863 of record NC_059179.1, read on the forward strand.
CCAGCCCTCTAGAGCCTCTGTGATTAGATTCCTGTCCTGAGATGGGTGTTTGTCCCCATGAGCGTCCCTGGAGAGAGGGCTCTTTATATGCTGCAGGTTTAGTGGCCACCAGAGGCCGACCAGAACATTCACACACTCACCCACCCACACCCCACAGCTAGGTCACCAGCGAGGGGCTCTTCTCCTCCCCTCAGAACGGGGACTTGGGGGAACCACTCTTCTGAAGGACAGGGACAACCTGTTTCTCCTGCGAAGGCCAGCTTTTACAACGCCTAAGAACTGATCGTTAAATTTTCAGGAGTTTATGAGCTATTTAATCAGAAAACTTATATAAGCTTGCAATTGAGTAAATTATATGTAAAACAAAGGTAATAAATACACAAAACTGATCATTTTCTAATTATTTTACTACATTGCTATTATCAATGCCCTTGAGGTTTATGTCTATGTAGGGTGGGAATACTGTATAATGGTATTAACTGTAATATAATGGCAAATAGTATGTTTTGCTGCTGTGAGTCTCTTCCCCAGCTCCTGTGTGATATTATATTGGTGGCTGGAAATTGGTCATGATGGCAATGTTCACACCACAGTGATCAGCAAACACTACAAATCAGGGCTGTTCCCTCCCACCAGCACCAAATAACTTGTGTTGTTTAATGTTTATTTGCTATCACACCACTACCCTGGTTAAGGGCAGTCTGAGGCTGAAAAGGTGGCTGTAGGGTCTTGATGAAGACCTTCGAGCTTTGCCAAAGATCTGGATTTCCTTCTGCATAAGGAGTTAGGGTTCTTTTATCACCAGACCAATTAGTTGAGTGATGTAGAGCATCTGCTTCATTTCTCTTGTGTGTCTAACCTTCTGCTTGTCAGGTTGTCATTCAGCCAAAAGAACACAAGAGGGCTCAGTCTTGAATTCCAGAGATGCTGGGGCAGACAGTGTCCCTGGAGGTCTCCACACCCATTTGCAGCCCAGGCAGGTGCTCAGATGCACATGTGATTCCACACCAAGGAACAAAAGTTGAGCACTAAAAGGATTTAGGTCGGTAGGAAAAGGCCTTCCAGGCAGGGGAAGGGCAGTTTGGGCAGGTGTCAGAGGTCACTTCCTGAAAGGACACTCAACTCTACCCTCTCTCCCCAGCCAGACAGCCAAGCCCTTCTGCACAGATGCAGAAGACCTGTGGGGAGAGCGTGCTGGCTTCTCATTCCACATCACTGAAATATCCTGGGTTCTTGCCCCAGCCCTGCTGCTGAGTCGCTGGGTGATTTAGGGCACGTCATCCCCACATGCCTGCCCCCCTGGCCCTCAGGTTTCTTCTCTTCACCTCTCATTTCACGGCCAGTCAATGGTCTGAATCAGTAGTTGGGGAGTGGTTGATTCCATCCCAGTTACACTCGCCCACCTCTTTTAAAGGGGATGTTGTTCACCTGTTCCTTTCAGAGTCTGAGCAGATTGGAGCACTTCCCTCCTCCAGCTGGGACGCTCTCCACTTTCTGAGCCAAGGGTTGCTCAGCTCTGGATCAGCGACCGGCTGATGGGGTCAAGGGACCCGTGAGAAGGAGGGGGCCACCTCCAGTTTAACCTCTTTCTCATCAGCTCACGGGTGGTGTCATCTCTCTCGGCTGCATGTGCTGGGGGCTGAGTCAGCCACAGCTGCCCACCGTCTCTGGGCTCTTTAGCAAGGCCTCAGGGTCATGGGCCAGGGAAGGCTAGGACTGAGTTGGGGGACAGGAGTCAGGTACCCCTGGATTAGCAAAGCTCTCTGAAGGAAGAAGATGCTGCTGTGATGGAAAACTTTGACCCTCCCTCCTTGTGGGGCTCCCTTGATTTTGTCTGTCTGGAACTTGGCCAGGAGGGTCTCAGTCTTGCCCTGCCAGCTGGTCCAGAGCCCTTCTCCAGTCGGAAGGATTGGGTCACTGATGATCTGACCCTGGTCTGGCTGGCGCCAAGGAGCTGTGGTTGGGGCCTTTGTCTAGGCTAAAAAGCAAGGGCCAGTTTCTCCCAGGGCATCTCAGGACATCGTTTGCTTGCAGACTGGTGAGCAGCCAAGGTTTAAAGATGCTGGTTTTAAGGTTTGAAGAAGGTTCTGTTTTCTAGTAAGACGTTTACAGACTTCCTGGGGTTTGGGGGTGGGGAATGGGGACAGAGCCTTGGTGCTTCAGCAGAAGGCTGCTGTGGAAGCCCTTCCCTGGTCATGGTTACTCCAGTACAGAACAAGGAAAAGGAGACCTACCAGTCTTTGGGGAACAAGACAAGAGGGATGGGTAGTGGTGGGTTGAGTTTGTGGATTACAGACACCTCCCCCAAAGACAAACCTTTGAGGTACACACAGCAATCTCTGGATCAAAGACAACATGACCTGCTGCTCTACTTTCAAAGTGTAAACTCAATCCCACTACTTCTTGCCATCTCCAACGCCATCCCCAGGGTGTAAGCCACCATCGTTTTGCTCTCAGGGACCAGCACAACCTCCTCCCGCAGCCCCACTCTCATCTCTCTGCAGACCAGTTTCCACTTGGATGATTTTTTAAAAATATGAACCAGACATTTCCACCTAAATGTATAAACCCTCCTATGACTTCCTCTCATATCTGGACTAGAAACCAGAACTCCTTCCTCCTACTTAGAAACATTCCATGGGACCTGGCCCTGCCTGCAGTCTGACTTCATCAGGGACCATTCTTCCCCTCATTGGCTCGAGCATTGGCCTCTCCTACCTTGAGAGCCTCTTCCCTGCTGCTCCCTCAGCGGTGGGCACCTCCCCCCAGTCTTCATGCCTCCCCCACCCTTTCATTCACAGCGGCCTCCCCCACCTCGGCCATTCCACTTGCATCATCAGCACTGAATATAACTGACTCCAAATTGACTCCAAAGCACTTATGAGTCTCTGGAATGTTCATTTGTCAGCCCTCACTAGAATTTTAAGTTTCATGAAACCAAGGAGCCTGAGGGTCCAAGGACAGTGAGTGAGTGGCAAGTAGTAGGTGGTCCATAAAATACTTGTTGAAAGAAATGAGTGAACAAATGAATAAGCTGCTCAGATGCCTTTGGAGAAAGAAACTGTTTTATGCACATCACTGCCAGGGCTGCAGGGTGGGAAAGAAGGCAGAGTGGGCGGGGAGGAAGAAGGAATGGTGGGAGAGGGTGGGGGAGCTCCTCTAATTCTGTGGGATGGGGGCCACATAGGGTGGAGTCATGAGATGCTACCCTCAGCCTGGGCTTCCTTCCAGGCCTGGCGCACCTCGATCTTCACCTTGAAAGGTTTGATCTGCAAGACGAGACTGGCATTGCCCTCCAGAGAGGGTAGCTTCCCATCATCCGGGATCTCCAGGTTGAACCTCTGCAGCAGCCGGGACATGAAGAGGAAGAGCTCCTGGCGGGCTAGCATCTCACCTACGCAGGAGCGGGGTCCTGCTCCAAAGGGCAAGTAGCTTAACGATGGCGAGATGAGTTGCGTCCCCGTGGGGTCCAAGAAGCGCTCTGCGGACACGGGGAGGCGTCAGCCAGGGGCAGGGTCAGTGTCAGTAGAGGAGTAGGGGGAGGACAAGGCCCTGCCTGGGGAGCCCCAGTCTGAGAAGGTGGACAGCCTTATTTGTGTTTGGGGGTGGGGGGCAGCAATCTTTGGAGAGATAAATGCCCTGCTCTCAGGTAGCCCTTAATCACACAGAGAAGATGGAATATTCAGGAAGGATGAAAAGGTGTATTAAACATGAAAATGGCCCCATCCAGCAGGAGAGGGGGCTGACTTCACAGGAGACATATGCCTACGGGCCTTCTCAGAAGAGGAGGCTGCAGTTGGTGGAAGGAGAGTGGGAACCCAGCTGTGAAGAATCTGGGTAGGTGTAGGGTAGGCTAGGGGTGTCAACAGGTCCATGTAGTGGGAGTCAGGAGTCTTCTAGTAGGAAGCTTGGCAGAAGGGAAGCAATGCTGGAGAGGTGGGCACAGAGGGGGCTGTGTGGCCGGTGGGGCAGGACAGAACAGGGACTCACCGGGCATGAACAGGTCGGGCTGCTGCCACTCCTTCTCATTGTGATGCAGTGCCCACAGGTTGACCACAACGTCTGTGCCCTTGTCAATGGTAAGGTCACCAATGCTGCCCCAGAGAGGGAGAGGAAAAGAGGGTCTGGAGTATCGTCCTTCCCCACCTTCTCTGCCCCAAATCTCTGTGGTCCCTACCCTGAGAAAAGAGTCCTTTGCTCCCTCATGCCCACTCCCTCAGGCCCACTCCTGCATCTTCTCCTCAGCTTCTGCCAGATTGAATATGAATCCAGCCCTCTCTTCCTGAGTAGCACTTAGGATCAACACTTGTGGGTCTGTTAGGGCCTGTGGGTGTGCATATTGAGCTGGTGCATGTGTGCATGAGTGCGTGTGTGTGTGTGTTGCGGCTTTTGGATTGGGTAGCAGCACGTGTCTCCCAGGCAGCAGGCAGCTTCTGAGGGAGGTCAGGCCGATGGGTCAGTGGGTGTCAGTGGGTAGGAGACACACTGGTCAGTAGGTCGTGGGTAGGATGATCGGTTGTCAGTGATTGACTGTAGGTTGACCAGCCAGCTGGACGGGTCAGATGCTGGGGAGGGACCAGGAGGGCTGGATGTTCCTGGGAGGGAAGGCACACCTGGAGTCAATGACAGCCTTGTGGGGGATCAGCGTAGGGGCCACAGGCCGGATTCGGAGCACCTCTCGGATGGTCGCCTCCAGCAGGACAAGGCGGTTCCGGTCACTGATGGTTGGGGTGCGATTGAAACCTATAATCTGGTCAATGTCATCCTGGATCCTCTTCTTCAACTGAGGGCCAGAACAGGGTGGGTGTTACCAGGGTGTATCAGCCCAGGAGGAGCAAGGGCTTAGAAGAACCTACACTCACACCCAGAAGGGCAAGACCCTTCCCAGTGGCGGCTCTACAACCCCGGCTTTGCTTGCAGAAGATGGGGCAGCTCCACCCAAAGGCCAGAGCCAACCTCTGCTTGGGCAAACGGTGCAGCCCAGTCATCCTGTGAAGAACTCCCGAGGTACTGACTCTCCCTTTCTCTGGAGCAGAGGTGAGTGTGCCTGGGGTCAGGAGTGCTTGGGAAGGCTCGGGTAGAGAGCAACTCACCGAAGGATGGTGTAGCAGGTAGGCCACGATCCACTTTATCACAGACGTGGTGGTCTCCACACCAGCCCCGAAGATGTCCCCTATGGTAGCGAGCATGTGTCTATTTGAAAGCAGCTTTGAATCCTGGTCTGGGCCAGCATTGTTATTGTCTGCATTCACCTTGGCTTGGATCAGTATGTGCAGCAAGTTAGTGATGGAATCGCTGCTGAAGTTCTCCTGGTTGGGTGAGATTGGGAGACGATGAAGAGAAAGCAGCCCCATCTGCAACCCCTGCCATACTCTCACCCAGACTGTAGACACAAAGGCTTCTCCCACCTGGAAATGAGGGAGTGGAGTGAGGCTAGTCAGGACCCATGAACTGGTGGAAGTGGAGAAAACACTGGGCCCTCTTTAAATTTGCAGGGTGGACAGGTCCCTTCAGGGTCCTCTGCAGTCCTTCCTCACTTTTCTACTCCTATTTATTAGTTAAGTCAGGTTTTATTGAGCACCGACTATATGGCAGGCTCTCGGCTAGGTGCTGGAGCTCCTACACTGTCCAAAATGGAGCTTTCCATGTTCTCCTGCCACTTTCCACCTGACTCGTCATCTCTTCTGCTCCATCACCTACCTGACATTTTTCAAGGATTTCATTCAGCAATTCATTTCGCGTTTGAACACAACCCTTCATCTTTTCCATGGCTTTGCTGGGGAATATCTGCAAAGTGGAAATGTTAGATTCTATCTGGCCATCCCTAGCGAGTTCCCACTCTAACCCCCACCTTCAGCCAGAATGGAAAGCAGGATAGGGACCCAGAATGGGACCAATGGTGACAACCAGGACAATTCCAAACAAGAGAGAAAGGAGTCACCTCCACTTCCCCCTTCAATCAAACATCTAGCACTGACTGAGACTACTCAGTTAACACAGACTTGAGTCTCACGGCGTGATTAAGTTCCTTCACTTTTTGAAGCCTGTATTTTCATCTGCATGGGGATAATAAACCCACTTCCAAAGGGAATGCATGATTAATGCATGTGGAGCTTTGGGACTGGCACATGGCATTTCCCAGGTGCTCAGTGGGTAAAGACTCTGCCTGCAATGCAGGAGACGTGGGTTCAATCCCTAGGTTGGGAAGGTACCCTGAAGAAGGAAATGACAACCCACTCCAGTATTCTTGCTTTGCAAATCCCATGGACAGAGGAGTTGGGTGGGTAACAGTTCGTGGAGTCGCAAGAGTCAGACACGACTGAGTGACTAAACAACACCACCACCAACATTATCATGAGTATTAAAATGCATAATTTAAAAGCTAAACCTATTTCTGTAGAGAAGCAGCAAGATTTTGAAGAGTCAGAGGAGGTAGAGGTCACTGTAATTGAGGTAGTCAGAAAAAAATGCAGTCTGGAGTGAACGGTAAGAGGAAAGAACTGGGGATACGATCAGGGTCTGCTGAGGTCTGCCCACAGGGCCTGGCCCCATCCTCACCTTCAGCACAGGGAATATGTCTAACAGAACTTCCTTGCTCAGAACCTCCAGGATGCCATCATTGACATTTTGTATGGCCTTCAGGGCAGGATCCTCATTCTTGAAGGAGAAGTTGAAGCAGATAAAGCTGATTATGTTGGTCACCGCCAGAGAGAGAGGCTCGGACAGATCTATGGCCTCTCCATGCTGGGTGGCCAGGAAATCACAGAGCACATTGGCTTCCTGATTAACTGGGGAGAGAGAGGGGTGTGAGGGCGGGAGTTGAGCCATCCCTTCACCGCCACCTCGACCAGTTCCATCTGAATCGAAGACAGAGAGCAGATGTCCAGCAGATGGCAGTGGTGGCCAAGAAAATGTGGGATGGAGGCACCCAGAACCCACTCCCTCCCCAACCCTCTGCAGGCTCCTTCAGCCCAGGGCCAGCCAGGCACTCACTGATCTTCTCTAACTTCAGGTTGCCATCCTTGAACAGGGCAAAGGCATTCAGTGCCAGCTTCCGATGCAGCTGCCAGTGGGCACCATGGTCGGCAAAGGCAATGCCCTTTTGGTTGTCTGACAGGATGTCTAGAGTGGCCTTTGGAAAGCAGGAAAGGACACAGGACTCAGACACCATCCACCTACCCTCCCCGAGGGCAATGAGGCTGGTAACTGTCGCACAGCCTCCTTATAGAGCTCCCTGCTTCACTCCACCCTGACCGCAAGGCCTTGGCAGGACAGAACCTATGGCCTGACACTCCCAGCTCCAACAGAGAGACAGAGTAAGGCAAAAGAAAGAACCCTGAATTAGATTGTTCAGATCAATGACAGGGTGAGGCAGCTGTGATGGGATGGACTCTCTAAACTTGTAGGAGCAGAGATTGAGGACACACCAGGCCCCTACCCTTCCCTGGGTCCTCTGGGGATGGGGGCAGCTAAAGGCACAGCAGCTGACCCCCTTTAGTTCTCCCTTCCATTGCCAGCCATGTGCCCAATACAGGGCCACATCAGGAGAGTCACATGTCTTGTCCACCCAGCTTGGACATGGGCCAAGCTGCTTCTGCCCAGAAGACCCCCAAAACTATACAGGTTCCCCCAGACCTTCTGTCTTCTATCCCCGGATCTGCAGGCCCCATCAGACTAGCTGCCTCCTTCCTCTTTGCCCTGGAGAGAAGAAGCCCAGCAGAGATGGGAGAGGGTAGTTGGCCCACAGACCAGGCCGACTGGCCCAAGCGAAGAAGAGTCAAGCCTTGGTCTGATCAAAGATGAGCAGCCAGGGGGCCTTGCCCAGGACATTCAGGGGAGTACCCTGCAGCCAGGTGCTGTGTTGGAGGCTGGCAGTGTTCCTGGTTGACTAGCTCCTACTCCCTTCTGCCCTCAGGAGCAAACAGAAAGCTTGACAGGTTGAATCTTCAGCGTCCTCCCCAAAAGTGCTTGCATAGGTCAATTCCCCAGGGCTGGAGCAGCTTGAGGAAGCCCCAGGGAAATAGTGATCCCAGCCCTCCAAGAATCAGGGTACTTCCCCCTCACAACTTTTTGCAGAGGACGGGAATCACTAACCCGTTTTCCATGTGAACAGTGTTCATCAAAGCTAGTTATTGAGAACTTCCAGCACTGGGCTAAATGCTTTACAGATACTCTTTCAGTGAATCATGAGAGCTCAGATTTCAGGCTTAGAGAGCTAGACTCTTGGGCTTCCCAAGTGGCTTAGATGGTAAAGAACTTTGCTGCAATGGGTGAGACCTGTGTTTGATTGCCGGGTCAGGAGGATACCCCAGAGTAGGAAATGGCAACCCACTCTAGGATGCTTGCCTGGAGAAATCTGTGGAGAGAGGAGTGTGGTGGGCTAGTCCATGGGGTTGCAAGGAGTCGGTCAAGACTGAGCGGCTCACACTTTCAGTTTTTCAGCTGGGACAGATGATGTTGTAAGGGCTCCCTGACCCCCTCAAACCACGAGTCCCACCCTGTCCCACCTCCAGAAAAAGCCAGAAAATAAAGTCTTCCTTTAATTCTTCCTGCCTAGTTTAGAAGCTGGGTGAGGTCTGAGGGGTCGCTCCCCACCCACAGCCCCACCAGTCTGTTATTGGAAGAATCACAGGTTGCTGGAACTAGAAGGGGCATTGCAGGCATGGTCTTGGCTAAAGAACTCAACATGCCCAGGGGCTGGTGAGGGGAGGGATGAGAGGCATTGCTTACCACTTTGGGACGCCCAGAGAATTCCTTGCCCTTCTTGAGAAGCACCTCCCTGGCCAACTGGTGGTGTCCAATCATCACAGTAGTCTTGGAACCCAAACGAAAGGAATAGATGGGGCCATATTTTTCCTGCAGCTTGAAGAAGTTCTTGTGCTGCTGGCCACGTCTGGGGAGGAACGGCAGGCTGCCCACCAGGGGCAGGGACGGGAGGCTCCTGGGGTACTTGGCACCAGAGTGCTTGGTCTTGGGCCAAAATAAATAGGCGAGGGTGAGCAGAAAGACAGCCAGGAGTACCCACATTGTGTCCGGGTGGCAGCAGTCAGGACAAAGAGCTGTGGAGTGGCTTCAGCCACCTTAGGGTGCAAGAAGGCCTTTTTAAGGGCTCCCCTGACCTTCTCCTTGACTTGATGTTAATGTTCGCCTTGTGGAAGTTTATCCTGCAGCACAGCCAGGAGTCCTCTTCCAGAATGGGGAGGGGAGAGGAGGCTTCTTTCAAGAGCTGGCTCCACACCAGGGCAAACCCCTCGGGGAGGGGCTAGGTAAGGGCACAGACAGCTAGTCCCTGTCCCTTGCTCACTGTCCATCAACGTCTCCAGAGTGGGCAGAAGCAAATGATATCTGGATCAGGAATCACGGCTCGGGACTCTCTGTATTACGAAATCACAATCAACAGACAGCTATCCAATTTTATCATCTGAGGAAAGAGAGGCCTCCCAGGGTAAGGCTTATATAAAGTCACACAGATAGTGATGCATTGAATGCAGTTCTCTTCATTCCACGTTTTCTGCTTTTGCCCAGGGGAGTGAAAGCCTTGGTTTGAGAGCAGGGGCCCTATTGTCAGACGGGTTTAGCCTCAAATTCTAGCTTAGCCGCTTTCTTGCTATATGACTTTAAAAGGTTTAGTATGTTAAAGTACACATAGCATGAAGTTTACCATTTTGAGTGTACAATTCAGTAGCATTGAATATACTTCACAGTGCTGTACAGCCGTCACCACTGTCTGCTTCCAAAACTGTTTTCTTAACGCCAAACTGAAAGTATATCCAGGAAGCAATAACTCCCCCTTCCCCTCCCCCAGGCCCTGGTAAACTCTAATCTGTCTCTGTGAATATGCCTATTTCACTTAAGTGGAATCATATAACATTTGGTCTTTTGTGACTGGCTTGTTTCACTAGGCGTAATGTTTTCAAGGTTCATCTACTTTGTAGCATACGTCAGAACTTCATTCATTTCCCAAATATTTGTTTATTTGGTTGTGCTGGGAGTTGGCTGCAGTACTCAAGACCTTCAGTCTTCATTGCAGCATGTGGGTTCTAGTTCCCTGGCCAGGGATTGAACCTGAGCCCCCTGCATTAGAAATGTAGAATCTTAGCCACCGGACTACAAGGGAAGGCCCCTCCACTCCTTTTTATGACTGAACAATATTCTAGTAAGCGGGTATGCCACCTTTTGTTTGTTCATTCCTCAGTTGATGGACACTTAGGTTGTTTCCACTTTCGGCTACTGTGAATAATGCTGGTATGGACAGGGGTGTACATGTCCACAGCATGTACATAGTATCTATTGGGTCCCTGTTTTCAATTTTGGGGGTGGTAAATACCTAGAAGTGGAATCGCTGGGTCATATAGTAACTCTATGGTTACTTAAGCTGTTTTACGGAGAAGGAAATGGCACCCCACTCCAGTATTCTTGCCTGGAAAATCCCATGGGCGGAGGAGCTTGGTAGGCTGCAGTCCACGCTAAAGGTCGGACAGGACTGAGCGACTTCGCTTTCACTTTTCACTTTCATGCATTGGAGAAGGAAATGGCAACCCACTCCAATGTTCTTGCCTGGAGAATCCCAGGGACGGGGCAGCCTGGTGGGCTGCCGTCTCTGGGCTCGCACAGAGTCGGACATGACCTAAGGGATTTAGCAGCAACCTGTTTTAAAATTCAGTTTCCTCTCTATAATGGGAATAACAGTGGAATGTACTTCTTTTTTTTAAAAAAAGTTTAATGTTCATTTATTTATTTATTAATTTATTAACTATTGGCTTCCAAGACCATAACTTTTCAAAAGCCCTTTGTTCCCAACGTTAGTGTGGATGACGCTCTTGGATGATGCCTTTCCTTTTGGGTCTTAGACAGGTAATGGAACAGGTGGTCTGGGGATTGGGTTCGGAAAGGGAAGAGGGTGGGAGCTTACTTTTCGCACTACTGCTTTGGGTGGAGGGAGCCTTTTAGAAAATGTCTCGCAGTTATAGCAGGCCAGCTCCCTTACAGAATTTTCCAGGCTTTTCTTCCTGCTTTCTAGTTGCTCCTTACTCCCTTGGCCACCGGGTTCTTAACCCCTATGTATCCCTGAGCTCTTGCTGGATTATCTGTTCTGATTTTCCATGAGACACCGTAAAACCATTGCCAAAGCCTTAGTGAGGAAACAGTTGAGGGGTGAGGCTGGGAGGGGGAGAGGCGGAGCAGGATTCCTGATCAAAACCCCTTTTATTCCTTTTTCATTTTGATTGGGTTAGTGAGCAGAGATTTCTTCACAGTTCTCTGCTTCTGAAGAGATTCTGAGTTGGGGTGGGGGGCCTTCTTTTAAAGGGAAGGGCTCCTTTTAGAGACTTTCTCCTTTTAAGCCTGTGGTCAGGGCTGTGGGTCCGAGGGACGTCCTGAATGTCTCAGAGGGGTGGGGGTGGGACTGACCACACTCTGGTCTTCCTGATGGATTTTTCCAAGTCAGCAGACCCCTGTGGCAGAGACTTGAGTACTTTGCGAGCTGCCGTTTGAAGTAGGGGCACTTGAGTTATAGCCGGTAACCTAGTGTGGAATGAGAAAACAGTAGCGACCAACTGCGGTCTTCTGAGAACACAGCTGTTGCCAACCACTTGTTCCAGGGCTTCTGAGATCAGGCCACCCCCGCCCCCTCTTTGGTCTGAGAGGCATGTCTGTATCGGAATGTGTAGCTGTAATCAGCAGCGGCTGTAAGCGGGGGTGGGGACAGACACACACCCTTCTGCTGCCTGTTCCTGGGTGAGAAAAAGCCATAGATGTGATCAAACCAGAGTCTTACAAAAGAAATATATATGCTTCTAGGGACTGCTGTTTAACCTCACGCTTAGAACAGGGCTAGAGTGTCCCTTGGGTGGCCTGAAATTCTCCTAAAAGTAAGCTTTTCTGAAAAGCTCCACATGTTCTATTACTGCTTTTGTTACTGTTCAGAGTTCCTTTGATGCAGAGACAGGCAGAGAGAGTGGGGACCCGATTGGAGCACTTCCTCTGTCCCTCAGGAAGGGCTGTCCTTTTGACTTGTGGGCAGAGTAAGCCCTGGCGAGGATTTTGAGCAGTGTTGGAAATAGGAAGCATCTCATGCTATGTCAGCAGGTGGGGAATAGCAGCTGGAAACTGCCTGGTACAGTGGAAAGAGTAGGCCTGGGGAGCCAGAAAGACCTGCCTCTGTATCTTGGCTCCCCCGCAGGGTCTCAGAGGCTGCATAACTGCTCTGAACCTCGTCTTGAAAATAATAAAACCTACTGGAAGAGTTATTGGGAGAATTTGACGGAAGAATGTATTTAAAACACCAGCACTTTGGCTAACTGAGAATAGGCATTTAGTAAAAACATAAGGAAACTAGAAGCTAGAGGACTGCTAGCAGAGGTGGAGGATATGATGGCAGGAGCTCTTGCCCTGGGATTTGGACATTGTTTGTTGACTGCGACTTAGGAGGCCGTTGCTTCCTGTAATCCGTACTGTAGTAATTACTATAATCTGTGCCATGTCCAGTAACCTCCGCACAGTTGAGTGAGAGGATGCAGAGCTGGGTGGGATGGCATGAAGGACTGGGTTGGTTGTGGGGAGCGTCTCAGAGGCTGCACAGCAGGGGTGAATCTGCGTTCTTGTTTCTGAATGGGTTCCTGGTAGAGGGCTGGACTTGAGGACCTCCTGAGGCCCTTTCTACCCCAGCCTTCTGTGATTCAAACTTGGCCTGTGAAAACCCTGAGTATCTTTGGTAACATAATTTTGTATATTTCCAGTATTTCTGTGTCTGACAGTGAAGCTGTGTTCTTTATTGGAGGTATTTGTAAACGCCAGCCTTCTAAAAATTACTTGGTGATAATTCTGTTTTTAAGAAAATGACACAAAACATATACGCTGTTAGTCTTTATCGTACATTATATGTGTGTGTGTGTGTGTATATATATATATATATATATATATATATATATATATGGAGAAGGCAATGGCACCCCACTCCAGTGCTCTTGCCTGGAAAATCCCATGGATGGAGGAGCCTGGTAGGCTGCAGTCCATGGGGTCGCTAGGAGTCGGACACGACTGAGCAACTTCACTTGCACTTTTCACTTTCATGCATTGGAGAAGGAAATGGCAACCCACTCCAGTGTTCTTGCCTGGAGAATCCCAGGGACGGCGGAGCCTGGTGGGCTGCCGTCTATGGGGTCGCACAGAGTCGAGTCGGACACGACTGAAGCGACTTAGCATAGCGCATATATATATATGCTGCTGCTGCTAAGTCGCTTCAGTATATATATATATGCTGCTGCTGCTGCTGCTAAGTCGCTTCAGTATATATATATATGCTGCTGCTGCTAAGTCGCTTCAGTCGTGTCCGACTCTGTGCGACCCCATGGACTACAGCCTAACAGGCTCCTCCGCCCATGGGATTTTCCAGGCAAGAGCACTGGAGTGGGGTGCCATTGCCTTCTCCAAGAGAGAGAGAGATACACACACACACACACACACACATATATGCTTTCATATATTATTTCCCTCCTAATACACGTAACACACCTATCTTATGTGGATTGTGATTCTGTTTCTCTGGTAGTTGTGCTGAGGCTTACAGAGGTAAGCCACTTGTCCAAGGTTGATCAGCTAGCTAGGGAAACTAGCTAGGCCATTAACGTTTATTTGTTTTTGGCTTTTTTTGTTTGTTTGGTTGATTGGTTTGTTTTGTAATCAGCAGCGGCTGTAAGCGGGGGTGGGGACAGACACACACCCTTCTGCTGCCTGTTCCTGGGTGAGAAAAAGCCATAGATGTGATCAAACCAGAAGTCTTACAAAAGAAATATATATGCTTCTAGGAATTGCTGTTTAACCTCACGCTTAGAACAGGACTAGAGTGTCCCTTGGGTGGCCTGAAATTCTTCTAAAAGTAAGCTTTTCTGAAAAGCTCCACACATTCTATTACTGCTTTTGTTATCGTTCAGAGTTCTTTTGATGCAGAGATAGGCAGAGAGAGTGGGGACCCTATTGGAGCACCTCCTCTGTCCCTCAGGAAAGGCTGTCCTTTTGACTTGTGGGCAGAGTAAGCCCTGGCGAGGATTTTGAGCAGTGTTGGAAATAGGAAGCATCTCATGCTATGTCAGCAGGTGGGGAATGCTGCTGCTGCTGCTGCTGCTGCTAAGTCGCTTTAGTCGTGTCCGACTCTATGCGACCCCTGAGACGGCAGCCCACCAGGCTCCCCCGGCCCTGAGATTTTCCAGGCAAGAACACTGGAGTGGGTTGCCATTTCCTTCTCCAAGGCATGAAAGTGAAAAATGAAAGTGAAGTTGCTCAGTCGTGTCCGACTCTTAGCGACCCCATGGACTGCAGCCTATCAGGCTCCTCCATCCATGGGATTTTCCAGGCAAGAGCACTGGAGTGGGGTAACATTGCCTTCTCCGAGATATATATATCTCGGAGAAGGCAATGTTTTATATATATATATATATATATATATACACACACACACACACACACATATATGCTTTCATATATTATTTCCCTCTTAATACATGTAACACGCCTATCTTATGTGGATTGTGATTCTGTTTCTCTGGTAGTTGTGCTGAGGCTTACAGAAGGTAAGCCACTTGTCTAAGGTTGATCAGCTAGCTAGGGAAACTAGGCCATTAACGTTTTTTTGTTTTTGGCTTTTTTTGTTTGGTTGGTTGATTGGTTTGTTTTGTTTTAAAATTTTCAAACCCAGGCATTTTGATTCCAAAGCCTGGTGTTTTCCTTGCTATCTACCGGTGTCTATGAAAGTGGAGTTGGATTAATGCATTGCTCCCGCCGGGGCATGTTTTCTGAAGTTTATTTCTAGGTGGCCCAGGTACCAAATGAGACGCGTGTCTCTGGGTCCCCTTTTGTTTTTTACTCTGTGGAAGATTCTCATGCACATCGCATCTACTGAATAATGCCACTGCACTTAATGAATGTGGACCTGGCACAGAGGATAAATAAAGCACCGTGCTTATTCTTAGAAATCACACTCTAGTGCAGTAGTTCTCAAATGCATAAAAATCACCTAGGAGTGGGGTGATTAGAATATAGATTCAGTAGGTGTGGGGCCAGGGCCCAGGAATCTTCATTTCTATTAAGTTCCCCAGGTGGTTCAGACCTGGTAATATCTGGCCACACTTGGAGAGATTCCACCTCAACTTGGCCCACACCCCTCACCCCCTTCCCTGCACTTTAGTAGCTTGGATATAATTATAAGACAGTGTGCTAAGCCTGAAACAGAGGACCGCCAGGGACTAGGACAGCAGAGGGTGGGAAAGCATCAGGCTTGGGGAGCAGGATGGGCACGGAAGGCTTTCCTGAGAAGGTGATACTTGACCTGAGTCTCGAAGGATGAGTAGGAGTTTACCAGACCTATGAGCCGGGGAAGGAGCATTCCAGACAGATCAGGTTGGGAGTGTTGTTTTTGTTTTCTCCTGCAGATGAGAAAGGACACTGTCATCGATGAGTCTTGGTATTAGGTATTCCTGAGATAAGACCAGGACCTTGCTTCAGCAAGTACTGGTGTCCTTTATGACACAGAGAAGGAAGGAAAGCATGAGGGGCCTCAATCCAATAATGAGCGTGGCATGAATTCAGTGTCTATAAAGGGCAGCTAGGCCTTGTTGTTGTTTAGTTGCTAAGTTTTATCCTGCACCTCTGACTCTTGCAGCCCTAATGGACTGTGGCCCACTAGGCTCCTCTATCCATGGGATTTCCCAGGTGAGAATACTGGAGTGGGTATCCATTCCCTTCTGCAGGGGATCTTCCCAACCCAGGGACTGAACCCATGTCTCCTGCATGGCAAGTGGATTCTTGACCACTGAGCCCCCAGGGAAGCCTTAGGCTGTGTTCGTTCTCCAGTTAAAGGACAGCTAAGACAACCCCCTGGAAGCTACAGGGTTGACTAGAGAACAGTGTTTGTGCTTATTGGGGCTGAAGTTCTGAAGAGAATCACCTGCTGTACTTTGGGCTGTGGCACCACATGGTGCATTTTAGGTAGAACATGTAGTTGAGCATGCCGTCCCTTCCTTATCTGGCAAGATCAGAAAATGAGTTTTCTGGTTAAGAGGGAATCTATCCTGTATACCTAGCAGATGGATTACTGATTTTCAAAGAACAAGATTACAACAGAATGTTCTTGGTCTGCTGATTTGAATGAGTTCTATTTCATGTTTAATTCAGAAGGTATTGATTTTATAATGCTGGAAGTTCTTGTGACCAACATCTCTATCTGAAAAGTATTGAGCACCTGTTCTACTCAAAGCATGTTGTGGATACAAAGGGGTAGAAACTTTATCTCCGTGCTCACAGGTAGGGGGCGTAGAGCGAGCTCACGGATGGTGGAGCTTTACGCAGGTGGCGGCGCGTGACATAAGGAGCGGAGCGGCACGGTTCCCGGGTGGAAAGGTGGCTTTTGCAGGTGGTCCTTTCCCCAGTCCAGTGGTCTCGGTTGTTGCACAGCAGGTGTGTGGAAGGACCAGTGCGAGTTCTAATTGCTGGAATGCAGCCTGGATCCATCAAGACGATAATTTATATTCTGCACCTCGAATGTTGCCTTTCTCTCGGAAAATTATCCCCTGAGATGTCCTCACTGAGGAAGTGTGATGATCCCTGGTAGTGAAATAAGTCGTCCCCAGCGAAGCTGTGGTGGGTCTGGGCCCTTTCAGGCAGTGTGCCCTTCCCAGGTTGGAACGTATGGGGTAGAGGCACAGGGGGCTGTTTACTTTTTTTTTTTTTTTTTAATTTATTTGTTTCTTAGCCGCACTGGGTCTTCGTTGCTGCGCGGGCTTTGTCCAGTGGGGCTGAGCAGGGGCTACTCTTCGTTGTGGTGCGTGGCTTTCTAGAGCACAGGCTCAGTAGCGGTGGTGCAGGGACTTAGCTGCCCCGCATCTTGTGAGATCTTCCTGGAACAGGGGTCAAACCCATGTCTCCTGCACTGGCAGGTGGATTCTTAACCACTAGACCACCAGGGAAGTTTTGTGTTAGGCCCTTGCATGGCCTGATGCTGAGTATGACAGAGTAGCCAGAGTGCTGAACCCTAGTTACTCCCTGGACACAGAAATCTTCGGGACTCCCTAGGACAACGCTGAAAGTGCTGTGAGGGAGCCGCAAGTGGCGAGGGCATGCCCAGGGAGAGGGCTGAGGGGATTTGCTAACTTCTAATTTAACCCCTACACTGCCGGCCATGATACTTCGATTATTTCATCATGACAGCCACCCATGAGGTAGGAGTTCTTATCTCCTTTCTCGTATGAGGCAACTGAAACTACGAAGTTAACTCATGGAGATCACAGAGCTCCGGTGCGGCGGTGGCAACTCTGGAGCTAGACGTCCTCAGTGTCATCCCGCTCTTGCATGTCATAGGAGGAGCAGATTTGCTCCTATTTGCTGCAGCAAATCTGCTGTCAGCCCGCCTCCCCACGGCCCTGTTCCTCGTCTGGGATTGAGTTCCCAGTCACCATTACCCTCCTGTGTGGGCTTTTTATCCTTGATACCAGATTTAGGTATAGTAAAGCGAGACCCTGCTGGAAGTGAACTGGCTTTATATAATGCAGCAGACACCAGGGTAGCACTTGTTTGTACTACCAGAGGTGGAAGCTAAAATTCGTATTGGAACCGATTTGTAAAAATCTGTGACTACTAAATGCGAGAGCTCCATAAAACCTCAGTTCCCTCCTGTCACCTAACAGAAAGGGTGGCTCTCATCCAAGCCTTTCAGGTGACTTTTTAAAACACCCGCTCCCCACCCCCCCACCAACCGTCTCTTTTGCAAGAAGCTGCTTTTTTAGAGAAATGGTTTTTTGTTGTTGTTGTTGTTGTTTTTATCACATTCCTATTATCAAAGCAAAGAGAAACCAGCAGACTGGACAGTTCCTCAGTGGAAAAGAAGACTGTATCTGCTGATTTTGAAACTTTTATCCAGAAAGGGGCCAAAGAAAACATTCATTTCCTCCATAATATCCCATGAGTTTGATCCACCCCCTCCCACCGTTTTTCCTTGAAGAGGTAAATTTTAGTCTAGGAAAAGAGAAATATGGGGCTACTTGGGGGGAATAAAAACCAAACTGTGCTATAAAATTTCTTCCCCTGCCCTGACTCCTTAACACCTGGATGACAGTTCCTCCTTGGCACTAATCTTGATTCTGTTTGTTGATTTGTAGCAACAGGGAGTTGAAACGCCCTGCAAATTTGACCTGGTTTAGCCATTTCTGCGCTTCTTCTGTAGCCATTGCTCCTCTGGGAAGGGCTCAACTGGACTTAAACCTGGACTTACCTCAGGAGAATCGTCTGTTGCCGAAAATGGAGATTCAGTCTGAAGTCACTTGCTTGACCTGTCTTGTTCTTTTAACTGAAAGAGATAGGAGGGGCAGTGGCAGAAAATACACATCTCAGGAGAGAGGGAGACAGGCTTTGAAGACCAGCAGCTGGAGTGTGGCACAGTGACTTCTTTTCTTGCAAATGGTGAATTGTTTGCTGGGACTGAGTTGCATAGAAGACATTGGTTCCCTCAGGCATTGCCATTGCGTCAGGGATTCAGAATATTCTTTATTGTTTGGTTCTTGGCTAACACACATGTTCTCAGGAGAGTCTACTGAACTGTGACCCATGGTCTCATTCTTGGTTCCAATTATTGCGTAGTGTATCCTGTGGTTTTCTTCAAGGGTTTGGAAATTCTTGGGTCACACCCCAGGCAGTGGTGTGAATACCTATGCCCTCCCACTCCTTGGGGTGTGGTTTTGGAGTGTGGTGAGGAAGCCTTGGATAGGCTGGGATGGGCTGCCCACAAAAATAGAACGTGCAATCATTTCCCTGCCTTGGGAGTAAGATTCCAGGTTGATGGCCAGGCCCAGATTGTGCTGGGTTACTGTAAGCCCAGAGAGCCATGGATTGGTCTCCAGTCATCATGTGAAATTATGTTGCCACAGCCCTGGCCTAACCCTTGGAGGATCCCTTCACGCGGCTGCTTGTACAGCGTAACTAAGAGGCGTGGGGAACATGGGGGAGGAACAGCCTGTGGGGTTACTTCATCGTCAAGTCACCAGGATGAGTACTTCCTGAAGGTTTTTGTGTGTCTAATCCTTCGCTGGGTAGGTGCACTTGTGAGATTGACTTCATCCTTCTCTTAGGGAATTTACAGAGTGGTCGGGGAGCCCAAAGGACAATCAGGTGACAAAGACTGGATGCCACATGATTCTGCACTGAGTTGTGTGGTTCAGTTTGGCTGGAATGGTGGTTCTGAACTAAGGGCAATTTGTCCCCTCCCCAGGGGACTTTTACCAGTGTTTGGACATTGTTGATTGTCGCAACAAGTAGCCAGGGGTGGAGTGGGGTGTTGATACTGGCATCTAGTGGATAGTGGCCAGGGATGCTGCTGAACATCCTATAATGCATAGGAGGGTCGTCGCAGCAAAGAATTCAGTTCAGTTCAGTTCAGTTGCTCAGTTGTGTCCGACTCTTTGCCACCCCATGAGCTGCAGCACACCAGGCCTCCCTGTCTAACACCAACTCCTGGACCTCACCCAAACTCATGTCCATTGCGTTGGTGATGCCATCCAACCATCTCATCCTCTGTCGTCCCCGAATCATCTGACTTCAAATGTCAGTACAGTTGTCCCTCATTATTCACGAGAGTTTGGTTCCACAAGCCCGGCAGATAACCAATATCTGAGGCTGCTCAAGGCCTCCATGTAAAATAACTGTGTGCACTTGGCTTTCAGCATATGTAGGTTCTGCATCTATGGATTCGGATCATCTGGGATTCATCCTGCGGGTACCAAGGGCTGATGAGCCAAGGTGGAGACAGGATGGGTGGAAAACTACTGGTGCGTGGCACTCTGCTCAGGAGGCAGTCACAAGCCACAGGCCTCAGGGTGGGCGAACGGAGATGTTCTAATAAAGAGGAAGGAAATAGGGGTACTTTTTCCTGCTGTTTTCTAAGCAATATACATTATCTGCCCACAAGATGAGAATCTTAACATCTTGGTTACCCCAATCAGCAGGAACTATGCCTTCTCAAGGACAGGTTTAGAGTTCACTTATTATCACCAGTAGATAAGATCAAACTGTTTTGGAACTGACACTTTATCTCTGAAAAATCTGAACAACCACCTCCAGAAGGGTAGAATCTCAGAATCGCCCAAATATCAATAACTTTATACAGCTTAAAGAACAATTGTTGTTTAGTCATTCAGTCATGTCCAACTGTTGTGACCCCACTAACTATAACCCACCAGTCTCCTCTGTCCATGTGATTTTCCAGGCAAGAATACTGGTATGGGTTGCCATTTCCTTCTCCAGAAGATCTTCCCACCCCCGGGATGGAACCTGCATCTCCTGCTTGACAGGCAGATTCTTTACCATTGAGCCTCCTGGGGAGCCCTAAAGAACCATTAGGCTACAGTTATTTTAATAACAATCCATATTTCAAGCTGGATGCCTATTGCTGTGGCCCTTGTTGTTGTTGTTCAGTCGCTCAGTTGTATCTGACACTGTGTGAATCCGTGGACTGCAGCACGCCAGGCTTCCCTGTCCTTCACCCTCTCCTGGAGTTTGCTCAGACTCATGTCCATTGAGTTGGTGATGCCATCCAACCATCTCATCTTCTGTTGTCCCCTTCTTCTCCTGTCTTCTATCTTTCCCAGCATCAGTGTCTTTTCCATTGAGTCGGCTCTTCGCATCACGTGGCCAAAGTATTGGAGCTTCAGCTTCAGCGTCAGTCCTTCCAATGAATATTCAGGATTGATTTCCTTAGGATTGACTGGCTGGATCTCTTTGCAGTCCAAGGGACTCTCAAGAATCTCCTCCAGCATCACAGTTTTCGAAGGCATCAATTCTTTGGCACTCAGCTTTTTAATTGTCCAGCTATCATATCCATACATGACTACTGGAAAAACCATAGCTTTGATCATATGGACCTTTGTAAGCAAAGTAATATCTCTGCTTTTTAATATGCTGTCCAGGTTTGTCATTGCTTTTCTTCCAAGGAGCAAGCGTCTTTTAATTTCATGGCTGCAGTCACCATTCACAGTGATTTTGGAGCTCAAGAAAATAAAATCTGTCACTGTTTCCATTGTCTCCCCATCTGTTTGTCATGAAGGAATGGGACTGGATGCCATGATCTTGGTTTTTTGAATGTTGAGTTTTAAGCCAGCTTTTTCACTCTCCTCTTTCACCTTCATCAAGAGACTCTTTAGTTCCTCTTCACTTTTCTGCCATTTGGGTGGTGTCATCTGTATATCTGAGGTTGTTGATATTTCTCCCAGCACTCTTGGTTCCAGCTTGTGCTTCATCCGGGAGGGCATTTCGTATGATGTACTCTGCTTAGAAGTTAAATAAGTAGGGTGACAATATTCAGCCTTGATGTACTCCTTTCCCAATTTTGAACCAGTCCATTGTTCCATGTCCAGTTCTAAGTATTGCTTCTTAACCTGCATCATAATCTATCTTTGATAACAGAAAAGGGGGATGCTAAATTCCCCTTCTTCTAAATCATCTGATGTCTCTTTTAATCTTTAGATGTCAGGTCTTAAAATTCAGAAAGTTCTTTAAGGTTATTCAATCTTTTGAAGAAAGCCTCTGGATTCTGAAGATTTTAAGAAGCCTTGTATCTGTTCGCTCATGGGTAACATTTTTAATGTAACCCTTTGTTGAGGTAGAAGCCAGTGGTTTCCTTGAACTTTCTACTGGCAATAAATCTCTGGTACTGGTCTCTAGTGGAGGAGGGCACGGTAACCTACTCCAGTATTCTTGCCTGGAGAATCCCATGGACAGAGAGCTGCAGGCTACAGTCCATAGAGTCGCAAAGAGTCAGACGTGACTGAGTGACTGAGCACTGGTCTTTAGACAGTCAGGCACACGACTGATGAGTCCCATTATTATTAATATTTCTTTTGCCCCCAACAAAAGCCTGGTGCAGTGGGGTGGAACTACTGAGAAAAAAAACGAGGTTACATTTAGAATTTTGCTTAAAGTGAAGAAGGGCTCTGAGACCCCACGTGTCCTTCACTGTCCAGTGAAACTGTAGTGAATCTTTCTCAAAGTATCTCAGCAACAAGTTAACATGTACCTTCAATATTTCATATCCCCTTGAAAACTGCACCTCTTTTTGGGCAATGTGATTATTTGATTTTGTCACGCGAGTGTATGTTCCTCGGTTCTTTGTCTCGTCACCACAAAGATTTGGAGCGACGCACATTAAAGCCCTTGGCGCATCACAGCTCTTGGGTCTTGGACAAACCGTGCTACAGCTCTTAGGCAAATCAGTGTTACAGCTCTGTTTTATTTAGAGGATAGCAGGAGAGTGAGAGAGAGTGAGAGAGAGAGAGAGAAAGAAAAGAGCGCACGCACGTGGGAGAGAGAGTCCGAGAGAAAGTGCTTTGGCTCCTCCTTTTATATGTTTTTTTCTCCACCTGGGCCTGCCCTATGCAAATTGGGCTTAGCCAGGAGTGCTGTTTGTTCTGTTTGTTCTGCCTGAAGTCTTCACTCTGGTCCTCGGACCTTCCTTGTCTTTTAGCCACCGCCATTTTGGACTCCTTTTCCCTATTCTACCTACCTAACATTCCCCCCTCAAGAGATGGGAGGCCCAATTCTTTGGGAATAGGGGCGTCGAGGTCTTTCTGGCTACTTCCTGTTGAACTGGGATGGTGAGGGGTATTGGGCCTCCCCCTTTTGCTGGCCTCAATCTTCAGAGTCCTTATAGCAGTGTCCAAGGGTGTGTGATATTTTCCGTGGTCAGCTGTAGTTTTATATCTTTGTTGAACTGGCACTGCATGTTGTAGCTGGTTGACCTGGGCAGAGACAAAACAGGTTAGACAATTGACAGTACATGGAATAAGCATAAGCATCATCAATATAGCATAACAAAGACTAGTAGGGACATTGGTCAATTTTAAGTTCACATCGCCAGGATAGCTCAAGTCCCTTCTTGTTCAGGGATCAGAAGATCTATCTCTTGTCTGTCTTGGAGTACAGTCTCTGTCAAGCTGTGTTGGCTCCTTAGAGTTATCCTGAGAAATTTTATCCCCAGAAACCATATTTTGGGGAGTGTTCATTAGAATGGCACTCACTGGTAGTTCTGAATAGGTATCTGAGATCTCCCAGGGGCTCACAGGTGTATTGGGTGTCCTATTCTGTTTTCTTCCATGGCTTGACTCGTGAGTAGTGAATCCAGGAGTCATGTCCTGGTACCTTGACTGCGATGGGGGTAGAAAGTATTACAGGGTAGGGGCCCTTCCATGTGGGCTGGAGTTGAGCCTTTGGGGACCCATCTTTCCAGACTTTAATTAGGACTTGAGTTCCTGGAGCATATAGTGGTGACTCTTTAGAATCTTTTGGGTCCTGGTTCATACCCCACAAGCGTATATCCTGTTGGAATTGCCCAATGGTCATGGTATAAGACTGGAGGGTCTGAACTTCTGGATCTAGGAAGAGGTCATTGACATAAACAAAAGGTCTCCCATATAGCATCTCATAAGGACTAAGACCAATTTGTTCCTTAGGGGCAATGCGGGTGCGGAGGAGAGCTATTGGTAAAGCCTCCTTCCATCCCAGGGAGGTCTCCTGGGTTATCTTTTTTATCGCTGATTTTAAGAATTGATTGGCTCTTTCTACTTTTCCTGAAGATTGAGGCCTCCAGGCACAATGGAGATAATAAGTAATGCCCAATGCTTTCGAGACCCCTTGGGTGACCTTAGAAGTAAATGATGTCCCATTGTCACTTTGTAATGACCCGGGCAGACCAAATCTTGGAATGATTTCATGGAGCAGTTTTTTAACTACCTCCTCAGCCTTCTCGGTCTGGGCGGGAAAGCCTTCAATCCATCCTGTGAATGTATCTATCATAACTAATAGGTATTTATACCCTTGAGAAACTGGCATCTGGGTAAAGTCCATCTGCCAGTCCTCTCCTGGGTAGGCCCCACGTCGTTGGATGGGCTGGGCCAGCTGGGGTCTTCGAGCTCCTTGGGGGTTGTTTAATTGGCAAGTGGGACAAGAGGAGACCACCTGTCTTATCATTGTTTGGAGGCCTGTTCCTCTGAAGGACCTTTCTAGTAATCTTTGGAGGGCCTTTCCTCCTAAATGAGTAGTGGCATGTAAGGAGTTAACCAACTTCCATTGGAGGTTCCCAGGCAGAAAAAGGAGTCCCTCCTCTTGGAACCACCCCATATGATCTTCTTGAAAGCCCTCGCTCTTAGCTTTAAGAGTCTCACCTTCAGTATATGAAGGAGTTTCTGGCAAATTAGTCTGTGGAACTAAGGTGGCAATCCCTATTAGGTCATGGTTCTGTACTGCTGCTCTCCTAGCTGCCTGATCAGCTGCTTGGTTCCCTCGTGCCACTTCCGTGCTCCCTTTTTGGTGTCCTTTACAGTGGGGAGACTGAAACTTCAGTGGGCAGATGGACTGCCTCCAAGAGTCGAAGAATCTGATCACCATATTTGATTGGGGACCCTCGGGTGGTCAAGTGGCCTCTTTCTTTCCAAACAGCTGCATGTGCATGTAGCACCAGAAAGGCATACTTGGAGTCAGTGTAAATGGCTACTCTTTTTCCTCTTCCCAGCTCTAAAGCTCGAGCCAGGGCTATGAGCCCAGCTAATTGGGCTGAAGTACCTGGTGGCAGAGGCTTAGCCTCTATGGTCTCAAAATTGGAGACTACTGTAATTTGATCAAGACATGTTCAAGGTAAAGCAAAGACTTTGATGAGCTAGGGCCCAGTCATGGAAAGAATACTGAACCGAAAGTCAGGAGATCCGAGTTTTGACAGTCTCAATTCTGTCATCTGCAGCCTTAGGCTAGGTGTCAGTTCCTCCTTTGTAAGATAAGGGTGGTAGCACTTCTGATGTCTTGTTGGGTGCTGGCTGGCAGGCTCAAAGGTGAGGCTGACTGTTCAAGAAATTTGAAAAGCTTTTGAGTCCTGTAAAAATGCGTATTATATAAACTGACTAGGTATGTGTGTGTTGTGTATATAACCATCATTGCTTCAAATTATGACCCTGAGGCTTTTCCACATTATTGGGGGGTGGGGGGGGGGGAAGGAATGAATTCTGTTGATTGGACTGTATTTGAGGCACAAAATGAACCTGAATATTTTAGGAAGATTTTCAGCAATAAGAACTGAAATAGAAGCTTTTTTTTTTTCCTTAATCTAACAATTTACTAATTTCAAAGTTCCTCAAAGGCAAAGTCCAGGTCTTATCTGTCATTTTTGTGCCTGTCAGCATCCAGCATGAAAGTTTAGGATAACTGCTAATCATTCAGGTTTTTTCCCACTAAAATTCAGGCTTTAGATCTAGAAAACTTGTTCTAGCTGTGTGATCACTCTGAATCTCAGTTTCCTGGTTTCCTGTAAAAAGAGAGGAATATGGAACTTGGATAAAAACGCCCAGCCAGATGCTTGATAAACACAGGCACTGGGCAGAACTTGGTTCTCTGTCTCATTTCCTGAGTGTTGTGGCTGGAGGTTTTCCTGACTGGCTAGAGATCGTCTCCTCAGTCCGAGAAGAGGGACCCTCCTCTTTGTCTAGGTACCTGTTTTGTGTGGCACTTGCAAGATGTAGCTGGAGCCTCGGTCTAGAGAGTTCAGATGTCTGCCATTCATATTTGGGCCTCTGAGCAGGCCTTAGCCTCAGAGTGAGAGGATGAATGGGGTATTACTGAGCTTGAGAGCAGGAGGAGCTCATCAGATGCCCACAGGGGCTAGGCAGTGACGTGCTTGAGTCAAGCAGATGCGGTTTCTGGACAGTAGGGATTTTTGGACAGTAGGGGTTTTGGGGAGGCCGAGGTGGAGCTAGAGGCCATGTACATCTGTAACCCTATCTAATATGGCCCCGGGATTTTCAGAAGCTGGAAATCAGAATTTCTGTATGAATCCTTTTCATTTTAAGATGTTGAGAGTTAATTTCATTTTCCTTTTTTATTGTAAAACAAAGGTACCACGTGGATGTAGAACTCAGTAGTGGCCCTTTGTGGCCCATGGGTGAGCAGTTTGCTATCCCTGCTTTCAAACAGGAGGGGCAGTGATACAGCTAATACAGAACGCAAGGACTTGCCCTCCTGACCAGCTGTGGAGACACTATAGTAGAATTGCCTTCCTGTTCTCTGAGTACCGCTTGCTTTGTACATGCTCCCTCCTATTTTGTCCCTCAGCTTTGCACCAGCCCTTGCTGAAGAAGGCATACTTCTCGGTGCATTTATTCTATGGCAGAAGAAGCCAGTGATGAGGGATTGCCAGGATACCTCAAGGGAGAACTGTTTTTCCTCGTAAGTGTCCAGGGGTGAGAAAGTGGCAGGTTAACCCAGTGTCCTGAGACTATTCCCTGCTGCTTCCTCAGCCGGGGGCACCTCCACCCAGTCTCATGCTACCCCAGCCTTCATTCACAGCAGCCACGCCCACCTTGGCCATTCCCCTCACATCATCAGCAACAAGTATAACTGACTCCAAAGCACTTATGAGTCTCTGGAATGTTTATTTGTCAGCCCTCACTAGAATTTTAAGTTTCATGAAACCAAGGAGCCTGAGGTCCAAGGACAGTGAGTGAGCTGCATGTAGTAGGTGGTCCATAAAATACTTGTTGAAAGAAATGAGTGAACAAATGAATGAGCTGCTCAAGGACCTTTGGAGAAAGAAACTTTTATGCATATCACTGCCAGGGCTGCAGGCTGGGAAAGAAGGCAGAGTGGGCGGGGAGGAAGAAGGAATGGTGGGAGAGGGTGGGGGAGCTCCTCTAATTCTGTGGGATGGGGGCCACATAGGGTGGAGTCATGAGGTGCTACCCTCAGCCTGGGCTTCCTTCCAGGCCTGGCGCACCTCGATCTTCACCTTGAAAGGTTTGATCTGCAAGATGAGACTGGCATTGCCCTCCAGAGAGGGTAGCTTCCCATCATCCGGGATCTCCAGGTTGAACCTCTGCAGCAGCCGGGACATGAAGAGGAAGAGCTCCTGGCGGGCTAGCATCTCACCTACGCAGGAGCGGGGTCCTGCTCCAAAGGGCAAGTAGCTTAACGATGGCGAGATGAGTTGCGTCCCCGTGGGGTCCAAGAAGCGCTCTGCGGACACGGGGAGGCGTCAGCCAGGGGCAGGGTCAGTGTCAGTAGAGGAGTAGGGGGAGGACAAGGCCCTGCCTGGGGAGCCCCAGTCTGAGAAGGTGGACAGCCTTATTTGGGGGGGACGGCCGGCAATCTTAGGAGAGATAAATGCCCTGTTCTCAGGTAGCCCTTAATCACACAGAGAAGATGGAATATTCAGGAAGGATGAAAAGGTGTATTAAACATGAAAATGGCCCCATCCAGCAGGAGACGGGGCTGACTTCACAGGAGACATATGCCTATGGGCCTTCTCAGAAGAGGAGGCTGCAGTTGGTGGAAGGAGAGTGGGAACCCAGCTGTGAAAGAATCTGGGTAGGTGTAGGGTAGGCTAGGGGTGTCAACAGGTCCATGTAGTGGGAGTCAGGAGTCTTCTAGTAGGAAGCTTGGCAGAAGGGAAGCAATGCTGGAGAGGTGGGCACAGAGGGGGCTGTGTGGCCGGTGGGGCAGGACAGAACAGGGACTCACCGGGCATGAACAGGTCGGGCTGCTGCCACTCCTTCTCATTGTGATGCAGTGCCCACAGGTTGACCACAACGTCTGTGCCCTTGTCAATGGTAAGGTCGCCAATGCTGCCCCAGAGAGGGAGAGGAAAAGAGGGTCTGGAGTATCGTCCTTCCCCACCTTCTCTGCCCCAAGTCTCCGTGGTCCCTACCCTGGGAAAAGAGTCCTTTGCTCCCTCATGCCCGCTCCCTCAGGCCCACTCCCTCAGGCCCACTCCTGCATCTTCTCCTCAGCTTCTGCCAGATTGAATATGAATCCAGCCCTCTCTTCCTGAGTAGCACTTAGGATCAACACTTGTGGGTCTGTTAGGGCCTGTGGGTGTGCATATTGAGCTGGTGCGTGTGTGCATGAGTGCGTGTGTGTGTGTGTTGCGGCTTTTGGATTGGGTAGCAGCACGTGTCTCCCAGGCAGCAGGCAGCTTCTGAGGGAGGTCAGGCCGATGGGTCAGTGGGTGTCAGTGGGTAGGAGACACACTGGTCAGTAGGTCGTGGGTAGGATGATCGGTTGTCAGTGATTGACTGTAGGTTGACCAGCCAGCTGGACGGGTCAGATGCTGGGGAGGGACCAGGAGGGCTGGATGTTCCTGGGAGGGAAGGCACACCTGGAGTCAATGACAGCCTTGTGGGGGATCAGCGTAGGGGCCACAGGCCGGATTCGGAGCACCTCTCGGATGGTCGCCTCCAGCAGGACAAGGCGGTTCCGGTCACTGATGGTTGGGGTGCGATTGAAACCTATAATCTGGTCAATGTCATCCTGGATCCTCTTCTTCAACTGAGGGCCAGAACAGGGTGGGTGTTACCAGGGTGTATCAGCCCAGGAGGAGCAAGGGCTTAGAAGAACCTACACTCACACCCAGAAGGGCAAGACCCTTCCCAGTGGTGGCTGTACAACCCCGGCTTTGCTTGCAGAAGATGGGGCAGCTCCACCCAAAGGCCAGAGCCAACCTCTGCTTGGGCAAAGGGTGCAGCCCAGTCATCCTGCGAAGAACTCCCGAGGTACTGACTCTCCCTTTCTCTGGAGCAGAGGTGAGTGTGCCTGGGGTCAGGAGTGCTTGGGAAGGCTCGGGTAGAGAGCAACTCACCGAAGGATGGTGTAGCAGGTAGGCCACGATCCACTTTATCACAGACGTGGTGGTCTCCACACCAGCCCCGAAGATGTCTCCTATGGTAGCGAGCATGTGTCTATTTGAAAGCAGCTTTGAATCCTGGTCTGGGCCAGCATTGTTATTGTCTGCATTCACCTTGGCTTGGATCAGTATGTGCAGCAAGTTAGTGATGGAATCGCTGCTGAAGTTCTCCTGGTTGGGTGAGATTGGGAGACGATGAAGAGAAAGCAGCCCCATCTGCAACCCCTGCCATACTCTCACCCAGACTGTAGACACAAAGGCTTCTCCCACCTGGAAATGAGGGAGTGGAGTGAGGCTAGTCAGGACCCATGAACTGGTGGAAGTGGAGAAAACACTGGGCCCTCTTTAAATTTGCAGGGTGGACAGGTCCCTTCAGGGTCCTCTGCAGTTCCTCACTTCTCTACTCCTATTTATTTATTTATTTATTAAGTCAGGTTTTATTGAGCACCGACTATATGGCAGGCTCTCGGCTAGGTACTGGAGCTCCTACACTGTCCACAATGGACCCTACCCTGCTCTCCTGCCACTTTCCACCTAACTTGTCATCTCTTCTGCTCCATCACCTACCTGACATTTTTCAAGGATTTCATTCAGCAATTCATTTCGCGTTTGAACACAACCCTTCATCTTTTCCATGGCTTTGCTGGGGAATATCTGCAAAGTGGAAATGTTAGATTCTACCTGGCCATCCCTGGCGAGTTCCCACTCTAACCCCAACCTTCAGCCAGAATGGAAAGCAGGATAGGGACCCAGAATGGGACCAATGGTGACAACCAGGACAATTCCAAACAAGGGAGAAAGGAGTCACCTCCACTTCCCCTTCCCCCTTCAATCAAACATCTAGCACTGACTGAGACTTTACTCAGTTAACACAGACTTACGGAGAAAGCAATGGCTCCCCACTCCAGTGTTCTTGCCTGGAGAATCCCAGGGAAGGGGGAGCCTGGTGGCTGCCGTCTATGGGGTCACACAGAGTCGCACACGACTGAAGTGACTTAGCGTACCATAGCATAGCATAACACAGACTTGAGTCTCACGGCATGATTAACTTCCTTCACTTTTTGAAGCCTGTATTTTCATCTCCATAGGGATAATAAACCCACTTCCAAAGAGAATGCATGATTAATGCATGTGGAGCTTTGGGACTGGCACATGGCATTTCCCAGGTGCTCAGTGGGTAAAGACTCTGCCTGCAATGCAGGAGACGTGTGTTCAATCCTTAGGTTGGGAAGGTGCCCTATAGAAGGAAATGGCAACCCATTCTAGTATTCTTGCTTTGGAAATCCCATGGACAGAGGAGTCGGGTGGGTAACAGTTCATGGAATCGCAAGAGTCAGATACGACTGAGTGACTAAACAACACACCAACAACATTATCATGAGTATTAAAATGCATAATTTAAAAGCTAAACCTATTTCTGTAGAGAAGCAGCAAGATTTTGAAGAGTCAGAGGAGGTAGAGGTCACTGTAATTGAGGTAGTCAGAAAAAAACGCAGTCTGGAGTGAACGGTAAGAGGAAAGAACTGGGGATACGATCAGGGTCTGCTGAGGTCTGCCCACAGGGCCTGGCCCCATCCTCACCTTCAGCACAGGGAATATGTCTAACAGAACTTCCTTGCTCAGAACCTCCAGGATGCCATCATTGACATTTTGTATGGCCTTCAGGGCAGGATCCTCATTCTTGAAGGAGAAGTTGAAGCAGATAAAGCTGATTATGTTGGTCACCGCCAGAGAGAGAGGCTCGGACAGATCTATGGCCTCTCCATGCTGGGTGGCCAGGAAATCACAGAGCACATTGGCTTCCTGATTAACTGGGGAGAGAGAGGGATGTGAGGGCGGGAGTTGAGCCATCCCTTCACCGCCACCTCGACCAGTTCCATCTGAATCGAAGACAGAGAGCAGATGTCCAGCAGATGGCAGTGGTGGCCAAGAAAATGTGGGATGGAGGCACCCAGAACCCACTCCCTCCCCAACCCTCTGCAGGCTCCTTCAGCCCAGGGCCAGCCAGGCACTCACTGATCTTCTCTAACTTCAGGTTGCCATCCTTGAACAGGGCAAAGGCATTCAGTGCCAGCTTCCGATGCAGCTGCCAGTGGGCACCATGGTCGGCAAAGGCAATGCCCTTTTGGTTGTCTGACAGGATGTCTAGAGTGGCCTTTGGAAAGCAGGAAAGGACACAGGACTCAGACACCATCCACCTACCCTCCCCGAGGGCAATGAGGCTGGTAACTGTCGCACAGCCTCCTTATAGAGCTCCCTGCTTCACTCCACCCTGACCGCAAGGCCTTGGCAGGACAGAACCTATGGCCTGACACTCCCAGCTCCAACAGAGAGACAGAGTAAGGCAAAAGAAAGAACCCTGAATTAGATTGTTCAGATCAATGACAGGGTGAGGCAGCTGTGATGGGATGGACTCTCTAAACTTGTAGGAGCAGAGATTGAGGACACACCAGGCCCCTACCCTTCCCTGGGTCCTCTGGGGATGGGGGCAGTTAAAGGCACAGCAGCTGAGCCCCCTTTAGTTCTCCCTTCCATTGCCAGCCATGTGCCCAATACAGGGCCACATCGGGAGAGTCACATGTCTTGTCCACCCAGCTTGGACATGGGCCAAGCTGCTTCTGCCCAGAAGACCCCCAAAACTATACAGGTTCCCCCAGACCTTCTGTCTTCTATCCCCAGATCTGCAGGCCCCATCAGACTAGCTGCCTCCTTCCTCTTTGCCCTGGAGAGAAGAAGCCCAGCAGAGATGGGAGAGGGTAGTTGGCCCACAGACCAGGCCGACTGGCCCAAGCGAAGAAGAGTCAAGCCTTGGTCTGATCAAAGATGAGCAGCCAGGGGGCCTTGCCCAGGACATTCAGGGGAGTACCCTGCAGCCAGGTGCTGTACTGGAGGCTGGCAGGTTCCTGGATGACTAGCTCCCACTCCCTTCTTCCCCCAGGAGCAAACAGAAAGCTCGACATGTTGAATCTTCAGCGTCCTCCCCAAAAGTGCTTGCATAGGTCAGCTCCCCAGGGCTGGAGCAGCTTGAGGAAGCTCCAGGGAAATAATGATCCCAGCCTTTCAAGAATCAGGGTACTTCCCCCTCACAACTTTTTGTGGAGGACGGGAATCACTAACCCGTTTTCTATGTGAACAGTGTACATCAAGGCTAGTTATTGAGAACTTCCAGCACTGGGCTAAATGCTTTACAGATACCCTACCAGTGAATCATGAGAGCTCAGATTTCAGGCTCAGAGAGCTAGACTCTTGGGCTTTCCAATTGGCTTAGATGATAAAGAACTTTTACAGAATGGGTGAGACCTGGGTTCAGTTCCCAGGTCAGGAGGATCCCCCAGAGTAGGAAATGGCAACCTACTCTAGTATGCTTGCCTGGAGCAAGGAGTGTGGTGGGCTAGTCCATGGGGTCACAAAGAGTTGGTCAAGACTGAGCGGCTCACACTTTCAGTTTTTCAGCTGGGACAGATGATGTTGTAAGGGCTCCCTGACCCCGTCAAACCACCAGTCCCACCCTGTCCCACCTCCAGAAAAAGCCAGAAAATAAAGTCTTCCTTTAATTCTTCCTGCCTAGTTTAGAAGCTGGGTGAGGTCTGAGAGGTCGCTCCCCACCCACAGCCCCACCAGTCTGTTATTGGAAGAATCACAGGTTGCTGGAACTAGAAGGGGCATTGCAGGCATGGTCTTGGCTAAAGAACTCAACATGCCCAGGGGCTGGTGAGGGGAGGGATGAGAGGCATTGCTTACCACTTTGGGACGCCCAGAGAATTCCTTGCCCTTCTTGAGAAGCACCTCCCTGGCCAACTGGTGGTGTCCAATCATCACAGTAGTCTTGGAACCCAAACGAAAGGAATAGATGGGGCCATATTTTTCCTGCAGCTTGAAGAAGTTCTTGTGCTGCTGGCCACGTCTGGGGAGGAACGGCAGGCTGCCCACCAGGGGCAGGGACGGGAGGCTCCTGGGGTACTTGGCACCAGAGTGCTTGGTCTTGGGCCAAAATAAATAGGCGAGGGTGAGCAGAAAGACAGCCAGGAGTACCCACATTGTGTCCGGGTGGCAGCAGTCAGGACAAAGAGCTGTGGAGTGGCTTCAGCCACCTTAGGGTGCAAGAAGGCCTTTTTAAGGGCTCCCCTGACCTTCTCCTTGACTTGATGTTAATGCTCACCTTGTGGAAGTTTATCTTGGAGCACAGCCAGTAGTCCTTTCCCAGAATGGGGAGGGGAGAGCAGAGGAGGCTTCTTTCAAGAGCTGGCTCCACACCAGGGCAAACCCCTCGGGGAGGGGCTAGGTAAGGGCACAGACAGCTAGTCCCTGTCCCTTGCTCACTGTCCATCAACGTCTCCAGAGTGGGCAGAAGCAAATGATATCTGGATCAGGAATCACGGCTCGGGACTCTCTGTATTACGAAATCACAATCAACGGACAGCTATCCAACTTTATCAGCTGAGGAAAGTGAGGCCTCCCAGGGTCAGGCTTGAATAAAGTCACACAGATAGTGATGACAAGAATCTAGTTCTCTTCATTCCACGTTTTCTGCTTTTGCCCAGGGGAGTGAAAGCCTTGGGTTGAGAGCAGGGGCCCTATTGTCAGACGGGTTTAGCCTCAAATTCTAGCTTAGCCGCTTTCTTGCTATATGACTTTAAAAGGTTTAGTATGTTAAAGTACACATAGCATGAAGTTTACCATTTTGAGTGTACAATTCAGTAGCATTGAATATACTTCACAGTGCTGTACAGCCGTCACCACTGTCTGCTTCCAAAACTGTTTTCTTAACCCCAAACTGAAAGTATATCCAGGAAGCAATAACTCCCCCTTCCCCTCCCCCAGGCCCTGGTAAACTCTAATCTGTCTCTGTGAATATGCCTATTTCACTTAAGTGGAATCATATAATATTTGGTCTTTTGTGACTGGCTTGTTTCACTAGGCGTAATGTTTTCAAGGTTCATCTACTTTGTAGCATACGTCAGAACTTCATTCATTTCCCAAATATTTGTTTATTTGGTTGTGCTGGGAGTTGGCTGCAGTACTCAAGACCTTCAGGCTTCATTGCAGCATGTGGGTTCTAGTTCCCTGGCCAGGGATTGAACCTGAGCCCCCTGCATTAGAAGTGTAGAATCTTAGCCACCAGACTACAAGGGAAGGCCCCTCCACTCCTTTTTATGACTGAACAATATTCTAGTAAGCGGGTATGCCACCTTTTGTTTGTTCATTCCTCAGTTGATAGACACTTAGGTTGTTTCCACTTTCGGCTACTGTGAATAATGCTGGTATGGACAGGGGTGTACATGTCCACAGCATGTACATAGTATCTATTTGGGTCCCTGTTTTCAATTTTGGGGGTGGTAAATACCTAGAAGTGGAATCGCTGGGTCATATAGTAACTCTATGGTTACTTACCTGTTTTACGTTTCAGTTTCCTCCTCTATAATTGGGAATAACAGTGCAATATACTTCTTTTTTTTTTTAATGTTTAATGTTTATTTATTTTTAATCAGTTTATTTACTATTGACTGGATCCTCATGGTTGTGCACTTTCCTCTACTTGTGGGTAGCAGGGGCTACTTAGTTGCAGCGGGGAGGCTTCTCATCGCAGTGGCTTCACTTGTTGTGAACACAGGGGACTCAGGCTTCAGTAGTTGCTACATAGGGTAGTGGTTGAGGCTTCCGGGCTCTAGAGCACAGGCTCAGTAGCTGTGGTGCATGGGCTTAGTTGCTCCATGGCATGTGGGATCTTCCTGGATCAGGGATCAAAAGACTGTGTCTCCTGCATTGGCAGGCGGATTCTTTACCACTGAGTCACCAGGGAAGCCCTGGAATATACTTCTTAAGGCTGTTGTGACTCACTAAGATAATGCATGTAAAAGTGCTGCCTGACATGAAGTGCATGCTGATTCGGTATTTACCGGAATCATTGTTGTTCAAAATGGCCTTCCTCGTTTTTCTGAGTTCTTATTAGTATATCTTCCTAACAAACAAAATCCTCATCTTCTGCTGTACACCTTCAGTGGCTCAATCAGTATTTATCAATGGTTTGATAATACCAGGTAAAGGCACAGTCACAAGAGCGTGTCAGTCATCACTAGGGTGACTCCTGGTGTCATTCATTGTAGAGGAGGTGGGTCCTCAGGCAAGTAACCGTGACCCACTGAGTGAGACTCACAAAGGTGAGAGATGGAATTTCTGCCCCTCTGGGGGTGATCTGCCAGTGTCCGTACTTTGAAGAGTATGGACTTGTATAAGGGCTGCTGGAATTAAGCAGGAAGGCAGCAGGGCAGGGAGCTCAGGATAAAGATGAATCCACAAGGCCTTGTAAAGCAAACTGTCTCGTTGCCCACTACTTCAACAGTTCAAACGTTGTTCAGACTTTTAGGGCCATTTGGAGCCAGAGGTATGAGCTGGAGTAGTCTTCATGAAAGCAAGGGGATTTGAGCTAAGCCTTGAAGGAGAGATTAGGATGATTTAATAGGCAGAGGTAGGGGGAGAGGGGAGGAGGGGCACTGTTGGAAGGGAGAGCAGCGGAGTCAAACACGTGGAAGCTAGAAGAGGTACAGTGTGTGAGATGGTTTTGATTGCAGACTTGAAGAGGGTGTGCCAGGGGCTGCTGCTGCTGCTGCTAAGTCGCTTCAGTCGTGTCTGACTCTGTGCAACCCCATAGATGGCAGCCCACCAGGCTCCCCTGTCCCTGGGATTCTCCAGGCAAGAACACTGGAGTGGGTTGCCATTTCCTTCTCCAATGCACGAAACAGAAAAGTGAAAGTGAAGTTGCTCAGTTGTGTCAGACTCTTAGCGACCCCATGGACTGCAGCCTACCAGGCTCCTCTGTCCATGGGACTTTCCAGGCAAGAGTACTGGAGTGGGGTGCCATTGCCTTCTCCGAGTGCCAGGGGCAGTCCCTGAGAAATAAGATCTGACAGGTACATTGAATCAGGCTCTGGAGGCCTGAACTGGAAAGCTAGGGAGTGTGGGGAACTATTGAAAGTTCCATAGCAGGAAAGCAACAGGGGCACAGTGGAGGGTGAATCTGGCCTCAGTGCTAGGCAGACTGGATGAAATCTTATATAACGTTTGATAGCTGGGTGGGAAGTGGTGAGGCCTGTGATTCAAGCAGGGCCCTGAGTAGGGTCAACCAGCTGGTAGAGAAAAATGAAAGGACTTTCTGTCCCTCAGGCGAATGCCAAGGTGATTCTCTGATATTTCACATCCAAACACAAATAAGAAACAGGAATTTTTAAAAATTGTTGCTTCACATCCTTATCACTATACTATAAAAGTTATGCATGATAACTGCAAAAAATCTGGAGAATACAGATAGCTAAAAAATAAATATTTCAAATATATTTTTTAACTTAATGATGCTATATACATTTTTTGGCATGGATAGTTTTCTATGTTATTAAAAACTTTTCTACATCATTATTTTTAATGGCTGCATATTATTTCATGGTCATATGTATTTAATATGTAGAGCATAGCTTAACTGACCCTGTTTTGTATTATTGGACATTTTAAGTTGTTTCTATTTTTGTCTTTGTTGTTGATATAAACAACACTAAGGAATAGCCTTGTGGTGAAAACTTTGGATATAACTGTTATATCTTCTTAGGATAGAATCCAAATAAGTGGAATTGTTGGTCAAAGGCTATGTATACATATTTTTAAAGACTCTGACAATTACTGAATTATTACTAGATGCATTATATTAGTAGATTTCTTAGTATCTTGCCATTCCTAGAATGCTAAGTTTATTCAGTCGTGTCCAACTCTGTGCAACCCTATGGATTATAGCCTGCCAGCCTCTGTCCATGGGATTCTCTAGGCAAGAATAATGGAGTGGGTTGCCATGCCCACCTCCAGGGAATCTTCCTGATCCAGAGAAGGAGTGGGTTGCCATGCCCGCCTCCAGGGAATCTTCCTGATCCAGAGATCGAACCCATGTCTCTTATATCACCTACACTGGCAGACAAGTTCTTTACCACTAGCACCACCTGGGAAGCCCTAGAATAATACTAACTTATCCAAAGAATTGTCTTTTAATACAGAATTGGATTCTTTTTGTAATTTACTTAGGATTTTCTTTCTGTTGCATCTCTAGTCATATGAAAAAATGGGTTGTAGTTTTCTTATTTATGGATTGACAAGTTTTAGTATTGTGATTTTGCAATCTTTTTCTATGTCCTAAAGCAGATTAAATAGCATGAGAATTATCTATTTTTTGAAGCTCTAAAGAAAGGTGACCGTGAGAACTGTTGGGCCCTACCACTTTTGGGGAGAGATAATTCTCCAACATTATTTTCCAGTTTCTTCAGTAATTATTGATCTCCTCAACTCTTTGAGACTTCCTGAGTCCTTTTGGCAATTAATATTTCTTGAATTTTTTTTTCTATTTTTTTCTTGACTTGTCAGAACTTTTATTAATCTTTTCAGTGAATCTCTCCTTGGGTTTATTCATCAAGTCTTTGATTGTTGTGGTCTTATTTCATTCTCAGTGTGGATAAATGATCAATGCAAAACATATATAACTTTATACTAGGATTCAGACTGAAAGCTTGTATGAATTCCGCTTCCCCTACATCCCTATTTTCCTTGTCAAAAAAACATAAGACCCATTATCTACTAGAACTTATGACCTGGGAACTCTATTCTTAGGTGTCTAACCAACAGAATGTGTACATATGTTCATCAAAAGGCATGTCTAAGAGCGCTAATAGCAGCATTGTTTATAATACTCCCAGACCAGGAAAAACCCAAAAATTTATGGATTGTAGAATGGATGAACTGTCATCTGTCATACAGTGGGCTATCATATAGACATGAGAATGAATGAAGTGCAGCTCCATATACCAATATGTATGAACTGCCCAAACATAATCCTGAGTAAAGAAACCAGGCTTATAAGAATGCATCGTGTATAATTCTACTTATGTAAAATTCAAAAACAGATCAAACTAGTCTATGGTTATAGGAGTCAGGATAGTGGTCATCCTTGCAGGATGGTTCATGGCTGAAAGGTGGGGATTCTGAGGGACAGGTGATGTTCTGCATCTTGATCTGGTTTCTGGTAACACAGGGAAGTTCACTTGAAGTGGGACACCAATATTCATATGTACCTTATACTTCAACGAAAAGTTTACTTTAAACACAACACTGTAAATCAACTATACTCCAATATAAAATAAAAATTTTTTTAAATAAAAAATTTTAAAGTAATAAAATATACATGAAGAAAAAAATTTACTTTCAAAAGTTGGGGTGTCTATGGAGTTTGTGACCTCCTGAGATTGCATGCAACATTTGCATGTACATAAGAGTCCCTTAGACTGCAAGGAGATCCAACCAGTCCATTCTAAAGGAGATCAGTCCTGGCTGTTCTTTGGAAGGAATGATGCTAAAGCTGAAACTACAGTACTTTGGCCACCTCATGTGAAGAGTTGACTCATTGGAAAAGACTGTGATGCTGGGAGGGATTGGGGGCAGGAGGAGAAGGGGACGACAGAGGATGAGATGGCTGGATGGCATCACCGACTTGATGGACATGAGTCTGAGTGAACTCCAGGAGTTGGTGATGGACAGGGAGGCCTGGCGTGCTGTGATTCATGGGGTTGCAAAGAGTCGGACACGACTGAGCGACTGAACTGAACTGAACTGATAAATATGTATTTTTCTGGAGAGAGGATTCATAGTCTGCAATAACTTCTTACAACAGTGACTTAACATTGACTCAGGGAATCCTATATCCTCACTTAGTCCTACCCTAATCTTGCTTTGTCAGTCTCCTCCTTCGTGTATTCTCCCATCTCTTCTCTCCCTCTCTCCAAAAATTTCCCCCTGACTGCTCTGGTATTCTCTCTTTCTAGAACAAGCATACTTCCTTACTTTCCTTATTTTGTGATTCAGTGTTTATATATATTTCAAAATGATGACCATGATATCTAATTGCAATCTATCACCATACAAAGATAATACATATTTATTACCTAAATTCCTCACATTGTACATTTCATACCCGTGACATATATTTTGCAGCTTGAAGTTTATACTTCTTAATCTCCCTCATCTACTTCTTTCCTCTTCCTACCCCCTTTCTCTCTGGCAACCACCTGCTTCTTCTCTGTACCTATAATCCTGTTTCTCTTGTGTTATGCTTGTTCAATTGTTTTGTGTTTTAGGTTCCACAGATAAGTGATAATAGTACCAAATTTGTCTTTCTCTGCCTGATTATTTCACTTGGCATAATACCCACTGGGTCCATCCATTATCCATTTCATTGCAAATGGCAAGATTTCATTCATTTTTTTAAATGGCTGAGTAGTACTCCTTGTGTATATATATAAAAATGTATATATATCACAACTTCTTTGTCCATTCATCTATTGTTGGGCACTTAGGTTGCTTCCATATCTTGGGTACTATAAATAATGCTACAATGAACATAGGGCATGTATCTTTTCTAATTAGTCCTTTTGTTTTCTACAGATAAATTCCCAGGAGTGAAATTGCTGGATCTACAAGACCTTTTAGAACTAACACCCAAAAAAAATGTCCTTTTCATTATAGGGGACAGGAATGCAAAAGTAGGAAGTCAAGAAACATCTGTAGTAACAGGCAAATTTGGCCTTGGAGTATGGAATGAAGCAGGGCAAAGACTAATAGAGTTTTGCCAAGAAAATGCACTGGTCATAGCAAACACCCTCTTCAAACAGCACAAGACAAGACTCTACACATGGACATCACCAGATGGTCAACACCGAAATCAGATTGATTATATTCTTTGCAGCCAAAGATGGAGAAGCTCTATACAGTCAACAAAAACAAGACCGGGAGCTGACTGTGTCTCAGATCATGAACTCCTTATTGCCAAATTCAGACTGAAATTGAAAAAATAGGGAAAACCACTAGACCATTCAGATCAGATAAGATCAGTCGCTCAGTCATGTCCGACTCTTTGCGACCCCATGAATCGCAGCACGCCAGGCCTCCCTGTCCATCACCAACTCCCGGAGTTCACTCAGACTCACGTCCATCCAGTCAGTGATGCCATCCAGCCATCTCATGCTCTGTTGTCCCCTTCTCCTCCTGCCCCCAATCCCTCCCAGCATCAGTCTTTTCCAATGAGTCAACTCTTCGCATGAGGTAGCTAAAGTACTGGAGTTTCAGCTTTAGCATCATTCCTTCCAAAGAAATCCCAGGGCTGATCTCCTTCAGAATGGACTGGTTGGATCTCCTCGCAGTCCAAGGGACTCTCAAGAGTCTTCTCCAACACCACAGTTCAAAAGCATCAATTCTTCGGTGCTCAGCTTTCTTCACAGTCCAACTCTCACATCCATACATGACCATAGGAAAAACCATAGCCTTGACTAGACAGACCTTTGTTGGCAAAGTAATGTCTCTGCTTTTGAATATGCTATCTAGGTTGGTCATAACCTTCCTTCCAAGAGTAAGCATCTTTTAATTTCATGGCTGCAGTCACCATCTGTAGTGATTTTGGAGCCCAGAAAAATAAAGTCTGCCACTGTTTCCACTGTTTCCCATCTATTTCCCATGAAGTGATGGGACCAGATGCCATGATCTTCGTTTTCTGAATGTTGAGCTTTAAGCCAACTTTTTCACTCTCCACTTTCACTTTCATCAAGAGGCTTTTGAGTTCCTCTTCACTTTCTGCCATAAGGGTGGTATCATCTGCATATCTGAGGTTATTGATATTTCTCCCAGCAATCTTGATTCCAGTGTGTGTTTCTTCCAGCCCAGCGTTTCTCATGCTGTACTCTGCATATAAGTTAAGTAAACAGGGTGACAATATACAGCCTTGACGTACTCCTTTTCCTATTTGGAACCAGTCTGTTGTTCCATGTCCAGTTCTAACTGTTGCTTCCTGACTGCATACAAATTTCTCAAGAGGCAGATCAGGTGGTCTGATATTCCCATCTCTTGAAGAAATTTCCAGAATTTACTGTGATCCACACAGTTAAAGGCTTTGGCATAGTCAATAAAGCAGAAGTAGATGTTTTTCTGGAACTCTCTTGCTTTTTCCATGATCCAGCGGATGTTGGCAATTTGATCTCTGGTTCCTCTGCCTTTTCTAAAATCAGCTTGAATGTCAGGAAGTTCATGGTTCACATATTGCTGAAGCCTGGCTTGGAGAACTTTGAGCATTACTTTACTAGCGTGTGAGATGAGTGCAATTGTATGGTAGTTTGAGCATTCTTTGGCATTGCCTTTCTTTGGGATTGGAATGAAAACTGACCTTTTCCAGTCCTGTGGCCACTGCCGAGTTTTCCAAATTTGCTGGCATATTGAGTGCAGCACTTTCACAGCATCATCTTTCAGGATTTGGAATAGCTCAACTGGGAGTCCATCACCTCCACTAGCTTTGTTCGTAGTGATGCTTTCTAAGGCCCACATGACTTCACATTCCAGGATGTCTGGCTCTAGGTGAGTGATCACACCATCGTGATTATCTGGGTCGTGAAGATCTTTTTTGTACAGTTCTTCTGTGTATTCTTGCCATCTCTTCTTAATATCTTCTGCTTCTGTTAGGTCCATACCATTTCTGCCCTTTATCGAGCTCATCTTTGCATGAAATGTTCCTTTGGTATCTCTGATTTTCTTGAAGAGATCTCTAGTCTTTCCCATTCTGTTGTTT
Organism: Bubalus bubalis; assembly: GCF_019923935.1. Taxonomy (NCBI): domain Eukaryota; kingdom Metazoa; phylum Chordata; class Mammalia; order Artiodactyla; family Bovidae; genus Bubalus; species Bubalus bubalis. The sequence continues at coordinate 23,643,190 of NC_059179.1, forward strand.
TCCTCTATTTCTTTGCATTGATCGCTGAAGAAGGCTTTCTTATCTCTTCTTGCTATTCTTTGGAACTCTGCATTCAGATGTTTATATCTTTCCTTTTCTCCTTTGCTTTTCGCTTCTCTTCTTTTCACAGCTATTTGTAAGGCTTCCCCAGACAGCCATTTTGCTTTTTTGCATTTCTTTTCTATGGGTATGACTTAAATCAAATCCATTATGATTATACAGTGGAAGTGAGAAATAGATGTAAGGGACCAGATCTGATAGATAGAGTGCCTGATAAACTATGGATTGAGGTTCATGACAGGAGACAGGGATCAAGACCATCCCCAAGAAAAAGAAATGCAAAAAAGCAAAATGACTGTCTGAGGAGGCCTTGCAAATAGTTGTGAAAAGAAGAGAAGAGAAAAGCAAAGCAAAGGAGAAAAGGAAAGATATAAGCATCCGAATGCAGAGTTCCAAAGAACAGCAAGAAGAGATAAGAAAGCCTTCCTCAGCAATCAATGCAAAGAAATAGAGGGAAACAACAGAATGGGAAAGACTAGAGATCTCTTCAAGAAAATTAGAGATACTAAGGGAACATTTCATGCAAAGATGGGCTCAATAAAGGACAGAAATGGTATGGACCTAACAGAAGCAGAAGATGTTAAGAAGAGGTGGCAAGAATACACAGAAGAACTGTACAAAAAAGATCTTCACGATCCAGATAATCACGATGGTGTGATCACTGACCTAGAGCCAGACATCCTGGAATGTGAAGTCAAGTGGGCCTTAGAAAGCATCACTACGAACAAAGCTAGTGGAGGTGATGGACTCCCAGTTGAGCTATTCCAAATCCTGAAAGATGATGCTGTGAAAGTGCTGCACTCAATATGCCAGCAAATTTGGAAAACTCAGCAGTGGCCACAGGACTGGAAAAGGTCAGTTTTCATTCCAATCCCAAAGAAAGGCAACGCCAAAGAATGCTCAAACTACCTCACAATTGCACTCATCTCACACGCTAGTAAAGTAATGCTCAAAGTTCTCCAAGCCAGGCTTCAGCAGTACGTGAACCATGAACTTCCAGATGTTCAAGCTGGTTTTAGAAAAGGCAGAGGAACCAGAGATCAAATTGCCAACATCCGCTGGATCATCAAAAAAGCAAGAGAGTTCCAGAAAAGCATCTATTTCTGCTTTATTGACTATGCCAAAGCCTTTGACTGTGTGGATCACAAGAGACTGGAAAATTCTTCAAGAGATGGGAATACCAGACCACCTGACCTGCCTCTTGAGAAACCTATATGCAGGTCAGGAAGCAACAGTTAGAACTGGACATGGAACAACAGACTGGTTCCAAATAGGAAAAGGAGTACATCAAGGCTGTATATTGTCACCCTGTTTACTTAACTTATATGCAGAGTACAGCATGAGAAACGCTGGGCTGGAGGAAGCACAAGCTGGAATCAAGATTGCCTGGAGAAATATTAATAACCTCAGATGTGCAGATGACATCACCCTTATGGCAGAAAGTGAAGAGGAACTCAAAAGCCTCTTGATGAAAGTGAAAGTGGAGAGTGAAAAAGTTGGCTTAAAGCTCAACATTCAGAAAACGAAGATCATGGCATCTGGTCCCACCACTTCATGGGAAATAGATGGGAAACAGTGGAAACAGTGGCAGACTTTATTTTTCTGGGCTCCTAAAATCACTGCAGATGGTGACTGCAGCCATGAAATTAAAAGACTGCTTACTCCTTGGAAGGAAGGTTATGACCAACCTAGATAGCATATTCAAAAGCAGAGACATTACTTTGCCAACAAAGGTCTGTCTAGTCAAGGCTATGGTTTTTCCTAGTAGTCATGTACGGATGTGAGAGTTGGACTGTGAAGAAAGCTGAGCGCTGAAGAATTGATGCTTTTGAACTGTGGTGTTGGAGAAGACTCTTGAGAGTCCCTTGGACTTCAAGGAGATCCAACCAGTCCATTCTAAAGGAGAGCAGTCCTGGGTGTTCCTTGGAAGGAATGATGCTAAAGCTGAAACTCCAGTACTTTGGGCACCTCATACGAACAGTTGGCTCATTGGAAAAGACTGATGCTGGGAGGGATTGGGGGCAGGAGGAGAAGGGGATGATAGAGGATGAGATGGCTGGATGGCATCACCGACTCAATGGACATGAGTTTGAGTGAACTCTGGTAGTTGGTGATGGACAGGGAAGTCTGGCGTGCTGCGATTCATGGGGTCCCAAAGAGTCAGACACGACTGAGCGACTGAACTGAACTGAACTGAATGGTAGTTTTAATTTTAATTTTTTGAGCAACCTCCATATTGTTTTCCATAGTGGCTGTACCAATTTATGTTCCCACCAAGAGTGCACAAGGGTTTCCTCTTCTCCACTAATATTTGTTATTTGTTGTCTTTTTGATGACAGCCATTCTAATGGATGTGAGTTGATGCCCCTGCTGTCATTTTGAATGCAGACACCTTTTGTCTAGGTTGTTGTTTGTTGTTCAGTCACTAAATTGTGTCCGATTCTTTGAGACCCTATGGACTGCAGCTCATACCAGGCTTCCCTGTCCTTCACTATCTCCCAGTGTCCAGGTAAAGCAATGGAATTGATACTCTCTTGACTGCCCGCAGACTTCAGATCACCACACTTCCACCTCTGAGAGCGATTTCTTGCTCCTTTGCAGTTCCCAGTCTAGATTTTGGGCATGAGGCTTACATGATTCATCTCTTCTTGCTGTAATCATACTGGACTTTACGGTCCTTGGCGGATAATCATTCAACTTCCCATTCTTACAGTTTCTTCACTTCAAATCCAAGGATTGTCATCCTTCCTTTCATTTCAACTACTCTGAATTTCAAGTCCCATTCTCCACCCCTTTCCTTTCATGCTTGGCAGATAATCTTTCCTTTTACTTAAGGAATCGGAAAACCTTAAGTTCTATCTCTCTTAATTTCCACTTTATCACTTCCTTTCTTCCACCTTAAAGAATTGCTACTTCTGTTTCTAATCAATCTCTCTAACATGTTGGCAAAATGATGATAACTTTATTGAGCATTTGCTGTGTATAATATGTGCTGTCTCATTTAATCCTTATTAAATGGTGCTATTAAATGGACTATAGGAGAAGGAAACGGCAACCCACTCCATTGTTCTTGCCTGGAGAATCCCAGGGATGGAGGAGCCTGGTGGGCTGCCATCTGTGGGGTAGCACAGAGTCGGACACGACTGAAACGACTTAGCACCAGCAGTAGCAGCAATGTCTAACCCAATCAGCTTCCTTCTCATAGTCATAGTATAAGCTCTTTGGAATTAATCCAGTTTCGATCAGGAACATTTTGTGGACATATGATTTTTACCCTTTGAGCTGGGAAAATACCCTTAGACTTATTTTTGTCATTAATCTAAATAATGACCTCTTATCTGGACTACCCTGGTGATCCAGTGGTTAAGAATGCACCTGCCGGTACAGGGGACATGGATTTGATCCCTGGTCCCAGAGGATTCTACATGCCATGGGGCAGCTAAGCCCAAGTGCCACAACTATTGAGTGTGCTCTTAGAGCCCAGGAACTGCAACTGAACCCACATGCTACAACTACTGAAGCCCACATGCCCTAGAATCCATGCTCTGCAACAAGAGAAGCCACCGCACAGTGAGAAACCTGCTCATCACAACTAGAGAAAGCCCTCGCTCAGCAACAAAGACCCAGCAAGCCAAAAATAAAACAATAAATAAATAAAAATAAATGGACTATAAAGAAAGCTGAGTGCAGAAGAATTGATGCTTTTGAACTGTGGTGTTGGAGAAGAGCCTTGAGAGTCCCTTGGACTGCAAGGAGATCCAACCAGTCCATTCTAAAGGAGATCAGTCCTGGGTGTTCTTTGGAAGGACTGATGCTAAAGCTGAAACTCCAATACTTTGGCCACCTGATGTGAAGAGCTGACTTATTGGAAAAGACCCTGATCCTGGGAAAGATTGAGGGCAGGAGGAGAAGGGGATGACAGAGGATGAGATGGTTAGATGGCATCGCCAACACAATGAACATGGGTTTGGGTGGACTACGGGAGTTGGAGATGGACAGGGAGGCCTGGTGTCCTGCGATTCATGGGGTCGCAAAGAGTTGGACACGACTGATCAACTGAACTGAACTAAAATGGTGCTATTATTTTCAATATCTCCAGCTGACTCACTGGAAAAGACTCTGATGCTGGGAAAGATTGAAGGCAGGAGGAGAAGGGGATAACAGAGGATGAGATGGATGGATGGCATTACCGACTCAATGGAAATGAGTTTGAGCAAGTTCTGGGAGCTGGTGATGGACAGGGAAGCCTGGCATGCAGCAATCCATGGGGTTGCAAAGAATCAGACACGACTGATCAACTGAACTGAACTAAAATGCTGCTATTATTATCAGCATCTCCATTTTACAGTTGAGACAGACATAAGGACTTGCTTGAGGGCAAATAACTCATCAGCAGTGAAGCTGGAATTTAAGCAGTCTAGAACTCTTAGTCTTTAACTGCAGTGCTGTTTTGCTTCTTATGATATTTTTTGGCTTGTTTGTTTTACAGTTGCTCAGTCGTGTCCAACTCTTTGCAACCTGATGGACTAGAGCATGCCAGGCTTCCCTGTCCTTCACTATCTCCCAGAGTTTTCATCCTGTCTTCCCCTTCTCCAACTGCCTTCAGTCTTTCCTAGGACCAGGGTCTTTTCCAATGAGTTGGCTCTTCCCATCAGGTGCCCAAAGCTTGATGGGAAGCTTTGGAGCTTCAGCTTCAGCATCAATCCTTCCAATGAATATTCAGGATTGATTTCCTTTAGGATTGACTGGTTTGATCTCCTTGCAGTCCAAGGGACTCTCAAGGGTCTTCTCCAGCACCACAATTTGAAAGCATCAGTTTTCTGGCACTCAGCCTTCTTTATGATCTAGCTCTCACATCTATACATGACTACTGGAAAAAACATAACTTTGACTATACATACCTTTGTAGGCAAAGTGATGTCTTTGCTTTTTAATATGCTATCTTGATTTGTCATAGCTTTTCTTCCAAGAAGCATGTGTCTTTTAATTTCACGGCTGCAATCACCATCCACAGTGATTTTGCAGCCCAAGAAAATAGTTTGTACTGTTTCCGTTTCTTCCTCATCTATTTGCCATGAAGGGATGGCACCAGATGTCATGATCTTCGTTTTTTGAATGTTGAATTTTAAGCCAGCTTTTTCACTCTCCTCTTTCACCTTCGTCAAGGGACTCTTTAGTTCCTCTTCACTTTCTGCCATTTGGGTGGTGTCATTTGCATATCTGAGGTGGTTGATATTATATTTCTCCCAGCAATCTTGATTCCAGCTTGTGCTCCAGGAAGGCATTTTGCATGATATACTCTGCATATAAGTTAAATAAGCACAGTGACAATATACAGCCTTGACGTATTCCTTTCCCAATTTTGAACCAGTCCATTCTATGTTCTATGTCCGTTTCTAACTTTTGCTTCTTGACCTGTATACAGGTTTGTAAGGAGCCAGGTAAGGTGGTCTGGTATTCCCATCTCTTCCAGAATTCTCCACAGTTTGTTGTGATCCACAAGCTATGGTTTTTCCAGGAGTCATGTATGGATGTGAGAGTTGGATCATAAAGAAGGCTGAGAACCAGAGAATTGATGCTTTTGAACTGTGGTGCTGGAGAAGACTCTTGAGAGTCCCTTGGACTGCAAGGAGATCAAACCAGTCAGTCCTAAAGGAAATCAGCCCTGAATATTCATTGGAAGGACTGATGCTGAAGCTGAAGCGCCAATATTTTGGCCACCTGATGTGAAGAGCTGACTCATTATAAAAGACCCTGATGCTGGGAAAGACTGAAGGCAGAAGGAGAAGAGGAAGACAGAGGATGAGATAGTTGGATGGCATCACTGACTCAATGGACATGAGTTTGAGCAAGCTCTAGGAGATGGTGAAGGACAGGGAAGACTGGTGTGCTGCAGTCCATGGGGTTGCAAAGAGATATGACTGAGTGACTACACAATGACAACACAGTCAAAGGCTTTAGCGTAGTCAATGAATCAGAAGTAGACATTTTCCTGGAACCCTTGCTTTTTCTATGATGCAGTAGATGTTGGCATTTTGCTCTCTGGTTCCTCTGTGTTTTCTAAATCCAGCTTGTATATCTGGAAGTTCTCAGTTCACGTACTATTAAAGCCCAGCTTGAAGGATTTTGAGCATTACCTTGCTAGCATGTGAAATGAGCACAATTGTGTGGTAGTTTGTACATTCCCTGGCACTACTCTTCTTCGGGACTGGAATGAAAACTGACCTTTTTCCAGTCCTGTGGCCACTGCTGAGTTTTCCAAATTTGCTGGGGTTTAGAGTGTAGCACTTTTAACAGAATCAGCTTTTAGAATTTGAAATAGCTCAGGTGGAATTCCATCACCTCCACTAGCTTTGTTCATAGTAATGCTCCCTAAGGCCCATTTCACTTCACACTCCAGGATTGGAGTCTGAAGACTCCACCTAGAGTCTGGCTCTAGGTGCATGATCACACCATCATATAGATCTAAATTGTTTGTGTACATACACTTTGAACCAATTATTCCAACTCTAGGAATTTATACTGCAGATGGCTCATGGTTCAATGTACAAAATGAACAATGTACAGCCTCCATCAACTGGAAACTGAAATAAAATGCAGTCAGGAAAAAGAGGAAACACTATATATACTTATTATGGAAATATCTCCCAAATATGTTGTTAGACTTAAAAAAACAAGAATGATGTGTATTGAATTCCCCCAATTATGTGAAAAAGAAGAAGAATATATGTACTGTTTTGCTAGTATATAAGGTGTCTCTGGAAGAACACTCAAAAAGCTCATGAATTTGGTTGTCAGTGGGAAGAAGAATTAAGAACACACAAAAGCTGGGGGTATGGTGGTGGCAGGAAGAAGAGTTTTCAGTGCCTACCTTTTTATATCTTTTAAAACATTGAGAGGATTTACCTGGTGGTCCAGTGGTTAAGACTCTGACTTCCACTGACTTCCATTGCAGGGGACATGGTTCCACCCCTGGTTGGGGGAACTAGGATTCTGCATGCGGTATAGCCAAAAACAGCAACGCTGAACCATGTAAATGCATTACCATTTCAAAGTTGAGTTAAACATTAAAGCAAGAAGAAAAAGAAGAATAGAAATAGAAACTGTATTAACTGACTGTGTTAATACATTTTTTGAAAAAATTGATGCCTCCACCTACCACCCTGTTCCCTCAGACCTCCCAGAGATTCTTGTTTCATTCATCATTTTCCTCCTGCATCTTCCACTCACCCTCTTGGTTGGCCTTTTCTCCTCAGCTGACAAATACGCTTAAGACTTTTATCTCAAACAAAATTTTAATATCCTCCATATCCTGATGCTATGTTCCCCTCTAATTTTCCTTTAATTTCTCTCCTCCAACTTGCAATCAGACTTCTTGGTAGAATAATATGATGAACATTTGTGTTTCTATCTTATTCCCCATTCATTGTACACTTGTAGTTTGGCCTCTGACCCACTACACTGGTAGATCCATAGGATGTCTTTCAGACCTTCTATCCATCTATCTATTAATTATTGAGATATAGTTGATATTATAATAGTTTCAGGTGTATAACATGGTTCAAAAATTCTAACGGCTATATTTCATTTACAATTATATTAGCTAAATTCCCTGTTATACAATATATCCTTGTAGCTGTTTTAATACATAGTAGTTTGCACTTCTCAATCCCTTACCCCATCTTGCCCCTCCCCTCTTTTCTCTCCCAGTGGTAACCACTAGCATGTTCTCTATACCTGTGAATCTGTTTCTTTTTTGTTGCGTTCACTAGTTTGTTTTATTTTTTAGATTCCACATATAAGTGATATCATACAGTATTTATCTTTCTCTGACTTATTTCATTTACTGTAATACCATCCAAGTCAATCCATATTGTTGCAAATGGCAAAATTTCATTCTTATTTGTAGCTGAATCAAATACCATTGTGTTTGTGCGTATATATATGTGTATATCAATATCCCACATCTTCTTTATCCACTCATCCATTGATGGACATGTAAGTTGCTTCCGTATCTGGATTATTTGTAAACAATGCTGCAGTGAACACTGGGGTGTATCTTTTTTTTTTTGTTTGTTTGACTGCACTCTTGCGGCTCATAGCACCTCAGTTCCCTGACCATGAACTGAACCCTGCCGTCCCCAGTGAAAGCACTGAGACCTAACCACTGGAGAACCAGCGACATCCCCGCAGGTATCTTTTTGAATTAGTGTTTTCCTTTTTTTTTTTTTTTCAGATATATTCCCAGAAGTAGAATTGCTGGTTTATATGGTATTTCTACTTTTAGTTTTTGAGAGAAACTTCCATATGTACTGTTTTTCACAGTGGCTGCACCAATTTACTTTCCCACCAACAGGGCACGAGAGTTTACTTTTATCCACAGCCTCACCAACGCCGAGATCGTTATTTGCGATCTTTTTGAGAACAGCTATTATGGATGACATCACATTGTGGTTTTAATTTACAGTTTTCTGATGGTTAACAATGTGAGCATCTTTTCAAGTGCCTGTTGGCCATATGTCTTCTTTGGAAAAAAGGTCTATTCAGGTCTTTTGCCCATTTTTTAATCGAGTTGTTTGTGGTTTCTTTATGTTCAGTTGTATGAGCTGTTTATATATTTAAGATATTAATACCTTATCTGTCATATTGTTTTGCAAATATTTTCTCCCATTCAGTAGGTTGTCTTTCTGTTTTGTTGGTGGTTTCTTTTGCTGTGTAAAAGTTTTAAGTTTAATTAGGTCTCATTTGTTTATTTTTGCCTTTATTTGCTTTTCCTTAGGAGACAGATCAAAAAAAAAAATTGCTACAATTTATGTCAAAGAATGTTCTGCCTATGTTCTCTTCTAGGAGTTGTATGGTTTCCAGTATTACAATTAGGTCTCCAATCCATTTTGAGTTTTTTTTAATATAGTGTTAGAAAATGTTCTGTGCATGCTAAATCACTTCAGTGGTGTCTGACTCTGCGACCCTATGGATTGTAGCCCAACAGGCTCCTGTGTTCATGGGATTCTCCAGGCAAGAATACAGGAGTGGGTTGCCCTGCCCTGCTCTAGGAGATCTCCCTGCCCCAGGGATGCAACTAGCATCTCCTATGGCTCCTGTGTTGCAGGTGGATTCTTTACCACTGAGCCGCTGGGGAAGCCCAACTTCATCCCTTTACATGTAGCTGCTTTCAGACATTCTCTTGTAAAGACTCTCAATTAGCATTATCAGTTATTTTCATCTTCCTTACACCTTCTAATATGAAACATCACATAGTTCTGGATTCCTGGTAATCCTTTTGTTTCTCTTCTAGTTCCCCGTGTCTTCTCATGGATGTCAGCTTTCCCTAGTCAGCTGTCTTTGGCCCTTCTCCATCTACATTCTGCCTGAATGATCTCACACTTTCAAGGTTTTATCTATCATCAATACTCAATCTTTTTTTTTTTAATGGTCATTTTTCTACCAATGTTCAAAGTTTAGCAAATCCTTACTGCTTTTGACCCTCACAGAGCTTAGAGATGTCTGTCATTGCCTCCCATACTCATCTGACTTCACCCAGTTTGTGCGTTGTGCCTTGTGACCCTGATTGAAATAGGAGGATATGGCCAACGGGGAATCTATTCTCAGGCTGAGTTAAGCCAATCAAATTCCTTTTGGGAACTTGACCCTGCACTGTCAGCAACAATGCTGATTTAACAACCCTAGTCACAGTCTGGTCTGGAGGAACATTTTCCTTTTCATCCTTGTTAGCCGCATAGGCATGTCCAACTCTTTGCTACCCCATGGATAGTATCTGTTCATGGGATTTTCCAGGCAAGAATACTGGAGTGGATTACCATTTCCTTCTCTAGGGGATCTTCCCAACCCAGAGATCAAACCTGGGTCTCCTACACTGCAGGCAGATTCTTTACCAACTGAACAACCTGCAAAGCCCATTTCATCCTTAGGTATCAGTTATACATTTATCATCTGACTGTTGAAAAATCTTAGTTTATGAAAACCTTTACATTTTAATTAACTTGCAAAAAATCTACCATTTCAAAATTAAAACAAAAATCCCCCCAAACAGTGGTCTATCAGTATCCATGGGTTGTTGGTTCCAGGACCCCCATGGATGCGAAAATTCACAGATGCTCAAGTCCCTTACATAAATTGGCATAATATTTGCATACAGTCTACTTACATCCTCTTGTATACTTTAAAATATCTCTAGATTACTTATAATACCCAATACAATGTAAATGCTATGTAAATAGTCACTGGCCTACAGCAAATTTAAGTTTTGGTTTTTAGAACTTTCTGGAATTTTTTTCCCCAGGAATGTCATCTATATGAGGTTGGTTGAATCTGTGGCTGTGGAACCGGTGGTTGCAGAGGACTGGTTGTACCTTTAGTCAAAATGGGCTTTTTCAGAAAGGCTGATTGTGTAAGGTAGATGATAAACTGATCTACTCAATAGTAAGGCAAGAATCACCTGTTTGCCAGTGTAAAAATTCCTTCCAAAAGTACATATATACCTGGTGAGGGTGTAATTATGATCTCTGTTTTCTAGATCAGGAAAATGAAGCTTGGAGAGATTAACTAGATCTGTTCAAGATTGATCCCACAGCTGGAAAATGAGAGTGCCAAGGTTCAAATCCAGGGCTGACACCAAAGCCTGTGCTCTTAACTACTGTGCTTATGGTGTGGCAGCAAGAGAATCAGGAACAGGTGAGAAGTCACACTGCTACCTCTAAGAAGGCACACTGCACAGCTCAACCTCCCAGCCTTCCCCCAACACAGCCTCCCCTCCCATTCATCAGCACCCAGATGGAAAGGCAGAAAGGAACTGGAGCTGCTTCTCATAAAGGCTGCCCCCAACTAAAATGGGCACCAAGCTAAATCTTTGGCAGATATGTTTACACAGAAGAATGTCAAGGGCCATGCTTCCTGCCCTCAGAAAGCTTGGTCTAGTTTATACCCAAAGATCATGTCCTCCAACTGCCCACAATACATGGTGTGCTCAGGGACTGTAATACACGTGCACATATACATCAGTGTGTGTAGCAGATGTAATAGTCATGCAAATGCACATGTATATGGAGAGCACTGTAGATTTTTCTCTAAAAATATCCTAGCAGCTCCACTCTACTTAATAATGTAATACTTCATATAGCTGAGCTAAATGGACTCAACCTAGCTATGAGAAAAATAAAAAAGGTTTACTAAATAAGAGTATACCTAAGCTTTAAGGGTTACTGGTTAAACTATTAAGGACTCTTTCAAAGTAACCTCAAGCACTTAGAAATTTTCCATTTACGTGCAAAACCAAGACTAAGGAAATTGCAAATTCCTTAAGGATCATGCTAGGTAATATGTGATTTATGTTTTTTATATATACATATACACACAAATGAAAATATAACAGTCTTTGAAAAACACTGTATTTAAGATTTTCAGCTAGTTAGTTTAGGCTTCTCTCTACTTCCTCAAATACTGCAAGTTAGTATGGATTTATTACACATGATGAAATTTAAGAAATAATCAAAATTCTAAGAGGTAAGCAATGATGAAAAGTGGGAGATCAGCATAATGGAGATAATTAGTTGTCAGAGCTTAATTCTAAGATCATATACCACAATTTAAATATGAAATGTGGAAGTAATCCAAAAGAAATAATAAAAACAAATATCTATTTTAATCAGTGTCTTACTTTCTTCCATTAATTATTTCTATCCCATTTTAGCTATGATTTCACAAGGGAGACAAAGTGATAACAAGCGACCACTCCTGAAAAATTAGAAATATCCTAGGACCACAGCGAAAAACATAAAAATTTGGTCTATAGGGGTTCAGAACAAGCATCCCCCAAATGGGCTACTCTTCAGTTCAGTTCAGTCGCTCAGTCATGTCCGACTCTTTGTGACCCCAAGAATCGCAGCACGCCAGGCCTCCTTGTCCATCACCAACTCCTGGAGTTCACCCAAACTCATGTCCATCAAGTTGGTGATGCCATCCAGCCATCTCATCCTCTGTCGTCCCCTTCTCCTCCTGCGCCCAATCCCTCCCAGCATCAGGGTCTTTTCCAATGAGTCAACTCTTCGCATGAGGTGGCCAAAGTACTGGAGTTTAAGCTTTAGCATCAGTCCTTTCAAAGAAAACCCAGGGCTGATCTCCTTCAGAATGGACTGGTTGGATCTCCTTGCAGTCCAAGGGACTCTCAAGAGTCTTCTCCAACACCACAGTTCAAAAGCATCAATTCTTCGGCGCTCAGCTTTCTTCACAGTCCAACTCTCACAACCATACATGACCACTGGAAAAACCATAGCCTTGTCTAGACAGACCTTTGTTGGCAAAGTAATGTCTCTGCTTTTGAATATGCTATCTAGGTTGGTCATAACTTTCCTTCCAAGGAGTAAGCATCTTTTAATTTCATGGCTGCAGTCACCATCTGCAGTGATTTTGGAGCCCAGAAAAATAAAGTCTGCCACTGTTTCCACTGTCTCCCATCTATTTCCCATGAAGTGATGGGACCAGATACCATGATCTTCGTTTTCTGAATGTTGAACTTTTTCACTCCCCTCTTTCACTTTGATCAAGAGGCTTTTTAGTTCCTCTTCACTTTCTGCCATAAGGGTGGTGTCATCTGCACATCTGAGGTTATTGATATTTCTCCATGAAATCTTGATTCCAGCTTGTGTTTCTTCCAGCCCAGCGTTTCTCATGATGTTCTCTGCATAGAAGTTAAATAAGCAGGGTGACAATATACAGCCTTGACGTACTCCTTTCCCTATTTGGAACCAGTCTGTTGTTCCATGTCCAGTTCTAACTGTTGCTTCCTGACTTGCATATAGGTTTCTCAAGAGGCAGATCAGGTGGTCTGGTATTCCCATCTCTTTCAGAATTTCCCACAGTCTATTGTGATCCACACCGTCAAAGGCTTTGGCATAGTCAATAAAGCAGAAATAGATGCTTTTCTGGAACTCTCTTGCTTTTTTGATGATCCAGTGGATGTTGGCAATTTGATCTCTGGTTCCTCTGCCTTTTCTAAAACCAGCTTGAACATCTGGAAGTTCATGGTTCACGTACTGCTGAAGCCTGGCTTGGAGAACTTTGAGCATTACTTTACTAGCGTGTGAGATGAGTGCAATTGTGCGGTAGTTTGAGCATTCTTTGGCATTGCCTTTCTTTGGGATTGGAATGAAAACTGACCTTTTCCAGTCCTGTGGCCACTGCTGAGTTTTCCAAATTTGCTGGCATATTGAGTGCAGCACTTTAACAGCATCATCTTTCAGGATTTGGAATAGCTCAACTGGAATTCCATCACCTCCACTAGCTTTGTTCGTAGTGATGCTTTCTAAGGCCCACTTGACTTCACATTCCAGGATGTCTGGCTCTAGGTCAGTGATCACACCATCGTGATTATCTGGGTCGTGAAGATCTTTTTTGTACAGTTCTTCTGTGTATTCTTGCCACCTCTTCTTAATATCTTCTGCTTCTGTTAGGTCCATACCATTTCTGTCCTTTATCGAGCCCATCTTTGCATGAAATGTTCCCTTGGTATCTCTCATTTTCTTGAAGAGACGTCTAGACTTTCCCATTCTGTTGTTTTCCTCTATTTCTTTGCAGTGATTGCTGAGGAAGGCTTTCTTATCTCTTCTTGCTATTCTTTGTAACTCTGCATTCAGATGCTTATATCTTTCCTTTTCTCCTTTGCTTTTCTCTTCTCTTCTTTTCACAGCTGTTTGTAAGGCCTCCCCAGACAGCCATTTTGCTTTTTTGCGTTTCTTTTCCATGGGGATGGTCATGATCCCTATCTCCTGTACAATGTCACAAACCTCCGTCCATAGTTCATCAGGCACTCTATCAGATCTAGTCCCTTAAATCTATTTCTCCCTTCCACTGTATAATCATAAGGGATTTGATTTAGGTCATACCTGAATGGGGTACTCTTACACAAGACTTATTTTGAACTAAACGCAATTCAGACCCTATGGGTTCAGGAAAAATCCACTGCTCCTGTCTTAACTACGTAGAAGATTTTAAATTAGAGATTTTTCCTAGAGAAAGTATTTACCAGAGATAAAATTTATCTTAGTGGCCCCATCTTTATGACAGAACAAACACCTAGTTATTAAATATCTGCTCTTCTTAATCTCCTGAGAATGACCCTCCTGTCCTTGGAAGACCTAGACCCCCTCCCTCATTCCTTAGCTCAGGATGGCATAAGTACCTCCTTTTACCTTTCTGTCTCATGTATGTGGAGTCTCTGACCTCTTACATGTGTGCATTCCTATATATATGAAGTTAAATTTGATTTTCTGCTGGTAATCTGTCTCATTTAATTCTTATACAAGCCAGAAGAACCTGGAAGGGCAGAGGATAGTTTCTTCCCTCCGGACGAGGCTCAGTCTTGACAAGAGAGAGATCTCTTATTCTCCAACAATAATGCAAATTCTCCATTTGGTTTTAGGACATAATAAAAAAAATGAGAAGGTACATTTCAGTGATTTTTAAAGTTCCACATCCTCAACAACCATTCAAAGTACTGCCCATTAAGGAGGGCACTAAGACACCCCCCTCACACCTCACAAATAAAAAAGGGGGAGGGGCTCAAGATTACACTAAAGATTGCTTATCTACATTATAAAACTCAGTATGAAGGGTCAGTGAGAAGTTCAAGATTGGGAATTTGGCTTGTTCGTGCCTCACCTCCTTTACTGACCTTGTGCCCTGTCCACCTGAAAGCCCAATGGACTTGAAATGTAAGAGGCTGTGATGACTGTTATTATAAATGACACTGTTCCTACCATCACTAATTACCTTCAAAGAACCAGGTTTCCTGGAGTTTAACAAACGAATGAAGAGGACATTTAAAAAAAAAACCCCAAAACCAAAGTATCTCTAGTGTTTCATCTTCTTAGTGTAGTTAGCCATGACTCACTTCAAATAAGAACTCACATAAAACAAATATTTTTTCTTCCCTGGCATAACAGACAAACCTCAATTAAAAAAATTTTTTTTTTGCTAAAGTATCCTCAGGAAAAAAATAGAAGAAAAAAGAAGACCACAGCTAAGTTTTTAGGTAAGACAAAAGTTATGGACTGACAGGAGTAGTTTTCTTCAGGATCTGTTCAAGATGACCACAAAGATAATGGAAATTTTTCCCCTGCTCATCCCAAACATGTTGCCAGGGCTTCACTGATAGTCGTTTCCTTATCTACACAGAAATGACTCAGAGGAGAGGACTTGAAAAGTACTCCTGTTTACCTAACAAAACTCAATGTTCAGAATTAAAATTGGGCCCGTCTCATATCACCCCCTTTGAAATGACTCATTCACAGGTGGCTCCTGGAGCAACTGAGGAAGTCAGTCACAAGTCATTAAAGCCTCCCTCCCTGGAGAACAATCTCATTGATCAAAGCACCATCATGGTTACCATGCTGAATTCAAGAATCTTGTCTCTAACTATAGAAGGAATCATTACTTTCCTTCATGCTGTTTTTGGGTTAAGCTTAAAACTGCCTGAAAGATGCAAAGAATTTTATGATGGAAGATAATTTCACTCTATTCAAGCAACCTTGGTGAAGTCAGCAAAGAATGAGCTGAATGTACTGTATGTTCTAAGTTGGTTGCAAAACCTAGATCCTCCTTACAATTGTATGTCACATTGCCTGTGTGCATATGCACATTCTTCTGGGAAAAGCACCACAATTTTGATAGAATTCTCAGAACATGTAAACAAAACTTGTTAAAGAACTGCAGACCTAGAGGTGTCCTTTGTGAGTGAACAAAAGCACTTTCATAGAATGTGTGTCATTAACTTTTGTTTGTGCTTTTGAACATCCACAGGTTTCCATCCAAAAGAATTAATACCACTGACCACAGTGAGAATTTGGGGGCCAATCTGTACAACCCTTTCCAATTTTCCAAATCAAGGAATCTAGTACACACAATGGGTTCCTAACAACATGCCTCCAGAATGATCTGTAGCCATAGTTCAGGCCTTCACACTGAGGCCTCACAGAGAAGCTCATGCACTCTCATCTCTGACTCCTCTGGTCTTAGTCCCTCTGGAGCCTCAGTCAGTCAGTTCAGTCGCTCAGTCATGTCCGATTCTTCTCAACCCCATGAACTGCTGCACACCAGGCCTCCCTGTCCATCACCAACTCCTGGAGTTCACCCAAACTCATGTCCATCGAGTCAGTGATGCCATCCAGCCATCTCATCCTCTGTCGTCCCCTTCTCCTCCTGCCCCCAACCCCTCCCAGCATCAGAGTCTTTTCCAATGAGTCAGCTCTTTGCATGAGGTGGCCAAAGTACTGGAGTTTCAGCTTTAGCATCAGTCCTTCCAATGAACACCCAGGACTGATCTCCTTTAGAATGAACTGGTTGGATCTCCCTGCAGTCTGGAGCCTCAGTGTCCTCTAATTTAGGGAAAATGATAATAGTGGCACCAAACATTGCATATAATTATTGGAAGTTGAACCGGTATTGAACCAAAGAAGCTAATGTTCCTAACAGACTGGGCCATCTTGATGCCAGTTTCAGCACAGCAGTAAATAACACGGTCAACACTTGTCCCTGCAAAACAAACAAAACTTCAATAACAAACCCACAAACAAACAACCCTAGCACTTTCTCTGAGGAGGATTCTTATAACAACTCAGGACACCAGTACATAGAAATGCCCTTCCTCTATCACCACCCCATGAGGTCCTACCCCTCTGGGATAGAACCATGGATTTCTTCCCCCAGTTCTACCCCAACTAACCTGCCTTGTACTGTCTCTGTCAGCCTTTGTTTTCCTAGAGGAAATCACTCATCTCACTTCTTTATCCACCTCCTCTCCTGGTTCACTCACCGTGAACAAGAGTTGAGATCATTTCCCTGGGCAGAAGGAGGAAGAGAAAGAAGATACTACCAGATACTAGTAATCTTTTATTTTTGTTTTTCACCAAGGCACAAGTATTTAGCAATGATCTTTGCAAACTTCTAAAGTGTTATAAAACTACATTAAGGTGAATAATCACCATCAATTAACTCACCAATCCTAAAAATGAATGGGCTTCCTTGACACTCTTCTTGTAACTAATGCAAAAATTTTTGCACCAAATAATCATAACCTATCTCAAATCTAATTTTCATCACATAACTTACATGTTTTAAGGACTTAGAGTGAAGATCCTTATCATTTATCTGATAAATACATTTTGCAAGTGACTATTTTCAAGCCTCTGGACTTTCTCAGTCACGTTCATACCCCATACCCTTCATTTTTTAGTGTTGTCTTCAGCTCTGTTTCAGTCACAGTTCTGCCATATTCGCCTTGCTCAGTCCTATCTAAGTGTCCATCCTGAAGCCTCCGTTATCCCAAGAGGACCCAGTTCTCGACTATGACTTAGCACATGTCACACACTGAGATGTTGGGATCCACTTCCTCAAGGGATGCCTCTTCCTTCCCCTTCACATTTGGCATAGGCGGCCTCAATTCATGTTGTAGAATAGTGTATAAACGTTGTCTCCCCACCTCTGAGACACTCTTTCCCCAGACTCACTGCAGCTTCTCTATTGGAGTGGCTCCACACCAATCCTTCTTCTGTTACCATCACACCAAGCAGTCCTTCCTAAGACAGATACTGAGCCTCTATCAAAGCCAGGCACTGCTGTCCAGCTGGGAATAAAATAATGAGCCAAACAGATAAAAATCCCTGCCCGCATGGAGTGTGCCTTCCAATAGGGGAGAAGTGGATGCCCTAGACAGCTCGCATTCAATCTGAAGTTCAGTATAATTCAGTTGTTTTGATTTTACATTGAGTCAAGTGACTGCCCAGACTCGTGTGGTAGATATTCTGCAAAGACGGTACCACCAACTCCTCCTAAACCTGCAGACACGGGACTACTCCTCCCATCGAGAGGAAGAGTCTGTTTCCTCTCTACCTGAACCTGAGCTGCCATGTGACTCGATCAACAGTATCCTCAGAAGTTACCACTGTGCCAGTTCTGGACCTAAGAAGCCCAACAGCTTCCTCCGTCTGGGAAACCAGGTAGCATGTAAAGAAGTTCAGCCTATCCTGCTAGAGAGAAGGCCATGTGGAGAGAAAGACCCCAAGGAGGAGAACCATGGCACCCCGAGTAACAGCCAGGACAAAGGCCACAGACATGTGAGTGAGGCCACCTCCTACCTTCCAGCCACCAGGTGAATGCAGCCCCTTGAGTGAGCCCAGCAAACTTCACTGGAGCAGAGACCACTACCCATGATGAATTTCTGAACTATAGCATCACAATCAATAAAGTGGTGGTGGTTTTAAGCCACTAAATTTGGGGATGATTGTTAGGCAGCAATAGATAATGAAGATCCTGCCTTCATGAGACAGAGTTCTTAGCCAGAGTCAGGGGTGGTATCTTCTATGTGTTTCTAGGCCTTCATTATATCCATTACAGTTAGGGATTCCCTTGTGGCTCAGGTGGCAAAGAAACCACCTGCAGTGTGGGAGACCTGGGTTCAATCCCTGGGTTGGGAAGATCCCCTGGAGAAGGGAAAGGCTGCCCACTCTAGTATTCTGGCCTGGAGAATTCCATGGACTGAACAGTCCATGGGGTCATAAAGAGTTGGACATGACTGAGCAACTTTCACTTTTCACTTTAGGCAAAAAGGAAATACCCAGTCAAGATCTGATGAATGACTATTTTTTTGTTTGTTTTTTTTAAACAGCTTAATTGAGTTAAAAATTACATATAAAGTTCAAACACATAAAATGTACAGTTTCAGGACTTCAAGTAACCATCACAGAATCCAATTTTAAAATCTTTTCATCACCCCTCCAAAAAGAAACCCCACACCCACTACAGTCACTTCCTATTTTCCACCAACCCCCAGCCCAGCCCTAGGCAACCACTGATCTACAGTCTTTCTGTCTCCATGGTTTTGCCTATTCTGGACATTTTGTATAAATAGGATCATACACTATCTGGTCTTTTATGACTGCCTTCTTTCACTTTGCACTCGGATTTCCAGAGTTATCACATTATTAAACTCAAAAGTCCAGTGTTCACTAAAAAAATCACAAGGCATACTAAGGAACAGCAAAGTATGGTGCACTCAAAGGAATAAAACAAATCAATAGAAACTGTCCCTGAGAAAGACCTAAGGTCTGATATACTAGACAAAGACTTCAAAGTAACTGCCTTAAGGATGCCCAAAGGACTAAAGGGAGATATGGAAAAAGTCAAGAAAACAAGGTGTGGACAAAATGGAAATATCAATAATGAGACAGAAAACTTAGAAAGAACCAAAAAGAAATTCTGGAGCTAAAAAATATAATTGAAATTAAAAATTCATTAGAGAGATTCAAAGGAGATTTAAGCAGACAAAAGACTCAGTGAACTTGAACATAGGACAATGGACAGATTCTGATATTCTGGTTTGCAAAAAGGATCCACTGAGGTAAGCTGTCATTGACTGAACATATTTCAGACAAGTTCTGATGATTTTCTATTAGTTTTCTATTGCTGCATAACAATATTACCACACACATAGTGGCTTAAAGCAACACATGTTTATTACCTTATCATGTCTGTGGGTCAGGAATCCAAGGACAGCTTTTCTGGGCCATGCAGGGTCTTAGAATGCTGCAGTCAAGGTTGTGGCCAGGTTCTCATTTAGAGGCTTGACAGGGGAAGGATCTGCTTCTCTACCTGCCTGGTTGTTAATACTATTCAGTTCCTTTTGGTTGTTTGACTGAGAGCCTCCTTTTTTGCTGACTGTCAGCTGGAGCTCAGCCCTTAGGCACTAGATGGTACTTACAGTTCTTTGCTGCATGGAGTTCTCCAATGGCCGCTTGCTTTCTCACAGCTCGAGAGGGAGAGACTCCAGCAAGATGAGCCTTACAATCTTATGTAATGCAATCACATAATCTCATACATGTAATCACATATTTCACATCACCTATGCATATATGATTGTTTGGAGGTCACATGTCCTGCCCACAAGTAAGAGAGGAGGATTACACAGGGCATGAACACTGGGAGAAACAGATCATAGAAGCCAGCTGTCAGTGGCCAGTTTACTTACCACAGGTGGCTACTTGTTACCACGGCTCTAGAACAACTGTTCTTTTCCTAAGGTTATGGGTGTGAAGCAACTGGAGTCTCCTGCACTGCTGTTGGGAATGCAGTGGTAAATAACTTTGGAAAATGTTTTGGTAGTTTTTTGAAAAGTTAAAGACTTACCATATGACCCAGCCATTTCATTCCCAGATACTAGCCAAGATAAGTGAAAATAAACTCACATAAAGACTTGTATGTGAATGTTTATAGCAACTGTATTCATCATAACCCCCAAAAGGAAACAGCCAAAATGTCCATCAACAGGTGAGTGGATCAACAAAATAGATCTATCGATACAATGGTCTATATCTCAGCAGTAAAAAAAGGAACAGACTAGTGATACACACAACTAAGTGAATAACTCTCAAAATTGTTATGCTCAGAGAAAGAAGCCAAAAAAAGTATTTCCTGTATGATTCCATTTATATAAAATTCTAGAAATCCAAACTAACCTATAGTGCTAGAAAGCAGATTTGTTGTTGGCTAGAGTGAGGGATAGATGGACTAAAAAGGGGCACTTGGATACTTGTGGGAGTGATGAAAATGTTCTATATCATAATAGTTGTAGTAATTCACAGGTGTACACATCCATCACACTCATCAAATTGTACATTACAAAAATTTTTTGCGGGGGCATGCTGTGTGGCCTGTGGGACCTTTGTTCACTGACCAGGGATCAACCTGCACCACCTGCATTGGAAGTTCAGAGTCTTAACCACTGAATCACCAGAGAAATCCCCAAATTGTACACTTCAAAAGAATGTAGTTATTTGAACATAAATTATACTTTAATAATGTTGATTAAGAACAAGAATTAAATGAAAGAATCAGAGACATCTGAATATAGACACTTGGAAGATAAAGTAATGTTGATATTTAATATAGGTGATTTTAAACAAAATTCGCCAATGTACCATTACCTCTCTCTGGTGCATTGGCCTGAAAAGAAACAGCTACACAAAACACTTGAGATATTAATTCTTTTCAAGGTGATCATCAGTTTGCTTTAATAGAACAAAGGGGTCATTTATCATTGAAAATTACTAGAAAGTTTAAGCATTTTTCATACCTATTGGCTATCTTATTTACCCTTATAATTGTCTGTTTTGTGAACTTTGCCAATTTTTTCTGTTGGCTTTTTCCTCCTGGATTTTCTGTTTGTTTACTTGTCTCCTCAGCCTGGGAGTTTACTGCATCTCATTTTTCTATCCTCAGTCCAACAGTGTTTGGTGTTTCGTTCACGAAATTTTTGTTAAATTGAATTGAATGATCTTAATTCTCAGAACGCTTGGGAGATTTATTATTTCTATTTTACAGACGAAGAACACAAGATGCAAACGCTGAAGAATCTGCAGTCAAGCAACTAACCGGCAGAACTGGGACAGTAATCCATCACACCTTTTGATTTTAAACCATAGGTTTGCTGAAATTGTCCTCCATCCTCTTCGTTGATGTTTCACTGAGCCGCGTCTTCTTCAGGATATCAACTGAGTATTTTAAATTAAAGTGGGCAAAGCACAACCTCCGCTAGGCGCATGCGTCCCTTCCTTTTCCCACGGTAGGAAAAAAAAGACATCACCTCCTTTCCTTCCGCTTTGCACATCTTTTGGCCCGGGCGACTCGCCATCGCCCTTGGGGAGGTGTTCACTGGCCGAAGTGATGGCGACCGGGACCCCAGATTCGCAAGTGCGATTCGGTCAGTCCGTGAAGGGGCTTCTGACGGAGAAGGTGAACACCTGTGGTACTGACGTGATCGCTCTAACCAAGCAGGTTCTGAAGGGCTCCCGGAGCTCCGAGGTAAGCTAGGAGTGACCTCTCCGGGCCTAGCACCTTGGGAATCTCTTTTCTTCCTTGTCTGTGTGGAAGGAGGTGGGGTGGCCGCATTGCATCCTGGGAATTGTAGTCCGTGAACTAGCGGAGACGAGAGGAGAGCTCGTTCGCGGAGGGCGTGCTTTGCACTCTGAGGTGTGTCTCTGGACAGGACTTATGGTTCTACGAGCCGAGGAGGGAGCAGAGGGGAATGGGGTGGGGAAGAAACCAAAGGATAAGAATCGGTGCCTTAAAGCATACATTGCGCTAGGAGACGGATGAGATAGTGATTCTATCGAGTTCCTCATTTTTTTCTGAGTTGTCTTTAGTGAAGATCTGTCCCTTTTGGCCCCCAAATTCCGCGTGGTTTTGCCCTCAACATCCCAGATTCCTTTCAGACTTTATTTCTGCGCTGTCTTCCTTGCCGCTCTGGGGCCTTTCTCTAGTTGGGACGAGTGAGGGGCCTCTCTACTTTTGCTGTTCGCGGGCTTCTCACTGCGGTGGCCTCTCCTGTTGCGGAGCACAGGCTCTAGGGCGCGTGGGCTCAGTAGTTGTGGCGTGGGGGCCCAGTTGCCCTGCAGCATGTGGAATCCTCCCCGACCAGGGATCCAACTGGCCTCCCCTGCATTGCAAGGCGGATTCTTAACCACTGGACCACCAGGGAAGCCCCCTTCAAGACTCTTCTATATCGTGTGTCCACAGATTCATTCTTTTCTGACTTGTCTTTCTGGTCACGTTTTTGGTTTTCTGTTAGCTTTCTCCTTTGCCGTGATTTTCCTCTCATCATCCTCTGGCTAGTTCCATGAATGGGATTGTTTGATGGCTTTTCACACCAGCAAGCTTTATATGTGTACGCTTTCTCCTAAAAGAGACCTATCCATTGTACCTTGAGAATTCAACCAAGTGAAATGAAACTATATGTCCACACAAAGACTTGTATGTGTTCATAAACATTTATCCAAAATAGCACCGAATTGGAAGCACTCCAAATGCCCATATGGCAGGTGATTGGACCAACAAAATAGGTCTAATGACCCAGCTTTTCAGCTTCTAGGTTTTTACCCAGGAGAAAGGAAAACATGTCCATCGTTTTGTTACAGAGACCAGCCATGCACATGGTGTATCATGTAAGATGTCCAGGTTTGGATTCTTTAAAATGGAAGATATCTTAAATATGCTTGCAGAATAATCTGGGGACAGAGTCTTTAGGTTTCTATAATTTCTCCTGTAGACCATTGTCTTGCTCATAATTAATCCAATAGCAGTGTATCTTAGCTACTCATTTTCAACAAGTATATTTGATTTTATAGAAATAGCAACTCTTTCTCCCCCACTCTTCTTTTCCTCATATTTCATCATTATTCCATTAAGTTATATAGTTCCTTTAGCAAGCATGATATGTCTGCAAGTCTTCACCTTCATATATGAATGTTCAAAGTATTAGTTTAGGGTCTGGTAGAATTATCTTTACAAAATTAGCTTTTACCTTATGTCCTTAGTTTCTATTGATAGTGACATCTATTTCTGCTTTATTGACTATGCCAAAGCCTTTGACTGGTGTGGATCACAATAAACTGTGGAAAATTATGAAAGAGATGGGAATACCAGACCACCTGATCTACCTCTTGAGAAATTTGTGTGCAGGTCAGGAAGCAACAGTTAGAGCTGGACATGGAACAACAGACTGGTTCCAAATAGGAAAAGGAGTACGTCAAGGCTGTATATTGTCACCCTGCTTATTTAACTTCTATGCAGAGTACATCATGAGAAATGCTGGGCTGGAAGAAACACAAACTGGAATCAAGATTGCCGGGAGAAATATCAATAGCCTCAGATATGCAGATGACACCACCCTTATGGCACAAAGTGAAGAGGAACTCAAAAGCCTCTTGATGAAAGTGAAAGTGGACAGTGAAAAAGTTGGCCTAAAGCTCAACATTCAGAAAACGAAGATCATGGCATCCGGTCCCACCACTTCATGGGAAATAGATGGGGAAACAGTGGAAACAGTGGCAGACTTTATTTTTCTGGGCTCTAAAATCACTACAGATGGTGACTGCAGCCATGAAATTAAAAGACGCTTACTCCTTGGAAGGAAGGTTATGACCAACCTAGATAGCATGTTCAAAAGCAGAGACATTACTTTGCCAACAAAGGTTCGTCTAGTCAAGGCTATGGTTTTTCCTGTGGTCATGTATGGATGTGAGAGTTGGACTGTGAAGAAGGCTGAGCGCTGAAGAATTGATGCTTTTGAACTGTGGTGTTGGAGAAGACTCTTGAGAGTCCCTTGGACTGCAAGGAGATCTAACCAGTGCATTCTGAAGGAGATCAGCCCTGGGATTTCTTTGGAAGGAATGATGCTCAAGCTGAAACTCCAGTACTTTGGCCACCTCATGCGAAGAGTTGACTCATTGGAAAAGACTGTGATGCTGGGAGGGATTGGGGGCAGGAGGAGAAGGGGACAACAGAGGATGAGATGGCTGGATGGCATCACTGACTTGATAGACGTGAGTCTGAGTGAACTCCGGGAGTTGGTGATGGACAGGGAGGCCTGGCGTGCTGCGATTCATGGGGTCGCAAAGAGTCGGACACGACTGAGCGACTGATCTGATCTGATCTGATAAGAAACAACTGTATAAAAAATGTGTTTACCGTAACACTATTGTTGAAGTAATTGATCTGGTGATCCCAGATAGGCTTTGTATGAAGTTTCACATGGTATACTCATTTTAGGATCCAGAGGGCTTCCCAGGTTATTCAGTGGTAAAGAATCCGCCTGCTAGTGCAGGAGCTGTGAGTTCGATCCTTTGGGTTAGGAAGATCCCCTGGAGAAGAAAAAGGCAGCCCACTCCAATATTCTTACCTGGAAGAGCCCATGGACTGAGGAGCCTGACAGGCTATAGTCCACAGGATTGCAAAGAGCCAGACACAACTGAGCACACCCTCAGGCATCAGAGGAAAATCTACCTGTTTTAAAGAATTGTTGTGTCGCCTTTCACCAAATAAGAATTATGAAACTTACTGTGCTTCATGTTTTACCTTGGTAAACTACCAAGTTTTTACTAAAACTACCACAGTCAGTTTTAGTGGTAGACATATCTACTTCTCCTTTTCATGATTTTTTAGATTCTTTTTCTGTTATTTTTTTTAATGTGTGTGTTTTATGTAGCTTAATTCATAAATCTTCATAACCACTGATAAAGGAAGTGCTTTTCTTACAGAGAGGAGTTTCACTTGTCCAAGTTCATGCAGTAGCTGGGAAGGGGTAGTACTAGGATTCAAACCTAGGCAGGCTGGTTCTAAACCCACACTCTTGGATGCCACTTCTCATGGCCCCTAGCTGGATTAAGTGGTCAAAAAGCCACAGTACCAGTGTTGACTGCCCTGACGTGGCTTGCTGCTTCCGGTTCCAGCTCCTCCTGTATTTTTCGCAAGAGTTTCTTCTGTAGTAGATTTAGATAAGGTGCTCAGTAAGTGGTATGGATTGAGTTAAGCTGAAACCAGTCCAGTTTTCTGGGACGGAGTTGATACACTTCTCAAGCCGGAACTTTGTCTTTATTTTAAAAATTGGTTAATATTTTATTTATTTTTAAATTGGAATATACATCAGTTCAGTTCAGTTCAGTCGCTCAGTTGTGTCCAACTCTACGACCCCATGAATCGCAGCACGCCAGGCCTCCCTGTCCATCACCAACTCCCGGAGTTCACTCAGACTCAATGTCCATCGAGTCAGTGATACCATCCAGCCATCTCATCCTCTGTCATCCCCTTCTCCTCTTGCCTCCAATCCCTCCCAGCATCAGAGACTTTTCCAATGAGTCAACTCTTCGCATGAGGTGGCCAAAGTACTGGAGTTTCAGCTTGAGCATCATTCCTTCCAAAGAAATCCCAGGGCTGATCTCCTTCAGAATGGACTGGTTAGATCTCCTTGCAGTCCAAGGGACTCTCAAGAGTCTTCTCCAACACCACAGTTCAAAAGCATCAATTCTTCGGTGCTCAGCCTACTTCACAGTCCAACTCTCACATCCATACATGACCACAGGAAAAACCATAGCCTTGACTAGACGAACCTTTGTTGGCAAAGTAATGTCTCTGCTTTTGAACATGCTATCTAGGTTGGTCATAACCTTCCTTCCAAGGAGTAAGCGTCTTTTAATTTCATGGCTGCAGTCACCATCTGTAGTGATTTTAGAGCCCAGAAAAATAAAGTCTGCCACTGTTTCCACTGTTTCCCCATCTATTTCCCATGAAGTGGTGGGACCGGATGCCATGATCTTCGTTTTCTGAATGTTGAGCTTTAGGCCAACTTTTTCACTCTTCACTTTTACTTTCATCAAGAGGCTTTTGAGTTCCTCTTCACTTTGTGCCATAAGGGTGGTGTCATCTGCATATCTGAGGTTATTGATATTTCTCCCGGCAATCTTGATTCCAGTTTGTGTTTCTTCCAGCCCAGCGTTTCTCATGATGTACTCTGCATAGAAGTTAAATAAGCAGGGTGACAATATACAGCCTTGACGTACTCCTTTTCCTATTTGGATCCAGTCTTTGTTCCATGTCCAGTTCTAACTGTTGCTTCCTGACCTGCATACAGATCTCTCAAGAGGCAGATCAGGTGGTCTGGTATTCCCATCTCTTTCATAATTTTCCACAGTTTATTGTGATCCACACAGTCAAAGGCTTTGGCATAGTCAATAAAGCAGAAATAGATGTTTTTCTGGAACTCTCTTGCTTTTTCCATGATCCAGTGGATGTTGGCAATTTGATCTCTGGTTCCTCTGCCTTTTCTAAAACCAGCTTGAACATAAGGAAGTTCACGGTTCACATATTGCTGAAGCCTGGCATGGAGAATTTTGAGCATTACTTTACTAGTGTGTGAGATGAGTGCAATTGTGCGGTAGTTTGAGCATTCTTTGGCATTGCCTTTCTTTGGGATTGGAATGAAAACTGACCTTTTCCAGTCCTGTGGCCACTGCCGAGTTTTCCAAATTTGCTGGCATATTGAGTACAGCACTTTCACAGCATCATCTTTCAGGATTTGGAATAGCTCAACTGGGATTCCATCACCTCCACTAGCTTTGTTCGTGTGATGCTTTCTAAGGCCCACTTGACTTCACATTCCAGGATGTCTGGCTCTAGGTCAGTGATCACACCATCATGATTATCTGGGTCATGAAGATCTTTTTTGTACAGCTCTTCTGTGTATTCTTGCCATCTCTTCTTAATATCTTCTGCTTCTGTTAGGTCCATACCATTTCTGTCCTTTATCAAGCCCATCTTTGCATGAAATGTTCCTTTGGTATCTCTGATTTTCTTGAAGAGATCCCTAGTCTTTCCCATTCTGTTGTTTTCCTCTATTTCTTTGCATTGATCGCTGAAGAAGGCTTTCTTGTCTCTTCTTGCTATTCTTTGGAACTCTGCATTCAGATGCTTATATCTTTCCTTTTCTCCTTTGCCTTTCGCTTCTCTTCTTTTCACAGCTATTTGTAAGGCCTCCCCAGACAGCCATTTTGCTTTTTTGCATTTCTTTTCCATGGGGATGGTCTTGATCCCTGTCTCCTGTACAATGCCACGAATCTCATTCCATAGTAAGACGGTATGTGTTGCAAGAGGGCATCAGAGGGCAAACACACTGAAACCATACCCACAGAAAACTAGTCAATCTAATCACACTAGGACCACAGCATTGTCTAACTCAATGAAACTAAGCCATGCGCGTGGGGCAACCCATGATGGGCAGGTCATGGTGGAGAGATCTGACAGAATGTGGTCCACTGGAGAAGGGAATGGCAAACCACTTCAGTATTCTTGCCTTGAGAACCCCATGAACAGTATGAAAAGGCAAAATGATAGGATACTGAAAGAGAAACTCCTCAGGTCAGTAGGTGCCCAATATGCTACTGGAGATCAGTGGAGAAATAACTCCAGAAAGAATGAAGGGATGGAGCCAAAGCAAAAAGAATACCCAGCTGTGGATGTGACTGGTGATAGAAGCAAGGTCCGATGCTGTAAAGAGCAATATTGCATAGGAACCTGGAATGTCAGGTCCATGAATCAAGGCAAGTTGGAAGTGGTCAAACAAGAGATGGCAAGAGTGAATGTCGACATTCTAGGAATCAGTGAACTGAAATGGACTGGAATGGGTGAATTTAACTCACATGACCATTATATCTACTACTGCGGGCAGGAATCCCTCAGAAGAAATGGAGTAGCCATCATGGTCAACAAAAGAGTCCGAAATGCAGTACTTGGATGCAATCTCAAAAATGACAGAATGATCTCTCTTCGTTTCCAAGGCAAACCATTCAATATCGCAGTAATCCAAGTCTATGCCCCAACCAGTAATGCTGAAGAAGGTGAAGTTGAACGGTTCTATGAAGACCTACAAGACCTTTTAGAACTCACACCCAAAAAAGATGTCCTTTTCATTATAGGTGACTGGAATGCAAAAGTAGGAAGTCAAGAAACACCTGGAGTAACAGGCAAATTTGGCCTTGGAATACGGAATGAAGCAGGGCAAAGACTAATAGAGTTTTGCCAAGAAAATGCACTGGTCATAACAAACACCCTCTTCCAACAATACAAGAGAAGACTCTATACATGAACATCACCAGATGGTCAACACCGAAATCAGATTGATTATATTCTTCGAAATCAGATTGATTATATTCTTTGCAGCCAAAGATGGAGAAGCTCTATACAGTCAGCAAAAACAAGACCAGGAGCTGACTGTGGCTCAGACCAGGAACTCCTTATTGCCAAATTCAGACTGAAATTGAAGAAAGTAGGGAAAACCACTAGACCATTCGGGTATGATGTAAATCAAATCCCTTATGATTATACAGTGGAAGTTTTATACATAGTAGTGTATATATGCCAATCCCAGTCTCCCAATTCATCCCATCTCCACCTTCCTCCCTTGGTATCTTCATCTGTGTCTCTATTTGCTGAAATGGCAACCCACTCCAGTATTCTTGCCTGGAGAATCCCAGGGACAGAGGAGCCTGTTGGGTGCCGTCTATGGGGTCGCACAGAGTCGGACACGACTGACTCGACTTAGCAGCAGCAGCAGCAGCGTACTGACTTCGGGCTTCCCAGGTGGTGCCAGCTGTAAAGAACCTGCCTGCCAATGCAGGAGACGTAATGAGAGACATAAAGAGGGCTCGATCCCTGGGTTGAGAAGATCCCCTGGAGGAGGGCATGGCACCCCACTCCAGGATTCTTGCCTGGAGAATCCCACAGACAGAGGAGCCTGGCAGGCTATAGTCCACAGGGTCTCAAAGGGTTGGACATGACTGAAGCGACTTAGCACACACGCATGCATGCACACATACCAACTGTGTGTTTTTACTAGATCTCCTACATGACACTTACCATGTACCATACTGCATTTTTCTATAGTTACTTAGGACTTCCCTCATAGCTCAGTTGGTCAAGAATCCGCCTGCAATAAAGGAGACCCATGTTCAATTCCTGGGTTGGGAATATCCCCTGGAGAAAGAAATGGCAACCCACTCCAGTATTCTTGCCTGGGAAATCCCATGGACAGACGAGCCTGGCGGGCTACCGTACCTGGACTTGCAAGAGTCAGATACAACTTAGTGACAAAATCACCAACATAGTTACTTATGCATATTTTTGCCGTTTTCTTTACTAGGCCCTGAGGTTATGGGAGTATTACTGATGTTCAGTCCTTCTTAGCCCACAGAGCATTGCTTCCCTCTTCATCAGTCTCAACAAAGTTTTGTGTGACTATAAGACAAACTGGTGTTGTGATAAGTATGAGCAAGCCTGGGGGAAAATTCATAGAAATGTACAAAGATTCTATACTCAGATTGTTTTACAGGTGAGTTTCAGATGTTGTTCCACTTTAAGGAAACTGAAACTGGAGATCTTAGGTAATAGGTTATGTGCGTGGCTGGTTTATGCAAGCAAAAAATGCAGCAATGTCAATGATTATGTCTGTCATCATAGAAAAGGCCCTGGTCCTGCATGCCCACAGCCCTGACATTCCAGGTAATCGCAAGTCCCATCAGGTCTATCTTCTGAATAACTCTCAAGCCCTTTACCCTGCCTTTTTAAATTGTCACTTCTGTGGTTCGAATCACTCTCATTACTTTCCTAGAATACTGCTATGTTCTCCTAACCAATCTCTCTGCCTTTAGGCCTGCTCCCCCCCATCCCCCCCCCCCCCATCTAATCCATCTTGTTCACCACGTGCTAAAACAGTCAATCTAATCATGCCACTTTTTTGTGGCATTATACTTCTGAATTCTAAGCACCAGCCTTTAGGTCTTAGCTTAGAAGTCACTTCTTTGGGCTTCCCTGGTGGCTCAGTGGTAAAGAATCCACCTGCCAATGCAGGAGACATGGGTTCAATCTCTCGTCCAGGAAGATCCCATCTGCCATGGAGCAACTAAGCCTGTGGCTACAACTATTGAGCCTGAGCTCTAGAGCCTGGGAGATGCAGCTACTGAAGACTGTATGCCTAGAGCCTGTGCTCTGCAACAGGAGAAGCCACCACAATGAGAAGCCCACGCACCACAACTAGAGAGTAGCCCCTGCTCGCTGCAACTAGAGAAAGCCACATGTAGCAATGAAGATCCAGCACAGCCAAGAATAATAAATAAATAATGAAATCAGGAATTAAAAAAAAAAGTCACTTCTTTTCGGAAGCCTTCCCTGAGTGCCTACCCTGAACTGGCGTAGTCACCACTGCCCCCAAGCTCCCCTGACATCTGGTGCATCCCCCTCAGCACCTACCACAAGGTGTCATAGGACCTTTGTCCTCTCTAATCCCAGCCTGTGAGCCCTGAAAGGATGGGGGCTATGTCTCTTACTGGCTTATAAGCACTTAATATATATTTGTTGAATGAATGAGGAAGATACTATTAGAATCTTCAATTTGTTGGTCACAATCCCTTGTCTGTAGGAGTTTGGAGTTTGCCATTTAAAAGTGGCCACAGGGAGGAAACAGGAACTCTCCTACTTGGTGGGAATGCAAAATGGTATAATCTTAATAGGGAGGGTGATTTGGCAATATGTAGTTCTTGCCTGGAGAATCCCAGGGACAGGGGAGCCTGGTGGGCTGCCATCTATGGGGTCGCACAGAGTCAGACACGACTGAAGCGACTTAGCAGCAGCAGCAGCAAAATTAAAAGCCTCTGATCCAGCAATTAGAATCAAGATTCTGAGTCTATCCAGAGATGCCGGCAAAAAGATACAAAAAGATATGTAAGGTATTTTTTTAGCACTACTTATTAATATGATAGCAAAAGACAGGAAACAGCCCCAAAGTCTTTAGTAGAAGACTGGTTAAATAATCTTATGAGACATCTCTACAGTGGAGTGCTCGGCAGCCCTAAAAGAACAGGTGGAGATTCAATATTTATTGCTGTAGGTCTATCTCAGTATATATTATCAAGTGGACATGGCATGATGTGGAAGAGTGCATATGGTAGGGTACATTTTATGTAAGATGGGCAAAATATATACACATGTCCATTGTTTTATAAAGGAACAATGGAAAGATAAACCAAAAACTAACTTTAAAAATACGTATGCATAGAGGAGTGATACCAGGAGAGGAAGAGGCTGGATAGAAGGTCTTATTTTATTGTTTTGCCTTTAGAAGCACGTAAGATTTTACTAACTTTTGAAGTTAAAAAGAAAAATAAAAGTTGCTATAGGGAGAGAAGTCAGGAGGCTGGATCAGTGCTGGTTTCTTGTTAATTGGAAGTCATCTGACCCAGGGGAACAGGAAAGATTGGTAGACACACGTAACAGGAGCTGCCTTTCATGGCTGGACTTCGTGTCTGCCGTGAACAGGGTGCCTCAGGAAGCAGAACACCTCTGTTGATCTCTTCTTGCTGCTCAGTGTAGAGTCAGATCTGCTGACCACAGGCCACCCAGCTGAAACAGAGCTCACTCAGCCTCTCTCTCTCTCTTTCTCTCTCTGCCACAGGGCCCAGCTATCAATGAATTCATTAAAATCCGCTGCCACCTTCCTCCATTCTTTTCTCTTCCCCAGCTCCATCTAACCATTCTTCACATGGTACTTTCCCACTTTGAATCCCAGACTTCCTCCCAGGTCTTTCCCCTGCGCCCTACTCCCCTCCCCACCCCCTACATCTGTGTTTCTCGTTCCATTTCTGAACAGTTACATCCCTTTGTCCTTTAAAGCCCCATCCTAACTCTTGCCCTCTCCCTCCCCCCAAACAACTCCAAATCTTAAATTTGCCTTAGAGAGTCAGAAGTTAGGTTCTCGCTGGGCTTGTGGAGCCAAAGTTTTTTTTCGCAGACTTTTCCTCTCGGCGCTTGATGAGTAAGCTCAGCATTCTGGAGGACTTGGGGCAGTGGCCTTTGGAACAGATGTCGAGCCCATGCCAGCACTGCCATAGTGACAATGAAATGGATTTTCAACATGAACAAATGGGGAATTATCCTCCTTTACATTCGGAGGGTTTGTATTTGTATGGGGTGGCAGAGTAGGGGGAGGTGAGAGGGCCCTGGGAGAACAGCTGCAGAGAGAAGATTACAGGAAGTTTGGAAATTTTTGATTATTACCATTTTATTTTTGTCTTCCAGCTGCTAGGTCAGGCAGCTCGAAACATGGTACTCCAGGAAGATGCCATTTTACACTCAGAAGATGTAAGAAACAATTTCTGTTACGATTTGAGTTTTATGTGCACAGTTTTTGTGGCTTCAGGGAAGTGGAATGCTCTATTTCTCTCTCTCTTTTTTTTAATGCAGAGTTTAAGAAAAATGGCAATAATAACAACTCATCTTCAGTACCAGTGAGTATGCGCTCTCCAGTGCCTGCTGTACTCGCTACACAGTCACTCTCTGCAGGCTGCTTCTTGTGGCCTTTATGCTTTTGCTTATTTTCCTGAAGGCGGGAACCAGGAGTAAAGTGTCAGGAGGGTGGTGGGAGTGGGTGGGGAGGGGGTTAGTCAAGGATATATTCCCTCTGGAATAGATGCCTGAGACTGCAGAAGTTGGTGTACAGGGTGCGATCAGAGTGGCAATCACCTTTGTGAACCTCGCTCATATTTTGGGAGCTTCTTAGAGGGAGAGACTGCAAACCCCATAAGGCCAGGGCCCATCCAGGACCACACACATGCATAGCCCTTGGCACTTGGTGGACACTTAAGTGGTATTTGTCAACTGTCTGTGCCTGAGGGCTTTCCCAGAGTGGCTGCACCTTCCCTGGGGAATGGAGTACATCAGTGACCTTTATCTTACATTCCCACGTGCGTGCTAAGTCGCTTCAATTGTGTCACCTCAATGTATCTGACTCTTTGCAGTGCTTTGGACTATAGCCCTCCAGGCTCCTCTGTCCATGGGATTCTCCAGGCAAGAATACTGGAATAGATTGGCATGAGCCCTAACTACGTATAAATCATCCAGCAGATTCTGAAATATAGAGACTCCCTTCTCCATTATAGTTTTGGACAAAATTACAATTTAATTAACTTTTCATCTTACTTCATTTTGCTTTTTATTTTATGCAGTTGATATTACACTTAGGTACCTATTGGAAATATCTGACTGGGAATTTAACTCTTGATATTTAAATAGCTAAAACATTCATTTTGGGGGTATGTACCTATCAGGTATGTGACCCTTCAGCTCCACGTACCCAAACTGAATTTGAGCCATCCTTATAGTCAGTTGGACCATGTCCCTCACTCTGATAGAGTTTTATTACATCTTTAGGTGTAAAATCCATCTTTTCAGCAACTCTGTGCTCAGATAGTGAAGAGGGATTCAATAGCACAATCTTAGGATAGGATGGACAGAAATAGAAAATGTGACAAGCTGGAAATTTGTCCTTCCTGTGTATATATCTGATCATAGATAACTTCTTCTAGGTTGCTACATTTTCTTATGTTTATTTTTCTCTTTCCTTCTCTGATTTAGGCAAGAAGCTATTCAGAAGAAGTAAGTAACCCCAAAGGTAGAGGAGTAGGGGGCCAACTAACTGTAGCAAGCTGGGGGGAATTACACTGCTGGGCCTAGGATTAGTATGAAGCCATGGTTGACATAGACCCTTAAATTGATTTAGGTTCTAGGATAGCTCACTGAAAATATAAAGAATATCTCAGAGGCGTGCAGTAAGTCAATTCACTTCTAGCACAGGCTTTCTAAAAGTTATAGGGTGTAGGGAGCCAACCTTCAGGAGTAGACAACTTTTTACATTGGTAATATTTGTTAAGTAGAGTAAATGTGCTGTAGTCATTGAACAGACTTGTATGTTTGTATGTGTGTATTTTTTTTAAGTGGACTAAATCAGTCCCTTGCAATATTGTTTATATAATAATTGGCTTTACAGATCTTTTCTTCATATTTTAAACATGTCTGGTCCCCCCCGCCAGTGGACCAATATAAATTTTTGATTTAGCTTCAGCAGAACTATGCATATATATTTTGTGCAAATACTCTGTGCAAATCATTTGCACAATGAAATGCCTTTTTTTTTTCCCACATCAGTTGATTTTTTTTTTTCAGTATCTAGTTCTCCATTTTTCTAGGGAGAACATATGATATTGTACTTTCAGGGATAGTAAACTGTTACAAACAAAGAATATAGAGAAATATACCCCTATCTCTGCACCCAGTCATGAATCTGACCCCATTAATAGCCCCCACATGTAAAGCCAAAAGAAAATATGATTGCATAGAGGAGTTGCTATGATGACAAGATGCCCATTGTAGATGAACTTTTTTCTCTATCCTAATTTATAGTGTTGAGCAGTCTTCAAATCTACAGGACCAGTTGAATCATCTATTGAAATAGAACGAGTTAGAAGAGGGCAAAAGCACTTCTTTGCCTGACCCTGAGGAGGAAGTATCTTACATACCATGTGCTATGGGTTTGATTTTCCATTTTCTTCTCCAAAAGTTAAGTTAGAAAAGATCTGTGATGATGAACAGTTTCTCCTGAAAGGAAATTAGATGACTAAATTTTAGAAGCACTTCTTAAATCAAACCAACCCATGTTCTTAATGAATTTTTAAGTTGTTCTGTTAGTTTGATATTAAAACAAAATTAAAAGATGTCTTAGTTTTTCCCACAGAATTTTAATATGTCAAAAGCCATGTTGTCTAAATGTGTTTCTTAAGCAAATACTGAGTAGTGTTTTAAATTCAGACTTAGAGATTCTACTGTGAATTTATAAGAATCATTAATATTTTTTAAAGACTTTTTTTTTCTTTTAATCATACTTTCAGGAAATATTTTAATTTCATGGTCACAGAATGATGATTAGGTAATACCGGTTGTTTTCTTTTCTAGTAACTAAGAAGAGATACTTATTTTATTTGTTGGAGCAAATTCCTTCATGAAAATTAGGCAAATGGTATCATATCTGGCCAGCTGTAACTTCCTGCCTTGACCTTCATTCCTAGGGTTTCTTTGTTGTTGTGACTCTTGATTAAGTGGCCTTGGGTTCATTTTGTAATTTTGCTAGTCGTCAGCAAATTCAGTTGTATGAC
Source organism: Bubalus bubalis (assembly GCF_019923935.1). Taxonomy (NCBI): domain Eukaryota; kingdom Metazoa; phylum Chordata; class Mammalia; order Artiodactyla; family Bovidae; genus Bubalus; species Bubalus bubalis. Next base: position 23,678,622 of record NC_059179.1, read on the forward strand.
ATTATTGCCAAGTGAGAATGCAGCTAAATTACCAAGATTGAAGTATAAGCTTGTGCCATGTAGAAAACCTTATGTTTGTAGACATATACCCGTGTTCACTGAATTTATCTTATTAAATGTCATTGCCTTTGTTCTCAAGTCTGAATGTCTATGCTTTGTTTGAATTTAAAATGGGACTCTAACCTGGTTTAGCTCCATTCTTAATTCACTAAAGTATTGGGAGAAAGCTGACTTAAGAAAATCGTGTTTTTACTGAAAGAAGAAAAGCAAATGTGAGTCCAGTTTAATTCATATGCTCTATCATCAAGTTGACTAATCATGTTAGATTATACATAGATTCCTCATTTTATATATATGCACATTAACTTAAAGTAAAAAATAGGTATGAAGGGATTCACTTATGTATTCATTCTATAAACATTTATTACAATTATTAAATGTAAACAGGCTCAATTTACCTTAAAAAGAATGGTTGCAAACTTACATCAATTGTCATATTATGAGTAAAACATCTGAAATATTATCTGCGGATGTTACCATCAGTTTCTATTTAGCATTTCGCTGTAAGCCACACCTGGTGCAGAAATTAAAATTAAATGTAACTATTAGCAATGAAGAGACAAAATTGTTATCATATAGTAAAATTATCTTCTTAGAAAATCCAAGGACTGATTTTTTTTTTAAGTCACCAGTTTAGAAAACAAAGTTTAACCATCCAAATATACACAAAGCAAAGAAATATTTAAGATGAAAAAAATTAACATATGCTGGAACAAATATTAAAGAAGCAGTAATTGCTTAGGCTTCCCAGGTGGCTCAAGTGGTAAAGAATCTGCCTGCCAATGCAGGAGACGCAGTTTGGATCCCTGGAGGGGGAAGATCGCCTGGTTGAGGAAATGCTTATTCCTGTATTCTTGCCTGGAAAATCCCATGGACAGAGGAGGCAGGCAGGTTATAGTCCATGGGGTCTCAAAGAGCAGGACACAACTTAGCGACTGAACACATACACACTATTGTTTATGTTGTATCTGATAAAATAAATTTTACAACTTAATTTTCACAATTAAAATGAAAGATGAAATTTACATTAAATAATGAAACCCTAGTTTGTTGTTGTTGTTCAGTCAGTCATGTTGGACTCTTTGTGACCCCATGGACTGCAGTATGCCCGGCTTCCCTGTCCTTCACCATCTCCCAGAGCTTGCTCAAACTCATGTCCATTGAGTCAGTGATGCCATCCAACCATCTCCTACTCAGTCATCCCCTTCTCCTCCTGCCTTCAATCTTTCTTAGCATCAGAGTCTTTTCTAATGAATCAGTTCTTTGCATCAGGTGGCCAAAGTATTGGAGCCTCAGCATCAATTCTTCTAGTGAATATTCAGGATTGATTTCCTTTAGGATTGACTGGTTTGATCTCCTTGCAGTCCAAGGCACTCTCAAGAGTCTTCTCCAACAAAGAACATAATGCCAAAATACATGAAAGAAAAGTAGACAATACGAGAATAGGCAGAAATGTATACATAATTTAATAGTTTGTTTCTTATAGAAATAGGTTATATAGAATTAAATGGCGATCAAACATATGGAGACAAAAGATATTTCTTTAAAATAACATCTGGGTTATAGAGGATATGTTGGAGGATAATTTCAAAATAATGAAAATTCAAATTTTATGCAAGTGAATTTATGCGATGACACCCAAGCAGTACTATAAAAGAAAAAAGTCATATTTTAAAGTCATACCGACTCAATGGACATGAGTTTGAACAAACTCTGGGAGAAGGTGAAAGACAGGGAAGCCCTCTATATTAGGGATAAAATAGAAATAAATGCCCCCCCCACCCTCCGCCAACCCAAGGGGTTTGTGGTTAGAATTTAGAAAGAGAGCAAAAGAAATCAAAGTAGAATAAGAAAACCAGGCATGTGTTACAAAAGTTTGAAAAATATATGAAACCATTAATTAGTTCTTATAGATTAAACTGGTAAAATGTTGGCTCAGTCATAAAAGTGTAAATTTGTAATTAAACAGGAGATATATAAATCAGTTAGATTTGAAAAGAATTATCAGTTTGATTCCGTATAGACTGAGGTATGGGTTTTCCAGTAGTCGTGTGTGGTTGTGAGAATTGGACCATAAAGAAGGCTGAGCACCAAAGAATTGATGCTTTCTAATTGGGGTGCTGGAGAAGACTCTTGAGACTCCCTTGGACTGCAAGGACATCTAACCAGTCAATCCTAAAGGAAATCAACCCTGAGCTGAAGCTCCAGTACTTTGGCCACCTGATGCAAAAAGCTGATTCATTGGAAAAGACCCTGATGCTGGGAATGACTGAGGGCAGGAGGAAAAGGAACAAAGAGGATGAGATGGTTGGATAGCCTCACCGACTCAATGGACATGAGTTTGAGCAAACTCTGGGAGAAAGTGAAGGACAGGGAAGCCTGGTGCATTGCAGTCCATGGGGTTGCAAAGAGTCAGACACAACTTAGTGACTGAACAACAACAAATCAGTTTGATGCTGAAAATTTAATTATTAGTATCAAAATGTCTGGCTCATTATAAAGACATAGTATCATAAAACCGACATTTAAAAAAGAGTATGTCCCATCTGGTTATGAGAAATAATCCATAACTTGTCAAAAATAACCAGTTAAAATGTCATCTGTTTGTAATGGCTATCCTGAGACTTTTCCAGAGTATCAAAGAACAAATCATTTCCATATGCTCCCAAAGTATAGAAAATGATAGCAAGATACCCAGTTCCTTTGCTGAAGTAAATGTAATTTTCATGAAAAAAAAATAAATTGAGATAACATATAGGTATTTAGGAGATACTTATTTATGAATATAGAGGCAAAAATCCTAATAAAATCTCTGAAAAATCAAATAGAGAAATATTTAGAAGAGTTGCCAAAATAATTCCAGAATTACAAAGTTGATATAACAGCTGCAAAATACATTAGATTACCAGGAAACAATAAAAATTATACATCACTGTAATAAGCACCAAAAGGGGATTAGAAAAAATTCAACTTCTATTTCCAATTAAAACTTAAAAAAACTCTCTAAAAGTATGTTTTAGAGGAAAGTATCATAGGACTCCAGAATATTATAGCTGTATGAGGCCTCACAAATGATTAAATTTTGGCCCCATGTTTAACAGATGAAAACACATAGGCAGGGAGATGAAGTGACTTATCCAAAGTCTCTGAGCTTGGTAGTCTTGACTGCTAGTCTAGCTTGCTATTATCTGTTACTTTTCTTTTAAATTGAGACAAGGGTATGTGTGTGTGCTCAATAGTGGCTCTTTGTGGCTCCATTGACTGTAGCCCCCCAGACTCCTTTGTCCATGGAATTTTCCAGCAAGAATACTGGAGTGGGTTGCTGTTTCCTCCTCCAGGGGATCTTCTCGATCTGGGGATTGAACCCATGTTTCTTGTATCTCCTGCACTGGCAGGCGGATTCTTTACCACTGCACCACCTGGGAAGCCCCAGAAACAAGGATGCTTCCTGTCATTTCTAGTATTTAGCATCATACAAAGGAAAGATTTTTGGAACTGAATTTTAACCCATTTACCCCTGCTGCTTCATGTCTGGTAGGTAAACAACCGGTTGGTATTTCTATTAATAGCTTCTGTTTAAATGCTTCTAATGTTTGGAGAATCTTTTACTTGGGGATGCTGGCCATTTTGGAAGCTCTACTTGAAAGGTGGCTCTGTGTATTGAACCAAAATCTGGCTTTCTGGACCATGCTGGAATTGTCAGACCAGTAACTTACAAGGTTAGATGTGTGGAGTTCTACACAAGGCCATCCTTGGAGGTAAGGAAAGAAAACATGAAAATATCTGTGTACGTTTATGTTTTATTTTTAAAAGAGAAAATTAGGGACTTTCCTGGTGGTCCAGTGGCTAGGGCTCTGTGCTCCCAGTGTCGGGGGCCTGGGTTCGATCCCTGGTCAGGGAACTGGATCTCACATGTAGCAACTAAAAGGGTCCTGCACAGCACAAGAAGGACCCACGTGCTGCAACTGGGATCCAGCTCAGCCAAATAAATAAATAAATAAATATTAAAAAAGAGAAAATTCGCTTTTGCTAATATTTTAAATATGGCTTGATTTGAGAGCTCTACCTCAGTCTGCCTAGCACGTGCACCATTCAGGAGGAGCGCTGGTGGTAGTGGTGGTGATGTAGTCACTAAGTCGTGTCCGACTCTTACAACCCCGTGGACTAGAGCCTGCCAGGCTCCTCTGTCCACGGCATTCTCTAGGTAAGAATACTGGAGTGGGTTGCCATTTCCTTCTCTAAGGAGTGATACTAAAAACAAAAAAATTCTGTGACTGAGGCCCTGACCAATCAGGATGAGTGACGTTCACAAGCCATCTGGTCCAAAACCAGCCCTGCACACTAGATACTTCAGGGAAAACTGGGAATAACCCAGTGTAAGTTGATGGTGGTTTGTTTAATTGTAGCATATCTGTGTGTGGTTAAGCGGATTTAAGGCTTATCAAATGGTTCTTGTGAATAACCGCAAATTGAAGATAATATAATAAAACAAGCACAAGTGGACAAGTAGAAAATGATAAATTTCTTTCCTTAACCTCCCACTCATCTGTCCTTTCGAGATAAAGTTACCATTTTAACAATGAGTGAGAAAGTGACTACTTTTCTAAACGAACTAATTTTAAATGGAGAGAGTGTTTTTAAAAACTTAATATTTAGAAGTTCAGTTCCGTTTAGTCTCTCAGTCGTATCTGACTCTGTGAACCCATAGACTGCAGCATGCCAGGCTTCCCTGTCCATCACCAACTCCCGGAGCTTGCTCAAACTCATGTCCATCGAGTCGGTGATGCCATCCAACCATCTCATCCTCTGTCGTCCCCTTCTCCTGCCTTCAATCTTTCCCAGTATCAGGGTCTTTTCAAATGCGTCAGCTCTTTGCATCAGGTGGCCAAAGTATTAGAGTTTCAGCTTCAGCATCAGTCCTTCCAATGAATATTCAGGGTTGATTTCTTTTAGGATTGACTGGTTTGATCTCCTTGCAGTCCAAGGACTTGCAGTTCCATATTCAGGAGTGTTTTCACCATTAAATGATTGCCCAAAACTAGGTATCTATAAAAATTTACTTTTTAAAAAACTCATTTTTACATATTTAATAGTTAGAAATATTCTGGCCTATAAGAATATTCCAACAAGCATCATTTCCATGGGTTTAGTTTGTTAAAAATACAAAAATACAACAACTTCCTCTTAATATTTAAAAACTAACTGACATCTGGGAAAATTGTTATCAGATGAGATTGAAAAGTAAGTAAAATTTGGTAAATTTTCCGTTCAGATATCCTTTTAATTGAAACCCCGTATCTCCTTACTATCCTAATGAATAGGAATTCTTGTTGTTACCACAAAATAAAATGTATTAGTGGAGGAAAAACTAAATTAAAAAAAAATTTCTGCAAGATGAGATGACAATACCTAGAAAACAAGTGAATTGTTTTAACCTCTAGTAACAATACTAGAGGTTAAAAATGAACCTAGCAAAGTTGCTTTCCTAAATACCATTCAATGTAGACTGTGAACAACTACATAATGTGTGAGTCTATTGCTGTGACATTCTGGGAAAGTTGGGACAACAGATCTATGGTTTAGAAGCTGGAGGTGGGGAGATTTACTATACAAAGAGGAACGAAGAAACTTTTGGGTGAGAGAGTCTCGATTATAGTGATGTGCTCTTTGTTAGACGTCACAAAACTGTACACTTTATAAAAAAAGGTGAATGTTACTGAATGTAAATTATATCTCAATACACTTGACTTTAAAAACTAGATTGAGAAAAGGTGATTTCATTCCCTAAAGAGGCAAAAATCAATGTATGTATGGATGTTAATATGAGCGTTATAAAATGAAAATTACAGTCGAGCAGTAAAGGAAGATACTAATTAACAGTAATTGCCTTTTCCTGGTTGGAAAGACCGAAAGCCAAGCTGACATTAGGCCCAGTAGGGCCAGAGCAGCACGTGGGGACACGTGGTCCCTCCTACTGCACAGGTGGGTTCCTGCCCCGGGGCGGGGGCGGGGACTCAGGCCTGCCTGTCTGGGGGTGGGGCCTCGGGAGCGCTGGGCTTTGAGAGAGGTCTGCGGGTGCTCAAGCCCTGGAGTCCGGAGACGGTGGAGACAGTGAGTGTGGTCCTTCTCCTCTCCGCCCGCCCCCAGACCAGGCCCTGTGCCCGAAACTCTGCTCCCTCTACCTCCCACAGTCGCCCCCAGCAGGGAGCTCCGGCTCTAGGCCACCCCTCTGCCCCGGGGCTCCCCCACCTCCACGCTGGGCTCAGCGCCCTGGCTTTTCAGCTGCCTTTTCTCCCTCCCGGCAGTGGCCACCCCGCGCGACGCTGAGATCCGGAAGGACGTGCAGGTGCCAGCAGCAGGGCCAGTGGTTGCGGTGGAGCTTCGGCTGAGTGCAGACTTTAGGCCTTTGGAAGCCCGGCCTGGCCCGCCAGGATTCCTGGGGTGGGGGCAGGGCCACTTCCGGGCTTGGAGCTTTACAGGGAGCAAAGGCCGGCCAGGCCTCAGTGGGTTGGAGTGGGGTTGGTGGGGTGCAGGGGGCCTTACCCCAGTGGACACCAGCTCTTCTTTCCCCACCCCTCACCCCACCTTTGGCCCCTGGGTCAGACCTACTATGGGCAGGTGCTGAAGAAATCAGCAGACTTGCAGACCAATGCCTGTGTCACTGCAGCCAGGCCGGTCCCCCAGCACATCCGGGAAGCCCTGCAGAATGTACACGAGGAAGTATCCTTGAGGTAAAGTGCTCTGTGCTGCCTCCATGAAGACCCCAGACAGCAGCTTTCTCAAAAGATAGTGATGCCAGGTCACTAGAATTAACCTGCCTCCTCCAGTCCATGGGGCTTGCCTTATCTGTCATAAAATCGGTAAAGCTCGCACTGATTATCTTACTGCTCTGTTGAAGAACATCCAGTGACACCCCCTCACCTCCCAGCTCCAAACACCCCCCCCCCACCAACCCCCACAACGCACAACCCTTTACTCACAGGATACATTCACACTCCTTTGACCTGACATTCCAACCTGTTCAGTTTGGCCCTACCTTCCTAACCAGTCTTGGCTCCCTCCAATGCCCTGGACTACTCTAGGCCGACCTTTCCTTTCCTCTTACCATCAACACAGCCAAGATGATTTCTGCCTGCCCGGCGTGCTGTTATCAATCTGGAATGCTTTCTGAATCCCGCCTGTCCAACACCTCACTGATGTCCTACCTACTTTGCCAAGCTGTCGTCAGTCCTTGAGCACTGCTTCCCTAAACCACTATAGCACTTACTTCCTGTGCCACTGTTTTTCAGTAAATCATAGAAAATGTTCTCTGTGTTTGTGTTTTACCTCCCCCATTAAATACACTTGTCTTACCTTTCTTCTTCAGTAATGAGCTTGTCCTGGACCTGCATTAGATGCTCAGTTAGTGCCTAACAAATATTTTAGTTGGTTTATTTGTTACTACCTGGAATGGTGCCCATCAATTCAATGGTAACAAAGCAGTGATAGTCAGCCTTCATGGAGCTTCCAGTGTATTGGGGGAGACTAAACACCAGAAGAGAAATTGAATGAGTGATGGAAGGAAAGGAGGGAGGGAAGGAGGAAGGATTTATAAGATTTAGTGGTTCCATGTCTTCTAGTTTCTAGAGGGAAAATAATAGACAACGTGTATATATTTTCTATTTTCCAGGTATTATGGCTGTGGTCTGGTCATCCCTGAGTGTCTGGAAAACTGCTGGATTTTGGACCTGGGTAGTGGAAGTGGCAGAGATTGCTATGCTCTTAGTCAGCTGGTTGGTGAGAAGGGACATGTCACTGGAATAGACATGACAGAAGGTCAGGTGAGGCGATTTCAGGGATACTGCTGCTGCTAAGTCGCTTCAGTCGTGTCCGATCTGTGTGACCCGAGACGGCAGCCCTCCAGGCTCCCCCGTCCCTGGGATTCTCCAGGCAAGAACACTGGAGTGGGTTGCCATTTTTAGAGATGAAGTTGTTTCCTTGTTATGTGTCAAGGATAATTTAAGAGAGATGCTAAATGCAATGCTCATTTCTGCCATTATTGCTTCCTGACTTGGAAGCTGAGAACTTTGAGGTTTAGGGGCCTCTCTGGGAGAAGGGAGTCAGAGGTTTGATCTGATATAGGAGTTTCATGATGTCTGAATGGAGTTTGATCTTTTCCTTCTTTCTACCATTTATCCTGAAAGATTTTCTTCATTCAAATAAAACCCATGTATTAGACAGGGGGTTTATGCTTCATTGAATTGTCCTATGTTGTAGTAAATTCTCCTTGCCCAGATGAACCTTGTTTACTTACTTAAAATAGTCTGGGGGGAGTATATTCCATTAGTAATAGGAAATGTTAGGAAAATATTAGTGCATTCAAAAATGTTGATTATCAAATCTATTTTTTTCCTTCCTGTAGGTGGAAGTAGCTAACAAGTACATTGAATATCACATGGAAAAATATGGGTTCCAGGCACCCAATGTGACTTTTATTCATGGCTACATAGAAAAGTTGGAAGAGGCTGGAATCAAGAATGAGAGTTATGATATTGTTATGTAGGTCTGCATCCTTACTGTTGTGAATATAGTCCATTTATGATTGAACACACAAACATCACCACTTTTTGTTGAATGGATTCTCATTTAGGGGCTTAAAGTAAACTTAGGCTGGCTTAACAAAAGGATGGAGCTAGCCTGAAGCACTTGTAGTCCACTAGCCACCTAACACACTAGCCTAAGAGAGAACAGATTTTAAGCTGAACCGTGGTTTATGAATGTGCCCAAAAGACCAGCAAGACTCCTGAGTCTGCTTGTATAATGTACATTGATCTGTTATTTTTAATATTATTTTCATGGGAAATGATAAGATTCTGTGTTTCTGTTTTTCCTCCGAGTTGTCAAATCATGCCCAAGTGACAGCCTTAATAAAGCTGCCTTTGAGGAGCTCAACCTATTTACATGTGGTGTAAGAAATGCCTTGAACAGTAGGCGTCTGGTCCCAGATCATTTTGTTGCATGGCCAACATCATGCCTCAGAATTTTTTCTGCACACTTAAACTTGCTAACAGTTTATTGAGATTCTAAACATTCTATCGCCCTTATCTTGGGACAGAGTTGAGTGTGAGGAAGAGAGGAGGGAGGTGGGAAAAATGGTGTAGCTTTGAGAAAATGGTGGGAACCACCTTTAGGGACTAAAAGGATTTGAGGGTGTCTTAGTAGTCTGAAGGTGTGCTTGACATTCTCTCTGTTCTTTTTTAGATCCAATTGTGCCATTAACCTTGTACCTGATAAACAGCGAGTGCTGCAGGAGGTATATCGAGTGTTAAAGGTGAGGAGAAGAGGGAGACAGGCTGTCTTTGAACATCAGTGAGAACACATGGAATCTGTCCTGTCCTTGTCCCCTTGAGCTGAGAGCTCCAACTCTTAATTTATCCATTAAATTAGAAAGAGTGGCAAAAAGGGGGTGACTGGAATACCTGAGATATGAATTTATTTCCCTCTCAGGTTGCAAAAGGTGATAAATCTGAGAGTCACGATTGAGATTGAATATGTTAAAATTTGCTTTTTTGACTGTTTTTCCTCCTTGCTTCTGTAGAGGAGCCTAGAATAGCATCTGCAGAGCTGCGGGGACCTTTGGACTGACTCCTAAGGTTATTTTGAATATGCTCTCCTAGCATGGACAGTGTTTCTCAGTGCTCCTTATTTTGTACCCATCAGTATTCCATTATCTTTGGGAAGTTACAGAAGGTGAATCTTTTACACTAACTACTGTCTTAAAGGAAAATTTGCAGGCACTCCACACCCTCTATATGTATCATGAGATGTGTATCTTCATGATAGAAGATTCTGAGATTCTTGGTTTATATTACTGTTACAGAGATCAGGGGCTTTTGTCTGCAATTCAGGAGACCCAGGTTTAAACGATCCCTGGGTTGGGAAGATCCCCTGGAAAAGGGAATGGATACCCAATTCAGTATTCTTGCCTGGAGAATTCCATGGGCGGAGGAGTCTGGCAGGCTACAATCCATGGGGTTGAAAAGAGTTGGACACTATGCAGAAATGATTTAACAGTGTCTTAATTAGTATGCCATTATATAGACCAGTTCATTACTTTCACCAGGGTGTACTTGTAGAAGGTAGAGACATTACTGTAGAATCTAGACCTCCATGCTCTTGAAATTAGCTAAATAAAATCTTAAAATTCCTGATAACTCATATGCCTGAAATTTTAAGGACGTTTTAAAAAGATAATGTGTTATTACAAAAATAAATAACAGTGTTACAAAAGTTATATAATTTTTAAGGAAGGAGACTTTATGAGTACCGTTTACGTCTGTTCTGTGAAAGCCTGGTCTGCTTTGCTTCAGATTGATTAAGTTTGTAAAGTTATTTTATTAGCTATTAGCTGACCAATCCCAAAGAAAGGCAGTGCCAAAGAATGCTCAAACTACCGCTCAACTGCACTCATCTCACATGCTAGTAAAGTAATTAATGCTCAAAATTCTCCATGCCAGGCTTCAGCAATACGTGAACCGTGAACTTCCTGATGTTCAAGCTGGTTTTAGAAAAGGCAGAGGAACCAGAGATCAAATTGCCAACATCCGCTGGATCATGGAAAAAGCAAGAGAGTTCCAGAAAAACATCTGTTTCTGCTTTATTGACTATGCCAAAGCCTTTGACTGTGTGGATCACAATAAACTGTGGAAAATTCTGAAAGAGATGGGAATACCAGACTACCTGACCTGCCTCTTGAGAAACCTATATGCAGGTCAGGAAGCAACAGTTAGAACTGGACATGGAACAACAGACTGGTTCCAAATAGGAAAAGGAGTACGTCAAGGCTGTATATTGTCACCCTGCTTATTTAACTTCTATGCAGAGTACATCATGAGAAACGCTGGGCTGGGCTGGAAGAAGCACAAGCTGGAATCAAGATTGCCGGAAGAAATATCAATAACCTCAGATGTGCAGATGACACCACCCTTATGGCAGAAAGTGAAGAGGAACTAAAAAGCCTCTTGATGAAAGTGAAAGAGGAGAGTGAAAAAGTTGGCTTAAAGCTCAACATTCAGGAAACAAAGATCATGGCATCTGGTTCCATCACTTCATGGGAAATAGATGGGGAAACAGTGGAAACAGTGGCTGACTTTATTTTTGGGGTCTCCAAAATCACGGCAGATGGTGACTATAGCCATGAAATTAAAAGATGCTTACTCCTTGGAAGGAAAGTTATAGCATATTGAAAAGCAGAGACATTCCTTTGCCAACAAAGGTCTGTCTAGTCAAGGCTATGGTTTTTCCTGTGGTCATGTATGGATGTGAGAGTTGGACTGTGAAGAAAGCTGAGCACCAAAGAATTGATGCTTTTGAACTGTGGTGTTAGAGAATACTCTTGAGAGTCCCTTGGACTGCAAGGAGGTCCAACTAGTCCATCCTAAAGGAGATCAGTCCTGGGTGTTCATTGGAAGGACTGATGCTAAAGCTGAAACTCCAATACTTTGGCCACCTCATGCGAAGAGTTGACTCATTGGGAAAGACCCTGATGCTGGGAGGGATTGGGGGCAGGAGGAGAAGGGGACAACAGAGGATGAGATGGTTGGATGGCATCACTGACTCAATGGACATGAGTTTGGGTGAACTGCGGGAGTTGGTGATGGACAGGGAGATTCATGGGGTCTCAAAGAGTCGGACACTGAGGGACTGAACTGACTGACTGAGGCACTGAAAAAAAATCTTGGCAGTTTGCTATTGATTGTAACTAGAGAGGGAGCAAGTAGTTATTTGTTCAAAAAGGGTCAACTCAGGAACTTCTGTTGTTTTTTTAAAACTTGATTTTATCCCCTCATGCCTTTCTTTGCTATCAGGGACTAATGTAATCTTTAACCTTGTTTGGATTAATTCTGTTTCAGCATGGTGGGGAGCTATATTTCAGTGACGTCTATGTTAGCCTTGAATTGCCAGAAGAAATCAGGACACACAAAGTTTTATGGGGTAGGTGTTTGTGTTTTGTTTTGTTTTGTTTTGAGGCAGATACTTGTTCAAGTACAGCATTCCATCCTGCTGATGTCCAGGGTGAGGCTTTGTGCTGTGGGAACACATGCCTTTAGGTAACAGGCTTAGGTTCTTTTCCTCCTCTGACACTCAACTCTGATAAGACCTTGGGCAATTTAATTACTCTCTTTGAGTCATGACTTCCTAACTATAAAATGTAGGTAATAATTCAGTCTGCCTCATAAGGCTGTCATGAAGATTGAATGGGATAATGTGTGTGAAAAATTCTTTTAAAAGCTCTAGTGTGGAAATGACGCCAGTTGCTCCAGAGATGATGCGTCCTTAATTCCCTGTATTTTCACCATTATTCTGTTGCTGATCCCTTGAGTGTCATTTTCATGGAGTTTCTGGACATTGAGGAGATAAATGGCATGTGTTTGGTCAGTCTGGCTATGAAATCAAAAGTTCTTTTAAAATAAATTATGTTAACTTTTTTCTTTCATACAATTATATTGTACAGCTGAACCATATTTTATTTGGCCATTTCTTTCTTGGTAATGATTTAGTTTGTTTCTAATTTGTTGATGTAATGAACTTGAAAACTATAAATGCCTTATGAACGTTAATAGTACTTACTGTTCTAGTAGCAGATTGTTATAAGGTTAATCTGGAACTAAGAGGCAGTGTTGTAATTTTTCTTGTATATTTTTACTCACATAACATAGTGTTTTTCAGAATGTGACCTAATATATGCATGAATATTATGATTGATAGAACCATTAGCTAGCATATCCAGCCTTCACTTTGATTTTCTAGACCTTGGGGGACTCTCAGGTTCTTCTATTTTTCTAGGACCTGTGTTCTAAGTAATACCATAGCCTAATCAATTATACCAGAAGAATAACTCCCTAATATCTAGTTGTATTGGTTGATCTGTGATTTTTCTTTTTTTAGGTGAGTGCCTGGGTGGTGCTTTATACTGGAAGGACCTTTCTATCCTTGCCAAAAAAGTTGGGTTCTGCCCTCCACGTTTGGTCACTGCCAATTTCATTACAGTTCAAAACAAGGAGCTGGAAAATGTGATCGGTAAGAAACAGTGGCAGGGACTGTTATAACTCCAACCTGAATGGTTCTGATTTGGTGATTAGCAAGTATCTCCTCAGTGAGTCTCACTGAAGGAGACTGTGTCATCTGGAAATCTCTATCTTATCTCCCCTTTAATGGCAGCTTCCCAAAGTTTGGTGTTTATCCTCTGAGCCACCAGGGAAGCCCCCCAAAGTTTGGTGTTTAATAAAGCACTTTGAAGGTATTCAATAAATAGAGTCATGTGCCCAGAAAGATGATTGATGGCATGCAAAGAAGATACCATCTTTATAATATTTAAGTCTTCATCTATTGAGCAGACCAATAACCATTGCAGTGCTGGAGACAAACCATGAGTATATTCTGTTTTTAGGCGACTGCCGTTTTGTTTCTGCAACATTTCGCCTCTTCAAACTCCCTAAGACAGGACCAACCCAAAAATGCCAAGTTATTTACAATGGAGGAATCAGAGGACATGAAAAAGAACTAATATTTGATGCAAATTTCACATTTAAGGTAACTAAAGATTTCCATGACTTCCAGCATTCTTCCTCTTCTTACTTTGCTCCACAAACCTTTGCTTAATCTTGCATTGCTTCTCACTTTTCTGGTCTTGGTATATGTGTATGTGTCTGTGTGTCTGTCTATATACACACAAACAAATACACACACATACTTGTGGGCTTCCCTGGTGACTCAGTGGTAAGAATCTGCCTGCAATGTAGGAGGCCCAGGTTCGAGCCCTGGGTCAAGAAGATCCCCTGGAGAAGAAAATGCCAACTGACTCCAGTATTCTTGCCTGGGAAATCCCATGGACAGAGGAGCCTGGTGGGCTACAGCCCACGGTGTCAAAAAAGAGTCAGACACGACTTAGTGACTAAATAATAACAAATATATATATATATTATATATATATATATATATTTTTTTTTTTTTTGCTAAACCATTAAAATGTAAGTTGCAGATATCATGACATTTTACCTTTAAATATTTCAGCATACATCTCCTAAGAATAGAATGTTCTCTTACGTAACCAAATATCATTACCTTAAAAACTTTTCTATGAAACGTCATTCATGCATCAGAGTCATGGTATTATAAAGATGGAAAACTGTGAGAGTACTGAGCAACAATATTTCAGTTGTTTAATTGTTTTGGGACTAAGGAATTGTTAGTGTTTAATGATGACACTGATATTGCTACTACTCTTTTTCGAGTAGGCTTTGTTTTTTCAAAACAGGTAAGTACAGGCTTTGGAACTAGACAGCTGGTTTCAAATTCTAGTTCTGTCATTTATTTATTACTTGAGTAAACTTGAATATGCCACCAAAATTGTTTGAGAAACAGTTTGCTCCACTGTAAAAGTAGGGATAATAATAATACTATGTGGCAGATTTTCTATAAAGATTAGCAATACTGTAGTAAAACATTGGTACTGGGAACTCAGTAAATAGAAGATACAGTCATTGTTTGTTTCAAAGGTGGAAGAACTTAACTGTTTCCCTACTCTGATGTTTTGGTCTAGATAGCATTTTCCGATTTCTTAAATACTCCTGGTGCCACAGAGCCATTAATGCTTTTTCACTGATACACTGCCATTTGCCTGCTCAGTAGAGCCACAGAATCAGTAAAACCATCACTCTGGTCTAGTGGCTTTCCAAAAAACATTTCTAATGGCAGAATTATTTTTTATTGAGACATAGTTGGCACATAACTCTATATTAACTTTAGGTATAAAACACAGTGATTTAAAATTTGTATATATTGCAAAATGATCATCCAGTAAGTCTACAGTTAATGTCCATTACCATACGTAGTTACAAATTTTTTTTTTCTTATGATGAGAAATTTTGGGATCTTTCTCAGCTACTCTCAGATATATAAAACAGTATCATTAACTACAGTCACTGTGCTATACATTACAGCCTCATGAGTTATTTATTTTATAACTGAGAGTTTGTATCTTTTCACCCCCATCAGCCAATCTGCCTACCCTCTACTTGCCCCCAGAATTTTTTTTTTTTTTTTTCAGCAAAAGCAGGCAGATTCTTTACCAACTGAGCTATCAGGGAGGCCCACAATTTTATTTAAAAGACCAATACTTAACTATGTGTAGGTCCTTGCCTTATGTAACCCCAGTATCTGAAGGGATACAAGCAGAATTTATTGGACAGGAGCAGAGACTGGACAGCTCAGAATCTCCTGTGTTAACTCCTGGTTCCCAAGGCGTGGACCCTTTACGCATGTCCCAGGCACACTGGGACTCAAGGAAACACACCAGAAAAGCCATTAGTCCAAAGACCTTATTTTAGCAACAAATAAGGTGAAACTCAGAGAGCAGTGGTTTTCTACATTTGCTTCTGAGCAGAAACTAGACACTGGAGCGATGAGTGTCCTTTTTTTTTTTTGGTGTTGCCACCAAAGGAAAACTAATAATGACACTGGTCAATTCCATGGAGAAATAAGCATGAAGCTACTAGCAGCAGGGTCTGAACGTGAGAAAATACTATGTCAAAAGGTGTGGTCTTTTATCGTGAGATACTTCTTGATAGTAGTAGATAGAAGAACCCTTCAGGGTGTTTTTCTTCTATTCAGACGAGAGTGGCATCTCTAAGAATGTCTTTCATGCTTCCCTTCAGAAAGATGAAGCTGTTGAAGTAGATGAAGAAACAGTGGCTATCTTGAAGAATTCACGATTTGCCCAAGATTTTCTGATCGGGCCAGATGGAGAGAAGTTGCCAACATGTGGAGCCTATACTGCTTTAGAAGTAAAGGTTGGCTTGGCTTTTAATTCCCTAACCTCCAACGGAGAACCATTTAAAAAATTGTTATGATCACCACAGACTGCTAAAGAAACAAATCATTATTCTTTTAGTTGGCCATCATAACTTATTTCTAGTATTTTTGTACCTATAAAATGATTTAACTTCATTTTTCCAATGCTGACTTGGTACTTCCATCAATGGACTTTGAAGCATCCACGAACCCCTTAAAATTGTATGTGTATTTTCTTGGGAAAGAGTCTGTTACTTTCATCAGGTTTCCAAAGAGGTACAGATACAAAAAAGATTAAGAGCTACCTTGGGAAAAAATTATGCAAAGTATACATATATACATACACCTTTTAATGTGGGCTTCTGTGGTGGCTCAGCAGTAAAGAATCCACTGCCAATGCAGGAGATACAAGAGACGTGGGTTCAATCCCTGGGTCAGGAAGATCCCCTGGAGAAGGAAATGGCAACCCACTCCAGTATTCTTGCCTGGGGAATCTCACCAACAGAGGAGCCTGGAGGGCTACAGTCCATGGGGTCGCAAGGAATTGGACACAACTTAGTGACAAAACAGCAACAGACCTTTTTATATGAATAGTCAGAAAGATGGTACCAGCCTACATGCCTGCCTGCAATGTATGAGAATACCTTTTCCCTGTATCCTTACTAATATGGCTATTACTTTTTAAAAAAGATGATGGTTGGCTGGCATCATCAACTCAATGGACATGAGTTTGAGCAAACTCCAGGAGATAGTGAAGGACAGGGAAGCCTGGCATGCTACAGTTCATGGGATCACAAGGAGTCAGACATGACTGAGTGACTGAACAACAACTTAAAAAAAATCTTTGTTTATCTGATAAGCAGAATATAATTTGCTTGTTTTACATACATTGAACTTTTTGGTTATGTTTATTGACTATTTACATTTCATCTATTGTGAACTTCCTTTGTAATATAAGAGTGTTTATTATTATGTTGCAAATTTTTTCTCTTTTATCTTTTCATTTGCTTTTTTTGTTGTTGTGCCACATGGCATGTTGGACCTTCGTTCCCTGGGCAGGCATTGAACCCATGCCCCTTGCAGTGGAAGCGTAGAGTCTTAACAACTGGACCACAGGGGAGTTCCCCTTTTTATTTGCTTTTTCTCCTGAATAGATGTTTTCAGTTTTTATGCAGTCATTTCCTTTATGGTATCTGGCTCTGGTGTTACCATTAGAGAGATCTGTTCTATGTGAACCTTATAAATTTACTTGTTTTCTTTTAGTGCTTTTTAAAACTTGAGGTAGAATTTGCATAATATAAAATTCACTATTTTAACCAATTTTTTTAACCATTTTAATCTGTACAGTTTAGTAGCTTTTAGTCTGTTTATAATGTCGTACAACCATTACCACTGTCTAGTTCCAGAAAGCTTTCGTCATCCCCCAGAGTAAATCCTATTCCCATTAAGCACTCATCCCCAGTCCTCCTCTCCCCCATCCCTGGCAGTAACTAATCTGTTTTCTTGTCTCTGGATTTGCTTTTTCTGGACATTTCATAAAAGTGGAATCATACAATACTTTGTGACCTTCTCTGTCTGGCTTCTTTTACTTAATGTAATGTTTTCAGGGTTTATCCATATAGCAGTATTTCATCCCTTTTCATAGCTGGATAATAGTCCCTTATATGGCTATACCACAGTTTTTTCTTTTTAGCCCATTCATCAGTTGAGAGATGTTTAGGTTGTTTCCACTTTTTGGCTATTGTAATGTTGCTGTGACTATGCATGTATATGTGCCTCATGTACTTGTTTGAGTGGTTGTTTTGAATCCTTTTGGGTCTGTATCTGGGAGTGGAATTGTTGGGTCATGTGGTAATTCTCCATTTAACTTTTTGAAGTCACCAAACTGTGTCCTACAGTGGCTCCGCCATTTTACAATCCTCCCAGCAATGTGCAAGGGTTCCCATTTCTCTGCATCCTTGCCAGCAGTTGTTATTTTCTGTTTTGATTGTAGCCATCTTCGTTAGTGTGAAGTATTTGAGCCAGTATTGCAGCATATTCTAAAATGAATATTTTCTAAAATATCTTAGATTCTTATTTAAAAATTATTCTAGTAACTGAAATATTGGTGTAGCATTTTTAACAGCATTTTATCACAAGTTATCTCCAGTCACCTCTCACAACCTCCCTATGAAGAAGGTGGATAGGGAGTGGTAACAGATAGTGGCATCTTTCTCTTATTTATTTTTACCTTTCCCCCATTCATGCTCTCATAATTATTAATCCATTTGTTAATTTATAATATTCTATTATTTAGAACAGGCTTAGTGATGGATTTCAAGTCTTTTTTGTCTGACAGAACTTCTAACCTGCACCAGAGTCCTGCCCAGCAAAATAAGCTACTGCTCTTTCTGGGGCAGGATGGTGGGGTGTATGTACACGATAGGCTAAGTACACATCTCGGCTCTGCCACCTATGTGTAATCTTGGATTCCTTACCTAAACTCCTCAAACCCTCTGTTTCCTCATGTTTAATGGCAAGATAATAATCCCTTTTCTCCTCAGATTGTAAAAGTCAAATGGAATGATACATGTAAATGTTAGGCGATGCCTGGCAAGTAATAACATACCCAAGAAACAGAGGTGGTTATGGTTGTGGATTTGTATTTGCTAAGATTCTTGGTCCAACTAAAGACTAAGATCCAACCAGTCCATCCTAAAGGATATCAGTCCTGGGTGTTCATTGGGAGGTCTGATGTTGAAGCTGAAACTCTAATACTTTGGCCACCTGATGTGAAGAGCTGACTCATCGGAAAACACCCTGATGCTGGGAAAGATTGAGGGCAGGAGGAGAAGAGGACGACAGAGGATGAGATGGTTGGATGGCATCACTGACCCAATGGACATGGGTTTGAGTGGACTCTGGGAGTTGGTGATGGACAGGGAGGCCTGGCATGCTGCGGTTCTTGGGGTCGCAAAGAGTTGGACACGACTGAGCAACTGAACTGAACTGAACTGAAGATTCTGGGTATCTTGGAACTGTGTTCTGTGTGTTTGAATTCTGACCCTCTTTGCAGGATTCTTTCATCATTCTCTCATGTACCCTTTCTCCTGGCTCAGAATTTCTATAATCTTCAAAAATTTTACTTTTCTGCTCTTTATATTTTGTAGAAATTTTCGATGCATGGGGCAAAAACATTGATACACAAGTAACTCTTGTGCCTTTTCCTCCACCTTTTGTTACCTTGCAGTCTTTTTTTTTTTCTTCCCTCAGTGCTTGTGGGATCTTAGTTCCTGAACCAGAAATTGAACCCCGGGCTCCAGCAGTGAGCACTGAATCCTGGCCTCTGGACTGCCAGGGAATTCCCAAGCAGTCTTTTTTTATTTGGCCACGCTGGGTCTTTGTTGCTCCGCACAGGCTTTCTCTAGTTGCGGCGAGGGGGGCTACTCTGGTTTGGTGCGTGGTCTTCTCGTGTTGGGGAGCACAGGCTGGAAGGTACATGGGCTTCAGCAGTTGCAGCTCCCAGGCTCTAGAGTGTGGGCTCAGTAGTTGTGGTGCATGGGCATAGTTGCTCCGAGGCATGTGGGATCTTCCTGGATCAGGGATCAAACCCATGGCCCTGCAGTGGCGGGTGGACTCTTATCCACCAGGGAAGTCCCCAAGCAGTCTTTTAAGAGTGAAGCTTATTAGGGAATTCCCTGGTGGCATAATCTGAGCTAAGTGTAGAAGCCATCGCTAGAGGTAAAAAGTGATTTTATTTATTTATTTTTTGCTTTATTTGATTCTTGAGCACTCTGCTTTTGAAGGAAAAAGAACTTTAGAGGGAAAAGTAGAGAAATTTGAATTCTGACTTTTCAGTCCATTGCATTTCATGAATGTGTTACTGGTCTTTTGAAATTCTTGGTCGTTCACTGATAACAAAATCTTCCTGGTCAAAATCAGTGTTTATCTGGAAATACTTTCATCATTCTATTCTCCTTTACTTGGTTTCCTGAATCCTGGTTCTGAAGGCTGCCAGAGAATTAGTTACAAGTAAACAGAATCTTTCCCCCAGCCCACTCTGGGGGCGTTTGCTTGTTAGATGCGTTTGCTTCTGCAGGAGAGAATTTTCTGGCAGCAGAGCTCTCCAGCACCTCATGTGCAGGAGGATGCCTGACCTCTGGTTGGAATGCAGCTTTCTACGTGTTTGAACTGGTTTGTCAAAACCATCTCCCATCTCTCACCTTGCTTCTTTCAGCCTGCGGGCGTGCCGTCAGTTCCATGTCTGAAATGGGACTAATTGACACTGAAGGAAGATTTGAAGAATGAAGCAGCTGTGTGTCCTAGAAATACAACCTTGGGCTTTCGGAGGAGGACGTTCTTATCTTTTTTATGGAAGACCTTTGTGATAGATTCCTGGGAACCACAAGCAGGAGGCATGTGGGGAATTGCTCGTATTTCTGTCATCCTATCCGTTGGCGCAGTAGAAGAATCAAAGTACTGCTTCTTTCTGGGACTTGACTCCATAATGACTGTTTTTGAGAGTCCTCGTTTTTCTTTCTTCTCCTCCTCCTCCTCCTTTAATCCTGACAAGCAAAGTGTATTTTGCTATTTAAAAGAACTATTAAAACCCTGCAGCATCTATAGTGATGCAGATAGGATGTGTGCTATGTCCTGTCTTGCTCTAGTTAATAGTCGTGGGAGTAATCACATGACAACAGTTGTTGCTGTTGTTCAGTCGCTGAGTTGTGTCTGACTCTTTGCCACCCCATGGACTGCAGCACGCCAGGCTTCCGTGTCTTTCACTATCTCCACGCCAGGCTTCCGTGTCTTTCGCTATCTCCCAGAGTTTGCTCATACTCATGTCCACTGAGTCAGTGATGCCATCCAGCCATCTCACCCTCTCTTGCCGCCTTCTTCTCCTGTCCTCAGTCTTTCCCAGCATCAGGGTCTTTCCCCATGAATTGGCTCTTCAAATCAGGTAGCCAAAGAATTGGAGCTTCAGCTTCAGCATCCATCCTTCCAATGAATATTCAGGATTGACTGACTACCTTTAGGATTGACTTGTTTGATCTTGCTGTCCTGGGAACTCTCAACAGTCTTCTCCAGCACCACACTTTGAAAGCATCAACACTTCAGCACTCAGCCTTCTTTATGGTCCAACTCGCGCATCCATACATGACTACTGGAAAAACTATAACTTGGACTGTACAGACCACTGTTGGCAAAGTGCTGTCTCTGCTTTTTAATACACTGTCTAGGTTTGTCATAGCTTTTCTCCTAAGGAGCAAGCGTCTTCTAATTTCATGGCTGCAGTCGCCGTCTACAGTGATTTTGGTTGTAGTCTAGAGGACCTAATCTTTATCAAACAGTTAATATGTTGAAGGCATCTCATCATTTAGTCCTCATAATACTCCTTTTCTTCATTTTACAAATGAAGAAACAGGCTCAGAGAGATTAATTTGCTGATCCAAGGTCACACAGCTAGAAAGGAGTAAATCTGAACCCACATGTATTTCTGGAGCTGACATTCTTAACCAGTATGCTGCAGTAGCTCTCCATATCTATACTGTTCACACAAGCACAGTTAGTGCTGGAAAGGACTGCTTGTCAGGGTGTCCCACCTTCTAGTTCCTTCAAGTTTTGAGAGCTTTTTGGTCTGGTTGCAGACATTTGGAAGTGGTACTGATATTACTTGTACATCTTTCTGTTTGCTGCCGCCGCCACTGCCGCTAAGTTGCTTCAGTCGTGTCCGACTCTGTGCGACCCCGGATATGGCAGCCCACCAGGCTCCCCCGTCCCTGGGATTCCGCAGGCAAGAACACTAGAATGGGTTGCCATTTCCTTCTCCAATCTTTCTGTTTGCAGTTATAAACAAATAACTTGTTTGTAACTTGTAGGTTGCAGTCCACCAACAAATAATAAGAGTGTAAGATCAATGGCACCCCACTCTAGTACTTTTGCCTAGAAAATCCCGTGGACGGAGGAGCCTGGTAGGCTGCAGTCCATGGGGTCGCTAGAGTCGGACACGACTGAGTGACTTCACTTTCACTTTTCACCTTCCTGCATTGGAGAAGGAAATGGCAACCCACTCCAGTGTTCTTGCCTGGAGAATCCCAGGGACGGGGGAGCCTGGTGGGCTACCGTCTATGGGGTCGCACAGAGTTGGACACGACTGAAGCGACTTAGCAGCAGTAGCAGCAAGATCATGTTTAATGAATTCACTTTCATTAATAAGGTGGCTTGTGCATATTCTTGATGTGCAGTCTTGTGCCTGGATTTTCTCTGACTATTGAGACTGCTGGTAGAGGTATCTCATTAGAAGGTGAAAGGAGGAGAAATAAAGACTGCTGTCTTGTCTTTTGAAAGTTCCACTTACTCTGCCCTGAAATCTTACTGGTTGTGGTTGGCAATCTCAACATCTGAATATCAGCAATTGCTAATGAGGGCCCTGGTATCTGGGACTTCCCTTCTTCTCTTGCACACGTTTCTAGAGATTAGAGTAAGAGAAGGGAAGATCCAGCATGTCAGTAGCTCAGTTCTAAAAAGGTAAAAGGCACAAACAAATGGGAATCCCATGGAATAAAGCAAATCAACTCTTCTGGCCCAAAAGGGACCTTTCAGAAGCTTTAAATGAAGTTTACCTTGAAAATAGCGATAACTTGATTAGAAACTTCAGGAAAAGACAGCCACCTTGATAAGTGAGTCACTGATGCTGCTCCCGGACCCCACAGAACTGTACAATTTTGTCCTCCTTGTAGGAAATAAGCGTTAAGTCCAGCTGAAATGTTAGTGTCTGTCAAAACATCTTTAACGTATCCTTTCGTCTTGGTTTGTCTTTTGACAGGATGTGATCACAGATCCATTTGAGCTTGCAGGGAGGTCCGACAGTGCGGAGTCCAGAAGTTCCCCTGCTGTTGGTGGCTGCTGCAGTACAAAGAAATGCTCCTAAAACAACAGCTGACCAGATGACAGTGGGCAGGAGGTGAAAGAATGAGTTACACATGTCTTAACCCACCCTTTCCCATAGCCCATACCATACGAAAGAGCAAGTGGCAGAAGTCCACTGATCTCTAGATAAAAATAAATGAGTTATCTTTACAAAGTATTAAAGGTTTACATCAAAATCACGTAAAGACCCGTTAAGCCGGTTTCCTCTTACCTGATTCTGGTGCCACCTGGTGGCCAGAAATGGAACTGAGCAGCAGTCTGAAAGCTTGGCCCATGGGCAAGGAAGGCTTTAGAAAAGAGAGTTGGCTGAGTCTCAGGGAAAACATTTTCCTTCTGACCCACATAGAACCTTTTCGACTTTTCACCATGTGTGCTCATTAAACAAAACTCCTACTGAAATCATTCGAATCATGCCAAAAGATTGCCAAATCAAATTTGGTAGGAGTGCTCTGGAGATAATGGTCTTTTATATCAGTTTTTTTCCTCCAATGTGCAGTTGAATGAAGAAAAAACCCAAGTGTTAATTTTTTTGACTTCAGTTTACCCTAACATAAGACAACATGGTAACCATATGCAGTAAATCTTAACCAGATCAGGAAAACAGTTTGATACTTTTTAAAAGACAAACTAGATGTAAAAATGGTGGGTTTTCTTTTCCTTTATAAAATGCCCTAATTAAACCTGTAGGAAAGTATTAGGTTTAGTCCTAGTTTCCATAGTTAAAGAAGATTGAGGGATTCTTCTCTCCTCAATCTTCAAGGATGGTTGAAGATTTCAAGGATGGTTGTGTCACACGAGTGTATGTTCCTTGGTTCTTTGTCTCGTCACAACAAAGATTTGGAGCGATGGACATTAAAGCCCTCGGCACGTCACAACTCTTGGGTCTTGGACAAACCGTGTTATAGCTCTTAGGCAAATCAGTGTTACAGCTCTATTTTATTTAGAAGATAGCAGGAGAATCCATCCTCAAAGCGTGAGGGCATGCCAACCCAAAGACTCGAAGAGAAGAGAGTGGAGGAGTGCGCAGGGGGGTGGGGGAGAGAGAGAGAGAGTGAGAAAGGAGAGACAGAAAGAGCGCATGCACGTAGGAGAGAGGGAGTCCGTGAGAAAGCGCTTTGGCTCCTCCTTTTATATGTTTTTTCCTCCACCTGGGCCTGCCCTATGCAAATTGGGCTTAGCCAGGAGTGCTGTTTGTCCTGCCTGAAGTCTTCACTCTGGTCCTCGGACCTTCCTTTGACCTTCCTTGTCTTTTAGCCACTGCCATTTTGGACTCCTTTTCCCTATTCTACCTACCTAACATTCTCCCCTCAAGAGATGAGAGGCCCAATTCTTTGGGAATAGGGGCGTCGAGGTCTTTCAGGCTACTTCCTGTTGAACTGGGATGGTGAGGGGTATTGGGCCTCCCCCTCTTGCTAGTCTCAATCCTCAGAGTCCTTATAGTGGTGTCCAAGGGTGTGTGATATTTTCCGTGGTCAGCTGTAGTTTTATATCTTTGTTGAACTGGCACTGCATGTTGTAGCTGGTTGACCTGGGCAGAGATAAGACAGGTTAGACAATTGACAGTACATGGAATAAGCATAAGCATCATCAGTATAGCATAACAAGGAGTAGTAGGGACATTGGTCAATTTTAAATTCACATCGCCAGGATGGCTCAAGTCCCTCCTTGTTCAGGGATCAGAAGATCTATCTCCTGTCTGTTTTGGAGTACAGTCTCTGTCAAGCTGTGTTGGCTCTTTAGAGTTATCCTGAGAAATTTTATCCCCAGAAACCAGATTTTGGGGGTGTTCATTAGAATGGCACTCATTGGTAGTTCTGAATAGGTATCTGAGATCTCCCAGGGACTCACAGGTGTATTGAGTGTCCTCTTCTGTTTTCTTCCATGGCTTGACTCGTGAGTAGTGAATCCAGGAGTCATGTCCTGGTACCTTGACTGCTGTGGGGGTAGAAAATATTACAGGGTAAGGGCCCTTCCATGTGGGCTGGAGTTGAGCCTTTGGGGACCCATCTTTCCAGACTTTAATTAGGGCTTGAGTTCCTGGAGCATATAGTGGTGACTCCTTAGAATCTTTTGGGTCCTGGTTCATACCCCACAAGCGTATATCCTGTTGGAATTGCCCAATGGTCATGGTATAAGACTGGAGGGTCTGAACCTCTGGATCAGGTTCACCTGATCTGATCTGATCTAGGAAGAGGTCATTGACATAAACAAAAGGTCTCCCATATAGCATCTCATAAGGACTAAGACCAACCTGTCCCTTAGGGGCAATGTGGGTGCGGAGGAGAGCTATTGTTGGTAAAGCCTCCTTCCATCCCAGGGAGGTCTCCTGGGTTATCTTTTTTATCGCTGATTTTAAGAATTGATTGGCTCTTTCTACTTTTCCTGAAGATTGAGGCCTCCATGCACAATGGAGATAATAAGTAATGCCCAATGCTTTCGAGACCCCTTGGGTGACCTTAGAAGTAAATGATGTCCCATTGTCACTTTGTAATGACCTGGGCAGACCAAATTTTGGAATGATTTCATGGAGCAGTTTTTTTACCACCTCCTCAGCCGTCTAAGTCTGGGTGGGAAAGCCTTCAATCCATCCTGTGACTGTATCTATCATAACTAATAGGTATTTATACCCTTGAGAAACTGGCATCTGGGTGAAGTCCATCTGCCAGTCCTCTCCTGGGTAGGCCTCACGTCGTTGGACGGGCTGGGCCAGCTGGGGTCTTCGAGCTCCTTGGGGGTTGTTTAATTGGCAAGTAGGACAAGAGGAGACCACCTGTCTTATCGTTGTTTGGAGGCCTGTTCCTCTGAAGGATCTTTCTAGTAATCTTTGGAGGGCCTTTCCTCCTAAATGAGTAGTGGCATGTAAGGAGTTAACCAACTTCCATTGGAGGTTCCCAGGCAGAAAAAGGAGTCCCTCCTTTTGGAACCACCCCATATGATCTTCTTGAAAGCCCTCGCTCTTAGCTTTAAGAGTCTCACCTTCAGTATATGAAGGAGTTTCTGGCAAATTAGTCTGTGGAACTAAGGTGGCAATCCCTATTAGGTCATGGTTCTGTAATGCTCTCCTAGCTGCCTGATCAGCTGCTTGGTTCCCTCGTGCCACTTCCGTGCTCCCTTTTTGGTGTCCTTTACAGTGGGAGACTGAAACCTCAGTGGGCAGATGGACTGCCTCCAAGAGTCAAAGAATCTGATCACCATATTTGATTGGGGACCCTCGGGTGGTCAAGTGGCCCCTTTCTTTCCAAATAGCCGCATGTGCATGTAGCACCAGAAAGGCATACTTGGAGTCAGTGTAAATGGCTACTCTTTTTCCTCTTCCCAGCTCTAAAGCTCGAGCCAGGGCTATGAGCCCAGCTAATTGGGCTGAAGTACCTGGTGGCAGAGGCTTAGCCTCTATGGTCTCAAAATTGGAGACTACTGCATACCCGGCTCTTTTTCCATCCAAGACAAAGCTGCTTCCATCAGTGTACCAGATTTCCTCAGGATTGGTCAGAGGATCTTCTGACAATCCCTCTCTGGGTTTTGTCCAGTGGTCCAAGGTTTCTAGACAAGAGTGAAAGGGGAGAGAGCCCTCGGGGGTAGGTAGGAGGGTGGCTGGGTTAAGAACCACACAAGGGGATATAGTGAGGCCTGGATTTTCCATCAGCATTACTTGATATCTGAGGATTCTTGATCAGACATCCATAAATGGCCTCTCCCATTTAGGAGTTGTTTACTTGGTGGCTGGTAAAAATAGTTAGTTTGCCCCCAAAGGAGAGCTTTGAAGCATCTTCTATCATGATTGCAATAGCTGCAAGATTTCGAAGGCAGGGGGGCCAACCTCGGGTAGTTGGATCCAGCCTCTTGGATAAGTATGCTACAGGCTGGGGCTCAGATCCCAACCTTTGAGTTAACACTCCCGAGGCTATTCCCTCTCTTTCATGGACATAAAGTTGGAATGCTTTTTCTGGGTCTGGCAACCTCAAGGCAGGTGCCTGAGTTAAGGCCTGTTTTAGTGTAGCCTCTGCCTCCTTTTGAGGAGTTCCCCACATGAGTGGGATTGAATCATCTTGTCCCTTTAAGCTTTCATATAAGGGTTGGGCAATTAGACCGTAGTTGGGTATCCAGATTCTACAATAACCAGTTAGCCCCAGGAAAGCTCGCAATTGTTTTTGAGTCGTGGGGGAGGGCAACTGGAGGATTCCTTGTACCTGATCAGAGGACAGCCTCCTGGACCTGTGTGTAATCTGAACTCCCAGGTAAGTGACCTTTGTCTCGACCATCTGTGCCTTAGCACGGGAGACTTTATATCCCCTTTCTGCCAAGAAGTTTAGAACCTGAATTGCATGTTGTTGGGCACTTTTCTTGTCTGGAGAGCAGATTAGTAGGTCATCTATGTATTGTAATATTTTCCCATTAGGTCCCAGGTCCAGATCTCGGAGATCCCGGCTAAGGGCCTGTCCAAACAGGTGGGGCCTATCTCTGAACCCCTGAGGTAATACTGTCCAAGTCATCTGTTGGTGTTTTTCTCCTGGGGCTTCCCACTCAAAGGCAAAAAGGTATTGGGATTCTTTAGCCAGTGGTATGCAAAAAAAAAAAATGCATCTTTGAGATCCAAGACTGTAAACTACTTGGCACTGGGTGGGATTTCTCCCAAGATTACATAGGGATTGGGTACTGTGGGATGGAGGGGGACTACAGCTTCATTTATGATCCAGAGATCTTGAACCATTTGCCAGGTTCCGTCTTTTTTCTTTACTGAGAGGATTGGGGTGTTACATGGCGAACTGGTGGGGACCAATAGCCCACAAGCAAGGAATTTATTTATTAAAGGCTGTAGTCCCTCCAGAGCCTCTCTTTTGAGAGGATGTTGTTTTCGGTTAGGAAACTGAGTGGGATATCGGAGGACAATGATGACCTGTTCAGCTTGGTGGGCTCGTCCAGGAATCCCCTGGTCCCACACCTGGGGGTTAATTTTGTCTTCCCATAGTTTTTGGTCCCTCTCTATTAAAGGTGTAATGGGTTCTTCAGTAGTAATGAGGAGCTGTAGAGCTCTAGGGGCTGAAAAAGTTCCCATCACAAGGGTGGTCCCCAGTTTAATGAGTAGGACACTCAGGGACCACCAGAAACTGGTGGGAAAATATTTGTCCATCCCAGCAACAAAGAAGTGCTCGGGTGAATCTTTTAGTAGTTGCTTTTCCTGCAGCACCCAAAATGGTACAGGTTTGGGAGGAGAAGGCTCCGGAGTAGGAGATCAAGACAGAGTAGGTAGCCCCCGTGTCAACTAAGAAATTCTCAGACCTACCTGCCACATCCAGTTGCACCCTTGGCTCCAGCCCCGTGATGGTTATCTGTGACAGGTGGGCTGGCTGGAGTGGGCCGCTTCAGTCCTCTTGAACCATCATGAAGGTAGGCTTGGCCTTTGACCTTGAGGCTCTTGGGTCCCAAGGGCAGAGTGCTGCCCAATGTCCCAGTTGATGGCATTTGTGGCAGGCCATTCTCAGAGACTTGTCACAGTTTGGACACTCTTTGGCCCAATGCTCCGCCTGTCTACAGATCAGGCATTTGTCTCGTGCCTTATCCCTCAAGCACTTGGGGTTTGCCATAGGGCTTCTCTGGAGGGCGGCCAGCATCTGGGCATGCCTTTCTTTCTCTCCTCCTGGGCCTTGGCCTGCTTCTCCTGTTCTCTGTTATAAAAGGTATTGGTGGCTGTCTGGACCATCTCATCTAAAGAGGCAGCAGGGTCCTGCTGTTGTAGCTGCTGTAACTTAACTCTGATATCTGATGCACATTGGGACAGGAATTTGTCCTTTAAAATCATCCGTCCCTCATAAGAGTCTAAGTCCAGGTTGGTAAACTTTTGGAGGGCCTCTTTTAGCCTCTCCAGAAAGGCAGTGGGGTTCTCATTGGGCTCCTGAGTTGTTGCTGAGACCCAGGCATAGCTAATTACTTTTTGTTGGACTGCTTTCAGTCCTGCCTTCACACCGATTAGAAAATGATCTCTTTCCCAGATGTGCTCAGGGTCATTATAATTCCAATTAGGATCGGAGGAGGGGACTGCAGTTTCCCCTACTGGGTATCTATCACTGGACATGTGAAGCCCTGTTGCATACCTCTGGGCTTCCTTTAAGACCCTGGTATGTTCAGGATCAGATCAAGTTTGACTAAATATGACCATGATGTCTTTCCACGTCAAGTCAAAGGCAAAGGTAATAATGTTGGAAGGTATCTATATATTTGCCTGGGTCATCTGTATAGCTTCCCAGGTCTTGTTTGATCTGCCTTAGTTCTAAGAGGGAGAAGGGCTTATGGACCCAGGTTGGTCCAAATTCTCCTCCAGTTTCAACTAAGGGACATACTCAAGCTGGCTTTTGTGGAGGGGGTGCTCCCGGATATGGGGGCACATTTGGGTACGAGGAAGGAGCACCAGGCAACTCGGGAGCTGTGGGAGGTGAGCCTTCGCGAGGGGGTTCCTTTTCTTGGTTGCCTGTGCCTAACACCATTTGCCTAGTGGGCTCACTTTTAGGGCATACTACAATCCCATACTTAAGACAGAGTTCCTTCATATTGCTTAGTCGGAAGAAAATTTGGACATAGGGATCTCGGTCCATTTCCCTTGTCTTTTGCAGAATAATTCTAATTGCAGGATGATATTGTAATTTAAAGTTCCATCCTCAGGCCAGTGTTCCTCGTCCCCCAGTGGATACTGGGGCCATGCAGCAGCACAAAAGAATTTCAAACGACTTCTCCTTAGGGCTAGAGGGTCGAACAGCTTCCAGTTATCAAGGATACATCTCAAGGGCGTCTGCCAGGAAAGACAGTCATGACAGGGAGAAAAGAAAAAGACCTCTTTTGATTTTTATGGGTGGACTTCCTTAGGGGTGAGTCTTTCTAAAGCTTATCCTACCCAGAACTGTTGCAACCTGAGAGCCAGGCGTCCCCAGGTCAGGGTGCAGATCCCCACACAGGCTGAGGTGTGACAGCCTCCTAGAGATCGAATCCTTGGGCAGGTCGAGGTGTGACGGCCTCCTGAGAATTGGGTCCCTGGGCAGGTCGAGGCGTGATGACCTCCTGGGACCCCTGGGACTAGAGGATCCCCAAGCAGGTTGAGGCATGACAACCTTTTGAAGACCGATCCCTGAGCAGGTCAAGGCGTGATGACCTCCTGGGATCCCCCAGACTGGAGTTTGGGCGTCCCCAAGATCTCCAGTGTGACCAGTGTTCGGTAGGATTAGGGGCTTGGATATTATAGAGTATTTCCCTCCCACGGCCAGGTATTTTATGGTTGTCTTTCCAAAAGATTGTAGAGGCAACCTGTGGGTCTGGATGGGGCTCAGGAAAAGAGCATGAAACAGGAGGGAAGGGGGCAGAGCACAACCTTTGAAAGAATGACATAGCACAAGGGTATAATGTAAACCAATTAAAATCAATTGGGTCCAAGATGACAAGTCAAATTCAAGTAAACCTTAATCCCCGATCTATAAGCCAACAGACACACCCAGAGGTGGCAGGACAGCTCCAAGGCATGGTCAAAAGAGGGAGGAGTGGGTGGTTCCCCAATGGCTGGGATGATCCTCTCACTCATTAGTATATGAATCCCACCCCCTCACAAAACCTGGAGAAGGCAATGGCACCCCACTCCAGTACTCTTGCCTGGAAAATCCCATGAACGGAGGAGCCTGGAGGGCTGCAGGCCATGGGGTCGCTGGGAGTCGGACACAACTGAGCGACTTCACTTTCACTTTTCAGTTTCATGCACTGGAGAAGGAAATGGCAGCCCACTCCAGTGTTCTTGCCTGGAGAAACCCAGGGATGGGGGAGCCTGGTGGGCTGCCGTCTATGGGGTCGCGGACACGACTGACACGACTTAGCAGCAGTAGCAGCAAAAGCTAGCCAGGCCTAATACCATGGCCCCAGCCCTTGCCCTCGGCAATGGTTCACACCCTGAAGAGTGGCTTCTCTCCAGATCCTAACAAATCCACCTTTTATCGCTTTGTCTCTCATTGAATTTTTGCAATGAGACATCGGAGCCTGAGTTTCATTAGTTTAGGCTGGGCTTGAGTCCTGGGAGAGAGCTGAAGGACAGGAGGAAAAAGCAGTGGGAAAAACGTGCCAAGGAATCCCCTTCATAGCCTGCCGGAAATTTTGCTAAATATCTGACCGGTGCTCACAGTTTCATTGGTCTGATCCTTGGCACAGAGAAGAGAAAGGACAGAAGAACCCCGCCCCACCCCTCCACCCACACCGGCTTGTGTAACAGTTACTGGGGCTCAGCAGATAGTGCCTTTGGGACATGCTGAGGAGTAGCCTCTCCAGAGTCCCTCAATTGTGCCCCCTGCCACCTGCCTGTTCGCGGGAGGTTCGAGGAAACAAGAGATTGTAAAGGTCCCTCCAGCCATAGGAGCGAGGACCTCTTACCTTAACCAGAGGTCTTCTGGAATCTGAGACTGGGCCGCATGAGCTTTCTGTTGAGTTCGTTTTTCACTGTCATGGTTTCCAGCACCAAGGGCCTTCCCCTGCGATGGGTTTCTTCGCCTTCCACTTCTAGTGCGGGAGCTTCGCTGAGTTGGGCTCCTGCTGTGCTTGGCCTCTTCTGCCCGGAGGTTGTTTCAGCCAGGTTAAACCCGAGTCACGGCACCATAAATGTCACGCAAGTGTATGTTCCTCGGTTCTTTGTCTCGTCACAACAAAGATTTGGAGCGACGGACATTAAAGCCTTCGGCGCGTCACAGCTCTCAGGTCTTGGACAAACCATGTTATAGCTGTTAGACAAATCAAGTGTTACAGCTCTATTTTATTTAGATGATAGCAGGAGAATCCATCCTCAAAGCGTGAGGGCATGCCAACCCAAAGACTTAAAGAGAAGAGAGTGGAGGCGTGCATGCTGGTGGGGGGCGGGGAGGGGGGTAGAGAGAGAGAGAGAGAGAGGGAGAGAGAGAAAGAGCAAGAGAGTCCGTGAGAAAGCGCTTTGGCTCCTCCTTTTATATGTTTTTTCCTCCACCTGGGCCTGCCCTATGCAAATTGGGCTTAGCTAGGAGTGCTGTTTGTTCTGCCTGAAGTCTTCACTCTGGTCCTCGGACCTTCCTTTGACCTTCCTTGTCTTTTAGCCACCGCCATTTTGGACTCCTTTTTCCTATTCTACCTACCTAACAGTTGCATCATTAGAAATTAAGAACCTTAAGGGAAGTTTCAAGAATGATTAGATCAATTGAAGACCACTTTTACTTGAAGACTTTGTTAGGGGCAGAACGTGTAAGTCATATATAAGTCACGGCCCTGGTCATTAGGAGCTGATGGTTCAGTTTTTAAATAACAACCTTCAAGCAATGAAGAATTTTGACAAGCAAATATCAACTAGTTGCTCTGAGTTCAGTGCAAAAAGAAGAAGGGGGGAACACGCATGACTGAAGAGTTTTTTTTTGTTAGAGGTAGGAAAATTTTTAGGTCTTCTAAAACATTGGAATGAATTTATAGGACATGAACCCTCTTTTAATAGAGCTGTACAAAATGGAAAAACTCTCAGATTTCTGAATGGGTTCAGGTATAGACACTAACTTACTACTACAAACTGAGGAAAGGACTGGTGGTATACTTCAAGGCTGATGCATCTGTGTGACCTTGATTCTAAACAGTGCTTTCTTGGTTGTTGAGTTCAATATCTATTCAATCGTAACCTACTTCAGTGACAGTATTACTTAAAATGGTACAGCTGGGATTAAGCCTACTTTGCTATCAGTGCTCGGTGGTCCTGCAACAGTAAATGATGAAAATATATGGTGTTCTGATTATTTGGTTTATTCATTTTAGTTCAGTCACTCAGTCGTGTCCGACTCTTTGCGACCCCATGAACCGCAGCACGCCAGGCCTCCCTGTCCATCACCAACCCCCAGAGTTTGCCCAAACTCATGTCCATTGAGTCGGTGATGCCATCCAACCATCTAATCCTCTGTTGTCCCCTTCTCCTCCTGCCCTCAATCTTTCCCAGCATCAGGGTCTTTTCCAATGAGTCAGCTCTCTGCATCAGGTGGCCATGACTGAGTGACTGAACAACAAAATATGATCCAGCTATTTCACTCTTAGGTATCTATTCAAGAGATATGAAAATATATGTCCACACAGACAATTATGTGAATGTATATAGGAGTATTATTCATAATAGCTCCAAACTTAAAAGCAATACAGCTGCAATCAACTAGCAAATAAATGTAGTTTATCCACACAATAGAATAAAATTTATCTTTAAAAGGAACAAGTTGCTGACACATGAACAACACAGCTGAACAAAATACTATGCTAAGCGAAAGAAGCCAGACATAGGACTACATAATATACAGTATTCAGTATCAAATTTCAGTGCATGGGTTTCCCCCACGAACACACCAAGCTATTCTTTGACACCAGTTGTTCAGTTCAGTCACCCAGTCGTGTCTGACTTTTTGCGACCCCATGAACCGCAGCATGCCAGGCCTCCCTATCCAACACCAACTCTTGGAGCCTGCCCAAACTCATGTCCATTGAGTCGGTGATGCCATCCCAACCATCTCATCCTCTGTTGTCCCCTTCTCCTCCTGACCTCAATCTTTCCCAACATCAGGGTCTTTTCAAATGAATCAGCTCTTTGCATCCGGTGGCCAAAGTATTGGAGTTTCAGCTTCAACATCAGACCTTCCAGTGAACACCCAGGACTGATCTGCTTTAGGATGGACTGGTTGGATCTCCTTGCAGTCCAAGGGACTCTCAAAAGTTTTCTCCAACACCACAGTTCAAAAGCTTCAATTCTTCGGTGCTCAGCTTTCCTTACAGTCCAACTCTCACATCTATACATGACTACTGGAAAAACCATAGCCTTGACTAGATGGACCTTTGTTGGCAAAGTAATGTCTCTGCTTTTTAATATGCTATCTAGGCTGGTCGTAACTTTCCTTCCAAGGAGTAAGCATCTTTTAATTTCATGGCTGCAGTCACCATCTGCAATGATTTTGGAGCCCCCCAAAATAAAGTCAGCCGCTGTTTCCACTGTTTCCCCATCTATTTGCTGTGAAGTGATGGGACTGGATTCCATGATCTTAGTTTTCTGAATGTTGAGTTTTAAGCCAACTTTTCCACTCTCCTCTTTCACTTTCATCAAGAGGCTTTTTAGTTTCTCTTCACTTTCTGCCATAAGGGTGGTGTCATCTGCATATCTGAGGTTATTGATATTTCTCCCGGCAATCTTGATTCCAGCTTGTGCTTCTTCCAGTCCAGCGTTTCTCATGATGTACTCTGCATAGAAGTTAAATAAGCAGGGTGACAATATACAGCCTTGACGTACTCCTTTTCCTATTTGGAACCAGTCTGTTGTTCCATGTCCAGTTCTAACTGTTGCTTCCTGAGCTGCATAAGAGGTTGAGAAATGAGATTAGGCTAGAAATTCACATTTTTCTTTTCCAAAGGATAACATACTTTATGCATGTTAAGAATTGTATTTGATCTAGAACCTAGAAGAGATATATATTAGACAATATAAAGTTAGATGTGTTTTACCCAGAAAAATGCCATAAACAATTATGTAAATATTCAAAAATAGGTGAAGTAGACAGCTAGGAATATTTGACCCTTATGAGAGTGAGACGCAGTATGGAATGATAATTAAGGGCAAAAGTTGATGCCAGACGCTTTAGTTTTTTTCCCTCTCAACTCTGCCGTTTAGCATTTTGGCCTTGAGAAAATCATTTCACATCTCCATGCCTTTGTTTATTGATTTGTATGAAGTTCTTTGAGAGAGCACATGTTTAGATCCACGTGGTTGCTGCAAGCATGTGATGTCAGGACAAGTGCTCCTTTTGCTGCCAGAACATGGGTTATGAAGCTGCCTGCAGGTCTTTTGACTGTAGGTAGCTTTACTTCCAACATTTTACTGTAACCATTTCCAAACATACAGAAAGATTTAAAGAATTGTAGGGATGATCCATTTACCCACCCCCATCAAAAAAAAAAAAAAAAAAGACTTGTTAACCATCTGCAATCATTCAATACATTTTAACATTATATTTACTGACAATAGAAGCACAGAAACATTCTCCCCTCACTGCAAATCCTTTTCAAAAGATACTGGACGTAAAAATTTAAGAGGCAGATTTTTCCTTAATTGATTATTGTATCAAATACAGTATTTTCAGTCCTTCATTATCACAGAGGAAGATTTATTTCCCAGACCACCTGACCTGCATCTTGAGAAATTTGTATGCAGGTCAGGAAGCAACAGTTAGAACTGGACATGGAACAACAGATCAGATCAGATCAGATCAGTCGCTCAGTCGTGTCCGACTCTTTGCGACCCCATGAATCACAGCACGCCAGGCCTCCCTGTCCATCACCAAATCCCGGAGTTCATTCAGACTCATGTCCATCGAGTCAGTGATGCCATCCAGCCATCTCATCCTCTGTCGTCCCCTTCTCCTCCTGTGCCCAATCCCTCCCAGCATCAGGGTCTTTTCCAATGAGTCAACTCTTCACATGAGGTGGCCAAAGTACTGGAGTTTCAGCTTGAGCATCATTCCTTCCAAAGAAATCCCAGGGCTGATCTCCTTCAGAATGGACTGGTTGGATCTCCTTGCAGTCCAAGGGACTCTCAAGAGTCTTCTCCAACACCACAGTTCAAAAGCATCCATTCTTCGGCACTCAGACTTCTTCACAGTCCAACTCGCACATCCATACATGACCACAGGAAAAACCATAGCCTTGACTAGACGGACCTTTGTTGGCAAAGTAATGTCTCTGCTTTTGAATATGCTATCTAGGTTGGTCATAACTTTCCTTCCAAGGAGTAAGCGTCTTTTAATTTCATGGCTG
Source organism: Bubalus bubalis (assembly GCF_019923935.1). Classification (NCBI taxonomy): domain Eukaryota; kingdom Metazoa; phylum Chordata; class Mammalia; order Artiodactyla; family Bovidae; genus Bubalus; species Bubalus bubalis. Next base: position 23,714,229 of record NC_059179.1, read on the forward strand.
CAGTCACCATCTGCAGTGATTTTGGAGCCCCCCAAAATAAAGTCTGCCACTGTTTCCGCATCTATTTCCCGTGAAGTGATGGGACCGGATGCCATGATCTTCGTTTTCTGAATGTTGAGCTTTAAAGCCAACTTTTTCACTCTCCACTTTCACCTTCTTCAAGAGGCTTTTTAGTTTCTCTTCACTTTCTGCCGTAAGGGTGGTGTCATCTCCATATCTGAGGTTATTGCTATTTCTCCCAGCAATCTTGATTCCAGCTTGTGTTTCTTCCAGTCCAGCGTTTCTCATGATGTACTCTGCATAGAAATTAAATAAGCAGGGTGACAATATACAGCCTTGACGTACTCCTTTTCCTATTTGGAACCAGGCTGTTGTTCCATGTCCAGTTCTAACTGTTGCTTCCTGACCTGCATACAGATTTCTTAAGAGGCAGATCAGGTGGTCTGGTATTCCCATCTCTTTCAGAATTTCCCACAGTTTATTGTGATCCACACAGTCAAAGGCTTTGGCATAGTCAATAAAGCAGAAACAGATGTTTTTCTGGAACTCGCTTGCTTTTCCCATGATCCAGCGGATGTTGGCAATTTGATCTCTGGTTCCTCTGCCTTTTCTAAAACCAGCTTGAACATCAGGAAGTTCACGGTTCACATATTGCTGAAGCCTGGCTTGGAGAATTTTGAGCATTACTTTACTAGCGTGTGAGATGAGTGCAATTGTGCGGTAGTTTGAGCATTCTTTGGCATTGCCTTTCTTTGGGATTGGAATGAAAACTGACCTTTTCCAGTCCTGTGGCCACTGCTTAGTTTTCCAAATTTGCTGGCATATTGAGTGCAGCACTTTCACAGCATCATCTTTCAGGATTTGGAATAGCTCAACTGGAATTCTATCACCTCCACTAGCTTTGTTCATAGTGATGCTTTCTAAGGCCCACTTTGCCGGGGTCCAGCCCCAGCTGATCCAGGGTATTCGAAGGAGAGACGGCGTAGGCGAGGGTCAGGAAACAACTGCTTAATTACACGTTAATTAAGGATACAAAGAGTAATAGAATGAGGATAGCTCAGTAGGAAAATTCAGTGGAGAAAAGAGGCTGAGTAGCTTGGTTTATGCGGGAGACCAATAAAACTTCAAGACAAGAAGTTTGCACCACTTACGTAGGCCGCAGGTATCCTTCCGTTCTCCCGAAGGAGAGGAGACACTGAGGCTTCCCCGGTCGGATCTTAGAAGCCCAGGCATAATTAGCAAGCATGGTGGGTTCCGCGCTCCAGATGGAGATTCAGCCAGAATTTGGGAGAGAGAGTGACATGGGGAGACCAAGTTTTGGTGAACAAGGCCCGCACTTTATTTTCCAAAGTAGTTTTTATACCTTAAGTTGTGCATAGAGGATAATGGGGGAAGGGGTGGAGTCATGCAAGGACAGCAGTTCCTGGTCCTAATCGAAGCCAGGCTTTCAAACTTATCATATGCAAAAGTTCAGGTGATTGACATCATCTTCTGGCCAGGAGGCCTGTTAACATTTTAAGAAACTTATTTTTCTCTAAAGGTGATTATTCCGAAGTCAGGCACCAGCCTCCAAAAAAGCATTGAACAAAGCTGCATTTTACATTTCTGTACACCCATTATATCAATCAATACACTGCCAAGGACACAGTAGGTAAGGAGTATGGAGACTTAGCAGCAAACAGTGGCCCAACAAGTGAAAAACCCTTCACCAATACAATTTCTAATCAATCTTTTAACTACTCAAAGGAATCTGTGCTTAGGCAGTTTAGAACATCTCCTGCCTCTCACAGGTGGGAGGCTCTGAACAATCACATGTGGCCGGAAAAACCTATTCAGGCAGGCTAGAGGATTTCCAAAGGAGTTTGTAGGTTGAAACACTGTCACACCCAGGAATTATTAACTGGAGCTGTAAGCTAACTCTTTTTTCAGAGAGAGGTAGTGGGGGACAGCCCCCATAAAGTCAGAGGTGTAGGTGAAAGCACAAAGCAGAAAGTAGGCAGGCTCTGGTTTTGGGGGTAGATGCTCGAGAATTTCCAGGGGGACTCCTGAGGCTCGATCCCGCCTTTGCGTATGCTGAGCCTCCTTCCTCATGACCTTTGCCACGGGCGGAGTGCCTCACGCTGGCTCCCAGCAGTGATAGAATTCTAGTTGAGCTATTCCAGATCCTGAAAGATGATGCTGTGGAAAGTGCTGCACTCAATATGCAATATGCCGGCTCCCGGCACCACTTGACTTCACATTCCAGGATGTCTGGCTCTAGGTCAGTGATCACACCATCGTGATTATCTGGATCGTGAAGATCTTTTTTGTACAGTTCTTCTGTGTATTCTTGCCATCTCTTCTTAATATCTTCTGCTTCTGTTAGGTCCATACCATTTCTGTCCTTTATCGAGCCTATCTTTGTATGAAAATAGGAAAAGGAGTACGTCAAGGCTGTATATTGTCACCCTGCTTATTTAACTTCTATGCAGAGTACATCATGAGAAACGCTGGGCTGGAAGAAGCACAAGCTGGAATCAAGATTGCTGGGAGAAATATCAATAACTTCAGATGTGCAGATGACACCACCCTTATGGTAGAAAGTGAAGAGAAACTAAAAAGCCTCTTGATGAAAATGAAAGAGGAGAGTGGAAAAGTTGGCTTAAAGCTCAACATTCAGAAAAGGAAGATCATGGCATGCGGTCCCATCACTTCATGGCAAATAGATGGGAAAACAGTGGAAACAGTGTCAGACTTTATTTTCTTGGGCTCCAAAATCACTGCAGATGGTGACTGTAGCCATGAAATTAAAAGACGCTTACTCCTTGGAAGGAAGGTTATGACCAACCTAGATAGCATATTGAAAAGCAGAGACATTACTTTGCCAACAAAGGTCCGTCTAGTCAAGGCTATGGTTTTTCCTGTGGTCATGTATGGATGTGAGAGTTGGACTGTGAAGAAAGCTGAGCACCAAGAATTGATGCTTTTGAACCGTGGTGTTGGAGAAGACTCTTGAGAGTCCCTTGGACTGCAAGGAGATCCAACCAGTCCATTCTAAAGGAGATCAGTCCTGGGTGTTCTTTGGAAGGACTGATGCTAAAGATGAAACTCCAGTACTTTGGCCACCTCGTGTGAAGAGTTGACTCATTGGAAAAGACCCTGATGCTGGGAGGGATTGGGCACAGGAGGAGAAGGGGACGACAGAGGATGAGATGGCTGGATGGCATCACCGACTTGATGGACATGAGTTTGGGTGAACTCCAGGAGTTGGTGATGAACAGGGAGGCCTGGCGTGCTGCAATTCATGGGGCCGCAAAGAGTCGGACACGACTGGGCGACTAGACTGAACTAAAGAGTAGCCCATTTGGGGGATGCTTGTTCTGAACCCCTATAGACCAAATTTTTATGTTTTTCACTGTGGTCCTAGGATATTTCTAATTTTTCAGGAGTGGTCCCTTTTTATCACTTTGTCTCCCTTGTGAAATCATAGCTAAAATGGGATAGAAATAATTAATGGAAGAAAGTAAGACACTGATTAAAATAGATATTTGTTTTTATTATTTCTTTTGGATTACTTCCACATTTCATATTTAAATTGTGGTATATGATCTTAGAATTAAGCTCTGACAACTAATTATCTCCATTATGCTGATCTCCCACTTTTCATCATTGCTTACCTCTTAGAATTTTGATTATTTCTTAAATTTCATCATGTGTAATAAATCCATACTAACTTGCAGTATTTGAGGAAGTAGAGAGAAGCCTAAACTAACTAGCTGAAAATCTTAAATACAGTGTTTTTCAAAGACTGTTATATTTTCATTTGTGTGTATATGTATATATAAAAAACATAAATCACATATTACCTAGCATGATCCTTAAGGAATTTGCAATTTCCTTAGTCTTGGTTTTGCATGTAAATGGAAAATTTCTAAGTGCTTGAGGTTACTTTGAAAGAGTCCTTAATAGTTTAACCAGTAACCCTTAAAGCTTAGGTATACTCTTATTTAGTAAACCTTTTTTATTTTTCTCATAGCTAGGTTGAGTCCATTTAGCTCAGCTATATGAAGTATTACATTATTAAGTAGAGTGGAGCTGCTAGGATATTTTTAGAGAAAAATCTACAGTGCTCTCCATATACATGTGCATTTGCATGACTATTACATCTGCTACACACACTGATGTATATGTGCACGTGTATTACAGTCCCTGAGCACACCATGTATTTGTGGGCAGTTGGAGGACATGATCTTTGGGTATAAACTAGACCAAGCTTTCTGAGGGCAGGAAGCATGGCCCTTGACATTCTTCTTCTGTGTAAATATATCTGCCAAAGACTGCTTGGTGCCCATTTTAGTTGGGGGCAGCCTTTATGAGAAGCAGCTCCAGTTCCTTTCTGCCTTTCCATCGGGTGCTGATGAATGGGAGGGGAGGCTGTGTTGGGGGAAGGCTGGGAGGTTGAGCTGTGCAGTGTGCCTTCTTAGAGGTAGCAGTGTGACTTCTCACCTGTTCCTGATTCTCTTGCTGCCACACCATAAGCACAGTAGTTAAGAGCACAGGCTTTGGTGTCAGCCCTGGATTTGAACCTTGGCACTCTCATTTTCCAGCTGTGGGATCAATCTTGAACAGATCTAGTTAATCTCTCCAAGCTTCATTTTCCTGATCTAGAAAACAGAGATCATAATTACACCCTCACCAGGTATATATGTACTTTTGGAAGGAATTTTTACACTGGCAAACAGGTGATTCTTGCCTTACTATTGAGTAGATCAGTTTATCATCAACTTTACATAATCAGCCTTTCTGAAAAAGCCCATTTTGACTAAAGGTACAACCAGTCCTCTGCAACCACCGGTTCCACAGCCACAGATTCAACCAACCTCATATAGATGGCATTCCTGGGGAAAAAAATTCCAGAAAATTCTAAAACCCAAAACTTAAACTTGCTGTAGGTCAGTGACTATTTACATAGCATTTACATTGTATTGGGTATTATATATAAGTAATCTAGAGATATTTCGTAGAAGGCAATGGAACCCCACTCCAGTACTCTTGTGTGGAAAATCCCATGGATGGAGGAGCCTGGTGGGCTGCAGTCCATGGGGTCGCTAAGAGTCGGACACGACTGAGCGACTTCATTTTCACTTTTCACTATCATGCATTGGAGAAGGAAATGGCAACCCACTCCAGTGTTCTTGCCTGGAGAATCCCAGGGACGGGGGAGCCTGGTGGGCTGCCGTCTGTGGGGTCGCACAGAGTCGGACACAACTGAAGTGACTTAGCAGCGGTAGCAGCAGCAGAGATATTTTAAAGTATACAAGAGGATGTGAGTAGATTCTATGCAAATACTATGCCAATTTATGTAAGGGACTTGAGCATCTGTGAATTTTCGCATCCATGGGGGTCCTGGAACCAACACCCCATGGATACTGATAGACCACTGTTTGGGGGGATTTTTGTTTTAATTTTGAAATGGTAGATTTTTTACAAGTTAATTAAAATGAAAATGTTTTCATAAACTAAGACTTTTCAACAGTCAGATGATAAATGTATAACTGATACCTAAGGATGAAATGGGCTTTGCAGGTTGTTCAGTTAGTAAAGAATCTGCCTGCAGTGTAGGAGACCCAAGTTTGATTTCTGGGTTGGGAAGATCCCCTAGAGAAGGAAATGGTAATCCACTCCAGTATTCTTGCCTGGAAAATCCCATGAACAGATACTATCCATGGGGTAGCAAAGAATTGGACATGCCTATGTGGCTAACAAGGATGAAAAGGAAAATGTTCCACCAGACCAGACTGTGACTAGGGTTGTTAAATCAGCATTGTTGCTGACAGTGCAGGGTCAAGTTCCCAAAAGGAATTTGATTGGCTTAACTCAGCCTGAGAATAGATTCCCTGTTGGCCATATCCTCCTATTTCAATCAATCAGGGTCACAAGACACAACGCACAAACTGGGTGAAGTCAGATGAGTATGGGAGGCAATGACAGACATCTCTAAGCTCTGTGAGGGTCAAAAGCAGTAAGGATTTGCTAAACTTTGAACATTGGTAGAAAAATGACCATTAAAAAAAAAAAAAGATTGAGTATTGATGATAGATAAAACCTTGAAAGTGTGAGATCATTCAGGCAGAATGTAGATGGAGAAGGGCCAAAGACAGCTGACTAGGGAAAGCTGACATCCATGAGAAGACACGGGGAACTAGAAGAGAAACAAAAGGATTACCAGGAATCCAGAGCTATGTGATGTTTCATATTAGAAGGTGTAAGGAAGATGAAAATAACTGATAATGCTAATTGAGAGTCTTTACAAGAGAATGTCTGAAAGCAGCTACATGTAAAGGGATGAAGTTGGGCTTCCCCAGCGGCTCAGTGGTAAAGAATCCACCTGCAACACAGGAGCCATAGGAGATGCTAGTTGCATCCCTGGGGCAGGGAGATCTCAAGCAGGGCAGGGCAACCCACTCCTGTATTCTTGCCTGGAGAATCCCATGAACACAGGAGCCTGTTGGGCTACAATCCATAGGGTCGCAGAGTCAGACACCACTGAAGTGATTTAGCATGCACAGAACATTTTCTAACACTATATTAAAAAAAAACTCAAAATGGATTGGAGACCTAACTGTAATACTGGAAACCATACAACTTCTAGAAGAGAACATAGGCAGAACATTCTTTGACATAAATTGAAGCAATTTTTTTTTTGATCTGTCTCCTAAGGAAAAGCAAATAAAGGCAAAAATAAACAAATGAGACCTAATTAAACTTAAAAGCTTTTACACAGCAAAAGAAACCACCAGCAAAACAGAAAGACAACCTACTGAATGGGAGAAAATATTTGCAAAACAATATGACAGATAAGGTATTAATATCTTAAATATATAAACAGCTCATACAACTGAACATGAAAAAACCACAAACAACTCGATTAAAAAATGGGCAAAAGACCTGAATAGACCTTTTTTCCAAAGAAGACATATGGCCAACAGGCACTTGAAAAGATGCTCACATTGTTAACCATCAGAGAACTGTAAATTAAAACCACAATGTGATGTCATCCATAATAGCTGTTCTCAAAAAGATCGCAAATAACAAACGCTGGTGAGGCTGTGGATAAAAGTGAACTCCCGTGCCCTGTTGGTGGGAATGTAAATTGGTACAGCCACTGTGAAAAACAGTACATATGGAAGTTTCTCTCAAAAACTAAAAGTAGAAATACCATGTAAACAAGCAATTCTACTTCTGGGAATATATCTAAAAAAAAAAAGGAAAACACTAATTCAAAAAGATACCTGCGGGGATGTCACTGGTTCTCCAGTGGTTAGGTCTCAGTGCTTTCACTGGGGACGGCAGGGTTCAGTTCATGGTCAGGGAACTGAGGTGCTATGAGCCGCAAGAGTGCAGTCAAAAAAAAAAAAAAAAAAAAGATACACCCCAGTGTTCACTGCAGCATTGTTTACAAATAATCCAGATACGGAAGCAACTTACACGTCCATCAATGGATGAGTGGATAAAGAAGATGTGGGATATTGATATACACATATATATACACGCACAAACACAATGGTATTTGATTCAGCTACAAATAAGAATGAAATTTTGCCATTTGCAACAATATGGATTGACTTGGATGGTATTACAGTAAATGAAATAAGTCAGAGAAAGATAAATACTGTATGATATCACTTATATGTGGAATCTAAAAAATAAAACAAACTATTGAACATAACAAAAAAGAAACAGATTCACAGGTATAGAGAACATGCTAGTGGTTACCACTGGGAGGGAAAAGAGGAGAGGGGCAAGATGGGATAAGGGATTGAGAAGTGCAAACTACTATGTATTAAAAGAGCTACAAGGATATATTGTATAACAGGGAATTTAGCTAATATTTCATAATTGTAAATGAAATATAGCCGTTAGAATTTTTGAACCATGTTATACACCTGAAACTATTATAATATCAACTATATCTCAATAATTAATAGATGGATAGAAGGTCTGAAAGACATCCTATGGATCTACCAGTGTAGTGGGTCAGAGGCCAAACTACAAGTGTACAATGAATGGGGAATAAGATAGAAACACAAATGTTCATCATATTATTCTACCAAGAAGTCTGATTGCAAGTTGGAGGAGAGAAATTAAAGGAAAATTAGAGGGGAACGTAGCATCAGTGGAGGATATTAAAATTTTGTTTGAGATAAAAGTCTTATGCGTATTTGTCAACTGAGGAGAAAAGGCCAACCAAGAGGGTGAGTGGAAGATGCAGGAGGAAAATGATGAATGAAACAAGAATCTCTGGGAGGTCTGAGGGAACAGGGTGGTAGGTGGAGGCATCAATTTTTTCAAAAAATATATTAACACAGTCAGTTAATACAGAAAGTGAAGAGGAACTAAAAAGCCTCTTGTTGAAAGTGAAAGAGAAGAGTGAAAAAGTTGGCTTAAAGCTCAACATTCAGAAAATGAAGATCATGGCATCTGGTCCCATCACTTCATGGGAAATAGATGGGGAAACAGTGGAAACAGTGTCAGACTTTATTTTCTTGGGCTCCAAAATCACTGCAGATGGTGACTGCAGCCATGAAATTAAAAGACGCTTACTCCTTGGAAGGAAGGTTATGACCAACCTAGATGCCATATTGAAAAGCAGAGACATTACTTTGCCAACAAAGGTCCATGTAGTCAAGGCTATGGTTTTTCCTGTGGTCATGTATGGATGTGAGAGTTGGACTGTGAAGAAGGTTGAGCACCAAAGAATTGATGCTTTTGAACCATGGTGTTGGAGAAGACTACTGAGAGTCCCTTGGACTGCAAGGAGAGCCAACCAGTCCATTCTGAAGGAGATCAGCCCTGGGATTTCTTTGGAAGGAATGATGCTCAAGCTGAAACTCCAGTACTTTGGCCACCTCATGAGAAGGGTTAACTAATTGCAAAAGACTCTGATGCTGGGAGGGATTGGGGGCAGGAGGAGAAGGGGATGACAGAGGATGAGATGGCTGGATGGCATCACTGACTCAATGCACATGGGTCTGAATGAGCTCCAGGAGTTGGTGATGGACAGGAAGGCCTGGTGTGCTGCGATTCATGGGGTCGCAGAGAGTCAGACATGACTGAGCGACTGAACTGAACTGAACTGAGAGGCTTTTCTGTTTACCTACTGGGGGAGGCCCAGCCGCAGCCCAAACTGGGCCCCTACTCCCAGCCCGCCTTGAGCCACACACAGCTTTAAAGGTCATGGCTTTGTGTCAGGACAGCAGCAGAACCCTCTCCTCCTATAGATTCTTGGCCTTTCTTTGATGGCTCCCAAGAAGCAGCCAACGTAGTGGCTAGTTCTGTCCTATTAGGCTGAGAGGCCTGTTACATGAGTCCAGCAGGAAATGTGAACCTGTCTATCCTTTTTTTTTTCTTTTTGTAAGTCAAAGAATGTTGCTTGCTATCAGGTTCTGCAAGCATCAAGTCTTCAGCTACTTCAGTCACTGATGACAGTACACCCTGGAAAGAATTAAGGATGAAAAACAGGATGAAGCACTCTATATTTTTTCAAAACAGTTCCCTTAGACAGTTACATAGATCTCAAGAAAAACTTTTATGAACCCAGATTCTTGTATCTTCACATATATAGAAAAGCACTAAAATCATTAACTGAGATATCTGTTCCTCTGGATTAACAGTAACCTTTTACTGAGATGCATGCTTTCCTGCACCAATTCCCTAGTCAAAGTCATCTTTATACTGACTTTCCTCCCGTCTCTTTGGAGCAGTACCCCCCAAGCTATGGAGGGGATGATTCCCAAGCTAGAGTCTTTAGTAAGACCCTGAATAAAACTCAGCTCAACTCTGCATTTTTCTTTCAGTCTACACTTTCATTTGGCCACTAAATATTAATGAAGTACCTGCTGTTTACCAGGCTCCATCCCAGGCTCCGATTCCTCACACTGGAATATTATGCACCTTCGAGGCCAACAGGACAAAACCAGCTAGGCATATTTTCTAAACTTTGTTGGCATCTGTCCTCACTTCTCTGATTTGCCAAGTTTCTTCAACCGTACACACACCACCATTTGGATCTAAACCGGGGTTATTTTGTAGACCCTGCCCTAAGAGTCAGCAGAGGGAGATCTCCCTAGATAGTGAACTCGTCTATAAATTGGAAGCTGGAATTCTACAGTCCTAATCATGACCTATGGCTTGAGCTTTCCTGCTTCATTCCAGTTTCTGTTTAACTGCTGATGCTGCAGTTCCCATAAGCACAGCTCCCACTGAGGTTAGTGGGAGTGTTATGTGAACGTAAGTTTTATTCTTCATTTTCTCCTGCTGGGTGAGCCTTGCTTGTCTTGGACTGTCGACCACCCCAGTCCCCTTCCCCAATAGGCGTGGGAGTGCTAGCCCGTCCTTTCATGACGCCGAGCCCTACCACAGTGACAGGCTCCAGGTGAGGGGAAAATCAACTGGGAACAGAAGCATTCTGCTTCTTGCCTCATATAACAACAGAGAATGCTTCCTGTACACTGTCCAGAAGCCAGAGAGAGTAAATAGAATGGCAAATGGATGATTTTCTGGGTGCTCTGTAAGCCAGACTTGGGTCTGCTCATTTTGCCTAAAGCCATTAACCTCATTCATGGAAGGAAAAGGGATGCAGGAGACAGAAAACAGGTGTTCTTTCTAGTTCTGGTTCTGCTGCTGAATTTGTCACTTTCCGCTTGGAAAATCATTTGTCCACTTTGGGATTCACTTTGCTCAGCTGTAAAATGAGGTTTTGAACTCTGCATAAGTTCCCTTCCATCTCAGAAACAGACTTAACGGGTCTAGATTCTGGGGAAGCCACAGAGTTTTAAACAATTGAACTAGTTGCCCACATTTATAAATCAGAAGGTTTTCCAAAAAATATGAATTACTGGCTTCTCTTGAAAAATTGGCAACCTGACCCTGCATTTCTGCACAGCTGCCATGGCCCCAGTGAATACTGGTTTCCCTGTTACACAGGGCATGTCTCTTTAGGCATCGTTTCTACCTGGTCAACTTTGCTGACCCCTGCAGGCAAAGGGCCCCATTTTAGGACTGGAATTTAGCACAGTTTCATCATAATTAAAAGTGAGGGTGTGTCCCCCCATTATAATTCAAATGATGGCTGGCCTCTGGCTTAATCTATGACTCTGACTTGTATATTTAATTCATTACAAGCAGAAGCTAAGAAGGGCACGTGGAGCTGGGCAGGGGTGCTCACAGCAGGGAACCGAAGAGCGCTGGGGCTGCTTATGGTAATTTGACATATAACTCGGAGCCTGATTGTGTCAGGTGAGGCGACCTGGGATGGTTTATTCTCTGTTCCGAGTTAACAGGCTCCCATCACATCAGTGTCTCTGTGAATATGAGATGAGCATCCCCAGGAAAGCAAAGCCTCAAAATGTCAAGTTGCTCAGGAGGAAAGGTTTTGCACAGTGAGCGCGGAAGGATTTGTGTGGCTTCTAGGCTTAATAGTTAATCTTTTATTAACTGTCTTTCTTTTCTTTTTCTTATTAACCTTATTATTCCTTTCAGTCGGATCTAACTAGGGAAATGATGTAAAGGAGGTGTTTTTATTTCTGCTTTTCAATAATGTAACAGGACCCCACCGAGGCAGCCCTTCACAAATGGTGATTTCTCCTGGGGAGGAGGAAAATTGACTGCTTTGTGTGCATATAAAGCATGCCAAATATCCTAAGTTGTTTCTCTTCTGAAAAGAACTCCCTTACACCTCCCTCATAATGCTGATTTTTCTAATTTTACAGATGAGAAAGCTGAGGGTGCAGGTATTTAAATGACTTTCTCAGTGGGAGTGCAGTCTAAGAAATGTTAGAATCAAGGCTACACCCGGCTCTTCTGACTGGCACCACTGCCTCCGAAGGTCTGTCCTTGCTGTCCTTTCAGTTCAGTTTAGTCGCTCAGTCGTGTCCGACTCTTTGCGACCCCATGAATCGCAGCACGCCAGGCCTCCCTGTCCATCACCAACTCCCAGAGTTCACTCAGACTCATGTCCATTAAGTCGGTGATGCCATCCAGCCATCTCATCCTCTGTCGTCCCCTTCTCCTCCTGCCCCCAATCCCTCCCAGCATCAGAGTCTTTTCCAATGAGTCAACTCTTCTGAAGAAGCACAAGCTGGAATCAAGATTGCCGGGAGAAATATCAATAACCTCAGATATGCAGATGGCACCACCCTTATGGCAGAAAGTGAAGAGGAACTAAAAAGCCTCTTGATGAAGGTGAAAGAGGAGAGTAAAAAGGTTGGCTTAAAACTCAGCATTCAGAAAACGAAGATCATGGCATCTGGTCCCATCACTTCATGGGAAATAGATGGGAAAACAGTGGAAACAGTGTCAGACTTTATTTTCTTGGGCTCCAAAATCACTGCAGATGGTGACTGCAGCCATGAAATTAAAAGACGCTTACTCCTTGGAAGGAAAGTTATGACCAACCTAGATAGCATATTGAAAAGCAGAGACATTACTTTGCCAACAAAGGTCCGTCTAGTCAAGGCTATGGTTTTTCCAGTGGTCATGTATGGATGTGAGAGTTGGACTGTGAAGAAAGCTGAACACCAAAGAATTGATGCTTATAGCTGTGAAAAGAAGAGAAGTGAAAAGTAAAGGAGAAAAGGAAAGATATAAGCATCTGAATGCAGAGTTCCAAAGAATAGCAAGAAGAAATAAGAAAGCCTTCCTCAGCGATCAATGTAAAGAAACAGAGGAAAACAACAGAATGGGAAAGACTAGAGATCTCTTCAAGAAAATCAGAGATACCAAGGGAACATTTCATGCAAAGATGGGCTCAATAAAGGACAGATATGGTATGGACCTAACAGAAGCAGAAGATATTAAAAAGAGGTGGCAAGAATACACAGAAGAACTGTACAAAAAAGATCTTCACGACACAGATAATCACGATGGTGTGATCACTCACCTAGAGCCAGATATCCTGGAATGTGAAGTCAAATGAGCCTTAGAAAGCATCACTATGAACAAAGCTAGTGGAGGTGATGGAATTCCAGTTGAGCTATTTCAAATCCTGAAAGATGATGCTGTGAAAGTGCTGCACTCAATATGCCAGCAAATTTGGAAAACTCAGCAGTGGCCACAAGACTGGAAAAGGTCAGTTTTCATTCCAATCCCAAAGAAAGGCAATGCCAAAGAATGCTTTCCTTTAGGTGATCCCAAAATTTTAAAATATAGAATTAAGACGGGAAATGATTAGTACAAAAGCAAGCATCACTATAGTAGTGCAGACGGTAAGCAATCTGCCTGCCTAAACGAAAGAATCTGGCTGCAATTCAGGAGACCTGGGTTCAATCCCTGGGTTGTGAAGATTCCCCTGGAGAAGGAAATGGCAACCCACTCCAGTATTCTTGCCTAGAGAATTCCATGGACAGACCGTGAGGTTGCAAAGAGTTGGAGACGACTGAGCGACTAATACACACACACAAGGATCACTATGCAGGGTAAAGAACGTGTGTGATCCAGAAGGGACAGATAGGAGTTTTCTCAATGAGGGAGTGGTTCCTGTTACCATTATAAAAGATTACAAAGTCAACATAATCTTTGCCTGGGACTGTCCCAGTTAGCCTCAAACTAGGTTATTTATTAATAGTACCTTTATTTTTTACTCTAAAACAGGTTCTGTTTTAAACAATAAATTATGTGGTCAGCTACTCTACATTTATGCACCTTTATGATGTTTATTTGGAGAAGGCGATGGCACCCCACTCCAGTACTCTTGCCTGGAAAATCCCATGGACGGAGGAGCCTGGTGGGCTGCAGTCCATGGGGTCGCTAAGAGTCGGACACGACTGAGTGACTTCACTTTCACTTTTCACTTTCATGCTTTGGAGAAGGAAATGGCAACCCACTCCAGTGTTCTTGCCTGGAGAATCCCAGGGATGGGGGAGCCTGGTGGGCTGCCGTCTATGGAGTCACACAGAGTCGGACATGACTGAAGTGACTTAGCAACAACAGCAACAGCAATGATGTTTATTATGAGGCTTTCCAGGTGGTGCTAGTGGTAAAGAAGCCACCTGCCAGTGCAGGAGATGTAAGAGACATGGGTTCAATCCCTGGGTCGGGAAGATCCCCTCGAGTAGGGCATGGGAACCCACTCTAGTATTCTTGCCTGGTGAATTCCATGGATAGAGGAGTGTGGCGGGTTCCATGGGGTCGCAAAGAGTCGGACATGGACTGAGCGACTGACACATGAAGTTCCTTGACTGACCGTGAAGCTCCCCTCAATTCCTCCGTTTTTTTTGTATTTCTTTTAAAGACATTCGATATTCCACCCTGCATTATGTAGTTACTTAGTACATGTTTCCTGATGTCTTACTAGTAAGTTTTCTGGGGTGACCTCTAGGTCCGCAATGCCTAGTGCTTATTTAGAAATGCAATCTCTATGGGTTGAATGAGGGGAAAAATGAATGAAAGAGAAAAAAAGAAATGGGGTGAGAAATAAGACACACACTTAAAGAGAAAGCAGAGAATTGAGATGTGGTATTAATAAATGGGAAGAAGTAAGTTAAATCTTCAGTGTAGTGGTGTTTCAAATAAAACAAATATCTCAGAGGAACTAAAAATAGGAGCAGAATTTTTTCCCACTGCTGCCTGGCCTATTATTTGTCTATATGTGGAGATTTGACTAATTACTGGAGTAGAGTTTTTGCTGCAATTTCAAACGATTTGCAAAAAAGACCATACAAATGAACTCAGTTGATATGGAAAAACTAGCATTTTATGTCTAGAGGCATAATCGAAGATCAGAGCTTGGATATCAGATCCAGGGCTCAGAATTGGACTCGAGAGATCTGTTCTTTTTCCTGCAGTCCTGTGGTCTCATAGTTACCTTCCTCCTGTCAGAGTCTGCCTTACCTCCCACATCTTCCTCACTCCCCAAGTGTGGCTTTTATGTTTAGATTTTTGAATCGGCAGTATTCATAGGGAGCAACATTTTAAAACCTAAAATTGCAACCTGGGTTGAATGCTTTGGTCACAATGATAAGGATAGTGGAGCACAGAACATCTCTTACAACTTTGTCCAAGACTGAGCTGGAGATTGGAACTGAGGTGATACAGAAGTCAGAAAGAACATCTAGAAGATTCTAGAAAGTCCCACAGTTGTAGGGTCTGGCAGTCTGGAGGACCGGGGGCAGGGCAAATAGTGGACTTAGAGCAGAAGAAGGACACCATGGGAGGTTTAGGAGGGGCAAGCTCCCTGGGAGAAGGGGAGTAGGTAGGGTGCTGTCCAATGCACCATGGGGCCGGGGCCAGGAGGAGGGCAGTGAGGAGGGAGGAGGCAGCAGAATTTTAAGTGGCAGGGGGCCACCTACCGTTGGCAGGGATTCTCTCCTGAGGAGCTTGGGTCCTTCTCAAAGGAGGAAGATTTTCTCACAACTCTGTCAAAAAGTCATGTTTTCCCTTCTCTTTTACCCCAGTGACTATGTCCAGAAAGTATCCAGAAAAGGAGGGAAATAGGAAAGCCTGAAACAAAAAGCCTGAAAAGCCCTCTAGAGAAGGTAGACTGCATTGCTGATTTTATTTTGTTTGTCCTCTGTTGTGAAGAGTTCTCATTTGAGCTAAAAGAGTTCTGTCTTTAAACAAGCGGACAGCGTTGCTTCAGGGGGAGCTGATTTGATTGGAGGGAAAGTTTGGACAACACCAGCATCACCCAGTTCCTAATTTTCCTCAAAAGACCCAGTGCTTCAGTGAGATTAAAATGTCATTTTAAATATTTTTCTACAGCTAGGCATTTTTCTGGGGGAAAAAGTTTCTCTATAAAACTGGAGCTTTATGTTGAGAAACCAAATGCAGAGAGAGCCATTTGGTGTTCTACTTGCTATCTTTAAAATCAAACTTGAAAAGACTTCTAGGTCTGGATACAGTGCCTTCCTGTCTCTGAACCTGCAGACAGGGGAGCATATTGCTGGCAGATGAGAGAACTGAACAGGTGCCTTACCCCTGGAGGACCCAGTGATGGATTCTAGCAAGAGAGGGTATGTTAGGGAAGGTATTTTCTGGAGGTTCTGCTTTACCTACGTAGGTGTGGAAGGTCAGAGTCAGAGCCTACCTAGGATTAGACATCCATAGCAACCAGTAAGCAGTCTTGAGCCTTTTGTAGCTCTTTGTGGAAATGAAACATGTTCAGAATTCAGGGTTTTGTTTTATTTTTTTCTGCCAGATTTTTAAAAAAGAGATCCTGAGAAATAGGTGCTGCCCCTGCCCTCGATTCATCCAGATGGACAGACTGGGAAGCTCCTGAAGGTCAAGTCTGTATTAGCAGGCCCCCACTAAAGAGAGGGTAGGCCAGCTAAAAAGCCTCCAAACTTGAAGCAGGATCCCACTTGCTATGGAAAAATTACTCGGCTGGGGTGTCTAGATTGCTCTGTGTCTTGGGTGTACATGGAGAATGTATTTTTGTTTGTTTGCTTTTTGGCCACACAGCACCTCCTGTGGGATCCTAGTTCCCTGACCAAGGATCAAACCTGGGCCCTCAACAGTGAAAGCACAGCAGAATCCTAACCACTGGACCACCAGGGAATTCCTTCATGGAGAATATGATCCCCACCCACCACATTCACATCTAGATGAACATTAAATTCACGCAGGGAATTGTTGAACTTGTGTGTAAATTTGAGCTTGCTTTGTTTTATATTGTAAATTGTCTTGCTGGGTGTTTTCTGACATTTTGCTATGAACTTCTAACTTGCTTCTAAATTGCTGAATGCCACACTTTCCTGACTATTCTAGTTTTCTCTGAAATGCACAGGAGATATCTGTAGGTTTGGCAAGCCTCTCCTCAATCTCTTCTCTGCACTCTTATTCCAAAGGTATGCAGTCAGCATTTAAAAGCCTTTAATCAATTTCCCTCTTAGCTCCCTTAAGCAGACTTGTGCTCACACTTTTAATGAAGGTAAAACAGTTGTAGTTTTAATCAGCTCATTTAGAAGACCATATCTATCCTTAACCTTTGTCATATATTCCCCCAAAGCTCAACATTTCTTCCAAACTTTGATAATGTTATTTTTGTAAATGCATGCCAAGTCTGTGAATCAGGGCTTTTTAAAAAATCTAAACTTAAAAAAAAAAAAAATCTAAACTTGTTTTTCAGATGTACCAGTATGAGAATTGTGGGTGCGGGAAGCAGTGTCAGAAACTGAAGGGTTAGAAGGACTTCCCTGGTGGTCCAGTGGTTAAAACTGTGTTACCATTGCAGGAGGCCTGAGTTCGATTCCTGGTCAGGGAACTAAGATCCCCCACGTGCCACACAGTCAACCCCCCCAAACAACAAAAAACACCAAAATGAACCAATAATACCTGATGACCAAGGAACCTTCATCAGTTCAGTATCAGTTCAGTCGCTCAGTCATGTCTGATTCTTTGCGACCCCATGAACTGCAGCACGCCAGGCTTCCCTGTCCACCACCAACTCCCGGAGTTCACCCAAGCTCATGTCCATTGAGTCAGTGATGCCATCCAACCATCTCATCCTCTGTCTTCCCCTTCTCCTGCCCTCAATCCCTCCCAGCATCAAGGTCTTTTCAAATGAGTCAGCTCTTCGCATCAGGTGGCCAAAGTATTGGTGTTTCAGCATCAGTCCTTCCAATGAACACCCAGGACTGATCTCCTTTAGGATGGACTGGTTAGATCTCCTTGCAGTCTAAGGGACTCTCAAGGCTCTTCTCCAACACCACAGTTCAAAAGCATCAATTCTTTGGTGCTCAGCTTTCTTTATAGTCCAACTCTCACATCCATACATGACTACTGGAAAAACCATAGCCTTGATGAGATGGACCTTTGTTGGCAAACTAACGTCTTTGCTTTTTAATATGCTGTCTAGGTTGGTCATAATTTTCCTTCCAAGGAGTAAGCGTCTTTTAACTTCATGGCTGCAATCACCTTCATAGCAGCTCTGAATGCAGACCTGTAGTCCTCTTCCATATAAGAGAGAAGTCAACTTTATTAAAAAAAAAAAAAAAGACTGAAGGACTGGAAACTAGAGTTGAGGACATTATTTGGAACACTCAGAATAAAAATTCTTTCATTTTTTAAAAATACAAGTACTGTTCTGAGCATCTACTATTCTTCTAGGCCCTGATGATACAGCAGTGAATAAAACGACAAAATCGTTGCCCTTAGGAAGTTTAAGTTCTAGTTGGAGACAGATATACACCAAATTAAGGAAAATACAGCAAGGATGGAGTATAGGGAGTGTTTGGTCACTGGTTTATGAAGATGGACTTGAAACAGTCTTGAAGGAGGTAGACTAGGGTTCTGTGCTGACATCTGGAGGAAAGAGAGTCCCAGGCACAGGCAACAGCAGGTGTACGGGCTCCCTGAGGGAGATCCCTAGAGAGAATGAATAACCAAGAGAATCTGGCGGGAGCCGGGGGGACAGTAGGTCTTTTAGACCCTTGTCAATACTATAGCTGCCAGTGGCTTTTACTGTGATGAGTTGGAAAGCCAGAGTAGGATTTTAAACAAAGAAGGGACAGTGGCTTATTTAACAAAACTACTCTGGCTGGTGGGTTGAGAAGGGAAGGGGACAGGTGTAGAAGAGGATAGAACAGTGAGGAGGCCCTTGCAGTTATATCTATTAGAAATTCATAAAAATTTTACAGAAAGGAAAATGTGCTTGCAGCATAGAAAAAACGGAAATAATTATTTTTTGGATGTTTAAGTTCCAAGAAAAAAAAGCAATTTGGCTACTCTGTTTCCTCCAGATACAGAGGGGCTTGGAAGTCCTTGGTCTTCAGATTTTTTTTCCTCCTGAGCCACCAAAGAACCTAGCAGGGTTTGGTCAGTGTGTTTAAGAATGAGCCTTTATGGGTCTGCTTAGGATGTCCGCCCCGTCCCATTTCCCAGATTTGCCCAAGTGCCTACTAGGAATAGATTCCTGAGTCCTACCCATCCAGTAAGTATGGAATGGGTCCAGGGAATATATATTTTCAGTAAGAAAGTGAAGGGATTCTTATAATTTGGAAGACGGGGAACTGCCCCACCTCCTGAACACCTTTTTGGGTTTGCAGCGTACCTGGAAAGCATTGCAGGGAGCCTGTGCTACCGGCAGGTGGCGCTACCTGACCGTGAGCTGCAGAGGGCGTCTGTCCCTTACGGATAAGTGAGCGGCTCCAGCGGAGCGCGTAGGTGTGGTGTTGGGGCCCACCGGCCACTGCTCATCCCGAGCGGAGAGGCGCATAGGAGTAAAGAAGCAGGGCGCAGCCGGTGGCTCAGCTTCATTTTAGGCTAATGTGCATCTTGAGTCAGGAAGGCGCAGCCCTCTCTGAACGGGCACTGAGCACGCGGGAGCCGGCAGCGTGGCCCGGCGAGAACCGGTCGCCTCGGGCCACAGGACATTAGTCTAGCGGGCCAACCTAGGGACAGGGGTACTACCGAGGCCCCTCCGGGACGTCAGACTCGCAAAAGGCCCCTGTGCATTGGCCGCCGGGACGGGGGGCTCCGCCCCTTTTCGTACGGCTCTCATCTGTGACTGGCTCTTGGGCCCGAGCTGGCCACACCTCCTCCCCTCGCACATACACAAGAGTCACGCGCCTTTCAGTTGGAAACTTGGAGTGCAGAGGAGGACGCTGTCCCTCGTCTCCCCACCCACTTATCTTGCCATTGGCTCGCGGCACCGTTCACGGCCACGCCCCCATTCCAGCCCCCTGGCTGGGAGGGCGGGCACCTGCTGGTGATTGGCTGGTCGCCCTGCCTCTCGCAGAAGCCGCTGGCACTCCCCCCACCCTCTCCCCCCTCCCGCTAGCCTCGAGGTCTCGGTGCTGGCCCAGGCCGAGTCAGTGTCAGTCAGGGAGGCGGGTTGCTGAGCAGTGGGTTCGAACACTGCGTTGCAATCTCGCCCCAGGGCCGGTCCCTGCGCTCGTGCCGCCGGCTGAGAAGCATGAAGCCGCAGCTGGAGCAGCCACCCTATGATTGGCTGTGGCGCTTGTGAACCCGAAGTAAAGATGGCGGGCGGGCAGGCAGCCGCCGCACTGCCCTCTTGGAAGATGGCGGCGCGCCGCAGCCTCAGCGCCCGCGGCCGGGGGGTCCTGCAGGCGGCGGCGGGGCGGCTGCTGCCATTGCTATTGCTGAGCTGCTGCTGCGGCGCGGGTGGCTGCACGGCGGTGGGCGAGAACGAAGAGACGGTGATCATCGGGTTGCGGCTGGAGGACACGAACGACGTGTCTTTCATGGAAGGGGGGGCGCTGCGGGTGAGCGAGCGGACCCGGGTCAAGCTGCGGGTGTACGGGCAGAACATCAACAACGAGACATGGTCCCGCATTGCTTTCACAGAGCACGAGCGGCAGCGCCACAGCCCCGGCGAGCGCGGGCTGGGGGGCCCCGCGCCGCCGGAGCCGGACAGCGGCCCCCAGCGCTGCGGCATCCGCACATCAGATATCATCATCTTGCCCCATATCATTCTCAACCGCCGTACATCGGGCATCATTGAGATAGAGATCAAACCGCTGCGCAAGATGGAGAAGAGCAAGTCCTATTACCTGTGCACGTCGCTCTCCACGCCAGCCCTAGGCGCCGGCGGCTCGGGGTCCGCGGGTAGCGCCGTCGGGGGCAAGGGCGGCTCAGGGGTGGCCGGGCTCCCGCCACCCCCGTGGGCCGAGACCACCTGGATTTATCACGATGGCGAGGATACCAAGATGATCGTGGGGGAGGAAAAGAAGTTCCTGCTGCCCTTCTGGCTGCAGGTGATCTTCATTTCGCTGCTCCTGTGCCTGTCGGGCATGTTCAGCGGCCTCAACCTTGGACTCATGGCCCTAGACCCGATGGAGCTGCGCATTGTGCAGAACTGCGGCACCGAGAAGGAGAAGAATTACGCCAAGCGCATCGAGCCCGTGCGCAGGCAGGGCAACTACCTGCTGTGCTCGCTGCTGCTGGGCAACGTGCTGGTCAACACCACGCTCACCATCCTGCTCGACGACATCGCTGGCTCAGGCCTGGTGGCGGTGGTGGTCTCCACCATCGGCATCGTCATCTTCGGGGAGATCGTGCCCCAGGCCATCTGCTCCCGGCACGGCCTGGCTGTGGGAGCCAACACCATCTTCCTCACCAAGTTTTTCATGATGATGACCTTTCCCGCTTCTTACCCGGTCAGCAAGCTGCTGGACTGCGTTCTGGGCCAGGAGATAGGCACCGTCTATAACCGGGAAAAGCTGCTGGAGATGCTCCGGGTCACAGACCCCTACAACGACCTCGTAAAGGAGGAGCTGAATATCATCCAAGGGGCGCTGGAGCTCCGCACCAAGACGGTGGAGGACGTGATGACTCCCCTCCGGGACTGTTTCATGATCACCGGCGAAGCCATTCTGGACTTCAACACCATGTCGGAGATCATGGAGAGCGGCTACACTCGCATTCCAGTATTTGAGGGGGAACGCTCCAACATCGTGGACCTCCTCTTCGTCAAAGACTTGGCCTTCGTGGATCCAGATGACTGTACTCCCCTGAAAACCATCACGAAATTTTATAACCACCCCTTGCACTTTGTTTTCAATGACACCAAGTTGGACGCTATGCTGGAAGAATTTAAGAAAGGTGGGAAAATTTTGGTACCCTTTCATTGGCTTGCTCTTTCTCACTCCATCCTCCTCCCTACTTGAGTCCTCTACCCTCAGACCAACCCCCCAAGGCGAGTTGACCGGAATTTCTCCTCTCTTTTAATTGTAAAGTTGAAAGGGTGGCATGGATTTGGGGGTGGATTGAACTAGTAAGCCCTTCTAGGTTCTTTAAAACCACAAGACTGCCCTGGCTTGCTTCCCTCCCTATCAAAGCAGGCTTCCTATTTTCTGTGCATGGTACTCTTAGCCCCTGCACTCTGGCCTTGAGAGATCTGCTGCATTCATTGCGGGATTCTGAGTGGGTAGATGAAAAAAGGGACCCGCTGATGCCATGCTGTGCCATTTGGTTGCCATGTACTAATCTCAGGCATTTGGAGAACGTTTAAATGGGCTTTTCTAAACCCAGAGCAATCAGTTGATATTTCCAAGATTGGAAGTACATTTTCAGTTGCTTCAGTTCCTTGTTGTCTGGTGACCTGTGGGAGAGATTAGGGTCTGCTTTTGAGAATAGGGTATGGGATAAGTCAGGTATCACTAAAGAAAATCACTCATTTGGTTGACTTGTCTTAGCTGGAAAAGAGGTGTTTTGTTGTTGTTGTTGTTTTTTAACTAAAGCTATTTGTTAATATATAACTTGGAAAGACTAGAGATAAATTAACCTTTTATGAGGCTCTATATTGCTTAGCTTACTTCACTGTTTGTTTACATTTACCTAACAACAAATAAAATTTCCCAAACCGAGTGTGGTTTAGGCAGAAAGCTTGGATTTTTAACAATGGGATTAATTCCTCTATATGGTTTGTCTGTTTCTTGAGACTTTCTGGTTTAAAAGTGTTCTTTTTAACCTTGATCACCTGGTATGTTCAGTGGAAGTATGTCTGCGAGTCATTGTTCCCTGTTCCAGGGAGTTTTACCAGGAAAGAGAAGTACAGGGGGTGGTGTGCTCACCTTTCTTGCATAGTGGTGTTTTCTGTTTGTTTTACCATGTAACAAATCGGCAACTCATACTGTTATCACTGAAATTCTGACTTTAAAAATGTTTCCAGTAGGTAGCTAGCTTTGTTAGTTGAAAGCCAAGTTTTTGATACTGAGTTTTTAAATTGTTATGGTGTGGGTGTTAGAATGTGTACTAACCTTTTAATGAGCCAATAGTCCTCAAAACTAACTTTTCCTTCTTCCAGTAGAATTTTGATCACTGAGAGTGGTCTCTCCACAGAAAAAGGCCATGTGTAAGTGGTGACAGCCTGATGGCTGTGATGATATGAACATAGAGTATGCAGTTGTCCTAATTCCATTTTCCTCCCTGAACGCTGTCCTCTCTGGAACAGGATCACACTGCAGTAATTTTCAGATAGAGCAGAATGCGCTTCAGAGATGGGGTAATTTGCATTAAAAAGCAGAAGGGGATTCTTCTGGATTCTTAAACAGTAAAAAGAAAATGTCCATTATCTCTAAGTGACAGAGCTTCTTTGGAGATGGCATTATTCTTTCACTACTAAATTGTTAATTAGAGCATCTAACCAGTCTCTCTTTTCATTTTGCAGTAGAATGTGGAATACAGAAAAATGTCTTGAAATGCTTGAAAATGGCTTTGAAATACTTTATTTTCCTTTAGTTGCTAAATTTCCCAATATTGATAGAGATAATATATTCTTTTTTTTATTATTCAGAATTTTTGCGTATCTGCTGATGGATTGGTAGCACTGGTGTGTACTCCCTGCTGAAATCTTCTCTTCACTTCTGTATCTTTTATTTTCTTTCTTTGAGAATTTAGTTCTGCCCCTTGCAACTCATTAATCCTGCCCCTCTCTCAAAATCTCAAGATTTGCATTATTTTGAAATTTGGTTTTGATTGTTCTTGAGCAGTTTTCCTCTGAATGATTTATTTTTACTAGGAACTTTTCCCTTTCCCCAAATTACCTCTCACAGTACTTTCTTTGAAGTGTATCCTTTAAATTGATTGAATTGATAATATTTTCCTGTGAATTCTAAAAAAAAAAAAAAGATAATGCACAAGATTTTATTTTTGTCTGTAACCAGAATAATGTATTCAGTTAAGAAGACAGTATGATTTAAAGGTGCATTCATGCTAGTAGCTTATTTGGAAGAGTGGGCAATGACAGTTGGTTGCAAATGGGAAATTTAAGCCATGATCTTAAAAGGCTACAGTGGGTGCTTGTTGCTTAAACTGTCAAAATAATAGATTTTTCACCTTCCTTTCCTTGATTTTTTTTTTTTTTGAATGAGTGTGGCCGTTTTAACCTTACTAATAGCTGCATTATTTCTTTTTTCTGCGTTAGTTAAAATGTTTCACCTGATTTTTCTTTCCTTCATTTTCTGATTCAGTTATGAAGTAATGTGAACAGTCAACCTGCCACTGTTTTTCTCCATTGAATAATGCTTTATGGGATGGTTTGAAGACTTTTACTTCTTCTCCTTTCCTCTTTCTCCTAACACCACCAACTATAACTCCCCCCCACAGGTTAGACCCTTAATCCATATCTCATTGAAAATTATCCTTCCTAATTAAAAATGTCTGCATTGAAGCCTTTCCTGGATATAGGTCTGCATCATTAGTCTCAGTTATTCATTACTAAGGAAGGGCAAAGTTTCTGTAATGTGCAAAGAAAAGCTACCTTTATGTAGTGGCTTCCCAGGTGGCTCAGTGGTGAAGAACCCACCTGCCAATGCAAGAGATGTGGGTTCAACTCCTGGGTCAGGAAGAGCCCATGGAGAAGGAAATGGCAACCCATTCCAATATTCTTGTTTGGGAAATCCCATGGACAGAGAAGCCTGGTGGGCTATATAGTCCATGGAGTCGCAAAAGAGTCAGACATGACTAAGCGACTAAAATAACAATCACCTTTCTGTATTATGTAGTATATGTAAATAATCTTCTTTCTAATGATTAAAAGTTTTTGCCTGGCTTTGGTGCTAGTGGTGAAGAACCCACGTGCCAGTGCAGGAGACATAAGAGACACGGGTTCGATCCGTGGGTGGAGAAGATCCCCTGGAGGAGGGCATGGCAACCCACTCCAGTATTCTTGTGTGGAGAATCCTATGGACAGAGGAGCCTGGCAGGCTACACTCCATAGGGTTGCAAAGAGTTGGACAGGACTGAAGCAACTCAGCATGCATGCAGGCCTGGCTACCAGGAAACTCATAGCTTTCCTTGAGGTTAGAAGACAGTAATTATGCTAATTTTGCAGTTAGCTCATTATTATTACCTATTTGCTCTCTGCAAGGTGCAGGGCTTAGTGCTTTACATGAATCACCTTGTTTAAATCTTCTGATAACTGATTGAGGCACCATCTCCATTTTACAGATGACGAAATTGAGGCATAGGTGAAATGATGTGTTCAAGGTCATTGAGTAATTTGTTGTTTTGGGGTTGGTGTGACAGCCAGACCCATACTCTTAACCATTCTATTATGCTGATCCCTTGATCCCGATTTTATTTTAAGTGAGTGTGAGGTTTGAATAAAACATTGCCTCAGGGCTTGTTGAAAGCAACAGACACAAAAATGTATTTAAACATTAAACACGGCGTTACTGCGTTAAACCAGTGCTTTTGCGATCTGGTACCTAACAGTTGGTGTCCCCACTTTTGCCATTAAAATAAGTCAGTTTCTGATGTGTATGATCCTAAATCTAAACAATTCTGTTTCCAGTATTGTAGGTCAAGATTCACTTTGATATTGTTTTGAGCTAACACTGTGTTGTGGTCCGCTGCCGCTGTAGTGGCGTACTCTAACCAGTGAGTGGTAGCTAACCTATGTGGTCCTGTTTCACTCTTAGTCTCACATGTGTTTGTGTTGCAGGGCTAACTCAAACCCAGTTTTGTGTTTTAATCCTGATTTTATTTACATTGTTTGAGGCCACTTTTGTGATAATTGGTTGCCTCCGAGCCTCCTGTACAGCCCTGCCCCTCCCCAAGCCCCAGTGTACCGCCATCAGCCTTTCTCTTTGTAAGCTTTTATAGTAACTCATAAATCTAAAAAAGAGAATAAAAGTGAATCCCAGAAGTGGATTACGAGAATTTTAGAAAAACCACCTAAAGCAAAGTAGTGTAGAGGAAGGAAAGCTAAATTAAAGCTTGCTACCTTTGTGCGCAGAAAGTGCCCTGGAGGCTCCTCCTATACCTGCCGAAACCTAACAAAAGTATGTGGGCTCCGAGCCACCTCGTTTGTTTTGCTTCCTTTTGTTTCTTTTAGCTTTGTAACAATTGTATTCCAGGATTGCGGAGCACGCTGTTTTATAGCTGCTGCAGACTTTGCTGGACTATTTCTTTAATTTTTTTTAAAACTTGAAACAGGTAAACTCATCAGATAATGTTCTTTAAGGGAAGAATGTAGTGTGTAATTTTCACTTAAACATTAGGTGTACAAGTTCTCCCTTCCTGTAACACAAGTCTTTCTGTATTAATGTGCTGAGTGCTTAATACTGAAAACTTTTTTCCTCACCAAATACAGTGTTCCATTTGTCTAGAATCTAGGAGGATGTTTTTATTGATATTTAAAGGTGTGAATGGTGTCGGGGTGAAGGGGTGGGCGTGGATATATTTGTTTTTTTGATCTTGTAGGTTTATTAATTCTTTGCAAATTAATGTGCAAACATGTGATACTAGTATGATTTTGCACATTTTTAGAACATAATTTTGAAATATCCAGATAGTATAGAATCAGAGCTGGAAGACAGGCAACAGCTCATGGATCATGTGGTCCAGTTTGTGAAGCTTACCAAATGATGAGACTGACTTGGATCACTTACTAAGAATTACTTCCTAAGCCTCACTAAGAGACCCCCTGAACTAGACTCTCTAGGGAAGGGGCTTTGGACTCTACACTGTTAACAGTTACTGTGAGGTAGTTCTTGTGATGAGGTGAGTTTAGGAAACTTTGGTCTAGTCAACCTCTTAATCATTGGTCTGGTCAGCCTCTCTCGAGCAGGAGAGAATGAGGAGAGAAAGCTGAGTGACTTGTGTAGGTCCACCCATCTAACTAGTAGGATCAGTAGACTTAGAACCTGACTCTAGGATGGAGGTCTTTCCATTCCAAAAAGCAGGTCTTCTGGTTCCAAGTTCAGGGTACCTTTAAACAAATATTCAGCTTTGCCATTGGTTTTTATTTGCTTTGTGATTTTGATATCTATATTTTTGATATCTGGCATTCAAGTCATCTTTGACAGGCATTTTGTTACATAGAAAATGAGTCTGAATATGTGACCTCATTTTCTTTTAGTTTTTTTTTTTTAAGTTTTTCTCCTCTGCTGAGATTAGATAGAATGGGAAAGACTAGAGATCTCTTCAAGAAAATTAGAGATACCAAGGGAACATTTCATGCAAAGATGGGCTCGATAAAGGACAGAATGGTATGGACCTAACAGAAGCAGAAGATATTAAGAAGAGGTGGCAAGAATACACAGAAGAACTACACAAAGAAGATCTTCATGACCCAGATAATCACGATGGTGTGATCACTCACCTAGAGCCAGACATCCTGGAATGTGAAGTCAAGTGGGCCTTAGAAAGCATCACTACGAACAAAGCTAATGGAGGTGATGGAATTCCAGTTGAGCTATTTCAAATCCTGAAAGATGATGCTGTGAAAGTGCTGCACTTGGTATGCCAGCAAATTTGGAAAACTCAGCAGTGGCCACAGGACTGGAAAAGGTCAGTTTTCATTCCAATCCCAAAGAAAGGCAATGCCAAAGAATGCTCAAACTACCGCACAAATGCACTCATCTCACACGCTAGTATAGTAATGCTCAAAATTCTCCAAGCCAGGCTTCAGCAATACGTGAACCGTGAACTTCCTGATGTTCAAGCTGGTTTTAGAAAAGGCAGAGGAACCAGAGATCAAATTGCCAACATCCGCTGGATCATGGGAAAAGCAAGAGAGTTCCAGAAAAACATCTATTTCTGCTTTATTGACTATGCCAAAGCCTTTGACTGTGTGAATCACAATAAACTGTGGAAAATTCTGAAAGAGATGGGGATACCAGACCACGTGACCTGCCTCTTAAGAAATTTGTATGCAGGCCAGGAAGCAACAGTTAGAACTGGACATGGAACAACAGACTGGTTCCAAATAGGAAAAGGAGTACGTCAAGGCTCTATATTGTCACCCTGTTTATTTAACTTCTATGCAGAGTACATCATGAGAAACGCTGGACTGGAAGAAACACAAGCTGGAATCAAGCTTGCTGGGAGAAATATCAACCTCAGATATGCAGATGACACCACCCTTATGGCAGAAAGTAAAGAGGAACTCAAAAGCCTCTTGATGAAAGTGAAAGTGGAGAGTGAAAAAGTTGGCTTAAAGCTCAACATTCAGAAAAAGAAGATCATAGCATCTGTCCCATCACTTCATGGGAAATAGATGGGGAAACAGTGGAAACAGTGTCAGACTTTATTTTTTGGGGCTCCAAAATCACTGCAGATGGTGATTGCAGCCATGAAATTAAAAGACGCTTACTCCTTGGAAGGAAAGTTGTGACCAACCTAGATAGCATATTCAAAAGCAGAGACATTACTTTGCCAACAAAGGTCCGTCTAGTCAAGGCTATGGTTTTTCCTGTGGTCATGTATGGATGTGAGAGTTGGACTGTGAAGAAGGCTGAACGCCGAAGAATTGATGCTTTTGAACTGTGGTGTTGGAGAAGACTCTTGAGAGTCCCTTGGACTGCAAGGAGAGCCAACCAGTCCATTCTGAAGATCAGCCCTGGGATTTCTTTGGAAGGAATGATGCTCAAGCTGAAACTCCAGTACTTTGGCCACCTCATGCGAAGAGTTGACTCATTGGAAAAGACTCTGATGCTGGGAAGGATTGGGGGCAGGAGGACAAGGGGACGACAGAGGATGAGATGGCTGGATGGCATCACTGACTCTATGGACGTGAGTGTGAGTGAACTCTGGGAGTTGGTGATGGACAGGGAGGCCTGGAGTGCTGCGATTCATGGGGTCGCAAAGAGTCGGACATGACTGAGCGACTGAACTGAAGATTAGACTATACGCGTGTTTTATGAAATGGGTGTTGATATCTGGATTGAAGCCTTAGGTAAGGTGTAAGCTATTTCTTTTTCTTTTGAGTTAACTAACTTGTTTTAGATATCCCTGAGTGATTTTGTTGTTATTGTTTCTTCTGTGAGAGTAGTGAAGATTGGATTTGGGACTATGGGATGAATCTTCTTTGATTCTTTTAATTTTTGTTCAAGGTGCAGGTCTGTGACATTTCCATTGAAATAGTCATTAAAGCATTTGAAGCATGTGTCCCATTCATGCATCTTTTCAGGTTTTTTATCATGTAAACAAAATTCTTACAGAGGATCCAGTCTGAATTTTGAAGGCTATTTGTGTTAGTATCACTGAAGCCTTTTAGGTCAAGACATGCCATAGATGAATACCAGGTCTGACTTAGTATTACCTGGATGAAATAGGAAAGAATCTTGTTCTGCTTTTTCTCTTGGTCTTTATCATTCCAAACCAGTACCATACTATGAGGTAGTGGTTAATTTTAATTATTAGCAGCCCTAAACACAAGTTAAAATCTTATTAACCAGGAAAATGCACAAAATAGACTGAGCCAACATAATATTTTATGATTTTATTTGCTCTTGAACTACTTCAACTTTTAAGAGCAAACCTCTGGACTTGAATTAGATGTTTACAGTACTTTAGTTACATATAAATTAGTATATTTCTTTCTAAGGAGCCCTTTCCTCTAAATACACATTTTATTGGTAGTAAGCGTCAATTCCAGTAAGATTTGCTTGGCACGTAAAGGACATTTATTAAACTAAATACATAGAAATGGATGACTGGGATTGAATACAATTTCAGTATTGTCTTTTCATCTTCTTTTTCTCAGAACACAAACAAGAAACCCGAAATCCTACCAACACTGCAAAGGAGAGACAATAGGAAGCATTCTTGCAACATCACATCACTGGCATCTCTAGGAATGTCTGCATAGAGGGATGTTCAGGGAGGCAGGCTGCGGAAGGGGGAGAAAGGGGACTAAGAACAAGCACCCTCTGAAGATGATGTGTTTATTAGACTGGCTGAAGGCTTGATGGACATAATGGGGGTGCTGACTCTTCCCCACTTTGACATCAGTGCGACCATTGATCATAAATATTGATATAGTGATGATGAGATGCTCATTTCTTCATACTTAACCCTCTCTTGCTGTCAGACATAGATGGGAATGTTTCTTTCTTTGAATTCACATCCTGTGGGGAGGCTACTACCTGCTAGCATAAAGGTTAAAAAATATGTGGTCTTCCTGAATCTACTTTGGACAAGTAACTTAGCCTCTTTAAGCTTCAGTTTTTTCATAGTAAAATGGGATATTTTCTGACTCATACTGTACTTAGTAAGGATTCCTGTGATAATGAATGTGAAAATGCTTCTACACCAGTACCAGTCACTCTGCTGCTTGTTGTTCAGTTGCTGGGTTGTGTCTGACTCCGTGATCCTGTGGCCTGCCGCCCTCAGGCTCCCTGTCCTTCACTGTGTCCAGGAGTTTGCTCAGATTCATGTCCTTTGAGTCCGTGATGCTATCTAACCATCCATCCTCTGCTGCCTCCTTCTCCTTTTGCCTTCAATCTTTTCCAGCATCACTGTCTTTTCCAATGAGTTGGCTGTTTGTATCAGAGTACTGGAGCTTCAGCTTCCAGCATCAGTCCTTCCAATGAATATTCAGGGTTGATTTCCTTTAGGATTGACTGGCTTGATCTCCTTGCTGTCCAAGGGACTCTCAAGAGTCGTCTCTAGCACCACAGTTCTAAAGCATCAGTTCTTCAGTGCTCAGCCTTCTCTCTGGTCCAGCTCTCACATCTGTACATGACTACTGGAAAAACCATAGCTTTGACTATACCAAGCTTTGTAGGCAAACTGATGTCTCTGCTGTTTAATATGCTGTTTAGGTTTGTCATAGCTTTCCTTCCAAGGAGCAACTGTCTTTTAATTTCATGGCTGTAGTCACCCTCTGCAGTGATTTTGGAGCCCAGGAAAATCAAATCTGTCACTGCTTCTACTTTTTCCCCTTATATTTGCCATGAAGTGATGGGACTGAATGCCATGATCTTAGTTTTTTGAATGTTGGGTTTTAAGCCAGCTTTCTCACTCTCCTCTTTCACCTTCATCAAAAGGCTCTTTATTTCCTCTACACTTTGTCCTGTTAGAGCAGTATTATTTGCATATCTGAGGTTGTTGATATTTCTCCTGGCAGTCTTGATTCCAGCTTGTGATTTATCCAGCCCAAGATTTCGAATGATGTACTCTGCACATATGTTGAATAAGCGGGGTAACAATATATAGCCTTGTTGTACTCCTTTCCCAATTGTGAACTCCTTTCCTAGTTGTTCCATGTCCGGTTCTAATTGTTGCTTCTTGACCTTGTATACAGGTTTCTCAGGAGACAGGTAAGGTGGTCTGGTATTCCTATCTCTTTAAGAATTTTCCACAGAGCTCAGTTAACCATTATTTTTATGTAATGATTCTGTAGACTCTTTGGTGGTGGTCTTGGTATTTCTCTAGACTAATGATTGCAAGTCAAGAGAGACACCTTGGGTCATGTGTGCACCTAGTTGTTAATGGAAGTTGAAATTTTTTTTTTTTTGCTGGGCCCATGTGACTTGCAGAATCTTAACTCCCTGACCAGAGATTGAACTGGGGCCCCTACAGGGAAGTGCTGAGTCTGGAATTCCCCTGGATGTTGAAATTTTGAAAAGTGGCTAATCATAGTAGGTTGTTTTTTGTGTGTGTGTGATTGAATTCTAGGCTTTTCTAGCCGATGCTGTTACTTATGAGATAGCCACATGTGTATATGTTTTTAAGGAAAACAATGCAATTGATTACATGTTCTATCCTCTTTAGAGTAAGAATGCTGAATTAAAAAAAAACTTCATTCTCTTTAACTGTAAGTGACTGAAAAAGACAGCAAAGTTTAAAAGAAATAGAACAAATTCTCATGGATTTTGGAAAGCCTTGAATAATCAAAGTTAGAAGATTAAAGGAAGATGTCAAATTACTCGGATAAAGTTTTTTAGTATTGCTATTTTTTATGCTTTTGACATAATCAGCATCTAATATAGCAAGTTTTTGTTGCTAATAGCAATGTAACTTTGTAATACTTGGACGGCAACCAGGAATCATAAAAATATCCTTCAAAGGGTTTAGTAATTTTTTTCCCCTGGAAATCTTAATTCAGTGATACAATTCCAGAGGAGAAAAGAGCTATGTTGGCTTTTCATGTTGCATATATATTGCAAAAATACCTATAAATATTGAAAAATTAGAGATGACTTAAATATATCTAACACTTTAAGATAGGACATGGAAGAAAGGAGTTAAGAAAATGATAGGTGTCAATTAATCACAATCAATTAATCACAACCATTTAATGATCATATGGTCATTAAAGGCCATGTAGCAATATGGAAGATTTATACTGACTATTTTGTATAGATTATAGATATGTGAAAATATACATGTGTATAGACTGGAAGGGAACATGGACAAGTTAATAGTTGATGTGTTAGGATAGGGTAATCATAGATCATCTTTTCAAAGATCCCTTGGATAACTTTGCAGAATAACATACCTGGCAAAAATTCAAATCTGCTGAGAACATTATGAGTCCTGTTCTTGGGAAAACTGACCTTTGCTAATGGAGAACTCATATTATTCCATTTCTCCTTGGGAACATTTTGCTGCTGACACAAATGGTTCCTTTAAATTTTTTAAAACTTGAGATGTAATTAACATACCACAAAAATCACCCATTTTATGTGTACAACTTGGTCTTTAGTGTATTCACAAGGTTGTATAGTTATCACTATTGCCTACTTCTAGAGCAGTTTCTACTCCAGAAAGAATCACATTAGTAGTCACTCTCCATTCCCCTCTTCCCTGGAGACCATTAATCTACTTTCTGTCTCTGTGGATTTGCTTGTTCTGGACAGTTCAGGTAAAGTATATCATACACTACGTGGCCTTTTGTGTCTGGCTTCTTATATTTAACTTATATATTTAACTTTAACTTAGTGTAATGTTTTCAAGGTTCATGCAGGTACATCCATGTAACATGTATCAGTGTTTCATTCATTCATTTTTATGGTCAAATAGTTTTCCATATTATGGGTATACTACATTTTGTTTTTTCACCCATCAGTAGATGAACATTCAGACTGTTTCTAGTTTTTGGTTATTATAAATATTAGTATACGTGTTTTTGTGTGGATGTAAATTTTCAGTTCTCATGGGTAGATGCCTAGGAGTAGAATTGCTGGGTCTGTGGTAACTCTATATTTAACCCTGAGAAACTGCCAAACTGTTTTCCAAAATGGCTGCACCATTTTATATTCTCACTGAAAATGTATGAACATTCCAATTTCTCCATATCCTTGCTAACTCTTGTTATTGTTGATTGTTTGTTTAATTATAGCCACCCTAGTAGGTGTGAAGTGGTGTCTCATTGTGGTTTTGATTGGTATTTTCCTGGTGTCTAATGATGTTGAGCATCATTTCATCTTGTTGGCCATTTGTTAATCCTCTTTGGAGAAAAGTCTATTCCGATATCTTTTGTCCATTTTAAAAATTGCATTGTCTTTTTATTATTTAATTGTAAGAGTTCTTTATGTATTCCACATACTACTTTCTTCAGTTCAGTTCAGTCGCTCAGTCGTGTCCAACTCTTCGCGACCCCATGAATTGCAGCATGCCAGGTCTCCCTGTCCATCACCAACTCCCGGAGTTCACTCAGACTCATGTCCATCGAGTCAGCGATGCCATCCAGTCATCTCATCCTCTGTCGTCCCCTTCTCCTCCTGCCCCCAATCCCTCCCAGCATCAGAGTCTTTTCCAATGAGTCAACTCTTCGCATGAGGTGGCCAAAGTACTGGAGTTTCAGCTTTAGCACCATTCCCACCAAAGAAATCCCAGGGCTGATCTCCTTCAGAATGGACTGGTTGGATCTCCTTGCAGTCCAAGGGACTCTCAAGAGTCTTCTCTAACACCACAGTTCAAAAGCATCAATTCTTTGGCGCTCAGCCTTCTTCACAGTCCAGCTCTCACATCCATACATGACCACAGGAAAAACCATAGCCTTGACTAGACGGACCTTTGTTGGCAAAGGAATGTCTCTGCTTTTGAATATGCTATCTAGGTTGGTCATAACTTTCCTTCCAAGGAGTAAGTGTCTTTTAATTTCATGGCTGCAGTCACCATCTGCAGTGATTTTGGAGACCCCAAAAATAAAGTCAGCCACTGTTTCCCCATCTATTTCCCATGAAGTGATGGGACCAGATGCCATGATCTTCGTTTTCTGAATGTTGAGCTTTAAGCCAACTTTTTCACTCTCCGCTTTCACTTTCATCAAGAGGCTTTTTAGTTCCTCTTCACTTTCTGCCATCAGGGTGGTGTCATCTGCATATCTGAGGTTATTGATATTTTTCCCGGCAATCTTGATTCCAGCTTCTGTTTCTTCCAGTCCAGCGTTTCTCATGAGGTACTCTGCATAGAAGTTAAATAAGCAGGGTGACAATATACAGCCTTGACATACTCCTTGTCCTATTTGGAACCAGTCTGTTGTTCCATGTCCAGTTCTAACTGTTGCTTCCTGACCTGCATACAGATTTCTCAAGAGGCAGGTCACGTGGTCTGGTATTCCCATCTCTTTCAGAATTTTCCACAGTTTATTGTGATCCACACCGTCAAAGGCTTTGGCATAGTCAATAAAGCAGAAATAGATGTTTTTCTGGAACTCTCTTGCTTTTCCCATGATCCAGTGGATGTTGGGAATTTGACCTCTGGTTCCTCTGCCTTTTCTAAAACCAGCTTGAACATCAGGAAGTTTCTTTCCGGATATATAATTTGCAAATATTTTTTCCTATTCTGTCGGTTGTCTTTTCACTTTCTTGATAATAACCTTTGAAACAGGAAAGTTTTAATTTTGATGAAGTCCAATTCCTTTTTTTTTTGTTTTGTCTTTATTGTCATTTCTAGGAAACCATTGTCCAGTCCTAGGTCACAAACTTTTTTGCCTATGTTATCTTCTAAGACATTCATAGGTTACCTTCTACATTTAAGTCTTTAATCCATTTTGAGTTCGTTTTTGTATATGGTATGTAATAGTAGTCTAACTTTATCCTTTTGCATGTGAATATCTCATTGTTCAAGCACAGTTTGTTGAAAAGACTAGTCTTTCTTCATTGACTTGTCTTGGCATTCTTATCACAAGTCAATTAACCATAAACGTGAGGGTTTATTTCTGGATTCTAAATTCTCTTCCACTGATACATGTCTTCGTATGTCAGTACCATGCCCTTTTGGTTCTTATAGCTTTATAGTAAGTTTTGAAATTGGGACAAATGAATTATCCAACTTTGTTCTTTTTCATGATGATGTTGATGAAATCAATCCCTTGCATTTCCATATGAATTCTTCATGGATATTCTTCTTCATTTCTGCAAAGGCAGTTGAAATTCTGATAGAGATTGCATTGAATCTGTCAATTTGGGGAGTATTACAGTCTTAACAATATTAAATCTTTCACCCATGAAATGGGATATCTTGCCATTTATTTAGGTCTTTTAAAATTTCTTTCAACAGTGTTTTGTATTTTTCAGTGCATTTGCAATCTTTTTGTTAAATAAAATACTTGGAATAAAAGTTTTTTTTGATGCTGTTGTAAATGCAATCATTTTATTAATTTCATAGGTAGTATATAGAATATAATTTATTTTTGTATAATGATCTTGTAGCCTGCAGCTGTACTGAACTCATTTATTACATAACACATGGTAAAATAGGAAAGTGCTTTTCAAAAACATGTGACTTTGGGGGGGATTAAGGCAATGCCAAAGAATGCTCAAACTACCACACAGTTGCACTCATCTCACACGCTAGTAAAGTAATGCTCAAAATTCTCCAAGCCAGGCTTTAGCAATACATGAACCGTGAACTTCCTGATGTTCAAGCTGGTTTTAGAAAAGGCAGAGGAACCAGAGATCAAATTGCCAACATCCGCTGGATCATGGGAAAAGCAAGAGAGTTCCAGAAAAACATCTATTTCTGCTTTATTGACTATGCCAAAGCCTTTGACGGTGTGGATCACAATAAACTGTGGAAAATTCTGAAAGAGATGGGAATACCAGACCACGTGACCTGCCTCTTGAGAAATCTGTATGCAGGTCAGGAAGCAACAGTTAGAACTGGCCATGGAACAACAGACTGGTTCCAAATAGGAAAAGGAGTACATCAAGGCTGTATATTGTCACCCTGCTTATTTAACTTCTATGCAGAGTACATCATGAGAAACGCTGGACTGGAAGAAACAGAAGCTGGAATCAAGATTGCTGGGAGAAATATCAATAACCTCAGATATGCAGATGACACCACCCTGATGGCAGAAAGTGAAGAGGAACTAAAAAGCCTCTTGATGAAAGTGAAAGTGGAGAGTGAAAAAGTTGGCTTAAAGCTCAACATTCAGAAAATGAAGATCATGGCATCCGGTCCCATCACTTCATGGGAAATAGATGGGGAAACAGTGGAAACAGTGTCAGACTTTATTTTTCTGGGCTTCAAAATCACTGCAGATGGTGACTGCAGCCATGAAATTAAAAGACGCTTACTCCTTGGAAGGAAAGTTATGACCAACCTAGATAGCATGTTCAAAAGCAGAGACATTCCTTTGCCAACAAAGGTCCGTCTAGTCAAGGCTATGGTTTTTCCTGTGGTCATGTATGGATGTGAGAGCTGGACTGTGAAGAAGGCTGAGCGCCAAAGAATTGATGCTTTTGAACTGTGGTGTTAGAGAAGACTCTTGAGAGTCCCTTGGACTGCGAGGAGATCCAACCAGTCCATTCTGAAGGAGATCAGCCCTGGGATTTCTTTGGAGGAAATGATGCTCAAGCTGAAACTCCAGTACTTTGGCCACCTCATGTGAAGAGTTGACTCATTGGAAAAGACTCTGATGCTGGGAGGGATTGGGGGCAGGAGGAGAAGGGGATGACAGAGATTGAGATGACTGGATGGCATCACTGACTCAATGGACGTGAGTGTGAGTGAACTCTCGGAGTTGGTGATGGACAGGAAGGCCTGGCGTGCTGCGATTCATGGGGTCGCAAAGAGTTGGACACAACTGAGCGACTGAACTGAACTGATCCTATGTTTCATTTGATTGTAGTGGACTTAATTTTTTCTTTAAAAAATTTAGGCATTTTTACTTACCACTTTCATATATATAGAGTGAAGCTCTATCTATGACTGACATTGTCATTCTTCGGCAAAGATGATAGGAAAGAATAAAATTTCTTTCTCAGATTAGATGTAGGAAAAAAAGAACTAGGCTGTGTGAAACGTTTTAGAGAGACCAAAAATACAGCTGGCTGGAGCTTGGGAGTTTAAAAGTTAATCTGTATTTAATGTTTAGAGTGGCTTTGTATAAGACTTGGGATTTGGCTAGGAGATGAGCACAGATGTGTTTGGTTGCTATCTAAATGTGCCTTTCTTCTCCAGGCCATTTTACCAAAGGTTTTCTTTGGGTCATTTTTACAGAGACTAGAAAAAGCCCTGACTTTAGTCACTCTGCATTTCATACTGCCATTGTCAATGGAATCCTTAAGGTTTTTAGGTACCAGGTAACTGGAAGAGACAAAATGAAACTCTTTGAGCTTTTTTCTTTTTTTGTGTGGGGGGTGGGGAGCTGGTAATCTGAGAGGGAAAATGTTTTCTCATTAGCAAAGACATATTGAGGGCATCATCTGATCTTTATGGAGGTGTGCAAAGCCTCAGTTTTTCCATTTGCCCATCTGCAATCATAAAAACAACGTGCTGACTCAACATGGAGCCTCTGCAGAATGGCATTTGGGGCTGAGGCAGTCGGGAAGACCATGCAAGAGATGGAAATATTTGAGCAGGTTTTTAAATGTAACACTAAAAACAGCTAAAATGAGACTGTGTTCTCATCTCCTTCAAGTTTTGTTTCTTGAGTAGTTACTGGTAGTAGTAATGTCACTGGTAGGAGTAATAGTCACTAGTCTACATCCTTGATTTAAGGCATGGCAGAAATAATTTGGTCTCTGTAGAGCTGATAACTGAGCAGAGATTTTCCCTGTTCCCGTGGTTATACTTTAGGGGTATGGGATTGTTTGGTGGAGGGAGTGAGATTCTGCTGCAAGCAAATCATTTGGGTAAAATACTATTATGATCATACTGGGTGGGCCATCTGCTAACTTTTCTCTTTAAAATTTTTAATTCTTTGTTCCTGTGTATCTACATTTACCCACAAAAGCTAGAAGAACATTTACCAAAATACAATATAATGTAACATTCAAGTGTACAGCACAGTGATTCAGTTATATTCTTTTTCAGATTATTTTCCTTGTGGGTTATTATATAATGTTGAGTATAGTTCCCTGAGCTACGTATCAACAGCTATCCTTGTTGGTCATCTATTTTATGCATCAAGATCAAGATCTGTCGCTCAGTCATGTCCGACTCTTTGCGACCCCATGAATCGCAGCACGCCAGGCCTCCATGTCCATCACCAACTCCCGGAGTTCACTCAGACTCACGTCCATAGAGTCAGTGATGCCATCCAGCCATCTCATCCTCTGTTGTCCCCTTCTCTTGTCCCCAATCCCTCCCAGCATCAGAGTCTTTTCCAATGAGTCAACTCTTTGCATGAGGTGGCCGAAGTACTGGAGTTTCAGCTTGAGCATCATTCCTTCCAAAGAAATCCCAGGGCTGATCTCCTCAAGGGACTCTCAAGAGTCTTCTCCAACACCACAGTTCAAAAGCATCAATTCTTCGGCGCTCAGCCTTCTTCACAGTCCAACTCTCACATCCATACATGACCACAGGAAAAACCATAGCCTTGACTAGACGGACCTTTGTTGGCAAAGTAATGTCTCTGCTTTTGAATATACTATCTAGGTTGGTCATAACTTTCCTTCCAAGGAGTAAGTGTCTTTTAATTTCATGGCTGCAGTCACTATCTGCAGTGATTTTGGAGCCCCCCAAAATAAAGTCTGACACTGTTTCCACTGTTTCCCCATCTATTTCCCATGAAGTGATGGGACTGGATGCCATGATCTTCATTTTCTGAATGTTGAGCTTTAAGCCAACTTTTTCACTCTCCACTTTCACTTCCATCAAGAGGCTTTTGAGTTCCTCTTCACTTTCTGCCATCAGGGTGGTGTCATCTGCATATCTGAGGTTATTGATATTTCTCCCAGCAATCTTGATTCCAGCTTGTGCTTCTTCAAGTCCAGCATTTCTCATGATGTACTCTGCATAGAAGTTAAATAAACGGGGTGACAATATAGAGCCTTGACGTACTCCTTTTCCTATTTGGAACCAGTCTGTTGTTCCATGTCCAGTTCTAACTGTTGCTTCCTGACCTGTATACAAATTTCTCAAGAGGCAGATCAGGTGGTCTGGTATTCCCATCTCTTTCAGAATTTTCCACAGTTTATTGTGATCCACACAGTCAAAGGCTTTGGCATAGTCAATAAAGCAGAAATAGATGTTTTTCTGGAACTCTCTTGCTTTTCCCATGATCCAGTGGATGTTGGCAATTTGACCTCTGGTTCCTCTGCCTTTTCTAAAACCAGCTTGAACATCAGGAAGTTCACGGTTCACATATTGCTAAAGCCTGGCTTGGAGAATTTTGAGCATTACTTTACTAGCGTGTGAGATGAGTACAATTGTGTGGTAGTTTGAGCATTCTTTGGCATTGCCTTTCTTTGGGGTTTTATGCATAGTAGTGTGTATATGGGAGAAGGCAATGGCAACCCACTCCAGTACTCTTGCCTGGAAAATCCCATGGGTGGACGAGCCTGGTAGGCTGCAGTCCATGGGGTCGCTAAGAGTCGGACACGACTGAACGACTTCACTTTCACTTTTCATTTTCATGCATTGGAGAACGAAATGGCAACCCACTTCAGTGTTCTTGCCTGGAGAATCCCAGGGACGGGGGAGCCTGGTGGGCTGCCGTCTATGGGGTCGCACAGAGTCGTACACGACTGAAGTAACTTAGCAGTAGCAGCAGCAGCAGTGTGTATATGTTAATCTCATCAAGTTGTTTTTTTAAGCATGTATTTTGTAATGTTTGGAAGGAAATGAAATGTTAAAATGTTATTAAAGGTATACATTTTGTAACTTGAATCACTGATTTAGGTACTAAAGTGAAATTCAGTATACTTAGGTGAAATTTATCCTTTTTCCTTCAGAATATGGACTGTTTTGTCGTAATGCAGGCATGCTGTTATTTGAACCATTTTATCCTCTTCTTGGAATCCTTAGCGTTTGGAATGAAAGATGCATTTTAAAACCCATAAAATATATGTGTATATGTGTACATGTGTGTGAGTGCACATGAGTGTGTAAAACAGCTTAGCAAAATTAATTTTGTATTTAAAAAAAGGAATTTAGGCTTTTGTGTTTCATTTTCCAAACATGTTATCATTTGACAAAATCAGGTTTAGATTTGTACCTGGACTACCTGAAATGAAGCGATTTGATACTTACTTGATTGCTCTTATTAAATAAAAGGTTGGTGAAGTAGTTTTTCACCTAGGTATGTCCTTTTAGCATAAAGCTGTAATACTGAGATACTTGTCATTTAGGGACATTGAGATTCTAGAAACTGATACTTCCTTTTATCTATAGAAATCAGTACTGTAAAACCAGTAATAATTATTAAAAGGGGACAAAAGAAAAAAAGGAATAAATTGGAACCACACATACGTGAAGCTCGGTAGTTTCCAGACTATCTTTATACATTTGCTATGTAAAAAGACTTTTTAACTTGGATGAGGTGACTTGATATTTACTTGATTGTAGTTCTATAAAATTATGTACCTGTTATATACATCATTTATCTCAGGTAGATAAAAAGATGTGATTTTCTGTGTTTTTCTGAATGTATACAGAAACTTTATATTTCTTTGTAGGATAAGTTAGCTATCATTTAGGCATCTTTCCTAAAGTGTGTTTTCTCTTTTAAAAAAAAATATTTTTATTTTTGGCTATACTGGGTCTCTGTGCTACATGAAGGCTTTCTCTAGTTGCCGCAAGCAGGGGGCTGCTATCTAGTTACGGGGCTCAGGCTTCTCATTGTGGCGGCATCTCTTGTTTTGGAGCCCGGGCTCTAGAGCACAGGCTCAGCAGTTGTCGCTCATGGGCATAGTTGCCTTGCAGCACGTGGAATCTTCCCAGACCAGGGGTAGAACCCGCGTCCCCTGCATTGGCGGGTGGATTCTTAACCACTAGACCACCAGGAAAGTCCCTAAAGTGTGTTTTCAAATGAGGTAAAATTATGACAGTGGATTTTTGCCTCTACTCTTTTATCTAACTTCCCAAGAAAACTAATCATTCTAGGAATTGAAATTGATGTTTGCTTTCTGACAGCTGGCAAAGAATCTGCCTGCAGTGTGGGAGACCTGGGTTCGATTCTTGGGTTGGCAAGATCCCTTGGAGAAGGGAAAGGCTACCCACTCCAGTATTCTGGCCTGGAGAATTCCATGGAATTGCAAAGAGTCGGACACAACTGAGGTACTTTCACTTCTGACAAACGGTGGTGGTGGTGTAGTCACTAAGTCGTGTCCAACTCTTGTGACCCCATGGACTGTGACAGACAGTAGTATTCTTAAAAGGTCCCATGCATATTAGGCCGTCAGATCTATTATTACTCAGTTCCTTGATATCTGAAAATATATGAAAGGTTTGACATGCTTCCTCTACGCTGAAACTCATCAGTTGACACAGAACCTTCAGCCAGCGTTTAGGCATAAGCTTCTTCAATACGAATGGACAGCTAAACATCTCTGGATATTTGAGGAGAGCCTCTAATAGTCTCATAGTGAGACGAAACAAACAGAAAAAAGAATCTTAATTGACTAAAGCCGGTTTAGCACACATTAACTAAAGTCCAACAAACCAAGTCACTTACAGGTATTACTTTCTTTGACCTCTTAAGGGCACTTACGAAACCATCTGTTAGTAGCAACTGTGAAGATTTGCTGTCTCTTCATACATAATATAGATAGAATCTTTCCTGTATTCATTCAGCCTACCTGGTTGGTTGAGGCTCCCAACTAGGACGAATGTTGTTAAGTAAGTCCTTAAAGCTTCCCTAGCCTCACTGCATGTGCAGAGGCCAGTGTAAGCATTTCTGGCAGTTATGTGTGTTAAGGAATTGTTACCTATTTTCCCTTTTTACTTTTACTATAAGATTAAAAACAAAAAGTTCTTTCTGTGCTGGATCTTCCTTACGGTGCACAGGCTTTCTCTGGTTGTGCTGCCTGGGCTTCTCTAGCTCTGGCAAGTAGGCCTCATTGCCCTGCTGCATGTGGGATCTTAGTTCCCCGGCCAGGGATCAAACCTGTGTCTCCTACATTGAAAGGTGAATTCTTAACCACTGGACCAGCTGGGAAGTCTCAAGGTTTCTTAAGGAACAGGTAGTTGCTTCCTTTTCCTTGACTCCCTTCATCTTCAGTCCTCTACGGTCTGGCTTCAAACTGACCAGGACTCCCTTTATTGCCAGACCTATGTCTTAGTTATTATCCTTCCTCACTCCCTTGACTAATTTAGCTGCTTGTCACATCCAGCTTAGCTCTTCAGCACAGTCTTGTTTCTCCTCCTGTTTCTCTGACTCTTTCCTTTTTCCTTTTAAATTCCTGATTTCTTCCTTCTGTCCGTAATTGAGCATTCCCCAAGATTTTGTCTTTATCTTCCATGGTCTATTTCCATGTTTGGAAAGTTTTCTTTGACTCACTTTTAATCCATAAGCATTTATTCAGTATCATAATAAAAAAGAACTGTGTAGGATGCAAAAATGATTTAGATATATTTCCTGTTCTTGAGTAACCTGTAAGACATAGGAACTTTACAGTCTTTTTGCCCCCTGTGTCTTGTTACCAAAGTTAATTGATATTTTTGAAAATGCCTCTTATATACTTATTTTCTTTCCATTCCAGCTTCAACTACTGCAGCATATAGTCATCTCTATTATAATTTATAAATAGGTTAGAAATTGACATGGATCTCTAATACGACATCTAGGTTCTCATAGCATCTGTTCTTTCATTGTTGCATAGTTAGAAAATCCACTTGAAAATGGTAAAAAAAAAAAAAAAAAGGCCAAGTAATATGTTAGTGTCATTATGACAAGTTTTCACCTCATAGGAAATCTGGCAGGCTCTCTGGGCCTCCCAGGTCAAAAGACAGACCTGCTCACACTCCAGTGTCATCTGGAATTCCTTATAAATAAATTTCAGTGGGCACTTAAGCTATAGAACATTCTATTTACTGTACTGGTTTTAAGGTGGAATTCCAGAATTAAACATTGTGCCCAAACTTAACATTTTCACACTGTCTAGCCTTATCTTCCAAAAATAGTATATTACTCCACCAACTCTCCCTGCCCAATAAAGGACCTGAAGCATCAAGTGTTAACTGCAAAGAAGTTAGATGGGGCTCCTCTTCTCTCCCCAAGTCATGTGGAATCTGAGTGAATGCAAGTAACACAGACACATGACAATAATCTGTCCCCCAAAGCAAGCAGGCATTACTTTATTATTTAGGGGAAAATACAAAAAACTTCCAGGAGTTCTCTGTATCTCCTGTATAAAATCCAAACCCTTTTAGAGTTTTCAGAACTCTTTATGCTCTGACTCTCACCCATATTTGTACCTTCTGTCCAAAAGGGCATCTCATAACTGCATATATGTAATATATGCATATGTACATATGTCTATATGTTTACATGTGTATGTGTTTCTGCATACACATACTGTGGCTTGCACACTTCTACTCATGTTATCCTGATAGACACTTAGTTTTCTGCCCATCCAAGACTCTGCTGTGCCTTTAGTACCTTGTTAAAATGCTGGGTTTTTTTTTTTCCTGAAATCTCTACTGATCTCTAACTCTTACACTACTTATATTTATGTCCTATATAATGAACACTCTATTTCTTAATTATCTTCAGTCTTTAAATTGCTACTTTTGTGTCTCTCATACTTCCTGTCTCCAGATCAACCTTATTCTTCTCTGCCTAATTTTCACTCATCCTCTTCTTATACAACTTTTTATTTTGAGAAAAATTCCAGCACAGAAAAGTTTAAATAATAGTACAATGAATTCCTGTATACCTCTCATCTGGATTTATTAACTGTTAATATTTTGATACCACGTTTGTCTC
Organism: Bubalus bubalis; assembly: GCF_019923935.1. Lineage (NCBI taxonomy): Eukaryota > Metazoa > Chordata > Mammalia > Artiodactyla > Bovidae > Bubalus > Bubalus bubalis. The sequence continues at coordinate 23,758,006 of NC_059179.1, forward strand.
TTTTTCCATATATATATTGTGTGTACATATATGTGTGTTTTTTTTTCTAAACCCTTGATCATTTGTTTTTTTTTTTTTAATTTTATTTTATTTTTAAACTTTACATAATTGAATGTAGGTTGCAGATATCATATTTCACTCCTAAATACTTCATCATGGATCTCTTAAGTATAATGATGTTCTCCCAAATAATCACAGTAACATTACTACACTCAATAAATTTGATGTCAATACAAACATATTGTCTAACATTCAGTCCATATTCATTTGATTGTCTGATCTATTTGGTGTCCTTTATTTTTTATGTGTATTTTATTGTTTGTATACAAGTTATTACAGAATATTAACTCTGTTCTCCATGTTGTACAATATATCCTAGAGCCTGTGTTTCAGCAAATAGTATATATCTCTCACTCCCCCATCTTTATATTGCACCTTTACCTGACTTCCCTGGTGGCTCAGTTGGTGAAGAATCCACCTGCATTGCAGGATACCCGGGTTTGATTCCTGGGTTGGAAAGATCCCCTGGAGAAGGAAATGGAGATCCACTCCAGTATTCTTGCCTGGGAAATACCATGGACAGAAGAGCCTGGTGGGCTACAGTCCATGGGGTCGCAAGAGTTGGACACGACTTAGCAACTAAACCACAACCACCACTGCCACCCTCTCCCTACTGGTGAACACTAGTTTGTTCTCTGAATCTATGAGTCTACTTCTTTTTTGTTATATTCACTAGATTGTTGTATTTTTTAGATTCCACATATAAGTGATTTTATACAGTATTTGTTTTTCTCTGTCTAGCTTATTACACTTTAGCATAATGCTCTCCAAGTCCATTCATGTTACCACAAATGGCAAAATTTCATTCTTTGTTATGGCTGAGTAGTATTCCATTGTATGTGTGATATGCACACATGCCAGGGGCGGTGGGCGGGAGGAGCAACCCCACGACAGAGGCCAGGGGCTGTGGCCGGGAGGACCAACCCCATGTCCAAGGAGCCGTGGCTGCGCAGGCGCAGGAGGGCCTAGAGGAGCTATCCCACGTTGAAGGTCAGGAAGGGTGGCGGTGAGGAGATACCTCTCATCCAAGGTAGGGAGCAATGGCTGCGCTTTGCTGGAGCAGCCGTGAAGACACCCCATGCCCAAGGTAAGAGAAACCCTGGTAAGACGGTAGGTGTTGCAAGAGGGCATCAGAGGGCAAACACACTGAAACCATACTCACAGAAAACTAGTCTAATCACACTAGGACCACAGCCTTGTCTAACTCAATGAAACTAAGCCATGCCCGTGGGGCAACCCAATATGGGCGGGTCATGGTGGAGAGATCTGACAGAATGTGGTCCACTGGAGAAGGGAACGGGAAACCACTTCAGTATTCTTGCCTTGAGAACCCCATGAACAGTATGAAAAGGCAAAATGATAGGATACTGAAAGAGAAACTCCTCAGGTCAGTAGGTGCCCAATATGCTACTGGAGATCAGTGGAGAAATAACTCCAGAAAGAATGAAGGGATGGAGCCAAAGCAAAAAGAATACCCAGCTGTGGATGTGACTGGTGATAGAAGCAAGGTCCGATGCTGTAAAGAGCAATATTGCATAGGAACCTGGAATGTCAGGTCCATGAATCAAGGCAAGTTGGAAGTGGTCAAACAAGAGATGGCAAGAGTGAATGTCGACATTCTAGGAATCAGCGAACTGAAATGGACTGGAATGGGTGAATTTAACTCAGATGACCATTATATCTACTACTGCGGGCAGGAATCCCTCAGAAGAAATAGAGTAGCCATCATGGTCAACAAGAGAGTCCGAAATGCAGTACTTGGATGCAATCTCAAAAACGACAGAATGATCTCTGTTCGTTTCCAAGGCAAACCATTCAATATCACAGTAATCCAAGTATATACCAACCACTAATGCTGAAGAAGCTGAAGTTGAATGGTTCTATGAAGACCTACAAGACCTTTTAGAACTAACACCCAAAAAAGATGTTCTTTTCATTATAGGTGACCGGAATGCAAAAGTAGGAAGTCAAGAAACACCTGGAGTAACAGGCAAATTTGGCCTTGGAATACAGAATGAAGCAGGGCAAAGACTAATAGAGTTTTGCCAAGAAAACGCACTGGTCATAACAAACACCCTCTTCCAACAACACAAGAGAAGACTGTATACATGGACATCACCAGATGGTCAACACCGAAATCAGATTGATTATATTCTTTGCAGCCAAAGATGGAGAAACTCTATACAGTCAGCAAAAACAAGACTAGGAGCTGACTGTGGCTCAGACCATGAACTCCTTATTGCCAAATTCAGACTGAAATTGAAGAAAGTAGGGAAAACCACCAGATCATTCAGGTATGACCTAAATCAAATCCCTTATGATTATACAGAGGAAGTGAGAAATAGATTTAAGGGCCTAGATCTGATAGATAGAGTGCCTGATGAACTATGGAATGAGGTTCGTGACATTGTACAGGAGACACGGATCAAGACCATCCCCATGGAAAAGAAATGCAAAAAAGCAAAATGGCTGTCTGGTGAGGCCTTACAAATAGCTGTGGAAAGAAGAGAAGCGAAAAGCAAAGGAGAAAAGGAAAGATATAAACATCTGAATGCAGAGTTCCAAAAAATAGCAAGAAGAGATAAGAAAGCCTTCTTCAGCGATCAAAGAAACAGAATGGGAAAGACTAGAGATCTCTTCAAGAAAATCAGAGATACCAAAGGAACATTTCATGCAAAGATGGGCTCGATAAAGGACAGAAATGATAAAGGACAGAAATCTCAGGAGGAGGGTTCAGGATGGGGAACACATGTATACCTGTGGCGGATTCATTTTGATATTTGGCAAAACTAATACAGTTATGTAAAGTTTAAAAATAAAATTTAAAAAAAAAAAAAAAAAGAGAGGACAGAAATGGTATGGACCTAATAGAAGCAGAAGATATTAAGAAGAGATGGCAAGAATACACAGAAGAACTGTACAAAAAAGATCTTCACAACCCAGATAATCACAATGGTGTGATCACTGACCTAGAGCCAGACATCCTGGAATGTGAAGTCAAGTGGGCCTTAGAAAGCATCACTACGAACAAAGCTAATGGAGGTGATGAAATTCCAGTTGAGCTATTCCAAATCCTGAAAGATGATGCTGTGAAAGTGCTGCACTCAATATGCCAGCAAATTTGGAAAACTAAGCAGTGGCCACAGGACTGGAAAAGGTCAGTTTTCATTCCAATCCCAAAGAAAGTCAATGCCAAAGAATGCTCAAACTACCACACAATTGCACTCATCTCACACGCAAGTAAGGTAATGCTCAAAATTCTCCAAGCCAGGCTTCAGCAATATGTGAACCGTGAACTTCCTTATGTTCAAGCTGGTTTTAGAAAAGGCAGAGGAACCAGAGATCAAATTGCCAGCATCTGCTGGATCATGGGAAAAGCAAGAGAGTTCCAGAAAAACATCTATTTCTGCTTTATTGACTATGCCAAAGCCTTTGACTGTGTGGATCACAATAAACTGTGGAAAATTCTGAAAGAGATGGGAATACCAGACCACGTGACCTGCCTCTTGAGAAATCTGTATGCAGGTCAGGAAGCAACAGTTAGAACTGGACATGGAACAATAGACTGGTTCCAAATAGGAAAAGGAGTAAGTCAAGGCTGTATATTGTCACTCTGTTTATTTAACTTATATGCAGAGTACATCATGAGAAACACTGGACTGGAAGAAACACAAACTGGAATCAAGATTGCCAAGAGAAATATCAATAATCTCAGGTATGCAGATGACACCACCCTTATGGCAGAAAGTGAAGAGGAACTCAAAAGCCTCTTGATGAAAGTGAAAGTGGAGAGTGAAAAAGTTGGCTTAAAACTCAACATTCAGAAAACGAAGATCATGGCATCCGGTCCTATCACTTCATGTGAAATAGATGGGGAAACAGTGGAAACAGTGTCAGACTTTATTTTTCTGGGCTCCAAAATCACTGCAGATGGTGACTGCAGCCATGAAATTAAAAGACGCTTACTCCTTGGAAGGAAAGTTATGACCAACCTAGATAGCATATTCAAAAGCAGAGACATTCCTTTGCCAACAAAGGTCCGTCTAGTCAAGGCTATGGTTTTTCCTGTGGTCATGTATGGATGTGAGAGCTGGACTGTGAAGAAGGCTGAGCAGCGAAGAATTGATGCTTTTGAACTGTGGTGTTGGAGAAGACTCTTGAGAGTCCCTTGGACTGCAAGGAGATCCAACCAGTCCATTTTGAAGGAGATCAGCCCTGGGATTTCTTTGGAAGGAATGATGCTCAAGCTGAAACTCCAGTACTTTGGCCACCTCATGGGAAGAGTTGACTCATTGGAAAAGACTCTGATGCTGGGAGGGATTGGGGGCAAGAGGAAAAGGGGACGACAGAGGATGAGATGGCTGGATGGCATCACTGACTCAATGGACATGAGTCTGAGTGAACTCCGGGAGTTGGTGATGGACAGGGAGGCCTGGCGTGCTGCGATTCATGGGGTCGCAAAGAGTCGGACACGACTGAGCGACTGATCTGATCTGATCTCTGATATGTATATATAGTTATCCACTCTTTTGTTGATGAGCACTTAGGTTGCTTCTGTACCCTGGCAATTATAAATAATCCCTCTATGAACATTGGGATGAATGTATCTTTTCTATTCAGTGTTTTTGTTTGTTTTGAATATATACCCAGTAGTGGAATTGCTGGGTCATATGGTAGTTTTATTTTTATTTTTTTGAGAAAGCTCCATACTGTTTTCCATGGTGACTCCACCAGTTTATATTCCCATCAACTGTGCACAAGGGTTTCCTTGTCTCCACATTCTCACCAATATTTTTTAGTTGTGTTCTTTTTGATGATAACCATTCTGACAGATTGGCGAAGGCAATGGCACCCCACTCCAGTACTCTTGCCTGGAAAATCCATGGATGGAGGAGCCTGGAAGGCTGCAGTCCGTGGAGTCGCAAAGAGTCAGACAGGACTGAGCGACTTCACTTTCACTTTTCACTTTCATGCATTGGAGAAGGAAATGGCAACCCACTCCAGCGTTCTTGCCTGGAGAATCCCAGGGACGGGGGAGCCTGGTGGGCTGCCATCTGTGGGGTCACACAGAGTCGGACACGACTGAAGTGACTTAGCAGCAGCAGCATTCTGACAGATGAGAGGTAATATCTCATTGTGGTTTTGATTTGCATTTCTTTGATGATTACTGTTGTTGAGCATTCTTTTCATTTTCTTTAATCTGAAATAGTTTTCTTTCCTTTTTTTTTTTCATGACATTAACATGTTTGGGGTCCAGGCTAGTTGTTCTGTAGAATGTTCCACAATCTGGATTTGTCCGATTTTTCCCTCTCATAATTAGAATCAGTTTAAATCTTTTTTTTTTTTCTGGCAAGAATAGTACATTGTAGACAACCTTTCTCCCTTGTAGTGAGTAAGCTTTGGGATGATATTTTGAGATCGTATATACCCTGGACTCTCCGGACAATTTTCATCCAATGGTTCTGATATCTTACTCCTTTTAAAAGTATCATTCTGCAAAGTCTGTCTCATCAATCTTTTTTGTATTAATCTGGTCTGTCTTCCATTTGAGCATGAAAATAGACATTTGAGATAGGAAGAGAGAGTAGTGAATCTGTTTCAAACATCTTATTTTCTAGATGAGCATTTAATGTTTCGCTCAAAAGCAGTCATGTCCATGCATGTGTGTGCTTAGCTTCTCAGTCGACCGATGGACTGTAGCCCACCAGGCTCCTCTAGCCGTGGGATGGTCTCCAGGCAAGAATACTGGAGTGGGTTGCCATTTCCTCCTCCAGGGGATCACCCCAACCCCAGAGCAGTCCTGTAGCTAGTAACAAAGTTACTGACCAGAACCTGGTTCTTAATCCAGTGCTACTTCCAGCTGTGCTCTATTGACTCTTAACCAATAATGCAAAACCCAAAGCATATATATATTACCTCACATAGAATATACTTTTTTTGCAAGTAGAAAGCATATATTCATTTTCCTTCTGCATGCATTCCTTTATTCACTTATTCAAAAGAGGCAAATCAAGCTCTTCTACCCATCCCTCCCATATCCTTCGTGGTGTAGCCCAGCTAAACCTGAGCTCCGTGCTTTCCAGCTCTCTTGTCTTCCTAGGTGCTGTTCCTTTGGCTTGTTACATTTATCTTTCCTTTCTCTTTTTTTAATTAATTTTTATTTTTTAAAATAAAAATGTTTAATTATTATTTTTAAAATATTTACTTATTTATTTATTTGGCTGCATCAGGTCTTAGTTGCAGCGTGTGGGCTCCAGAGGCCTTGGGCTCAGTAGTTGTGCGGCTTGGGCTTAGTTGCTCCTCAGCATGGGGATCTTAGTTCCCTAACTAGGAATCAAACCTGTGTTTGATCAGATTCTTAGCCACTGGACCAAGAGGGAAGTCCTTTAATTATTATTTTTAATGAATAAAAAGTGTGTATGTTTAGGGTATACAGTGTGATGTTTTGATATATGTATACATTGTGAAATGATTGCCATAATCAGGTTAATTAACTTATCCATCACCTCCCATACTTATCTTTCTTGTGTTGAGAACGCTTGAGATTTACTCTTAGCAAATTTCAGTATACAATACATTGCTATTAACTGTAATCACTGTTCACTAGTTCTCCAGAACTTACTTATCTTATAAACTGAAAATTTGTACTCTTGGATCAATATCTCCCATTTTCTCTCATGATAACCCCCCAGCCTCTGGTAACCACTATTTTACTTTCTGTTACTATGAGTTCCAGTGTTCAGATTTCATAACCGTGAGATCATGCAATATTTGTCCTTCTGTATAATGTCCTCTAGGTTCATCCATGTTGTTGCAAATGGTAGGATTTCCTTACTTATTAAGGCTGAATAATATTCCTCTCTGTGGGATGTGTGTCTATGTGTGTGTGTACATGCATGTGTGACATTAAAAAAAATTTATTTATTTGGCTGTGTTGGGTCTCGGTTTTGGTACGTGGGATCTTTAGTTGCCACATGTGAACTCTTACTTGCGACATGAGGGATTCTGTTCGCTGGCCAAGAATCGAAACCAGGCTCCCTGCATTGGGAGCTTGAAATCTTAGCCACTGGACCATCAGGGAAATCCCATGGTGTAACATTTTTAAAATCTATTCATCTGTCGATGGATACTTAGGTTATTTCCATATCTTGGTGACTGTGAAAAATGCTGCAGTGAACATACAGATGACACCACCCTTATGGCAGAAAGTGAAGAAGAACTAAAGAGCCTCTTGATGAAAGTGAAAGAGGAGAGTTAAAAAGTTGGCTTAAAGCTCAACATTCAGAAAACTTAGATCATGGCATCTGGTCCCATCACTTCATCGGAAATAGGTAGGGAAACACTGGAAACAATGGCTGACTTTATTCTTTTGAGCTCCAAAATCACAGAAGATGGTGATTGCAGCCATGAAATTAAAAGACGCTTGCTCCCTGGAAGGAAAGTTACGACCAGCCTAAACAGCATGTTAAAAAGCAGAGACATTACTTTGTCAACAAAGGTCCATCTAGTCAAGGCTATGGTTTTTCCTGTGGTCATGTATGGATGTGAGAGTTGGACTGTAAAGAAAGCTGAGGGCCCAAGAATTGATGCTTTTGAACTGTGGTGTTGGAGAAGACTCTTGAGAGTCCCTTGGACTGCAAGGAGATCCGACCAGTCCATCCTAAAGGAGATCAGTCCTGGGTGTTCCTTGGAAGGACTGATGCTGAAGTTGAAACTCCAATCCTTTGGCCACCTGATGTGAAGAGCTGACTCATTTGAAAAGACCCTGATCCTGGGAAAGATTGGGGGTGGGAGGAGAAGGGGCTGACAGAGGATGAGGTGGTTAGATGGCATCATCGACTCAATGGACAGGAGTTTGGGTAAACTCCAAGAGTTGGTGATGGACAGGGAGGCCTGGCGTGCTGTGGTTCATGGGGTCGCAAAGAGTCAGACATGACTGAGCGATTGAACTGAACATGGGAGTGCACATATCTCTTCAAGATCATGATTTTATTTCCTTTGGCTATATACCCAAAAGTGAGATGGCTGGTTCATATGGTAGTTCTATTTTCTAATTTTTAGAGGAACTTCTATACTGTTTTTCATAGTGGTTCTATCAATTTACATTCCCACAGATTGTGTACAAGGCTTCCCTTTTGTCCACATTATCACCAATACTTGTTATCTTTTGACTTTTTGGTAATAGCCATTCTAACAGGTGTAAGGTGATATCTTATTGTGGTTTTGATTTTCATTTCCCTGATTAGTGATGTTGGGTGTCTTTACATCTACCTATTGGCCATTTGTATGTCTTCTTAGAAAAATGTCTGTTTAGATCCTTTGCCCATTTTTAAAGTCGAGTTATTCGGTTTTTTGTTTTGTTTTGTTTTGTTTTGCTATTGAGTTGTATTAGTCCCTTATATATTTTGGATATCAACCCCTTATTAGATACATGGTTTGCAAATACATTTTTCCTGTTCCATAGGCTGCCTTTTCATTTTGTTGATTGTTTACTGTGTAGAAGCTTTTCAGTTTGCTGCAGTCCTCCTTGTTTATTTTTGCTTTTGTTGCCTGTGCTTTTGGTGTCAATTCCAAAAAATCATTGCCTTTCACCTACTTCCCTTCACTCTTTAACTATTAATGAGCTGAGTTCTGCTGAGAAGGCCTCTGACTAACCACCTTCTGGCTGAGTTAGGTGCCCTCCTTTGTTATGATAGGGCCTTATTCATATCTCATGTATCACTGTGTGGATTTCTTTTCCTTTTGCTAATAGTTGTTTGCAGTTATCTTCTCTTTTATTGGACTGTGAGCTCATCGAGGTCAGGAATTTCTGTTTAGTTCATCCCTGGGCCTGCCACTTAGAATGCTCAATCAATACGTGCTCTAATAGTGAAGCCCTTTCAGCTCTGTGGTCATTGATTGCTTTATCATAAAGATGTGGTTGAGATTCAGAACTCCACGTCCCTCCAGTTCTGATAGCTTCCATAAATATTTGATCTAGAATATGCAGGGCAGTATGGAAAATGGAAAGCTATTTTATGTGCTATACAAGTCCTCAAGGAACGTGGAGGGGAAAGTCTTGACTATAGTTATAAAAAAAGACAGAATGAGTTAATTGATGGTATAGGGAGTCTTCTGTGTTGCTCCAGCACTGGGAGGGTAGAGTGTCCTAAGGGCAGGCCCAAAGGAGGCCAGAGGCTGAGGGGATTGTTGGAGCATTTCAGTTGGAGAGAACAATTTGGGGAAGGCTTAGAATCAGAAAAGTTGTGTTTGGAAGAATTTGAGCAGTTGAGTTGACTGGTTTTTAGGCTTCTTTGCCTTATAAATCGGAGAAGGCAATGGCACCCTACTCCAGTACTCTTGCCTGGAAAGTCCCACGGACAGAGGAGCCTGGTGGGCTGCAGTCCATGAGGTCGCTAAGAGTCGGACACGACTGAGCGACTTCACTTTCACTTTTCACTTTCATGCATTGGAGAAGGAAATGGCAACCCACTCCAGTGTTCTTGCCTGGAGAATCCTAGGGACAGAGGAGCCTGGTAGGAGACTGTTTATGGGGTCGCACAGAGTCAGACACGACTGAAGCAACTTAGCAGCAGCAGCAGCCTTATAAATAGCATACACGTAGATGGTTCTTTGTACGAATTGGTTGCTATCCTGAGTCTTTTCCATTTTGCTTTTAGAGAAAAGTAGGATATATTTACTGGTTTTGTTAATTGAACACCTGTATTGCCAGAAAAGGACATCTTTTTGGGTGTTAGTTCTAAAAGGTCTTGTAGGTCTTCACAGAACTGTTCAACTTCAGCTTCTTCAGTGTTACTGGTTGGGGCATAGGCTTGAATTACTGTGATACTAAATGGTTTGCCTTGGAAACGAACAGAGGTCATTCTGTCATTTTTGAGATTGTATCCAAGTACTGCATTTCGGACTCTCTTGTTGACCATGATGGCTACTCCATTTCTTCTAAGGGATTCCTGCCCACAGTAGTAGATATAATGGTCATCTGAGTTAAATTCACCCATTCCAACTTCCAGATGTTCAAGCTGGTTTTAGAAAAGGCAGAGGAACCAGAGATCAAATTGCCAGCATCTGCTGGATCATGGAAAAAGCAAGAGAGTTCCAGAAAAACATCTATTTCTGCTTTATTGACTATGCCAAAGCCTTTGACTGTGTGGATCACAATAAACTGTGGAAAATTCTGAAAGAGATGGGAATACCAGACCACCTGATCTGCCTCTTGAGAAATTTGTATACAGGTCAGGAAGCAACAGTTAGAACTGGACATGGAACAACAGACTGGTTCCAAATAGGAAAAGGAGTACGTCAAGGCTCTATATTGTCACCCTGCTTATTTAACTTCTATGCAGAGTACATCATGAGAAACACTGGGCTGGAAGAAGCACAAGCTGGAATCAAGATTGCCGGGAGAAATATCAATAACCTCAGATATGCAGATGACACCACCCTTATGGCAGCAAGTGAAGAGAAACTCAAAAGCCTCTTGATGGAAGTGAAAGTGGAGAGTGAAAAAGTTGGCTTAAAGCTCAACATTCAGAAAACGAAGATCATGGCATCTGGTTCCATCACTTCATGGGAAATAGATGGGGAAACGGTGGAAACAGTGTCAGACTTTATTTTGGGGGGCTCCAAAATCACTGCAGATGGTGATTGCAGCCATGAAATTAAAAGTCACTTACTCCTTGGAAGGAAAGTTATGACCAACCTAGATAGCATATTCAAAAGCAGAGACATTCCTTTGCCAACAAAGGTCTGTCTAGTCAAGACTATGGTTTTTCTAGTGGTCATGTATGGATGTGAGAGTTGGTCTGTGAAGAAAGCTGAGCACCGAAGAATTGATGCTTTTGAACTGTGGTGTTGGAGAAGACTCTTGAGAGTCCCTTGGACTGCAAGGAGGTCCAACCAGTCCATCCTAAAGGAGATCAGTCCTGGGTGTTCATTGGAAGGACTGATGTTGAAGCTGAAACGCCAATACTTTGCCCACCTCATGCAAAGAGCTGACTCATTGGAAAAGACCCTGATGCTGGGAGGGATTGTGGGTGGGAGGAGAAGGGGACGACAGAGGATGAGATGGCTGGATGGCATCACCAACTGGATTGACATGAGTTTGGGTGACATGAGTTTGGGTAAACTCCGGGAGTTGGTGATGGACAGGGAGGCCTGGCGTGCTGCGGTTCATGGTGTTGCAAAGAGTTGGACATGACTGAGTGACTGAACTGAACTGATTGCCAGAAAAATCTTTTCTTGCGCTAGTTTCTACCATGGAGGACTTTTCGAGCAAGCACGGGTAGCCGTTGTTCCAACCCGAGTATTTTTTGAAAGATTTGTTGACTGCTTGTGTAACGCCTGTGAGCCCAGATTCTTCACTCTTTTAGGTTAGATAGGTAAAGTTCATTAATGATTGAAAACCTGTGAAGCATTACTGCTTCAATTCTGAACTTTCAGTGTTTTCTGTTACCTGAAAACTTTATTTAACGTAATTTACATCCAGAATATTGAGATGTAAGCACATTGAGAATGGCCTGGAGCCTTCACCATGATACTTATTTTCTACCTGTTTTCTTTTCAGATGAGGAGAAAACCCTGAAACTTACTAATAGAAGGGACCAACTTGAAGAACGCGATGTTGTTTTCTAAGAAAGAGCTAGACATGTGCCTTTTTAATACATTAGTGTCTGTTTTTTTTTTCCCTTCTGAAATATACTTCTGCTTATATTTTGAATAACTCTTCACCAAATGCCAGAACTTTTTGCTTATAGTAAGTGTTGGTAAGATGGGAAGTGTGAGCCATTAGAGAATGGATTTTTTTTTTCCCTTATAAATACTGGCTTACTCTAAAGAGGTTTTTAGTTACCAACCTTGTTACCATAAATTCCCCAGTCATATGTTCTGTAATCTCTTCTCTGGCATACATTTTAATTGTTTTTTTACTGCTTCATAGGTGCTATAATCCTTTTATAGCTTCCTGGGTTTTAAAATAAACCTATAAAAGGTTCAGTTTTATATTTAATAGCTATGCTTCACAGAGTTCTAAAGCTGGGAATAAGTTCAGGCAGGCAAAAGCTTTTGATGTGGAATGCCTTTGTTTCTATGTTTTAAAAAATGTATTAGTCCTCCAGGGTTTCACATCATGATTTTAGACACTGACTGGGTTTTTAAAAAATATTCAGAAATAGTTATAAAGAAGAAATGTAGAAGAACACTGAAATTCCACAGGTTAAAAACACTGCTGCTGCTACTGCTGCTAAGTTGCTTCAGTCGTGTCCGACTCTGTACAAGCCCATAGACGGCAGCCTACCAGGCTCCGCCGTCCCTGGGATTCTCCAGGCAAGAATACTGGAGTGGGTTGCCATTTCCTTCTCCAAAAACACTGGTCTCATAATTTTCTGTTTCCAAGTTTCGGAAAAATCACTTCTTTTTCAAACATTTCTGTTGACAAGTAAGTGTGTCACTGGCCTCTTGGAGCTTGCAGTTAAGTGCGGGAGATGGACGTGGACTGGATAATCACACAGATACACTCACCATCATGGGACGTGCCCTGGAGAAAAAGTGCTTGGTGCCCTGAGAGAATATCAGCTGAGGAAGGAAATAACTTTTGAGTGACTTGAGATCTGACAGTTAAGTCGGAGTCAACTAGGGGAAATTTGGTTGTGGAAAAGAGACTATTACAAGGAGATATATTGAGGAGGTGGGAGCTAACATTGTGTAGTCAAGGAACTGAAAGGTTAGTGTGGTGATTTATCCAGACTGTATAGATACTGATTTCAGTACTTTTTAAAAAAAGTGTTAAATAAGTACCATTTCAGATAAGCCTGTTGGGATTTATTAGTGGAGTAGAGTACAGGGTAACGTGAGGCTTGTTTCCTGAGGAGCCTCAGTGTTAGGGCAGCATGGTATTCCCCACCTCCTGGTTGAAGCCCACGAGACATGTTCTGTACATCTGTGAAATAGTAATATATCAGTGAAGCTGTAACTGAAAAGTACTTTTGCCTTGTTACTTGAACAAAAGGCCTTGATGGTTCTGTGCTGCAAACATATAGAATGTGCTAATAGGGTTAGTTGGTGACCTCATTGTAAGATCAGTGGGTATATTACAGGGAAACTTTGAATTATTTCCTACTGATGAGTATACAGAAGAAGAAAATATGACTTTGGTATGTATTGATTTAGCTCTTGAGTCAGATTAATAAACTTAAATAAGTTAGTATCCTACCAGTTATATAGTATGGAATTTTATGGACAGTGACTTACAATTTCTCAGGGAAGACTTATGTGAAATAAAGTTCTAAAAAGTAAAAATTGCTGGTTTCAGGTTTTATTCAGCTTGCTACTTAAAACTTACCTAGCAAAAAGGAAGAGTTTTCATGTAATAGTGACTGTAGCTCCATTTACTGAGCATTTACTATAAGCCAGGTACCGTGCATGCTATTTAATTTTACCTGACAACAGCCCAATGAAATCGGTATTATTATTCCTAATATACAAGTCAGGAAGCTGAAGCTCAGAAAGGCCAAGTAACTGTTCAGGATTTCTCCATGAGAAAGTGGCCGAGTGGGAGTGAATCTCAAACTGCTCAAAAACACTTAGTCCAGTTCAGTTCAGTTCAGTTGCTCAGTTGTGTCTGACTCTTTGCAAACCCAAGGACTGCAGCACGCCAGGCTTCCTTGTCCATCACCAACTCCTGGAGCTTGCTCAAATTCATGTCCATCAAGTTGGTGATGCCATCCAACCATCTCATCCTCTGTCTTCCCTTTCTCCTCCTGCCTTCAATCTTTACCAGGTTCAGGGTCTTTTCCAATGAGTCAGGTCTTTGCATCAGGTGGCCAAAGTATTGGACCTTCAGCTTCAGCATCAGTCCTTCCAATGAATATTCAGGACTGATCTCCTTTAGGATTGACTGGTTGGATCTCCTTGCAGCCCAATGGACTCTTAAGAGTCTTCTCCAGCACCACGGTTTGAAAGCATCAATTCTTCGGCGCTCAGCTTTCTTCACAGTCCAACTCTAACATCCATACATGACTACTGGAAAATAGCTTTAACTAGACGGACCTTTGTTGGCAAAGTAATGTCTCTGCTTTTTAATATGCTGTCTAGGTTGGTCATAGCTTTTCTTCCAAGGAGCAAGCGTCTTTTTTAATTTCATGGCTGCAGTCACCATCTGCAGTGATTTTGGAGCCCAAGAAGATAAACTCTGTCACTGTTTCCACTGTTTCCCCATCTATTTGCCATGAAGTGATGGGACCAGATACCATGATCTTCATTTTTTGAATGTTGAGTTTTAAGCCAGTCTTTTCACTCTCTTCTTTCAATTTCATCAAGAGACTCTTTAGTTCCTCTTCAGTTTCTGCTATAAGAATAGTGTCATCTGCATATCTGAGGTTATTGATATTTCTCCCAGCAGTCTTGATTCCAGCTTGTGCTTCATCCAGCCTGGCATTTTGCATGATGTACTCTGCATATAAGTTAAATAAGCAGGGTGACAATATACAGCCTTGATATAGTCCTTTCCCAATTTGGAACTAGTCTGTTGTTTCATGTCTGGTTCTGACTGTTGCTTCTTGTCCATGCTATTCTGTATATAAATTTTTAAAAAACAATTTAGTTTTTGTAAGTTCATCAATCAATTAATAATTAATTATAAGACAGTGAAGGCCCTGATACCGATCAACCTTTAATGTCTCCTCTCCAGGGAAATACACCTATTTCCCTGGTGGCTCAGATGGTAAAGCGTGTGCCTACAATGCGGGAGACTGGGGTTCAATCCCTGAGTTGGGAAGATCTCCTGGAGAATGAAATGGCAACCCACTCCGGTATTCTTACCTGGAAAATCCCATGGACAGAGGAGCCTGTAGGCTACAGTCCATGGGATCACAAAGAGTCGGACACGACTGAGCAACTTCACTTTCTTTCTTCAGATCAGATCAGATCAGATCAGTCGCTCAGTCGTGTCCGACTCTTTGCGACCCCATGAATCGAAGCACGCCAGGCCTCCCTGTCCATCACCAACTCCCGGAGTTCACCCAGACTCATGTCCATCGAGTCAGTGATGCCATCCAGCCATCTCATCCTCTGTCGTCCCCTTCTCCTCCTTACACCTATTAAAAAGTATTTATTGAGCCGACTGTGTGAGAGTCACAAAGCTGCTAGGCCTAGGTGGACCATGCAAAGATGAAGAAGTCT
Organism: Bubalus bubalis; assembly: GCF_019923935.1. Taxonomy (NCBI): domain Eukaryota; kingdom Metazoa; phylum Chordata; class Mammalia; order Artiodactyla; family Bovidae; genus Bubalus; species Bubalus bubalis. The sequence goes on from NC_059179.1 coordinate 23,773,240, forward strand.
TAGCTCCCTGTTTGGTTCATGGCTTTGCAGCAGTGTCTTGGCAGTGAAGAAAGACATTGCTGGTAGTTATTGGATAAACTGGTGCTTTGAGACAGATGAGGGAATGTTGTTAACAACCAGTTGTGGGAGGGGGAGACTTCAAGTAGAAGTGGGATTTTGAAGAAAACCTTGAGAGATAAGTAGGATTTCCACTGGTAGAGAGAGGGGTAGGTCAGGAGGTTGGAAGGCAGGCAAGGAAGAGAGAGTAGTAGGGGTGTGGGCTGGAAAGGAAAACTGATCTAGAAAGAAGAGTGTGTGAGTGCAAGGTTGAGTGATTTAAACTTTATGTACTAGTTGATTATGTGTTCATTGACATTTATCAAGCATCTCTTATGCTCAGTCACTGCTTTCAATTTAGGAAATCAACAAACTGTTGCTTTTAAGGTTGTATGGCTTTTCTTCTCACAAAGAAGGCTCTTTTGATAGCCTTTATTTAGGTCAGGATTTCTTTCATTCTTAAGGTTTTGACTTTTTCCCTGGAATTAAGCACTAAAGGAAGAAAAACATCTTTTAAAGACAGGGACTGATTTCTGTGTTTAATTCTGATAGAATTTCAGGTGCCATATAGTACTTAATCTGGCATTTTGAGGTGTATTAGACTGGAGGAGAACTGCTCACTTTGGCATTACTTTTTGCTTCTCTGTAATAAGCGCCTACACCTACTGCAATCTAGAATACTGTGATACTAAGTAGCAATTGCTCTCAGAGAGAAAGTTGAATTGTGTGATATTTTAGAAGGTCCAATTTTCATTTTTTTCTTCCCATGTTGCACAATTTGAGACTCTTCAATATATTTAGTTTCAAAAAGTAATATTGTATGGACAGCAAAGGAATTAAAGTGAATATAATTTGAAGTTGGATAGGTTTTGGCATGGCCTCCTCTTAACACTATTCCCTTTTCCTGTATAGACTGTTGAGTCTGAATTGACTTGTTCTAAATTCTAGGAACTTGTGTTGGTTTTTTACAATTTGGTCTTTGTGCTTTGGCTTGTGATGGCTATTTCAGATTGGTGCTTTAAAAAACCCCTTTTAAACGATAGCCAGAATTCAGTGTGTGCTTTCAGAGGCAGAGATGGTTATCCTGGTTTTGGAAGGTTTGCGTGAGTTTATTTTATTGTTGTACATTTGCCAGTATAACTACACATGAAAAATGAATTAAACATGTTCTTTGGGAGGGATTCTCCAGCTTTCTGTGGAAGATCTGAGTTGTGATATAATCCAGGAAGCTATAATCTGGACCTGGGGTGTTGGATGTGTGCTTATTAATGAAGAAATGCCAGCATCTCCTTCTCAATAAAAGCATGAGCTTTGCCATTAAACATCTTGTCTTTGAACCCTGGCTTCTCCACTTGATAGTATGACATGGGCTAGTTATTTCAGTTTACCTGTAAGCCTCAGCACCTCAGCTTTAAAATGAGAATAGTGATAGTATCGTTTAGATTTGTGAGAGGGTTAAATGAACTAGTCTATGTGAAGACTCAGCAACGCACCTGACACATTAAGTGCTCAATAATTTTTAAAAAGCATTTTGATCTTTTTTTTTAATTTATGTATTATTTTTATTTGGCTTTGCCAGCTCTTAGAGCATGTGGATCTAGTTCCCTGACCAGGGATGGAACCCAAGGGCCCCCTGCATTGGGAGTGTAGAGTTTCAGCCATTGGACCATCAAGGAGGTCCCCACTTTGATTTATTATTCACATTTCATTTAAAACTTGGCCAGTGCTTTGTAATGATCATACTAGCGTGTACGAGTGTGTAAATACTCTGCAGATCATGACTGAAGAATTATTGAAGACAGCAATGGCACCCCACTCCAGTATTCTTGTCTGAAAAATCCCATGGATGGAGGGGCCTGGTGGGCTGCAGTCCATGGGGTGGCTAGGAATCGGACACGACTGAGTGACTTCACTTTATTTTTTCCCTTTCATGCATTGGAGAAGGAAATGGCAACCCACTCCAGTGTTCTTGCCTGGAGAATCCCAGGGACGGGGGAGCCTGGTGGGCTGCCGTCTATGGGGTCGCATAGAGTCGGACATGACTCAAGCGACTTAGCAGCAGCAGTAACTAAATAATTATGGAATCTTTTGTTGTTGTTACATGAATTGTTCAGTCACTCAGTCATTTCTGACTCTTTGCAACCCCATGGAATGTAGCATGCTACACTTCCCTGTCTTTCACTATTTCCCAGAGTTTTCTCAGACTCATGTCCATTGAATTGATGATGCCATCCAACCATCTCATCCTCTGTCGTCCCCTTCTTCTCGTGCCCTCAGTCTTTCCCAGCATCAGGATCTTTTCCAGTGAGTTGCTGCTGCTGCTAAGTCACTTCAGTCGTGTCTGACTCTTTGTGACCCCATAGATGGCAGCCCACCAGGCTCCCCCGTCCCTGGGATTCTCCAGGCAAGAACACTGGAGTGGGTTGCCATTTCCTTCTCCAATGCATGAAAGTGAAAAGTGAAAGTGAAGTCACTCAGTTGTGTCCAACTCTTAGCGACCCCATGGACTACAGTCTACCAGGCTCCTCCGTCCATGGGATTTTCCAGGCAAGAGTACTGGAGTGGGGTGCCATTGCCTTCTCCATCCAGTGAGTTAGCTCTTCACAATTGGAGAAGGAAATGGCAACCCACTCCAGTGTTCTTGCCTGGAGAATCCCAGGGACGGGGGAGCCTGGTGGGCTACCATCTATGGGGTCACACAGAGTCAGACATGACTGAAGCAACTTAGCAGCAGCAGCAGCAGCTCTTCACATCAAGAGGCCAAAATATTGGGGCTTCAGCTTCAGCATCAGTCCTTCCAATGAGTATTCAGGGTTAATTTCCTTTAGGATTGACTGGTTTGATCTTGCAGTCCAAGGGACTCTCAAGAGTCTCCTCCAACACCACAGTTCAAAAGCATCAGTTCTTTGGTGCTCAGCCTTCTTTATGGTCCAACTCTCACATCCATACATGACTACTGGAAAAACCATAGCTTTGACTAGACGGGCCTTTGTCAACAAAGTGATGTCTCTGCTTTTTAATATACTGTTTAGTTTTGTCATAGCTTTTCTTCCAAGGAGCAAGTGTCTTTTAATTTCATGGCTGTAGTCACCATTGTGATTTTGGAACCCAGGAAAATAAAATCTGTCACTGTTACATGAATGCATAAAAGTCTGTCACTGTTACATGAATGCATAATGTGATTGCAATAAAACAACCAATATTCAACTATTGAAAACAATGTCTTAAAAATATTTTTTTTTGTTTTGCTGCGCTGGGTCTTAGTTGCAGCATATAGAATCTTTAGTTGCATCCTGCAGGATCTAGTTGCTTGGCCAGTGATCCAGCCTGGGTCCCCTGCACTGGGATCCTGGACATTTAACCACTGGACCACCAGGGGAGTCCTTGTTGTTTGTTTTTCTTCATCATTTTGGCATATCTTTTTTCTTCCCAGTGCATATTTATCTTTTATTTATTTATCTTTAACATAATTATAGTAGGATTATGTGCTATGATTTTAACATAATTATAGGGATTATAGTGTTGTATCTGTTCCCCTCAATTGATGTTATGTTTTAAACTCAACACCATTTTAAATGGCTACACAGAAACATCCCACCAGATGGAGCAGGCCATTCTTAACCTTCATGTTGTTCTTTCTCCATCAAATACTGTAGCAGGCAACACCAGGCTATCAAAATAGATAACTGAGTAATTTTATTCTGAAGTTTTAACTGATATTTAAATGTTCTTGATAAGTCAAGAAATCTCTCTCATTTATAAGAAGCTGAAATTATAAAAAGAAAGAACATTTACTTAAACTGAAGGGTTAATGGTATTTTTTTGCGATGCTGAGGCTATTTCTCTAGTAACTCATTTTGAGCATGTCTTATAAAAAGAAATATTTACATTTTTAGCAAAGGAAACATTCATGAAATGCTTTTCTTCCTGTAAAATGAGGAATTTTACATTGTTTTTAACTTCTGGATTTAATGCAGTATAACTACCTTAGCTTTTTAATTATAAAATTCGATGGTAAAATTTTACAATTAAATTTGATAAAGATATGATATGAAATTTTGTTTTAAAGATATTGCTCCTTTTTTTAATTTTGCAGTAGTTAATTTATCTTAAGAATAGCCAAATCTGTTGTGGTGTAGAATAAAGCCTTTTAGAGCCAATTTTACAGAGTTTTAAAGAAGACTGTGTAATCATGCTAATGAAAAATAGACTTCTGACTTGAAATAAGCCACTTAAATTTTAAAAAGTGAAGATAATTTCCATTTGGTGATAAAAGAATATTGAAACAGCCAGATACTGATTTTTGTCTAATTAGCCAAACCACCCCCCTGCCACAAAACATTCAGGGTAATGAGGGTATGAGGACATGGGCATCCTCACTGCCAGTGGGATTTGACACACCCTTTCCAGTAAACATTTTTGTTTGGAATTCATGTGGTTATTCTTTCAGTCATTTTTCCTGAAGACGTGGTCTAACTCAGACATAGAAATGTGCACAGAGATGTTTATCAAAGTAGTATTCAACCAGAAAAATACTGGGAACAGTTCAAATGTCCAACAAGATATATCCAAATGATGAAATATTATATAGCTATTAAAATGATGTGCTTAAAAAGCATAATTAATAACATGGGGAAATTCTCACAATGTGGTTGGTATACTTTCTATATTACAGTATTATGTCAATTTTGTAAGAGTCAATTTATTTGCACGGAAATTTTTTTTAAGACTATATAAAAACAAACAAACATTTTTAAAATTTCCCAGATTTTTTTCATGAGATTTTTATTCTATAACCAAAAAATGAATAAACATTAGTATGAAATAATGATTTGGACAAATGGCCCTATGTGATTCACTTTAGATGGCCATAGTTTTACTATATAGATCACAGTACGTTATCCTTAATGGAAAAACTATTTGGTAGCATTTAATAATTAATGTTTACTTTTATCTTGGGGCCATTTACTTAAAAAAAAAATGGAGGACTTCACATTTAGATAAGCTTTAATCAGAAATCAAATGACAACTTAGTGTAAAGTGAAAGTGAAGTCGCTCAGTTGTGTCCAACTCTTTTCGACCCCATGGACTGTAGCCTACCAGGCTCCTCTGTCCATGGGATTTTCCAGGCAATAGCACTGGAGCAGATTGCCATTTCCTTCTCCAGGGGATCTTCCTGACCCAGGGATCGAACCCGGGTCTCCCACATTGTAGACAGACGCTTTACCGTCTGAGCCACCAGGGAACCCTAAACGTCTTTGATGAGAAGTTTGGCAAAATTTCATCAATTCTCTGAAAATACTTCTACATTGCTGAGTAAATGACATGAGCAAGTAAAATGGGAAGAGGACTAAGTATGTAGTTCCAAAAGGAGAAACCTTTTTAAAATAGGGGGGAAAAAATCCCCCCTGTCCTTAATTTTTTCCCCATTACCACCACCCCCTTTCTTTGGCCTCGCTGGAGTACATAGTAATATTAAGTGGTCCTTTTCCCTTGGACCAGTTCTCTTGGTTAAAGTTCAGATAGCCATCTAGTGGAAAGAAGACTCTTGAAGAATGACTTTCCTCTAGACATCCAATATCATGTTTGTTCAGTTGGCTTGTCCAAACAATTTTTCTGTGTTTTCACCAGAGAAGGATCAACTTAGCATGAAGATTAAAGCTGTTCTCCATCTGCTTTATCTGCCGTTCTTAATTAGAACCTGATGACAGAAATCAACTTGGACTCAAGACTGATTGTTCCAGGAGAATCTCGTTTATTATTGTATAAATCTTTTTTTAATAAAAAACATTTATTCTGAGTATCTATATGACAGAAATGTAGGGAAAAAAAGAGAAATAATTTCCTTTATTTAAACATTTATTCAGCATCTGCTATTCCAGGTGCTGGGGGGGTATATTAAAGTTGTTTACAGTCTGGTCGAGAAGGTAAAGAATGCACGGAAATAATTTTAATCCACATAGAAGATGATCAGGGCTCAAAAAGACAAACACGAAGTGTGTGGAAATTCAAATAAGGCAATTATTTCTGGTCATGGAATCATATATTTTGAGTTTTCTTTTAGAAATTAAACAAACAGACCATTGTTTATTGCTTTTCTTTACTTTAGGATAAATGAAGGGAAGGTGAAAATGTTTGGATGCTATTCTTTTAGGTAAGGAGCCTAAAAGTGGCTTAATGATTTTTAAAGATATTCTACAAATATTTATTGAGCCTCTCCTCAAGGAGTTTGTAGTCTACCAACTGTAATGAAATGTAATTTTATGCATAAAGTAATATTGAAAGTTACTTACAGAAAATGTTCCCTTGGGACTTCCCTGGTGGTCCAGCGGTTAAGACTCTGCCTTGTAATATAAGGGTATGGGTTAGATCCTTGGTTGGGGAACTAAAAATCCCACATGCTGCAGGGTGTTGCCAGAAAGAAAAAAAAAATGTTCACTTAATTGGCTAATTAGATGTTCTTAATGTAGAAATCAAGAGAGGAGGATTGGTGTCAGATGTCCTGTAATTAATTAACTGACAGTGAGAGCTAGTTAACCAGACAAACTATTCAGCTTAGGGAGGCAATGTGAGATGGTAAGACAGACAGAAACTGGCTCTGCTGTTTCCCAGTGCTGTTAAGTTTTATTTTGCCTTTCTGTTCCTCAGTCTTCTCCTCTTTAAAATTCTTCGTAGGAGTCTGGTGAGGCTCACATGAGATATTATATGTAATGCACCTGATCCGTGGCTGTCAATAACTGGGCTTCTTCCTCACCCTGCCTGATCTCATTTGAAGCATCAGCCATTAAAAGATGGGAAGTTAAAAATGCTTTCAGTATATCTCCTCCCTCTTAGTCACATATTGGGATGGCTTGCGTTTATTTAATGAAAGCACAGATATTTAATAGTAGAAGGTTGACACTTACTACAGTCATAGATGTTTAAAATAGGTGTCTAATTATTAGCAGGTCTGCTAATAATAAAAGACACGTGGCAAATCTTTTTCACTAGCTACAGATGTGTGCCTCTGTCCCAGTGGTATCTTCAGACGTCTTCATAGTTAATTCTTGCTGTTTGACTGGAGATAGAAGTTCTTAGACTCTCAGACTCCTTCCTTGAAGATGACCAGTAAATGGTTTTTAATCCCTCATAGTGTCAGTTTCACTGTTTTAAAGCTTTTTTTTCTTAAGTGTTGAGTCAGCGTTTTATCTTTATCAGTGTTTGGCCTTTATGTCCTCTATCTCTGTGCATCATTTTTGGGAGAGTTAAATTCCATCTGACGCAAATTGTGCTTTTAAAAAGAGCTTGCTTTGCCTTACCTTCTTTGAAAGTAAGAGCAAATAATTTCCAGAAGTCACTTATATATGAAGTTTAAAAAACCTATGGCCAACATTTGAGAAGCCACAAAGCTGCTAGAACGTTTCTAAGCTTTAGGGTCTCTGTATTGTCCGTTTCAGGCAAAAGTGAGCAGTGAAATTAGGTCCCCCTAAAACTGAGTTCCTCTGCTGAGTTTATGATTAACCTTTCTGTTCAAAACTTTATTTATTCAAAACTGTATACCTATGGTTGATTCATGCTGAGGTTTGACAGAAAACAGCAAAATTCTGTAAAGCAATTATCCTTCAATTAAAAAATGAATTAATTAAAAAAACACTTTATTCTCTTTCTATTCCCTTCCCTTCTGGATTGAAGAATATCAAAGAAAAGGAGAGATTGAAACCAAGCAGGACCCAGTAGGGCCCTCCTGGGTGCAGAAGCCCCTCTGTGTCACCCATTTCTTGTAGAAAAAGACTTTAGTCTCTTTAGCCTTCCCTGAGTTCCAAGAGCAGACTCCAGCAGTTACTAATTAGGGAAGGGAGTTGCAGAAACGAAGGGAAAGCAGTCAAGAAATAATAGTGCAGCTAAAAACCAGCCCTAGCTCCTCCTCAAGGGATGTGCATAGCAATCTGACACTTATCTTTGAATTGTTCTGCTGGAACTAAGACCCCTACCCAGGTGATGATGGCGACTATGTGGTGGGCAGCACTAAGACCCCAGACCGACTGAAACCAGTTTAGGCTGATTCCTAAGAACGCCACTTGTTACCTTACCTGCAACCAATCAGAAGAAAGTCATGCAGCCTGCCACGCTCACCCCTATCATTGCCTTTAAAAACCATTCACTGGTGGCCATTGGGTCTTTTGAGCAGTGAGCTGCCAGATCTCCTTGCTGGGTGCAGATGTTCCTTCCTTCACCACAACCCAATGTCAGTAAGTTGGCTTTGCTGCGAGGCTGGCAAGTGTACCCATGTTCAGTTGGTACCACCAGTGCTAACACGTCTTACAATAAAAGGTAGCCTCTATCACAGCAGAGGAGCTTCATTTCAACCAGGCTTTTACCAGAAAGGTTTCTAAAGATGATGTTTTTACTAGTTTGGAAATTTCTTACGGGTTGAAATCTGGCTTTGGTTGAAGTGTATGAAGCCATATTTTCTAGTCTCCCTTAGTTTCCACTGACTTGCAGATTTAGTAACTGGCTGTCAGGTTTGCTTGTGCTCAGCATTGAAATGGGATTTGTGATTCCTGTATTTGTGTGATTAAAATGGAAATGTCTGGAATGAGCACACTAAAAATGTTGAACAATTGGAAAGCATTTAGATAATGGTTTTTTGGAGGAGAGTGGGGGATGTAGGGTTGGATGAGTGAGTCTTCAAGGTTTAGATTTTTGCCACTTTTCATGCTGCAAGAAGGTTTTTAAGATAGCACCTAATCCTGTCGATTTTGTTAACTATTACAAAGAGTCACTGAGTGCCTGCTGTATGTAGAGCATAATAAAGAACAGATAGGTGAATGACACACAGTTCTTTGCTCAAGGAATTTATCACAGGTAAGAGGTTAGGACTAAAGGTGATGATAAAAAGTTCGAGCACAAGTGCTGGGATGGTTCCAAGAAGAAGCCAACTCCTTGGGAGCGAAGTCGAGGTGGAGTGAAGTTTACAGAGGAGGTTCTTGGTTAAGGAGGCTTTCCAGGACTTTCCAGAGCAAAGGCATAGAATCAAGAGAGTGCCTGGGCATGCTGACTGTGAGCCACTGATGGGTCCACAGGGCTGTTTGGGGTCTGTCTCCCCCTTTTAAAACAGTCTCTTTAGGTATAGTTTGCATATAATAAAATCTACGCATTGCGAGTATAAAAGTCATATTTGTAAAGTCAGTTTGTAGAGTTGTGCGGCCATCACCCAGTCTAGCTGTGTCCGCTTGCTTTCCTCCTACAGAGCACCCTCCCGATTTACTAGATCTCTGCTTTCACCTCTGAGGCAACCACTCATCTGCTTTCTGTCTGGATAGATTTGCCATTTCTAGAAATTGCATATAACTAGGAATCATATAATGTAATACTGTGATGTATCATAGGAAATAAATAGATGATCTTTGTCCCTTGTTTCTAGTTCAGAACTCCTAAAACTCTTGGGATTTCCCAAGTGACAAGAGTGCTAAAGATGCCTGGATATTCCTAACAAATCCCTTTCAAACACACCTGAGTTTGTTAATAAGGTGACTTCTGGAAGGCACTTAAGGATGGGGGCTGGTTGCCAGGGAGACCAATCACATGATCAGAAGGCTGGAATTTTCAGTTTGCCCCTCTCTCACCTCCCTCTGGAGATTGAATTGGTTGGAGAGTGAATGCAGTTGCCAGCTGTCAGTGATTTAATCAATCATGCCTATGTAATGAAGCCCCCAAGAATCCAAAAGGATTGGGTTTGGAAAGCTCTCAGGTTGGTGAACCAGGACTCAGGCAAGCTTGTGCTTCGCCTTGAACCCCACAGGTATGGAGGCTCTTTTTGTATCTCTTATGTATCTCTTCATTGGGCTGTTGTTCGTTTGTAGCCTTTTACGTTGTTTGTGATAAACTGATAAATCTAGTGAGTAAACTGCTTCTCAGAGTTCTCTGAATCGAACCCATGGGTGATGGGAACCTCTGATTCCCGTCAGTCGGTCAGAAACACAGATAACAACCTGGACTTGTGATTGGCATCTGAAGTGGGGTGCTGTCTGGTAGGACTGAGCCCTAAACCTGTGGAATCTGATACTATCTCTGGATAGTGTCAGAACTGATGAATTGTAGGGCACCCAACTGGGGTCAAAGAATAGCTTGGTGTGTATGTGGGGGAAACCCATGCACTGAAACTGGGTACTGAATACTGTGTATTATGTAGTCCGTTTGGCTTCTTTCACTTAGCATAGTATTTTGTTCAGCCGTGTTCATATGTCAGCAACTTGTTCCTTTTAAAGATAAATTTTATTTTATTGTGTGGATAAACTACCTTTATTTGCTAGTTGATTGCAGTTGTATTGCTTATAAGTTTGGGGTTATTATGAATAATACTCCTGTGTACACTTGCATAATTGTCTGTGTGGACATATGTTTTCATTTCTCTTGAATAGATACCTAAGAGTGAAATAGCTGGATCATATTTTGTTGTTCAGTCAGTCATGTCTGGATCATATAGTAAGTATATATTTAACTTTATAAGAAACCACCAAGCTGTTCTCCAAAGTGGCTGTACTATTTTACAAACCAGCAATATTTGAGGATTCTGGTTTTTCCAGATCTTCAACATTTGTTGTTGCCAGTCTTTTGCATTAAAATTACTCTAGTGGAAATGTAGTGATACCTTACTGTGGCTTTCATTTGCATTTCTGTAGTGACTAAGAGGGCTTCCCCGGTGGCTCAGACAGTAAAGCGTCTGCCTGCAATGCGGGAGACATGGGTTCCATGATCCCCTGGAGAAGGAAATGGCAACCCACTCCAGTACTCTGGCCTGGAAAATCCCATGGACAGAGGAGCCTGGTAGGCTACAGTCCATGTGGTCTCAAAGAGTCGGAGACGACTGAGCTAGTTCACTTTCACTAGTGACTAGGAACCCCTTTTTTAAAAAATATATTTATTTTTATTTATTTGTCTGCGACGGGTCTCAGTTGCAGCATGCAGGATTTTTAGTTGTTGCACGTGGGATCTAGTTCCCTGACCAGGGATCAAACCCAGGCCCCCAGCATTGGGAGCATAGTGTCTTAGCCACTGGACTATGAGGGAAATCCCAGGAACCCCTTTTAATATCATAAATTCTGCCAGTCATTTGAGAGAAAGCTCATTTTATAATAGTGATAATTGGTACTGTGGTTCACTATATAATTTTAGACCTCTTGAAAGAAATTTTCTATGTAAAGAATCCGGACAGTATTTTACTAGAGACTTCTTGTTTATTTGCTTGTTTTTACTCTGAGATTTGTAAGATTATCTTCTAATGCAAACTACCGCATGTGGCCTACCACCTGCTTTCATATTCCTGCAGAGTAACAAATTTTTTTTTCCCCACTTTTAAATGGCTGAAAATCAGAAGAATAGAAAATCAAAAGAATAATATTTCATGACATGTGAAAACTATGTGAAGCTAAGATTTCCGTGTCAGACTTTGATGGGAACGTAATGAAGCTTACCCTTATGTGTGATCTTTGGTTGCTTAGGTGCTATGATGGCAAGAGTTAAGTTGTGATGACAGAAACTATGGCTTGTGAAGCCTAAAATATTTACTCTGGTCCTTCACAGAAAATGCTTATCAACTTTTCTAACTTCTCGCTCACCTGTTCCATCTCTTGCCTAGATTCAGAAAAGATTTTACTCTGGCCTTTTTATTCAGTTCTCGCATTGGTTCTCCAGTTGGTTATTGAAAAACCCAAATCCATTTGCCGACTGGCGCCCTGCAAGAGAAGAGACTGGAACGTTAAAAGACTCATTTGCTAATGATCTCTTTTCTGGCTGGTGGCTCTAGTTAGAAGGGGTAAGTTAGAAAAAGCTCTCAGTAAAACTAAGGGGAAAAAGACAGGAGCTTTTGTAGAGGAAGGTATCATGTTAACTGTTTGTATTAAGTTTGGAAAGTAATGATGTGCAACTTTTTCATCAATTGGGAAATTCAAAAAAATTGCTTACTGTAAAAAAAATCAAGACAATAGAGAAGTATGTAAAGTAAGAGTTACATCTCTCCATCATCTACCCACTTACTTTACTCTTAGTGGTCATTACTGTTAGGAATTAAGTCTGTTTACTTTTAGACCTCTTTCTGGATTTTGTGGTTTTTATAACAATGAAATTATAATATACATACTGTTTTAACATCAAGGTTTTTTTTAACTTGGCACAGTCTGTGATGGCCGTTTCTTCCACATGCATAGATTTAGAGGTGCCTGATTTTAGCAGCTGCATACCATTTGTATGATTCTACTATAATTTACTGAACCGTTGGTGAATTTTTGGTTCTTATATAGATAATGCTCATATGTTTCAGGTAGCCTTACCAAAGACTGCCTGTTATTAATCTTTTAAAATTTTTGCCTATTTGATAAGTGAAAAATAGCTCATTGTTATAATTTGCACTTCTTTAGTGAAACTGAACGTATTTTTTTCTTGTAATTATTACCCACTTGTACTTTGAATTGCCGGTTGCTTTGCTTATTTTTCTTTTGGGTTTATCTTCTAATTAATAGGAAGAAGTCTTTATATATTTTGGCATCTGCAAGTATTTTCTCACAACTTATTTTTCTTTATGGTGCAGTTTTTCCTTACACAAGTTTTATATTTTTTGTGTCAAATTTGCCAAGCAGTCATTGCTTTTAAGTTTGGAGTTAAGCTTAGAAAGAGTTTCTGTGCATGAGTATTTTAAGTGTAGTTATCTTTTAATGTTTCCTAATTAGAGAAGCATCAGAATAACTTAGGTGAGTTTTTCCAGTACATATGCTGTGATTTCCTGCTAAGATGTTTTTTCTTAGTAGATCAGTTTTGGGGTCCAGTTCTGTGGTTTTTTTTTTTTTTATTTTGAAGGGAGAGGAAGAAGCTCTCCTTTGTGATGTCAAACCCTGGTTATAAATCCCAATATGTAAAGTAGATGTCTTTTCTTAAAATGGAGTGGTGCTGGTTGAAGCTGATGCAGGTTATTTTCACCTGCATCCATCCACTGAATCCCTGTGACAGGTCTGGAGAATTAGTAAGGAGAGACTTCATGTACTTGATAAAAAGAAAAACTGTTGTATACTGTATCCTGAAAATAATTAAATTTCTTGATCTTGAGCCAATTGTGTGCTAAAACAAACTCAAAACTGTAGGCTATATCTCATTGATTGTAAAGGTACATTTTTTTTTTTTCACATTTTAACATTTATGAAATTGGGATAATAGCACGTTGTAGTTTATTTGGCAAAGCTTATTTCTTGCATGCTAAGTTGCTTCAGTCGTGCCCAACTCTGTGTGACCCCATGGACTGTAGCCTGCCAGGTTTCTCTGAATTCCAGGTGAAACTGTGTTTGAAATGATTTTTTGGCTTGAAATGGAGGGATTGGAAGGGATGTTTAGGTTAGTATGTATAAGCCTGAAGCTAGATCATCCAGTCAGGCCTTTACTTTGAATGAAGAGGGAGAGAAAACACAAACAGATCTAAGATCCGAGGATGTGTACATGTCCAAACTGGAATTGTATTTTTGTCAAACTAAGATGATGGAGGGTTGAATACAGATGGAGTTTAACTATTTTTGGTCCATGAAACCAACTGCATAAGTAAGCACTGGAAGATGTAGAGGAATATGTGGATGATAGAGGCACTTTGGGGCAATGGTCAGCAGCTGAGTGTGAGTCTGGGAGATGTGGCAACAAAAAAGCCAGTCTCAGATGCTTTCTTTAAAAAGGAATTAAAAATCTAGAAATCTAGATTTGGGGGAGAGGATGGTTGTATCCACTCTAGAACAGAATAAAATACAACCATGGAATCCAGGTCTATTCTTGAACATGTTCAAAAGTGGTAGACAAGGTGATGAAGGGACTGGAAAGCCACATATGGAAGAATGATTGAAATAATATTTGGTTTGGAGGTGAGAGAACCTGGGGCCTGGGGAAGGAGGCCACAGTCAAATATTGTAAAGGAAGAGGGTTTGTACCTTGTATTTCCAGGGAACAGAACTAAGGCCAGTGGATGGAAGCTATGGGAAGAAAGACATGGTTCAGTTTAAGGAATAATTTGCAGTGAAAGCTGTCTAATGATTGAGTAGAAGATAAATTTGCTCTTCCTAGAGGCGTGAGAGCATTGGTTGACCAAACATTTGGCAGCCATGTTTTAGGGGAATTTTAAGTTGAATTGTTAGCAGCTGCTCCCGTATCCTTATTGTAAATTGAAAAGGCAATAAACATCCAAAGTTGATCACACTCAAATTTTAGTAGACTTCTTGATATAATGTTATCAAGTTTGATTATTTTGCAAGCAATAGTAATGCCTTTAGAGAGCATGAACCAGCAGATGGACTGCAGCCTTCTTTGCTGCTCTGCTCAGTTCAGTGTCAGTAATAGATAGTGGACCTACCTGAGCAGGTTTCCCTAGGTGAACTGTGTGAGCTGGAATCTTTTTAAAACAGATATAGCCTTTTCTCATCACTGACACAGTTATAAGAACCTGCAAATATATGTGCACTGAAGAGTCGAGTGGGGAGCTATATAAAACTGAAGGAGTGTACTCTTCATGTTAAAATTTGAATGTCTGTGTTGGCAGGGCCTGTGAAGCACTTCTCTGGAACAGTGTGCAAACCTTGGCACTAACTGATCTCTAAGGACTCCTTCCAGTTGTAAGATTCTTGGGTATATGATCTTCTAATAAATGTTAAGCAGCAGTTTAGAGTTACAGAATAATAGAACCATAGCAAGTTAAAATTGAAAGTTTCAATGGACTGTAATTGTTCCCTCTGAAATTGACCACAGCTTTGGGAATCACAGTTACAATGAAGTCAGCAGTTTGAAATATGTTCTTAACATAGGGGGAGAAGGAGGAGGTGTCCTCATGGTAAAGAGCCACTTCCAGTCTGAAGTGAAATTCTGCTCCCTTCTCATGAAAGCACCTTACTGGGTCCTTTCTGTTGAGGAAACCTCGACATGCTTAAGGAGAGAGAGATTTGGATGGTTAATGAAAGGAACATTTGGTGAGTCTGAGCTCATTGAGCTGACTGAAGGGATTAGAAGCTGAGATAGAGAACTTACAGCAGCCTGAGCCTCAAATAGTCTAAAACATACCTCCTTATGCTAATTTTCTTTCAAGTTCACAAACTTTTTGGAAGGGTGGTGGATTTATTTTATTTTATTTAAAAAAATTTATTATTATTATTACTATTTTTTACTTTACAATATTGTATTGGTTTTGCCATACATCAACATGCATCCATCACGGGTGCCCTCCCACCTCCCTCCCCATACCATCCCTCTGGGTCATCCCAGTGCACCAGCCCCAAGCTTCCTGTATCCTGCATTGAACCTGGACTGGCAATTCGCTTCTTATATGAGGGGATGGTGGATTTAAAAAGAGAAGACACAGTGCATGGAATCTTATGACTAGTTAAAGAAGAATGTAGTCAAGAGTGATGCCGACTTCTCTGCCCTCAGCAAATTCCTACTCATCCTTCACGCTGTAGCCTCCCCCAGCCTCTAATTCTGGGTTAGGCACCCGCCTGGCACTTTACTTAGCCTGTTATAACATCTTTTACACTGCTTTGTTATTGGCTGGTGGTTTTCCAAGCCCCTAGACTATATGCATCAAGAAGACAGGGACCAGTTTTGTGTCTGGGCTTTCAGGGTTGGTTGGATGCATGGTAAGGGTTTTATAAATGTTTGTTGACTGAATAAATAGGAGCCCCTTTACCTTCTCTGGCTTCCCTTGTGGCTCAGCTGGTAAAGAATCCGCCTGCAATGCAGGTGACCTGGGTTGGAAAGATCCCCTGGAGAAGGGAAAGGCTACCCACTCCAGTATTCTGGCCTGGAGAATTCCATGGACTGTATACTCCATGGGGTTGCAAAAGTCGGACATGACCGAGCGACTTTCACTTCACTTCCCTTCTCTTTCATTGTACTACTTACTTGTCTTGGCATTTCTCTGAGATGTTGCTGATGTCTTCATCATGCACTTGTCTTATTAAAACAACTTTTGCAGGCTGGTTATTGGTCATGCTGGGTATTGGGTACAGGGAGGCTCATTGTATTAATCTCTTCCTAATAAAAATATTAAGGAGAGATTAATCCTAAAGGAAATCCACCCTGAATATTCATTGGAGGGACTGATGCTAAAGCTCCAATAATGTGAAGAACTGACTCGTTGGAGAAAGGTGCTGATGCTGGGAAAGATTGAAGGCAGGAGGAGAAGGGGACGACAGAGGATGAGATGGTTGGATGGCATCACTGACTCAATGGACGTGAGTTTGAGTAAACTCTGAGAGAGAGTAAATAAAGGATAGGGAGACCTGGTGCATTGCAGTCATTTGGGGTCTCACAGAGTTGGACATGACTTAGTGATTGAACTAAGTGAAAAGATGAAAATGTTAAAAAAACAAAAGAACTTTGACCTCTGTGGAAGTAATTTTCTTAAGAGCTGTTCTCATCTGACTGCAGAGAGAAAAGCATCTGATAGCTAAACTGTAACAAGCTCTTATTAGTTACTCTCTCATGGCTGTTGGCATTTTCAGCTGGGGATAGTTTGTTTCTCAAGCTACAGTTCTTTGGGAATTTACTCTCCGAATCCTTGTTCTCCATAAAATTTTTAAAAATTGCCTTTATTTCAATTCTTTCAAAACTAGCATAAATAAAGTCTGGATCTTCTGGATAATGAGATTATCGCTGAGCTCGGGCACTTCATTTTGAATCTATACCAGATTATGTTCTTTAGTCGCTGAATCGTGTCCTCTTTGTGACCCCATGGACTGGAGCCCACCAGGCTCCTCTGTCCATGGGATTTCCTAGGCAAGAATACTGGAGTGGATTGCCATTTCCTTCTCCAGTGGATCTTCCTGACCTGGGGATCAAACTTGCTTCTCCTGCGTTGGTGGGCATATTCTTTACTGCTGAGCCACCAGGGAAGCCCCCATACCAGATTGTGCTGCCATAATTATTGTATATTCATGAGAAAAGGTCTTAATAGAATTGTCTTCCTGCCTAATAGCTGTAAAGACACACTGTACAAATGAGGATTTTACACTAGAGGAAAGTGGCGAGAGTATGTGCTGTGTAAGCTGGTACCATACATTGTGAATCGTGGTTTAGTTTTAGCAGGAGAGTATTCCTTAACTCACTGAGTTGATATCATTAATCTGAGTATTATTATTATTTTCTATTTGTAAAAGTTTTTTATTTTTGGTTTTATTTATTAAAATTTTATTAAAGTTTTATTTTTTTTACACCATAAATGTTTTTTATTGGGGTATAGCCAATTAACAATGTGATAGTTTCAAGTGAACAGTGAAGGGACTCAACCATAGATATACGTGTATCCATTCTCCCCCAGACTCTCCTCCCATCCAGGCTGACACGTGACACTGAGCAGAGTTCCATGTGCTATACAATAGGTTTTTGTTGGTTATACATTTTAAATATAGCAGTGTGTACATGACCTTCCCAAAGTCCTTAACTGTCCCTTCCCTCCGGCAACCATGAGTTTGTTTTCTAAGTCTGTGAGTCTCTAAGAGTTTTTTTTTTATATCTAGTTTATCATTAACACTTGGAGTCTTTTTTTTTTTTTTTTTTTTTTTAAAAAAATTCACATTTGAGAAGTCTTTCCTTGAATTCACAGGCATCAATCTCTTAGTGATCTTTGAGGCCTAACTTAACAGGCAGATTAGGGAGGGAGCTTGTTTGGCCCAGGAGGCTTCTGTCCTTTTCCAGGTGTACTGTGTAGGTATAGAAAGATAGGAGCAAAGGCCAAGTGAAATCTGACTTCAGATGTTCTTTAAGGATTGACTATGGCCAGGATAATCAAGTATGGAGAAGTATCAGGGTTTATAAAAGGTCAAGAAAAGAAAGGATCAAATAAGAGGTCGTGAACTCAGAGCTGTGCTGTCCAAATAGTAACTGGTAGCCACGCGTGCCTATTTAAATTTAAATTAAAATGACATAAAACTAAAAACTCAGTGCCTCAGGCACTATAGACACATTGCGAATGCTCAGTAGCTAAATGTGCCTCGGGGCTACTGTATGAGTCAGCCAAGGTATAGAACACTTCTTTTCATTATCACATAAACTTCTGTTGGACGGTGCTGCCCTAGAGGGAGCAACAGAGTGGAAGCAAGGGCAGCGTGAAGGTGATATGGAAGAAGTGAGAAAACAGGAGGAGCAATGCTAATAGAATCCCCAGTTCTCAGTGTCCCACACTTTGCTTGTTTCTGAGGATCTTGACAGTTTTAAGGAGTACTAGTCAGGTATTTTGTAGAAGGATTTGTCGGGAGTTAAGGGTTTGAGGAGAGGGCCGCAAAGTGTCTCTCTCGTCGTCTCGTGTCAGGGGTACATGACTTCATGAGTGTTGATATTAACCTTGATCACTTGGCACAGGTAGGCAGTCCCTTGGTTTTAAAGCTGTGCTTTTGCTCTCGGCTCCCAGATTTATTTTGCAATCCAGATTTTCTTGCACTCCGGATTTATGCATCCAACTACAGGTGTTAACAGCTCTATTTGGACCCCTCACAAACATAAGGTTCTCAAAACTAGACATTTTTCCCCCCATGCTCTCCAAATCTGCATTTTCTATAGTCTTTTCCACTTCAGCTAAGGCACTTCTGTTTTCTAGTTGTCCAGGCAAAAAAACAAAACAAAACAAAACAACAAAATCACTTCATGTTATCCTTGTTGCTTTTACTATTTGGTGTAGTCTATTAGGAAATCACGCTTACTTGAGCTTCAAAATATTCCAGGATGTGGCCATTCAGCACAGTCTCTGCCTCTCCTGCTTGAGCCACCATGGTCTTATTTTGAAGAATTACACCAGCTTCCTAACTGCTCTCCGTGGTGTTTTGCCTCCTTCGAATCCATTTTCCACCCAGCAGATTCATCTTTTAAAAAGAACCTTACATTTACATACAGAAAATTGCACATATTATGGGTTTGTGGTGAATTTTCACAACTTGATCACATCTATGTATGCCGCACCCAGAGCTGAAATCGGCATGTGACTAGCTACTCCTCACATCCACCTGCAGACACTTATCCCCCAAGGATGACCACTGTCTAAGAGCACAGGTTAGTCTAGTCTGTTGTTAAACTTCATGTAAATGGAATCATACAATGTGTAAGTTGAGTCTGTCTTTTATGCAACATTATGTGTGTGAGATCCATCCACAATGGTGCGTGAAATTTGGTTTCTTCTCATTGCTGGGAACTATTCAGTTGTGTTCAGTTCAGTCGCTCAGTTGTGTCCGACTCTTGGCAACCCCATGGACTGCAGCATGCCGGGCTTCCCTGTCCATCACCAATTCCCGGAGCTTGCTCAAACGCATGTCCATCGAGTTGGTGATGCCATCCAACCATCTCATCTTCTGTCGTCCCCTTTGTGTTAATATACCACAATTTATTAGAGCTTTCTTGGTGGTGCAGACAGTAAAGAATCTGCCTGCAGTGCGGGAGACCCAGGTTTGATCCCTGGGTTAGGAAGATCCCCTGGAGAAGGAAATGGCAACCCACTCCCGTATTCTTGCCTGGAGAATCCCATGGACAGAGAGGAGCCTGGTGGGTTACAGTCCATGGGCTTGCAAAGAGTCAGACACGACTAAGCGACTAACACATACACACCACAATTTATTGATCTGTTCTACTGTTGATGGACTTTCAGATAGTTCCCAGTGTTTGGCTGTTATGAATCATGCTGCTATGAATGTTCTAGTACCTGGCTTTTGAGAAATACATGTATACATTTATGTATAAATTTATGATGGGGATATACCTAGAAGTGAGATTTTTGATTCAGTATGTACTAGCCTCATGGTGTGTGTGCTCAGTCATGTCTGACTCTTTGTGACCCCACGGACTGTAGCCCACCAGGCTCTTCTGTCCATGGGATTTCCCAGGCAAGAAGACTGGAGTGGGTTACCATTTCCTTTTTCAGGGGATCTTCCCGACCCAGGGATTGAACCGGGGTCTCCTGCATTGCAGGCAGATTCTTTGCCATGCCACCTAGAAAGTCCAGTGTTAGTGTATATTGCCTCAGCCTTAACGTATAGTGTGTATCTATCTATCTATCTATCTATCTATAAGCCTTAGCATATATAGCCAGTTTTTTTTTTTTTTTTTTGGCAAGTGATTGTACACCAGCAAGTGATCTTTTAAAGAGTAAAAGTTAACTCCTATTGCTGTAACTCATTTGAAGACCCATGGTTCATTAGCTCATGCAGAGTAATAGCAAAAGTACTTACAATGCACATAAGGCCCTAAATAGCTGGTTTTCCAACTTGTCTTTGAACACGCTAAGTGCATGTACATCTTAGGGCCTTTGCATTAGCTGCTTTCCCACCTCCTCCATTCTTTTGCCACATATCTGCATGGACTACTCCCTTATTAACTCCAGATGTCTGCTTAAATGCCACCAACATATATAAATGCTGGAAAAATTTTATGGACAGGAGCCTGGGGAGCTGCAGTACATAGGGTTGCAGAGAGTCGGACGTGACTGAGCATGCACACATCCATCTGTGTATTTTGCATTACTTTTCTTCTTACCACTTAATTCTTGGCCTATCTGTGTGTTTAATATATCTAAAATATTTTGTGTGTCCCCACTAGACTTAGTTTTTTGTTAATTGCTTATCAGAAACAGTGGACATTAGTAGCTTCCCAGTAAATAGTTGAATGAATAAATGAATTCAGGAAATAGTTCTAGTTGTAACAGACATAAGGTGTCTAGAAATAGAAATTTGGGGAGAATGGAAGTAAGGCAAATGAGGTTAAAAATTGGTGAAAATTTTAATTTTTATTAAAATAATAGCTTCAAAAGACACTGGGCTTATGATTCAAAAATAGCAGCCTTCTGTCTCCTCCCAACTCCCTGGATTTGACTACTTTCTAGCTGTTTCTTACGCATTAAATTTGATATTTAAAAAATATCTATGGTTAAATCACTTTTATATTTCAGTTTTAGATCTTATTTGAGGGCTTTCTACACTGGAAGATACAGATCTACTTTTCTTAAACTTCTTTCTCCCTGCAGCACACACACCCTTTCCCCCTATCCTCCCAGTATAATTGTCCAAAATTTAAAAATGTTTTTAAGTTGTTAAAATATGCTTTCAGTTGTCTTCACAAATGTCACTTTCTTGGGGAATTGTTCTCTAGCTTCTCATGTCAGATGTTTAGTGTATACATTATTGTAAACATGAAAGTTTTTCTATATGAGTCAGGTTATATCTTATGATCACATCTTAGTTTTTTTTCTCCTGGAATTTTCCATAATTCTCATTTTTTTGTTTGCTTGTTCTTCTTCACATAACTAACTTCGTATCCTCATACTCCTTGCCAGGATTCTCACACACACTGGGTGATATATTAGTTCTTTAGGTTGTTTTGGAAACATTTGTCCTAGAATTGCCAACAATAACTATAGAACTGTAGCAGCCTGTTGCTCTGAATCTTCCCTTCACAAATTAACCTAAAAATTATCTTTTTTCCTATGTTTAAATCCTTCACTTCTGGATCCCAAATCAGAGTCTTTCCTGGTTTACTCATTTCTCTTGGGAGGACATATCCTTCAGTAGTTTCCAGAGAAAAGATACAGGAATAGTAATTTTTAAAGATCTTGTGTATAAGTTATCTGTTGCCATAGTAATGCTGCATGGCAGATGACTGAGAAACGTCAGTTGCTCACAAGAAGTATTTGTTCAAAACATTTCTAGGGTGGTTGGTTTGGGGGCTCTGCTGACTTCGGGAGTTTGGCTATCTGCTGGTTTTGGCTGGCACAATTGGTGTGACCTAGCTCTGTTTCAGGAGTCTCATCCTCCCTGGGGACAGGCAGTCTAGCCAAGGTGTGATATTTACCTGGTGATGGCAGAAGGCAACCAGGTAAGCTTATGTGCCTTTCTTGTATTTTAAATACACCAGCTGACTATAGTTCCAAAATGGGATGTTTTTAAATGTGTAACTTATTTGACCAAAAATAAATATCTGTGCAAATATGCAGAGAAAAAATTTAAGATAAGCAGCGTCCTTCAGATAACCTGATTAAATGTTACTTTCTCAAGACGTGGTGTTCTTTCCCTTCTTATATTAGGTAAAATTCTCCTCTAAGTCTTTTAACATTGTTACTGTTCTTTCACAGTATTTATCACACTAGTTATTTGTTCATACTGCTCTATCCCTCTAGAACTTTCCTGGAAGACAGGGGCCATGTCTTTCAGAGGGTTAGCCTAGAGCCTGCCATAGTGAAGTATATAATACATGTTAGCTAAATGAGTCTGGTTACATCTCAGGAACAGGAAATATTAGGATTCTTTTTATTGAATCTTTGTATGTGCAGTGTGTCCCTTCTTCAAGAATTTGGCAGAAAAGAGAGGAAAAACATTACCAATTTGTGGGAAAGATAAGCTCGCTTCTCTCTGGGCTTTTCGATGGGCCGCTGCACTCCCCTGAGTAATCAAGGCTGTGAAGCTTTGATTAGTAGTGTATTGTGGCTTTAGGGCCTTTAGATTACAAGGAATTGTTTTCAACAGTGTGTTAGTTACGACTCTGGGACTTGTAAACAGCTGGAAACAAGAGTGTTTCTACTGGTATATATGAATGTTTATTATTCTGAATTAGATGACAGTACTTTGATATTTCAGATGAGTGTTTGAAGAACATGTGTTTAAACTCAGCGACTGAGTTGCAGTACACTTCTGTGATTGGTACTGTATTCTGTAAACTTCTACCGTAGTGTGAACTTTTGAATGTATAAAAAATTAACCTTAAACTAACCTAAGTTATAGAAGATCTTCTCTAAATGAACTCAGAAACTAACTGTAAAAAAACCGTTCCTCAAACATGAGCTTATGTAGGTTTAAATATCCAATTTACAATGTACTATTTAATCATTTCCCAACTTTTTCATAATTTGCAAAGATTCATTTATTTGTGACCCATCGTTTGATCAACACAGACATTGACTTTGTTTAGACAGGAACTTGTGATAGAGCTAGAAATTTGTACCCAGGATTGAAGCAGACCTTGCTTGGGTGTGGTCTAAATATTTCTATTTCTTATTAATGCCAAGTTTTTGTCTTCTGCTTTTTTGATCAATTAAAATGGTAAATGTAGGTGATCTTTTATATAATGAAATTTTAGATCTTAAAGGGACAATAACATCTCAGTTTAACCTTTCCATTTTGTATAGCACTTGGGTTGTAAGTTTTATGAGAATGCTGTTGACTGGCAGTAGTTGTTCAGTAAGTATTTGTTGAATGAGTAAATAAACAAATGTACATTATAGGTAAAGAATGAAGACAAGAGATTTTAGAGATTCAGTTCAGTTGCTCAGTGGTGTCCGACTCTTGGCGACCCCATGGACTGCAGCACGCCAGGCCTCCCTGTCCATCACCAATTCCCTGAGTTTACGCAAACTCATGTCCATTGAATCGGTGATGCCATCCAACCATCTCATCCTCTGTCGTCCCCTTCTCCTGCTTTCAATCTTCCCCAGCATCAGGGTCTTCTCAAATGAGTCAGCTCTTCGCATCAGGTGGCCAAAGTTTTGGAGTTTCAGCTTCAACATCAGTCATTCCAATGAATACTCAGGACTGATCTCCTTTAGGATAGACTGGTTTGATCTCCTTGCTGTCGAAAGGACTCTCAAGAGTCTTCTCCAACACCACAGTTCAAAAGCATCAATTCTTCCGTGCTCAGCTTTCTTTATAGTCCAACTCTCACATCCATACGTGACTACTGGAAAAACCTTAGCTTTGAGCAGATGGACCTTTGTTGGCAAAGCAATGTCTCTGATTTTTAATATTCTGTCTAGGTGGGTCATAACTTTCCTTCCAAGGAGTAAGCATCTTTTAATTTCATGGCTGCAGTCACCATCTGCAGTGATTTTGGAGCCCCCAAAAATCAAGTCAGGATTCAAAAAGCTTATATAATTAGTGGGACAGCCAAGGCTAAATGGACCAATTTAAGAAAGCTGAAGAGTAGCATGACTATAGAAAGTGTTATAAATGAATAGAATTCAGAGAAACACTAGTAAAAATAATTTCTATTATCATAGTTCCGGTAACCATTAAGGGAATTCCAGTATTTTAAGCTATAGCAGTGGTTTCAAATCTGTGTTCAAAATTTTTACAGGAAAAAAAAATTGATGTTATTAGTGGTTTTAAAGAAGTATGTATAAAAAGTTCACGAAATATTCTCTTTCTTTGACAGTTCAAGTCCACAATATAACTTAAATGTAATTGTGTGACTACATTTTAGTCACTGTTAAGGACTGAAAGACTGAATTTTGCTAACATTTTCTAACACGAAGAATGTAAAAGAGAAAGATCTTTATTTTCTACAGCAAGTGGACAAAATTCTTGCTTTGTGTAGGAAATCTTGGCAGACCTTGAGAATTCTGAATTGCTCCAATTGTTTTGTCTTTTTTTTCCCTCAGAAGAATTTTAATAGTTTTTTTTTTTCTTTCTATATGATTTTCCTCTTCTCACCCTCATGTTTAACTTAGTTAGGACTCCTCTTCTGTATTTACATAGTTTGTCTGATACAGTCAATTCTTCTTAAAACATTATGAAGAACACACAAGTTATTTTTCCTCCCAGTTCTCATCATCAGAGTTAGATATCAGAAGTCTTTCTGGTCCCTTGCTTCTGTGTGAATGACACAAGACAGGCCGGAAGACCAGTCTCGTGTGTGTTCTCTTTGGTATTCTCTGGGTATATTCTTGGCTAATGTGCCACTCGGTACCACTTCACATTCTTCCTCGTATTCTCACTGACTACTCTTAGTCATATTCCTTCTAGTCATCAATTCCTCCAACGTCATGACCAAGTCATCAGTACCCAGAAGCACCTAGTGTTAAGTAAGCACTTAATGGCTTATTCCACAATAGTGTCTTTGTTTTGGTTTTAAATTACTAGATCAGATTGATGAAAAAGCTTTTTAAGCTACAGTGTAATCAGTTCACAACATGTTGTCAAGGGACAGTCGTAAAAGCAGAATTGGGAGCATGGAGGACTTGCCTGGTTCTCTAAGCAGAGAATAGGCATGGAAAGTTATGACCAACCTAGATAGCATATTGAAAAGCAGAGACATGACTTTGCCAACAAAGGTCCGTCTAGTCAAGGCTATGGTTTTTCCAGTGGTCATGTATGGATGTGAGAGTTGGACTGTGAAGAAGGCTGAGCGCCAAAGAATTGATGCCTTTGAACTGTGGTGTTGGAGAAGACGCTTGAGAGTCCCTTGGACTGCAAGGAGATCAGCCCTGGGATTTCTTTGGAGGGAATGATGCTGAAGCTGAAACTCCAGTACTTTGGCCACCTCACGCGAAGAGTTGACTCATTGGAAAAGACTGTGATGCTGGGAGGGATTGTGGGCAGGAGGAGAAGGGGACGACAGAGGATGAGATGGGTGGATGGCATCACTGACTCGATGGATGTGAGTTTGAGTGAACTCCAGGAGTTGGTGATGGACTGGGAGGCCTGGCGTGCTGCGATTCATGGGGTCACAAAGAGTTGGACACGACTGAGCGGCTGAACTGAACTGAACCAACTGATGAGAGGCCTCAGACTTTGTATCATCCGTCAGCTTGGAGACCCATAGTTTCTTATGCCCGCTGAACTGGATCTGAGTCCTGGACGTTATTCTGCGCTTGTCCTGATTCACTCACCTAAAGCGTTCACTGCCTGTTTTGGTTTATAGGACACAGATTAGCTGTGAGGTTCCAGCTGCCCTGTTTTACTTGGAAAAGGTCCTCATGTCTTGCCACTGAAACCTAAAGATGACAAAAATGGTGCATTTGCTTTAGATTTGAGTGTGGGTAGCTCAGATGGTAAAGCGTCTGTCTGCAATACGGGAGACCCAGGTTCAAGCCTTAGGTTGGGAAGATCCCCTGGAGAAGGAAATGGCAATCCACTCCAGTACTATTGCCTGGAAAATCCCATGGACAGAGGAGCCTGGTAGGCTACAGTCTATGGGGTCACAAAGAGTCAGACACGACTGAGTGACTTCACTTCACTTTGAGCGTGGGTAGTCCCCGTTGGCTCAGTGGGTAAAAAAATCTGCCTGCAGTGCTAAAGACACAGAAGACGCGGATTCGATCCCTGAGTCGGGACGATCCCCTGGAGGAGGAAATAACCACCCATCCCAGTATTCTTGTCTGAAAAATCCCATGGACAGAGGAGCCTGGTGGGCTTTGGCCCACAGGGTCGCAAAGACACAACTGAGTGGCTAAGCATGCATGCATGCAGTGATGGTATTTTGTGAGACCTCAGAAGCCCAAACTGGACCCAGTGTGAAAGTTACAAGGAAGTCAGTTTTAGCCTAATTCCAGCAGAATTTCTAATAAGTAGAGCTGTTAGAAAGCGTTTTGAGTTGGCTCCAGATGTATAGTTACATTGGGTGATTCAGCAGAAGGTAGATAAGCAAATTGGAGAGTTTTGTTGGGCAGTGTGGGTGAGGTGGGCTAGATGATACACTAGTGGTGAGATTTTTGACTCAGGTGTAATGTTCAGGTTGCAGACTAAGTCAGAGAGCAGACAAGTTGACAAACCTTCCGGCGATTTGTTAGTAAGGTGAATTTGCCAAGGGAGGGTGTACTTGAAAGAGCAGAAGGCCAGATACCAAAGCCCGTATTTAAAAGGTGAAAGCAGGAAGTGGAACTGCTAAAGGAAAACATTGAGAGGAAGAAAACTGAAATAGTTTAGAGGACAAAGGCCAAGGGGAGAGAGTTGGAAGAAGAAATAAGAGAATAACATAGAAACTGGTTTACCCTGAAGCAGTTGTCCCCAAGGTGAGTTGCATGCATAGCTAACCAACAGATTGCAGTAGGACTTGCATGTTTATTCAAACATAAATATATAAACACTTAAGCTTATTATTGAAGGTATTTCTTAATGTACATAATGCATTAATTTAGTAATATTTGTGTATAATTAATAAAAATATAGAGGAGACATGGTCAACATTTAACTAACAGAATACACAGTAAAAAATGATTTGAGTCCTCTGTCCAAAAAATAAAATGCTCTAGGTCTCTTCCATGCTTGCTGCTGCTAAGTCGCTTCAGTCGTGTCCGACTCTGTGCGACCCCATAGACGGCAGCCCACCAGGCTCCCCTGTCCCTGGGATTCTCCAGGCAAGAACACTGGAGTGGGTTGCCATTTCCTCCTCCAATGCATTAAAGTGAAAAGGGAAAGTGAAGTCGCTCAGTCATGTCCGACTCTTTGCGACCCCATGGACTGCAGCCTA
Source organism: Bubalus bubalis (assembly GCF_019923935.1). Classification (NCBI taxonomy): domain Eukaryota; kingdom Metazoa; phylum Chordata; class Mammalia; order Artiodactyla; family Bovidae; genus Bubalus; species Bubalus bubalis. The sequence continues at coordinate 23,800,483 of NC_059179.1, forward strand.
CCAGGCTCCTCCATCCATGGGATTTTCCAGGCAAGAGTACTGGAGTGGGGTGCCATTGCCTTCTCCACTTCCATGCTTATAGATATCCAATTTAAGTTAATTTTTTTTTTGTTTTAAAACAGAATAAAATTTGCCATATTAGCCATCTTTAAACACACAGTTCTGTGGTATTAAATATATTCACATTGTTGTATAATCATGACCTCTTTCTATCTCCATAATCCTTTTCATCTTATAAAACTGCAACTCTATACCCACTAAACAGTAACTCTCATTTCCCCCCTACCCACATCTCCTGGTAACCACCGTTCTACCTTCTTTCCTCATGATTTTTTGACTACCTGAAGTACTTCATGTAAGTGGAATCAGACACTAGTTGCCTTTTGGTATTTTTGGCAAATACAAAAAGGCTTAATTAGCAGAATGTCCTCAAGATTATTGCAGCGTATTGCAGAATTTCCTTCCTTTTTAGGATATTCCATTATGTATATATACCACATTTTCTTTATCTAGTTTTCAGTCCGTGGACACTGGCTTGCTTCTTTGTTTTGGTTATTGTGAATAACACTGCTATGAATATGGGAATGCAGCCAGCTCCCCCACACCCTCCTCTGGGTTTTTCTTTTTAGTACAGACCTGGAAGTGGAATTGCTGGATCATATCGCAATTCTACTGCTAATTTTTGGAGGGACTACCAGCAGTTTTATATAGCACCTGAACAATTTTACTTTCTCCACATCCTTGTCTATATTTATTTTCTCGTTTTTCAATAGCCATCCCACTGGGTGTGAGGTGGCATCTCATGGTACTTTCACTTTGCTTTTCCTGAACGACTAGCAGTGTTGAACATCTTTTTGTGTATTTCATGGCCATTCATATAGAGAAATGCCTATTCAAGTCCTTTGCCCATTTTTAAATGGGTTGTTTTATTGTTTGAGTTTTAGGAGTTATATATGCTGGATATTATTCCTTTATTAGATAAATAATTTGTAAATATTTTCTCCCATACTGTGTGTTGCTGTTTTACTCTTATAGTATCTTTTGATGTACAACATTTAAAATTTTCCCAGCAACCTATTTGTCTATTTTTCTCCTTTTGTTTACTATGCCATTGGTATCATATCTAAGAAATCATTGCCCAGTCCACTGTTGGGAGGCTTTTGTCCTATATTTTCTTCTAAGAGTTTTATACTTTTAGGGCTCATATTTAGGTCCTTGATCCATTTTTTGAGTTAATTTTTGTATATGGTGTTAGATAAAGATACAGCTTCATTCTCATGCATGTGGATATCCATTTTTCCCAGAAATATTTGTTGAAAAGAATATCCTTTCCCCACTGAAGGTTTGGCACCCTTATTAAAAATTATTTGTCCATATATGCAAGGATTTTATTTCTGGGCCCTCTAGTAGATTGCATTGTGTATATGTCTGTTTACGAATGCCACACTTGTTTGATTATTGTAACTTTGTGGTAAATTTTGAATTCAGGAGGTATGTCTTCCAGTTTTATTCTTTTTCAAGATTGTTTTGGCTACTTGGGGTCATTTTGAGATTCCATATGAATTTTAGGATGGGTTTTTTTGTTTTGTTTTTCCTATTTCTGCAAAAATCATGATTGGGATTTTGGTAGGGATTGCATTGAATCTATAGTCGCTTTGGGTAGTATGGACATCTTAGTAGTGTTAAGATTTCCAATTAATGATCTTGGGATGTTTCTATTTATGGCCTTAATTTCTTTTTATCAATATTTGTAATTATCATTGTACAAATCTTTCTATTGGCTGACTCCTAAGTATTTTATTCTTTTTGATACTATTGTGAATAGAATTGTTTCTGTGAACAGGATTGTTTTAGTAATTTCCTTTTTAAATTGTTTATTGTTATATACAGAGAAATGAAACTGAATTTTTTTCTGTGTTGGCTTTTGTATTTTGCCACTTTAATGAATTTGTTTTAATAGTTTTTTGGTATGTCTGGAATCTTTAGGATTTTCTACATATAAGATCATATCATCTGCAAAGAGAATTTTACTTCTTTTCCAATTTGGATGCCTTTCTTTTTCTAGCCTAATTGCTCTGAGTGAACTTCAAATACTGTGTTGAGCAGAAATGCTGAAAGTGGGTATCCTTGCCTTGGTCCTGATATTAGAGGAAATGCTTTCAGCCTTGAACCATTGAAGATGATGATCTCCGTGGGTTTTCACATACAGCTTTTATTATGTTGAAGTAGTTTCCTTCTGTTTGTAGTTTGAATGTTCTTATCATGAAAGGGTGTTGAATGTCTGTCAAATTCTTTTTCTGCTCAATTGAGATGATCATGTGGATATTCTTCCTTCATTCTGTTGATGTGGTGTACTACCTTTTTGGTCTGTCGAACTATCCTTACATTTCAGGAATAAGTCCTACTTGTTCATGGTATATAATCGTTTTAATATGCTGCTGACTTCAGTTTGTTGCATTTTGTTGAAGGTTTTGGCATCAGTGTTCATAAGGAATATTGGTCTGCAGTTTTCTTACCGTGTCCTTAGTCCAGCTTTGGTATCAAAGTAATGCTGGCCTCTGAGTGAGTCTGAAAATATCCCCTCCTATTCAGTCTTTTAGAAAAGTTTGAGAACTTTTGGAGTTAGTTCTTTAAATGTTTAGTAGAATTCATCAGCCAAGCCATCAGGTCCAAGGCTTTTCTTTGGAGATTTTTGATTATTGATTCAGTCTCCTTATTGGCTATAGGAATAACCAGATTTTTTAGTTCTTCATAATTTAATCTTTGTAGCTTTTGTGGTTCTAGGGATTTGTCCATTTCATCTAGATATTTGTTGGCATCCAGTTGTTCACGTCTATCCCTTTTATATTTGTAGAACCAGTGCTTCTGTCCCTATTTTCATTTCTGATTTTAGTAATGTGAATCTTTACAGCTTTGTTCCCACCCACTTTGGTTGTTGATGTCACAAAACTAACGTCTTTATACATAATACACTCTAAAATGAACATATAATTCCTTAAAAATGCACTGATCTAAAATTATATAGAAAATAAGATTTGGAGTGAGAAACCCAAGTTACAGTAATACTAGCTTTTGTACTGTTTTTTTTTCTTTGAATGTTTTAGTCTCTTAAATCATGTAGAAGAATGTAGTTACAAACCACTGTTACAATAATGCTAGGCTTCTGTAATTGCGGATACACTCAGCTTTATTGAGATTTGTATTTCTCTATAGGCTTCAAAACACTGTCTGGTGTCCTTTCATTTCACCCTGTAGGACTACTTGAGCATTTCTTGCAGGGCAGGTCTGGTGGTCACATACTTTCTCAACTATTGTTTGGCGAAGTCTTGCTTTCTCCCTCACTCTTAAGGACAGTTTTGCCAGAAACAGGGTTCTCATTTGATAATTTGTTTTCTTCACTTTGCAGTATCAGCCCATTGACCGCCGTTATTTCTGAACTTTCTGGCAAGGAGTCTGGTAATCTTATTGAGGATCCCTTTATGTGATGGGTCACTTCTGTCTTGTGGTTTCAAGACTCTCTTGTCTTTTGAAAGTTCGATTATAATGTGTCTTGGTGTGGGTTTCTTTATGTTCTTATTTGGAGTTTACAGAGCTCCTTGGATGTTTGTAGCCTGTATTTCATTAAATCTGGGACGTTTTCAGCCATTATTTCTTCAAGTATTTTCTCTTCCCTTTTCTCTCTTTTCCCTCTGTGACTTCCTCTATACTTATGTTGATCTTTTTAATGGTGTCCCACAGTTCCCTTCTGTTGGCTTTTCTTCCATCTTTTTTCTTTTCTTTAGACTCAGTAATTTCCATTATCTTATCTTCAAGTTCGCTGAGTCTTCTGTCTACTGAAATCTGCTTTTGAATCCTTCTAAGGAACTTTTCATTTCAGCTATATACTTTTGAGCTCCATCCAGAACTTCCTTTTGGTTCTGTCATTTTATTGATATTTCCTTTCATTCACACTTTGTTTTCTTGGCTTTTTCCATATCTTCCTTTAGTCTGTTGGGCATCTTTAAGACATTTCCTTTGAAGTCTTTGTCTAGTGTATTAGCCATTATGCCTTTTTTAGGGACAGCATCTATTGATTTTTTTTTTTCCCGAGTGAGCCGTACTTTGCTGTTCCTTTGCATGCCTTATGATTTATTTTAATGGACTCTTGAATATAATAATGTGGTAACTCTGGAAATCAGATTCCCCCTTTCCCTAGGGCTTGCTTGTTTTTCTTATTGTTTGTTTTTTATTTTAATTGTTGTACACAGTCCCTTTGCTGAGGATCAGCCTGAGATGGGAACCAAAGGTCTTCCCAGGTCTTTTCTGAGCCTTTCTCAGGGCACACATAGTCACTTTCTAATTTTTTTCATATATGCAGTTGTTTTTAAATGTCCTAGTCTTTAATGTCTGGCTCCAAAGGGGAAAAAAGTGAAGAACGAAGGGGGAGAAGGGACCTGGCCTTTCAAATCCCCTGGAAGTCTTCTCGGGTAGAAGGGAAGGGAACTGCAACAGGGTGGGGGAGGCGCAGTGGCTGCTCACCTCTGTGATCAGAAGCAGTTATTGGCAGTCACAGCAGGGACCCCTGGTGTTTGGAGCACAGGATCCTTCATGCCCACCCTAGCTCCCACAGGCTGTGGGCAGTGGTTCCAGGAACACATGTGCAGCTGTCTGCCAAGGGTCTGGGAATGATGAACGGGTGGCTCCTACTGTGCTAAGAGCCAAAATTGACTGCAGTTCATCACAGTTTATCATCTTACCTTCCCCTGGAAGGTGTAAGCATTCAAGGTTCCAAAATAGTTAAATAGATTCCACCAGTGCAGTTGGCTAAGTGGGAAGACAGATTCTGGTGTGTTATACTTTGGCGACTCCTCCAGAATCCTCTCCCCCTTTTAGTTTTATAATATTCACTCATCATTAGAGCAACTATACCCCAATTAAAAAAAAAATCATGCTAAGCAAAAGAAGGCAGTCATAAAAGACCATATAATGTATGATCCCATTTATACAGAATGTCTAGAATACGTAAATCCATGGAGACAGAATGTAGATCAGTGGTTGCCTAGGACTGAGCTGGGGGTTGGTGGAAAATAGGGAGTGACTGCTAGCGATTGTGGGGTTTCTTTTTGGGGGGCGATGAAAAGATTTTAAAGCCAGATTCTGTGATGGTTACTTGAAGCCCTTAAACTGTACGCTTCATGTGGATGAACTTTAGGGTATGTAATTTCTAACCCAATAAAGCTGTTTTAAAAAACAAAAAAATAGTCACTTGTCAGATCTTGGCTGGGTATTTCCTTTTTGCCTAACTGTAATGGTTTATATAATGAAGGTCTAGAAACACGTAGAAGATACCACCCTGACTCTGGCTAAGAACTCTGTCTCGTGAAGGCAGGATCTCCCTTATCTATTGCTGCCTAACAAGCACTCCCAAATTTAGTGGCTTACAACCACCACCACTTTACTGATTGCAATGCTGTAGTTCAGAAATTCATCATAGGTGGTGGTCTCTGCTCCAGTGAAGTTTGCTGGGTTCACTCAAGGGGCTGCATTTACCTGGTGGCTGGAAGGTAGGAGGTGGCCTCACTCACGTGTGGCCTTTGTCCTGGTTGTCACCCTGGGTGCCACATCCTTCTCCTTGGGCCCTTCTGTCTGCATGGCCTTCTCTCCAGCAGGATAGGCTGAGCTTCTTCACGTGGTGTCTGGTTTCCTGGACGGTGGAAACTGTCGGGTTTCTTAGGCCCAGAGATGACACAGCCGTCACTTCTGAGAATTCTGTTGATTGAGTCACAGGGCAGCTCAAGTTCAGGTAGAGAGGAAACAGACTCTGCCTCTTAATGGGAGGAGTACTCCTGTGTCTGCAGGTTTAGGAGTTGGGGGTACCTGTCTTCGCAGAATATCTACCACAGGAGTCTTGGTAGATAGACCACAGGCAGTCACTTGACTCAATATAGAATCAAAACAACTGAATTATACTGAAGTTCTAATTGAATGTGAGCTGTCCAGGGCATCACTTCTCCCCTATTAGAAGGCATGCTCCATGTAGGCAGGGTGTTTTATGTTTGGTTCATTGCTTTATTCCAGCTGGACAGCAGCGCCTGGCTTTGACAGAGGCTCAGTGAGTATCTGTTTTGTGGTGGTGGTAACAGAAGGATTGGTGTGGAGCCACTCCAACAGAGAAGCTGGTCCGAGTCTGGGAAAAGAGTAGTGGGTATGAATCAGTGTCTCAGAGGTGGGAAGACAACATTTATTCACTATTCTGCAACATGAATTGAGGCCGCCTACGCCCGATGTGAGGGGGAAAGAAGAGCCCCTCCCTTGAGGAAGGGGATCCCAATATCTCAGTGCCTGACATGCGCTAAGTCATAGACAAGAGTGGGGTCCTCCGGGGGTGATGGTGGAGGCTTCAGCATGGGTGCTTGGATGGGGCTGAGCAAGGTGAGTATGATGGAAGTGTGACTGAAACAGAGCTGAAGACAACGCTAAACAATGATGGGTATGGGGTATGAGTATGACTGAGAAGGACCAGAGGCTTGAAAATAGTCACCTACAAGATGTGTTTTTCAGATAAATGGTAAGAATCTCCCCCTCTAAGTCCTTAAACATGGGTGTTATGTGATGGAAACTAGATTTGAGTTTCTGAATTTTGGTGCAGAAATTTTTTGTCAAGGAAGACAGGCCATTCATTATTAGGATTGGTGAATTCATTGATGGTGGTTATTCACCTTATGTAGTTTTATAATGCTTTATATGTTTGCAAAGAGCATTGCCAAATACATGTGCCTGGGTGAAAAGGAAAAATAAAAGAGTACTGGTATGTGGCAGTGTCTTGCTCCCCTTCTTCCTGAGCAAGTGATCTCGGCTCCTGTTTGTGGTGAGTAAACCAGGAAAGCAGAGAGACGAGCGTTCCGAACACTGAGTTCCATTAGGTAAACAGAAGTATTTTTAAAGTCCTCTCCCTGAATCACTTCTGTCCATTCAGACAAGCAAACCCCCGTCGCTGAAGCCCAGGCAACATGTTCGGAGGAACCGGGGAACTGTTCATTATTTTTTTGGTCATCTTGAAAAACTCCTGAAGAAAAGTACTCTTCCTTCAGTGAGTAAGTTCTGTCTTATCTAAAAACGTAGCTGTGGTCTTTTTTCCTTGCCTTTTCCCCTGAGGCTGCTTCAGCAAATTATTTTTTTAAATTGAGGCTGGCCTGTTGTGCCAGGAAGAAAAAACACTTGTTTTGTGTGAGTTCCTAGTTGAAGTGAGTGATGTCTAACTACAGTAAGAAGATGAAACATTTAAATGTACTTTGGGTTTTTAAAAATGTCCTCTTCACTCATTTGTTAAACTCTAGGGCTCCTGGTTCTTTGAAGGTAATTAGTATGGTAGGAAGAGTGTCTTTTTTTAAAAAAAATTTGATTTGTGGTCATGCTGCACAGCATGCTGGATCCTAGTTCCCCAAACCAGGGATCGAACCTCTGTCCCCTGCAGTGAAAGCACAGAGTCTTAACCACTGGATCACCAGGGACATCCCCCATGTCACTGCAGTCCCTTACATTTCCAGTCCCCTGGGGTTTCAGGTGGACAGGGCATAAGGCCGGTGATAGCAGTGAGGAGAGAACAAGCCCAATTCCTAATCTAGAACACTCCTCACCAACCCTGCATACTGGGTTTCCTTTGTGTAATCTTTTTTTTCAGTCTGTTAGTTCATGCCTTTTGTTAACCAGTGTAAAATTACTTGTTTTCTGGTTTCTTGAAACAGCAGATCAGACCACATAGGCCACAATAGCATCTGTCAAAGTGACTGGCCATAAAAGCCAGCACCCACATTCATCTGAAGGGCACTCCCTCGGAAGGTGGCTGATTTTACCAGTCTCATCTACCTTACGGTATTTTGGGACAGCCAGCTTAACCTTCTTTCCCTCATTCTTTTCGGAGTGGTGTAAGATTCTCTCTTAGCACCACCACACAAGATGAAGAGTGGCCTCCTTTGAATGTTGAAGTCAGAGTCCGTCTTCCAGTTGCTTGCCAGCAAAGAGAAGTCTTTGATCAGAAGGAAATTCCTTATCCTGGATCCTGGTCTTTACATTTTCTGTTGTATCCGGGGGTTCAACCTCCAGAGTGATGGTCATCACGGTAACCTGCATCTTGGCTGCTGTTCCTCAGTGGATGGTGGATTTAGTGTAACCTCGATCCTCTTTCTGACCTGTCCACTTTTTGAATTGTGAAGTGTGAGAGGAGTGTCTTCATCCCTTCCTTAATGTGCAGTGCCTTGATTGGTTGTTTGAGGGGGTGGACTTTTAAAGATCTTTGCAGAAATGTACTATATTGTTTCTTTTACCCCATCCTCCAACCAAACGGAGAGTTTTCCTTATAGTTGGAGAGTGAGAAGAGATCTCTAAGACTGAGACCTGTCAGAAAGGAAGAACTCGCCCTCTACCCTTTTAGGTTCTTCTGGCTAGTCTAGGAATTAAATTGACACGAGTCAGATCAACAGAAGAAACTAAAACTTTTAAAATTTATTTTTAAAATTAAAGGATAATTGTTTTACAGAATTGTCTTGGTTTCTTCTAAACATCAACATGAATCAGTCATAGGCATACATATGTATATGTATCCCCTCCCTCTTGAACCCCCCTCCCACCTTCCTTCCCACGCCTCTAGGTTGTTATGGAGCCCCAGTTTGAGTTCCTTGAGTTGTGCAGCAAATTCCCACTGGCTATCTATTTTACACATGATAATGTAAATTTCCATGTTTGAAAAACTAAAATTTAATTTTGGATTGCCCGATGGGTTGAGGATATGGAGGGGAGAGAAATAGGTAAGGGATATTAACAGGTACAAACTTCCAGTTGCAAAATAAATGAGTCACAGTCATGAAATGTACAATATGGGATATAATCAATAATTATGTAGTATCTTTGTATGGTGATAGGTCATAATGACTTATTGTAGTAATCCTTTTGAAATGTCTAGAATTATCAAATCACTGTTGTGTAATAGGAACTAACATTTAATAATAGGTTAACTATATTTCAAGAATAAACCACAGATCAGATTTGTGGTTACTGGAGGTGGAGGGGAGAAGGAAGAGGAATTGGATGAAGGCAATGAAAAAGTAGAAACTTCCAGTTATCAGAAAAAAAAGTCCTAAGGAACCCGATTAAACTTAAAACTTTTTTGCACAGCAAAGGAAACTATAAGCAAGGTGAAAAGACAACCCTCAGAATGGGAGAAAATAGCAAATGAGATAACTGACAAAGGATTAATTTCCAAAATATACAAGCAGCTCAGACAACTCAATACCAGAAAAACAACTCAATCAAAAAGTGGGGAGAAGACCTAAAGAAGACATTTCTCCAAAAAAGGCATATAGATGGCTAACAAGCACATTAAAAGATGCTCAACATCACTCATTATTAGAGAAATGCAAATCAAAACTACAATGAGATGGCACCTTACACCGGTCAGAATGGCCATCATCTAAAGGTATACAAACAATAAATGCTGGAGAGGGTGTGGAGAAAAGGGAATGCTCTTGCACTGTTGGTGGGAATGTAAATGGATACAGCTACTATGGAAGATGATATGGAGATTCCTTAAAAAAAAACGAGGAATAAAACTACCATATGACCCAGCAATCCCACTCCTAGGCATATACCCTGAGAAAACCAAAATTGAAAGAGACACATGTATCCCATTGTTCATTGCAGGACTATTATTCATAATAGCTAGATACATGGGAAAGAGACATGTATCCCATTGTTCATTGCAGGACTATTATTTATAATAGCTGGAACATGGAAGCAACCTAGATGTCCATTGACAGATGAATGGATAAAGAAGTTGTGGTACATATTTCACAATGGAACAGTACTCAGCCATAAAAAGGAATGCCTTTGAGTCAGTTCTAATGAGGTGAATGAACCTAGAACCTATTAAACAGAGTGAAGTAAGTCAAAGAAAGATAAATACATATTCTAACGCATATATACGGAATCTAGAAAAATGGTACTGAAGAATTTATTTACAGGGCAGCAGCAGTGGAGAAACAGACATAGAGAATGAACTTATGGACGTGGAGAGAGGGGAGGAGAGGGTGAGATGTATGGAAAGAGTAACATGGAAACTTACATTACCATATGTAAACTAGATAGCCAATGGGAATTTGCTGTATGGCTCAGGAAACTCAAACAGGGGCTCTGTATCAACCTAGAGGGGTGGGATGGGGAGGGAGGCTCAAAAGGGAGGGGCTATATGTATACCTATGGCTGATTCATGTTGAGGTTTGACAGAAAACAGCAAAATTCTGTAAAGTAATTATCCTTCAATTAAAAAAAGTCCTATGGATGTGACAGTTAATACTGTGTTACATATGAAAGTTGTTAGGATTTACTACCAAGAATTTTCATCACAAGGAAAAACTTTCTGTATCTATATGAGATGATGGATGTTTACTAATTATCACAAGATTAGTAAACATTCATCTCATGGATGTCTTGTGATCATTTCATGATGTCAAATTATAATACTATAAATCTTAAACTTATGCAGTACTGATGTATGTCAAGTATATATCAATACAATTGGAAGAAAAGTATTTGTTACATATGAAAATTGCATATATGTGAGAGGGTCAGAGCCCCTATATATGTGAGCGGTTGAGAGACAGAAAGGTAAAATGAAGTACACATGCCATCCTGAACTAAGAAATGGGGTAAGGTGCTGGGCTGGGGCCTCAAAAATTGTGGTCCTAGGAAATTCATTTTCAATGAGTGTGTTCTCTCTATTCTTCTCTCTCATGAAATCCTTTCTAGCTAAAATGGTATAGAGATATAGGAGGAAATAAGGAGGCAATAAAACATTGATTAAAATGGATATTTTTATTAATTATTTTGGATTGCCTTCTTTTTAAATTGTGGTATATGATCTCAGGATGTGAACTGTGACGTATAATTTTCTCCCATTATGGTGATCTCCCACTTTTCGTCATTGGTTTGCTTAGCTCTTAGAATTTTGATTACTTTGTTTCTTAGTTTCCATCATATGTTAAAAAGCCATACCAACTTTAAAAATATTTGAGGGAGTAGAGGGAAGGCCAGTCTAAACTAACTAGCTAAAATTATAAACATGGTATTTTTTTTTTCTTAACAGCTTTTAAAATTTTTACATATCCAGTATATTTTATTCTTTTAAGGTTCTCATTAAGTTATCTATTTTATACTAGTGTCAATAGTGTATATATGTCAATCTCAGTCTCCCAATTTGCCTCGCCCCACCCTCCCCTTATCCCTTGGTATCCATATGTTTGTTCTTTGTCTCTATCTCTATTTCTGCTTTGTAAATTGTCTATACATGTTTTCAGATTCCACATATATGCATGGGATAATATATGATATTTGTTTTTCTCTTTCTGACTTCACTCTATTAGTCTCTCTTTTCAATTGTGTCTCTACAAATGACCCAATTTCGTTCCTTTTTCTGACTAATATTCCACTGTATATATGGACCACATCTTCTTTATCCGTTCCTCTGTTGATGGATGTTTAGATTGTTTCCATGTCCTGGCTCTGGTAAATAGTGCGGCAGAGAATGTTGGAGTGCATGTGTCTTTTTGAATTAGGTTTTTCTCTGGGAATATGCCCCGTAGTGGGATTGCTGGGTCACATGGTAGTTCCATTTTTAGTTCTATAAGGAACCTCCATAGTGTTCTCCATAGTGGCTTTATCAGTTTACGTTCCCACCAGCAGTGTAGGAAGATTCCCTTTCCTCCACACCCTCTCCATCATTTACCGTGTGTGGATTTTGTGATGATGGCCATTCTGACCAGTGTGAGCTGATATTTTCTTGTAGTTTTGATTTACATTTCTCTAATAATTAATGATGTTGAGTGTCTTTCCATGTGTTTGACCATCTGTATGTCTTCTTTGGAGAAATGTCTGTTTAGGTCTTCCACCCATTTTTTGATTAGGCTGTTTTTTTTGATATGGAGGTGCATGAGCTGTTTCTTTATTTGGAGAATAATCCTTTGTCAGTTGCTTTGCTAAACAGTATTTTTCAAGGAATGTATATTATCATTTGTGTGTATATGTATATATCAGTTCAGTTCAGTTGCTCAGTCGTGTCCGACTCTTTGTGACCCCATGGACTGTAGCACGCCGGGCTTCCCTGTCCATCACCAACTCCTGGAGCCTACTCAAACTCATGTCCATCGCATTGGTGATGCTGTCCAACCATCTCATCCTCTGTTGTCCCCTTCTCCCACCTTCAATCTTTCCCAGCATTAGGGTCTTTTCAAATGAGTCAGCTCTTCGCATCAGGTGGCCAAAGTATTGGAGTTTCAGCTTCAGCATGAGTCCTTCCGATGAATATTTAGGACCTATCTCCTTTAGGATGGACTGGTTGGATGTCCTTGCTGTCCAAGAGACTCGCAAGAGTCTTCTCCAACACCACAGTTCAAAAGCATCAATTCTTCAGTACTCAGCTTTCTTTATAGTCCAACTCTCAAATCCGTACATGACTACTGGAAAAACCATAACTTTGACTAGATGGACCTTTGGTGGTTAAGTAATGTCTCTGCTTTTTAATATTCTGTCTAGGTTGGTCATAGCTTTTCCTCCAAGGAGTAAGCATCTTTTAATTTCATATAAATAATTATATATATATTTATATATGTATGTATAAAATGTAAACCACATGTTACCTTGCATGATCTTTAAGGAATTTGCAGTTACCTAAGTCTTGATTTTGCATGTATATAGATATGTTTAAGTGCTTGAGGCTACTTTGAAAGAGTTCTTAGTAGTTTAACCAGTAGCAGCCCTTAAAGTCTTGGATGTGCTCTTAGCAAACTTTTTTTTTTAATTCTCATAGCCAGGGTGAGAGTCCATTTAGCTCAGTTATATGAGTGATTACATTATTAAGTAGAGTGGCACTACTAGGGCTCCAGGAGACTCTCGAGTGCTCTCCATATACATGTGCATTTGCATGACTATTACATCTGCTACACACACTGATGTATATGTGCACATGTACTACAGTCCCTGAGCACACCATGTGTTGTGGACAATTGGAGGACATGATCTTTGGGTATAAACTAGACCAAGCTTTCTGAGGACAGGAAGTGTGGCCCTTGGCATTCTTCTTCCACTGTAAACATATCTGCCAAAGACTTTGCTTGGTGCCCATCTTAGTTGGGGGCAGCCTTTACGAGAAGCAGCTCCAGTTCCTTTCTGCCTTTCCATCTGGGTGCTGATGAATGGGAGGGGAGGCTGTGTTGGGGGAAGGCTGGGAGGCTGAGCTGTGCAGTGTGCCTTCTTGTGAGTGGGGGTGTGACTCCTTGCCTGTTCCTGATTCTCTTGCTGCCACACCATAAGCTCAGTAGTTAAGAGCACAGGCTTTGGTGTGAGCCCTAGATTTGAACCTTGGCACTCTCATTTTGCAGCTGTGGGATCTGTCTTGAACAGATCTAGTTAATCTCTCCAAGCTTCATTTTCCTGATCTAGAAAACGGGGATCATGATTAAACCCTCACCAGGTACATTTACTCAAGGATGGATTTTCAGTAGTGGAAGATGGGGAATCTGCGTGTCCCCCATCCTTGTGTGCAGCCAACTGGTAGCTACAAAGTATTCAAACAATTCCTGGAAAGTTCTGAAAACCAAAACTTGAATTTGCTGTATATGCCAGCAACTATTTACATAGTATTTATATTTACATCTGTTTACATAGCATTTACATGTTGTGTGTTTGTGTGAAAGTTGCTCAGTTGTGTCCAACTCTTTGTCACCCCATGGACTGTAGCCTGTCAGGCTCCTCTGTCCATGGAATTCTCCAGGCAAGGATACTGGAGAAGGATCTTCCCAACCCAGGGATTGAACTCAGGTCTCTGGCATTGCTGGCAGATTCTTTACCATCTGAGCCACCAATGTTATATAAGTAGTTGTAAATATAATGCAAATACTGTGTAAATAGTTGCCTATGAGGGAAATTGAAGTTTTGTTATTTTATTTTGCCGCTTTTCCCCTGAAATCTTTGATCCACAGTTAGTTTAATTCAGATGTGGAACCCACAGATGGAGAGGACTGGCTGTATTATATTGAGGAATTTTGAGTACATAGGTTTATTAGGAAGGGATATTGGTCTGTAGTTTTCCTTCAGTGTCTGTCTTTGGAATCAGATTAGTGCTGGTCTCATAGAATGGGCGGAGAAGGCGATGGCACCCCACTCCAGTACTCTTGCCTGGAAAATCCCATGGACGTAGGAGCCTGGTGGGCTGCAGTCCATGGGGTCGCAAAGAGTCAGACACTACTGAGTGACTTCACTTTCACTTTTCATTTTCATGCATTAGAGAAGGAAATGGCAACCCACTCCACTGTTCTTGCCTGGAGAATCCCAGGAATGGGAGAGCCTGGTGGGCTGCCGTCTATGGGGTCGCACAGAGTCGGACACGACTGAAGCAACTTAGCAGTAGCAGCATAGAATGGGAAATGTACCTTCCTCTTGTATTTTCTGTAGTGAAAAGTGAAAGTGAAAGGCATTCAGTTGTGTCCAACTCTTTGTGACCCCATGGACTATACAGGAACTCTCCAGGCCAGAATGCTGGAGTGGGTAGCCCTTCCCTTCTCCAGGAGATCTTCCCAAGCCAGGGATTGAACCCAGGTCTCCCACATTGCAGGCGGATTCTTTACTAGCTGAGCCACAAGAGAAGCCCATTTTCTGTAGAGACTATATATATTTAGCATTACTTCTTTTTTAGATGTTTGGTAGAAGGAAATGGCAACCCACTCCAGTATTCTTGCCTAGAGAATCCCATGGACAGAGGAGCCTGGCAGGCTACAGTCCATGGGGACGCAAGAGTCGGACACGACTTCATGACTAGAGAGAGAATTTACCAGTGAAATCATAAGGGCCTGGAGACTTTTTCCCCAGAAGATTTTTTTTTTAAACTGAAGTATAGTTGCTCTAAATATTTTATGAGTTACAGATGTATACCACAGTGATTCACAGTTTGTAAAGGTTATACTGCATTTATAGTTACTGTAAAATACTGGCTCTAATCCCTGTGTTGTACAGTATATCCTTGTAACTCACCTAATAGTTTGTACTCTTAATTCCCTACTCCATTATTGCCCCTTCTCTCCTACCCTCTCCCCACTGTTAACCACTGGTTTGTTCTCTGCATCTGTGAGATGTAGACAGAAGGTTTTTTATCTATAGTTAAATTTTGTTAAATATTTGAGTTACCTATTTCATCTTGGATAAGTCTTGATAGATTGGAGTTTTTAAGGAATTGGCCCATTTTACCTAAAGTGTTGAATTTGTGTTGTAGCATTGTTTGCAGTATTCTCTTCTTTTAATGCCTGTATTGAAATTCCCTCCTTTCATTCCTGATAAAAATTCGTGTTGTCTGTTTTTTTCTTTGTTATTCTTGCTAGAGATTTATCAATTTTGTAGACTTAAAAAACACACCAAAAAACAGAAGTTTGGTTTTACCTGTTTAAGTGGTTAGAACAGTAGTGCCTTTACCTTTTTTTCATCTTCCAACTTATAATTCCAGCTTGTGGTATCTTTTTACTTTTTGTTTTTAAAAGTAAAGGACTTCATCAAAGCTGGTGAGATTTTTATTTCATTCTGTAATGTAACTGCAATTTAGATGTCTTTGCTTTGTATATAGGTTGAATCTATAAATCACTTACATTATTATGACTACATAAATACTGTTCACTTCTCATCCTAGCACTGTATCCTGATTACCTTTCCTTTCTTATGTGGTCTTTTTTCTAAAATGTCATTCTTTCTTGACATACTCCCTGATTATGATGGAACATATCCTTAAGAACCACCTTATTGAAAAATGTGAAGGAAGTACCCTTTTTGAGTCCTTTTATTCCCTCTGTACATATAATGGCTGGTTGGGTTGGGTGTTTTCCCTGAGAATTCTGATGGATTGTTATACTATCTGTTAGCATCCAGTCTCAGTGATGAGGAGGCCAGTCCTATCCCAATGCTTGTTCCTGTGTAGAGGTCTGATTTTATACGTGATCTTTGAGAGATTGCAATGATACATCTTGACATAAACCTTTTAAAATTTGTTGTATTGGCCGTTGGTAGGCCATTTTAGTTTGAAGATGCATGTTCTTTGCAAATACTACTTGGCTAGTTTTTCCTGTTTTCTTAATTTTCTTTCTGAAATTCGTAACTGTGGAGACTCTTATTGATTGCCATGTAGCAAACCTACCCCAAATGTTAGTGGTTTAACGTTTAAAAAGTCATTTTATCATACGCACAGATAGATTCTGTGGATCTCAGACAGGGCATAACAGGGATGGCTTGCTCTGTTCTCTGAAATCTAGGGTTTCAGCTAAGAAGCAGCAGCTGGCGGGCAGAATCAGCTGGAGACGTCTTCACTCCCATATCTAGTTCTCACACTTGAAGACTCTGCTCAGCTGAAACTCCTGGCCAGAGCATTTCTGCATGGCCTCTCTGTTGACTTGAATGTGTATGCATGATGGCTGTTTTCTGAGAGGGAGAGTTTGCCCAGGGAACTTTTTGGAGATGACCTGTCCAGAGATGAAATATCCCAATAGAACATGAGGACGCTACTGGGTTGCTTCTGACCTGGTTCCGGAAATTGCTTCACTTCTGCTCATTTTTTGGTTTCCGATGAGTCAGAGCCAACCCAGACCCAAGGGGAGAGGAATTAGACCCCATATTACTCCACTACAAAAGAGATAAATATGATAAAGTGCTGGATTTCTAGTCTAAATATATGGGAAAATAACGCCTTTGTCTGAATATGGAAACATTTAAATTTCGATAATACCTCCTGGTGAGTCCTTGTTCCTGAGGAGTATTTTCTAGTTGTAGAGCTCTCTCGTGAAAACAACAGTTAGTTAAGTATAAAGAAACAGAATGACCAAATGATCTATTTAGAATAAGCATCAAAGTAAGGTAGTAGGAGACCTGGGTTTGATCCCTGGGTTGGGAAGATCCTGTGGAGAAGGGAAAGGTTACCCACTCTGGTATTCTGGCCTGGAGAATTCCATGGGCTGTATAGTCCATGGGGTGGCAAAGAGTCAGACACAACTGATTGACTTTCACTTCAAGGTAGTAGGAAGAAAGAGAAAGTAGAATTAAAAGTGAGGCTGAGCATTTGCTAAGGAATGCTGTAGGGGAAGTGATCTGGAGGGCTGCAGTAGCGGTAGGCCCACAGGTCAAAGGGAAGCAGATTGTGCTCACAAACCCTGCTAGGAACCTGGAGAGCTGATGCTTCAGCTAAGGAACATTGTACCATATTCTCCCAGTAGCTTGTTATTACCAAGGCAAATCCAGGTTACTTCATGCCAGTGGAGGTCCAGGGGAAAGGAATGACTAGATCTCAGGTTACTTTGATTTATATTTGTTCATTTTAAAGCCAAATACTTGAGTAGCTCAAATGGTAAAGAATCTACTTGCAATGTGGGAGACCCAGGTTTGATCCCTGGGTTGGGAGGATCCCCTGGAGAAGGGCATGGCAACTCATTCCAGTATTCTTGCCTGGAAAACCCCACGGACAGAGGAGCCTGGCAGACTTCAGCCCATGGTGTTGCAAAATGTCGGACATGACTGAGCGACGAACATAATATTGCTTACAGAGAGAAGTCTTTGTCACCCGCATAAAAAACCTCACTGAACATTGGGAAATGTAGATGAAATAAATCCTTTTTTCAAAGTAAGGAGAATGAGTGTATTCATGATAGTAAATAGTTTATCTGATCATTTACAATTAATCCATTGATATTTTCTGTATACCCAAGTAGAAGGTAAAGACTTTTCTGTTTGAATTTGAAATACCATTGAAGAAATATGTACAGACACTCTGAAATACAGCAAGTGCATGACTTGAATGCCATGTGTGAACATTCCTACCCTGTGCTGATGGGCATTCTTCAGTTTTGTTATTTTCTTGCCACATGGTCACAGTCACCAGAAGGGTTAAAGAAGAAAAGTTGCATTCCTAAAGTTTCAACTTCCTTTCCTTTTTCCTGTGAAGGAAATATTATTTCTGTCTTTTCTCCAATCAACTGCTATTGTATTTCTTTACTTCTTCTTTCTATATTTTTCTTTCAATTGACATTATAGACTTTGAGGACCTTAAAGAATTAATTTAAATGACTGTGAAGGGGAACAAAAGTCACAGTATTTTTAAAAGACCTTGAAAAATGCCTTTGCTTAGTATTAAAAATAATGTTCTGTGTTATCACGGTTAGGTAACTAGAATATCGTAGTTCAGTTCACTTCAGTCACTCAGTTGTGTCCAACTCTTTGTGACCCCATGGACCTCAGCATGCAGGCCTCCTTGTCCATCACCAATTCCCAGAGTTCACCCAAACTCATGTCCATTGAGTCAGTGATGCCATTCAACCATCTCATCCTCTGTCGTCCCCTTCTCCTCCTGCCTGGAATCTTTCTCAGCATCAGGGTCTTTGCAGATGAGTCAGCTCTTCACACCAGGTGGCCAAAGTATTGGAGTTTCAGCATCAGTCCTTCCAATGAAAACTCAGGGCTGATCTCCTTTAGGATGGACTGGTTGGATCTCCTTGCAGTCCAAAGGACTCTCAAGAGTCTTCTCCAACACCACAGTTCAAAAGCATCAATTCTTCGGCGCTCAGCTTTCTTCACAGTCCAACTCTCACATCCATATGTGACTATTGGAAAAACCATAGCCTTGACTAGATGGACCTTTGTTGGCAAAGTAATGTCTCTGCTTTTTCATATGCTGTCTAGGTTGGTCATAACTTTCCTTCCAAGGAGTAAGCATCTTTTAATTTCATGGCTGCAGTCATCATCTGCAGTGATTTTGGAGTCCCCAAAAATAAAGTCAGCCACTGTTTCCACTATTTCCCCATCTATTTGCTGTGAAGTGATGGGACTGGATGCCATGATCTTAGTTTTCTGAATATTGAGCTGTAAGCCAACTTTTTCACTCTCCTCTTTCACTTTCATCAAGAGGCTCTTTAGTTCTTTACTTTCTGCCATAAGTGTGGTATCATCTGCCTATCTGAGGTTATTGCTCTCTCTCCTGGCAATCTTGATTCCAGCTTATGCTTCATCCAGGCCAGCGTTTCTCATGATGTATGCTGCATATAAGTTAAATAAGCAGGGTGACAATTCCTATTTGGAACCAGATTGTTTTCCATGTCCAGTTCTAACTGTTGCTTCCTGGCCTGCATACAGATTTCTTAAGAGTCGGGTCAGGTGGTCTGGTATTCCCATCTCTTGAAGAGTTTTCCACACAGTGATCCACACAGTCAAAGGCTTTGGCGTAGTCAATAAAGCAGAAATAGATGTTTTTCTGGAACTCTCTTGCTTTTTCAATGATCCAGCAGATGTTGGCAATTTGATCTCTGATTCCTCTGCCTTTTCTAAAACCAGCTTGAACATCGGGAAGTTCATGGTTCACATGTTGCTGAAGCCTGGCTTGGAGAATTTTGAGCATTACTTTATTAGCATGTGAGATGAGAGCAATTGTGTGGTAGTTTGAGCATTCTTTGGCATTGCCTTTCTTTGGGATTGGAATGAAAACTGACCTTTTCCAGTCCTGTGGCCACTGCTGAGTTTTCCAAATTTGCTGGCATATTGAGTGCAGCCCTTTCACAGCTTCATCTTTCAGGATTTGAAATAGCTCAGCTGGAATTCCATCACTTCCACTAGCTTTGTTTGTTGTGATGCTTTCTAAGGCCCACTTGACTTCACATTCCAGGATGTCTGGCCCTAGCTGAGGGATCATACCATCGTGGTTATCTGGGTCAGGAAGATCTTTTTTGTGTAGTTCTTCTGTGTATTCTTGCCACCTCTTCTTAATATCTTCTGCTTCTGTTAGGTCCATACCAATTCTGTCCTTTATTGAGCCCATCATAGTTAGGTAGCTAGAATAGTCCACAAAAGTTTGTTGACTCTATTATTGCTGAGTCCAATACTGTATTTAAGTAGTAGATTTTAGCAACTCTTTAATTTTTAAATAGGTTTTTTTTTTTTTCCCCACATGACATGTGGATCTTAGCTCCCTAAACAGGGATCTAACCTGTGTCCCCCTACAGTGGGAGTACAGAATTCTAACCACTGGACCACCAGGGAAGCCTCTCCCATAAACAGCTTTTTATGAAAAAAAATCTTATCACAACTTACGACCTTATTTCTATGGGAGATTTTATTTCTGATTTAGAAACATAATACAACCTGCTATAATTTAGATATTGAGTGTATGTAAAAGTTTGTTTCAGATTCTGATGAATAAATATACTGGAAACACAGATGTAAAGTCTAGTGTTTTGGTTTTAATATTTATGTATACAGCAGCATTCTAAAGTGTTAAGTTCCACAGGCTATAGACCAGCTATATTTAAGTTGTCTGTTTAAATATTTGTAAAGTATAATTTCTATGGAAAAGCAGTTCAGGAAAAAGACCCATAGAGTATAGGTTATAAGTACTGTTATGTGATAGAATATGAAGGTTCTAATCAATGTAATGTATTTTATTCAGAGATAAAGAAAACTGCAATGGATATGTCTACTTCTATGTTCTTGGCAGTCCCATTAGATTTCTAACGTGATTTCATTTCCTCCCTCTTAACAAATGACCAAGTATGTGGTAATATATAGTGACTCAAGGAATGAAAACACTGAAAGGATAAAAGGATAAACTGATGTTACCTCTGGACTTACGAAGGTTTAGAACAGATATCTCCTTGAGCATAAAAAGTCATACATTTAGCATGACTGGCACTACACAGGACATATCCCATGTTGATAGCCTTATGTCAGCATTCAGGTTTTATTTCTTCCCCCTGTTTCTGGATATCTTTAAGTTAGAGAGTTTGTAAAATCTATTTTGATGCTGCATAAAATGGTACCTACCTAGGTGGCTTTTATAGAAACATTTTCATGAGTAATGATCTCCTGCTTTGTAAAAGTGGGATGAGTTACTTATTTATACTGGCTTTCTTATTCACAGTGCAAATATGACTTCAGGTGGGGTGGGAACTCATGAGATGCATACTTCTTATATTTGCAGAGTAGATTTACCAGCCTCTAGAGGAAGGAATCCCTCAGGACTCTCTTTAGTGTAATAGCAAAGGAAATTAGAATGGCCTGGCTAACCACATCAATATGCATAATTGACGAGTTACTCAATACTCCTAAAGATAAGTACTTTCCACTCTTTTCTTTTCGCTATCAAATGTAACCGTATGTATTATTCCTAGGCTACTGTTTTGTTCTAGAAATTAACATGTATCCTTAATATGTATATGCTAATTAAGAGTGTACAGCTTCATGGAACTTGAAAAAATACTGTGGTGCCTCTAGGCAGGATGGTCTTTAAAATATCAATGTGTTGGTGATAGGTGATGTATAATCTCCAGCCCTTACAAGGATAAGGTAGGTGCCCAGGTTGGAAAGGAAGAAGTAAAACTGTGTTTGCAGATGACATGATCTTGTATATATTTATAGAAAATCCTAAGGTATCCAGTACAGAACTATAAGAATTAGTGAGTGAGTTCACCTGGATATCAGGGAGGGTAGCAATAGTATAGGAAAGTCATTTGTATTTTTATGCATTCACAATGAACAATTCAACAATGAGATTAAGACATTTCTATTTATAGTCAGAATACTTAGGAATCTATTTACAAAACAATTGCAAAACTTGTACTGTGCAAACTACAAAAAGTTGTTGAATGTCCAGAATAGGAAAATCTGTAGAGACAGAAAGTGACTTAGTGCTTGCCTAATGGTGAGGGTACCGCAGATGGTGACTGCAGCCATGAAATTAAAAGACGCTTACTCCTTGGAAGGAAAGTTATGACCAACCTAGATTGCATATTCAAAAGCAGAGACACTACTTTGCCAACAAAGGTCCATCTAGTCAAGGCTATGGTTTTTCTTGTGGTCATGTATGGATGTGAGGGTTGGACTGTGAAGAAAGCTGAGCGCCGAAGAATTGATGCTATTGAACTGTGGTGTTAGAGAAGACTCTTGAGAGTCCCTTGGACTGCAAGGAGATCCAACCAGTCCATTCTGAAGGAGATCAGCCCTGGGTGTTCTTTGGAAGGAATGATGGTAAAGCTGAAACTCCAGTACTTTGGCCTCCTCATGTGAAGAGTTGACTCATTGGAAAAGACTGATGGTGGGAGGGATTGGGGGCAGGAGGAGAAGGGGACGGAAGAGGATGAGATGGCTGGATGGCATCACTGACTCGATGGACGTGAGTCTGAGTGAACTCCGGGAGTTGGTGACGGACAGGGAGGCCTGGCGTGCTGTGATTCATGGGGTCTCAAAGAGTTGGACACGACTGAGCGACTGAACTGAACTGAAGGGATTGGGAGACATGAGAGTGGCTGCTGGTTGGAATGGGTTTCTTCTGGGAGTGATGAAAAGGTTCTGCCATTTTAGATATTGGTGCATGCATGCTGTTTCTTCAGCTGTGTCTGACTCTTTGTGATGCCATGCAATGCAGCTCCCCAGGCTCCTCTGTCCATGGGATTCTCCAGGCAGGAAGACTGGAGTGGGTTGCCACAGTCTCTTCCAGGGGATCTTCCCAAGCCAGGGATTGAACCTGTGTCTCCTATGTCTCCTGCCTTGGCAGGCAGGTTCTTTACCACTAGCACCACCTGAGATAGTGGTGATGGTCATACAACTCTTGAATATACTGAAAACCATTGAATTGTATACTTTGGGTGAAAGATACGGTCTGTGAATTATATCTTATAAAAGTTTTTAAACAAAGGGGAGGGAGATAAAGTAAACTTTAAAATATTGACATGAAAAGGTATCTATAGCTTGACAATGTAAAAGTAACATATACTCCTAGTTAAAAAATTTTTCCAACACCACAGAGCTTAACTTGAGGCATTGAAATTTTGCCTGTATTTATCTTCTTTACCTAAACTAGCTGGATTCCTGTTTTCTTTAGAACTCTGATGCTGGGAGGGATTGGGGGCAGGAGGAGAAGGGGACGACAGAGGATGAGATGGCTGGATGGCATCACCGACTCGATGGATGTGAGTTTGAGTGAACTCTGGAAATTGGTGATGAACAGGGAGGCCTGGCGTGCTACGATTCATGGTCGCGAAGAGTCAGACATGACTGAGTGCCCGAACTGAACTGAACTGAACTGTATGTAAGCGCCATAAATTAGCTTTTAGAACTACGATGTTTTTGTTCACTTATAGTAAGAATTATTTAATTTTTGAATGGTTTCTCAGTCACTGAAACCCTTGGGAATTCATTGCTAGGAATAATCTCCCCATCTTCCTCCAAAAAAATTTGTAAAATAATTTACTAAATTAGTGTCCTTAGTGGTAGAAAATAAGAAATGAGAAGCTAGACGTGGTCGGTGGTACGGCAGTTATTGCCGAGCATCTTTTGAACCAGAGTGACGAGGCATGCGGGCAGGAGCAGCAGGCACCTGGGCCCCAGCCGTGCCACCTCGTTACGATGACCAGCGTGGTTAAGACAGTGTACACCCTGCAGCCCTCCTGTGTGCTGAGCAGCGGTCTGCCCGCAGATGCACAAACTCGAGCCACTTTTAAGAGCCAGTTACCTGTTAAGTCCAAAGAAGTTGATGTTTCCAGACCTCATTCAGGAGCTTCAGAGAATGATGTTACAAAAATCATCAAACCGAGACGAGAGAATGGGCAGGTGAAGGCTACAGACACCTCCAGGAGGAACCTCAGGAAGAGCTACAAACCATTGAGTAAACAGAAACCGGAAGAAGAGCTCAAGGATAAGAACCAACTCTTAGAGGCTGTCAACAAGCAGTTGCACCAGAAATTGATTGAAACTCAGGGAGAGCTGAAGGACCTGACTCAAAAAGTAGAGCTGCTGGAGAAGTTTCAGGACAACCGTTTGGCAATTTTAGAAAGCAAAGGCCTCAACCCAGGCAGTGAGACCCTGGCGTCACAGCAAGACTCCACCGCAGATCACGTGGACTCCATGCTGCTGTTACAAACTTTGCAAGATGAACTGAAGCTTTTTAACGAAACAGCCAAAAAGCAGATGGAGGAGTTACATGCCTCAAAGGTAGAGTTGAAAGAAGAAGAGAGAGCCCAGTTCCTTGAACAACAGACCTTATATAGCAGTCAAGAAAATGATTTCACAACAGCCCTTGAGGAAATGGAGCAGCTATTAGGAATATGATAAAAGCAGTGGCCACATGGCTCTCTCTTGGAGATAGACTCTCAGAGGAAGCTACCTAGGACATCTGCTTGTTGGCCATGATCTTCTAGGACTCACCATCCCCAGAATGAAAACAGTTTCTGCAGTAGGATTAAAGATAGTTGATGTTGGAATGGCAATTCCTCCCTTAAGCAAGCATTCGTTCCCAGCCTTCAGATTGTCCAGCTCTCCTGAACCTCACAGTTCATAATTAGGGCCTACAGGAGAGGAGGCCTGAAAGCTTAGATCAGCCTCCTAGGATCAAAAAGCAGCACATCATTAGCATCAGGAGACTCTAAACCAGCCACAACCAGAGAAGCCAAAAGATGTGCAGGAAGAAACAGTGAAGCATACATGCTCCATGGGAGACATCACTGACGAGTCACGTGGTCCCTTCCTAACTTGGAACACATTCTGTCCCATCCTGACTGGGCTCTGTAACCTCACTGTAAATTTATGAACTGAAAGTTACCTGAAGTGGCTTAATAATGGGGTGAAGGTATAGATAGCAATAACAGGTATGAAACAATACACCTTGGAGCTTTTAATCTAAATCATTTCTGTGTTGTTTTTTTTTATAAAGTGTTACTTTAAATAAATATTTCTGTAACTATTCAAAAAAAAAAAAAAAAAGAAAAAAAAGAAATGAGAAGCTTAGAAGAGTAAACAAAAGAATTCAACCATTGTAAGCCTCTCCCAGAGGAAAAAATTTTTTAAATTTTGGTGTCTGTCCTTTCAGAACTTAAAAAAACAAAAGGCAGACTTATTGAGAGAGAATTCATTTTCTATATAGGTGACCCATTTAATCTTCTGGAACTTTTTAAAGAACTTTTTAAAAAGTACAATATATATATACAGAAAGTATACAAAATGCATGTATATATACAGCTTGATGGATTTTCCCATCCATGTAAAACTGCATCTCATGAAATAGTAACTAAGAGAGAGTAATGTTCCCGGGTCACCTAAAGGTAATAACTGCTGCCTTCAGAATGCATAGTTTTTCCTGTTTTTGTACATCATGTAAATTAAAACATACAGGATGTATTCTCTTGGTCTGCTTTGTTTATACAGCGATATATTTGTGAATTATAGAGTGTTTCTTCTCATTTTTTGGTGATTATCCCACAACTGATTCTTTCCATTGTCTGGCATTGGGGTAATTTTTGGTTTTGGCTATTATTATTAATACTTTTTGTAATGTCTGTTGGTGGATATCTGTCTGCATTTCTGATCAGTTCAGTCACTCAGTCATGTCTAACTCTTTGCGACCTCATGGACTGCAGCACACCAGGCTTCCCTGTCCTTCACCATCTCCCAGCGCTTGCTCAGACTCATGTCCATCGAATAGGTGATGCCATCCAACCATCTCATCCTCTGTTGTCCCCATCTCCTCTTGCCTTCAATCTTTCCCAGCATCAGAGTGTTTTCAGTGAGTCAGCTCTTCTCATTAGGTGGCCAAAGTATTGGAGTTTTCAGCTTCAGCATCAGTCCTTCCAATGAATATTCAGGGTTAATTTCCTTTAGGATTGACTGGTTTGATCTTGCAGTCCAAGGGACTCTCAAGAGTCTCCTCCAACACCACAGTTCGAAAGCATCAATTCTTTGGTGCTCAGCTTTCTTTGTGGTCCAACTCTCATATCCATACATGACTACTGGAAAAAACATAGCTTTGACTAGTTGGACCTTTGTTGGCAAAGTAATGTCTCTGCTTTTTAATGTTCTGTCCAGGTTGGTCATAGCTTTTCTTCCAAGGAGTAAGCGTCTTTTAATTTCATGGCTGCAGTCACCATCTGCAGTGATTTTGGAGCCCAAAATAATAAAGTCTGTCACTGTTTCCATCATTTCCCCATCTATTTGCCATGAAGTGATGGGACTGGATGCCATGATCTTCATTTTCTGAATACTTAGTTTTAAGCCAACTTTTTCACTCTCCTCTTTCACTTTCATCAAGAGGGTTTTTAGTTTCTCTTCACTTTCTGCCATAAGGGTGGTGTCATCTGAATATCTGAGGTTATTGATATTTCTCTCGGCAATCTTGATTCCAGCTTGTGCTTCTTCCAGCCCAGCATTTCTCATGATATACTCTGCATATAAGTTAAATAAGCAGGATGACAATATACAGCCTTGACGTACTCCTTTTCCTGATTTGGAGGCAGTCTGTTATTCCATGTCCAGTTCTAACTTGCTTCCTGACCTGCATACAGACTTCTCAGGAGGCAAGTAATGTGGTCTGGTATTCCCATCTTGTAAAGAGTTTTCCACAGAGTATTGTGATCCACACAGTCAAAGGCTTTGGCATAGTCAATAAAGCAGAAGTAGATATTTTTCTGGAATTCTCTTGCTTTATAGATGATCCAACAGATGTTGGCAATTTGATCTCTGGTTCCTCTGCCTTTTCTAAATCCAGCGTGAACATCTGGAAGTTCACGGTTCATGTACTGTTGAAGCCTGGCTTGGAGAATTTTGAGAATTATTTTGCTAGTGTGTGAGATGAGAGCACTTGTGCGGTAGTTTGATTATTCTTTGACATTGCCTTTCTTTGGGATTGGAATGAAAACTGACCTTTTTCAGTCCTGTGGCCACTGCTGAGTTTTCCAAATTTGCTGGCATACTGAGTGCAGCACTTTCACAGCATCATCTTTTAGGATTTGAAATAGCTCAACTGGAATTCATCACCTCCACTAGCTTTGTTCGTAGTGATGCTTTCTAAGGCCCATTTGACTTCACATTCCAGGATGTCTGGCCCTAGCTGAGTGATCACACCATCATGATTATCTGGGTCATGAAGATCTTTTTTGTACAGTTCTTCTGTGTATTCTTGCCACCTCTTCTTAATATCTTCTGCTTCTGTTAGGTCCATACCATTTCTGTCCTTTATTGAGCCCATCTTTGCAAGAAATGTTCCCTTGGTATCTCTAATTTTCTTGAAGAGATCTCTAGTCTTTCCCATTCTGTTGTTTTCCTCTATTTCCTTGCATTGATCACTGAGGAAGGCTTTCTTATTTCTCCTTGCTGTTCTTTGGAACTCTGCATTCAAATGGGTATATCTTTCCTTTTCCCCTTTGCCTTTCAGTTCTCTTCTTTTCACAGCTATTTGCAAGGCCTCCTCAGACAACCATTTTGCCTTTTTGCATTTCTTTTTCTTGGGGATGGTCTTAATCCCTGCCTCCTGTACAGCGTCATGAACCTCTGCCCATAGTTCTTCAGGCACTCTGTCTATCAGCTCTAATTCCTTGAATCTATTTCTCACTTCCACTGTATAATCGTAAGGGATTTGATTTAGGTCATACCTGAATGGTCTAATGGTTTTCCCTACTTTCTTCAATTTAAGTCTGAATTTGGCAATAAGGAGTTCATGATCTGAGCCACAGTCAGCTTCCGGTCTTGTTTTTGCTGAATATATAGAGCTTCTCCATCTTTGGCTGCAGAGAATATAATCAGTCTGATTTTGATATCAACCATCTGGTGATATCCATGTGTAGAGTCTTCTCTTGTATTGTTCGTGGAGATTTCTGACAAAATGTGGTCCACTGGAGAAGGGAATTGCAGACTACTTCAGTATTCTTGCCTTGAGAACCCCATGAACAGTATGAAAAGACAAAAAGAGAGGACACTGAAAGATGAACTCCGCAGGTCAGTAGGTGCCCAATAATGCTACTTACTGGAGAAGAGTATAGAAATAACTCAAGAACGAATGAAGATACAGCCAAAGCAAAAACAACACCCAGTTGTGGATGTGACTGGTAATGGAAGTAAAGTCTGATTATGTAAAGAACAATATTGCATATGAACCTGGAATGTTAGGTCCATGAATCAAGGTAAATTGAAAGTGGTTAAACAGGAGATGGCAAAAGTGAACATTGACATTTTAGGAATCAATGAATTAAAATGGACTGCAATGGGCGAATTTAACTCAGATGACCATTATATGTGCTACTGTGGGCAAGAATCCCTTAGAAGTAATGGAGTAGCTCTCATAGTCAACAAAGAGTCCTAAATGCAGTTCTAGGGTGCATTCTCAAAAACGATAGAATCATCTCTTGGTTTCCAAGGCAAACCATTCAGTGTCACAGTAATCCAAGTCTATGCCCCAGCCAGCAATGCTGAAGACGCTAAAGTTGACTGGTTCTGGGAAGACCTGTAGAAGACCTTCTAGAACTAACACCCAACAAAGATGTCCTTTTCATTATAGGGGACTGGAATGTAAAAGTAGGAAGTCAAGATACACGTTAAGTAACGGGCAGATTTGGCCTTGGAGTATAAAATGAAGCAGGGCAAAGGCTAACAAGGGTTTTGCCAAGAGACCGGACTTCTGATGGGCGTATGTATACCGGGGAGTGAAATTGCTGGATCCTAGGGCATTGCTGCTTAAACTATCTTGTCCATATCAGTCACCTGGGGGTCTTCTTAACATGCACAGTCTACTTCAGCAGATCTGGGATAGGCCCTGAGAGTCTGGGTTCCTAACAAGCTTAAGGGAATTCCAGATGTACTGGTTCTGGACTACACTTTGAGTTAGCAAGGTTATAGTATCCTATGATACTTATATATCTACTCATAACTGATACACTTATATTCAGTTTTAGTAAATAACACCAAGTAGTTTTCAGAGTAGTTGAGTCAGTTTACTTTCTTATCGGCATTTTATAAGATTCCTTTGTTTACATTTATTTGTTCTATTGCATTGATTGGTTTTTCTATTTGTGCATGTACTACGTTCCTGATTACTTCAGTTTTATGTGAGACTTGATATTTGCTAATATAAGTCCTGTCCTTGAACTCGGTATTTCTTCAAGATTGTTTCAGCTTTTCTTGGACCTTTGCATTTTAATCTACATTTTATGATTAGGATCAGTTTCCATGTGCATAAACCTGCTGGAATTTTGATTGGGATTGTATTGATTCTAGACATCAATTTGAGAAAGAATTGATGTCTTTCCAACATTCAGATCTCTGAATGTGGTATATCATCCTCCGTTATTGATGTAGCCTTTTGTTTGTTTCAACAACACTTACAACTTTCTGCGTCGAGGTTTTATTTTGTTAGTTTATTCTTAAGTATCTCATTTGTTAATGCTGTTGTAAATAGTTCTATTCTTA
This sequence comes from Bubalus bubalis, assembly GCF_019923935.1. Classification (NCBI taxonomy): domain Eukaryota; kingdom Metazoa; phylum Chordata; class Mammalia; order Artiodactyla; family Bovidae; genus Bubalus; species Bubalus bubalis. The sequence goes on from NC_059179.1 coordinate 23,829,745, forward strand.
AATTATTTCATAAATGTCAAGGCTGATACATAAAACAATTGACTTTCATTTGTTACTTTTAATCAAGTATATTGGTAAATTCTCTTAATTTTAAGTGTTTATAATAGATTCTTTTGGGTTTTTTTGTGTGTGAACTCAATCATGTCATGCAAATAACAAGTGATATTTCTTTCCTTTTCAAACTGTATACCATTGGTTTTTTTTCACCTAAATGCTCTGCTTAGTATCTCCAATTTAGTGTTGAATACTAAAAGAAATAGTGGGTATTCTTGTATTTCACATTTCAGAGGGAAAGCTTTCAGTATTTCACCATTAAGGATGATGTTTGCTTTAGATTTTGTATAGATACCCTTTATCAGATCAAAAAAGGTTCCGTATAATCCTAACTTTGCCAAGAGTTTTTGGGGGTTTTTTTTGTTTGTTTTTGAAGTCATGCTAGATAGTGAATTTGGTCATATGCTATTTCTTCTTTTATTGAGGTGATTATATGTGACTTCTCTCCTCTCCTCTGATAATGTGATGAATTACATTGAGTTTCTTAAATGTCAAAGCAACCTCTATTCTTGGAGTTTGAAATGTATTGCTCCTTTTTTATATGTGTTTGGATTGGCTGATACTTTAAGAATTATTACATCTGTGTTAAAGAGGGAGATTAGCATAGAATCTTCCTTGTTGTGTTTGTCATATTTTGTGCTTGCCTCATCAAATGAATTGCGAAGTATTCCACTTCTTCTGTCTCTGGAAGAGTTCATATAAAATAGTTGTTTCCTCTCGGAATGTTTTGAAGAGTTTACTGGCGAAGACAACTGGGCCTCGAGTTGTCTTTCTAGGGAAGGTTTTTAGTTCTGGATTTCATACATTTTGTAGATTTAGAACTATATACTGTCTCTTAATTTTAGTGTTTTACTAGGAGTTTTTCTGTTTTTCGAATTTTACAAATATATTTTAAAAAATATTCTGATATATGTACTTAAATTGTTCCAAACAAGCACTTAAGTATCTTTTTAACATCTATGGGACCTTAGTTATGGCTCTTTTACTTTCCTATCATTGATAATTTGCATTTTCTTTTTTTCCCCTTGACTTGCCAAATTCTTAACAATTTCATTGTCTTTTCAAAGAACCAACTTTGTTATTTTATTTTTTTAACTTTCTATTGCATGTTGTCTATCTCATTTTTTGCTTTATTGTTTCCTTTCTTCTCATTTCTTTGGGCTTAAACTTTTCTGATTTATTGAGATACATACTTGAATTATTGAATATTTCAGCTTTCTTTTTTAGGATCCCTTTAACGCACAGCTTTAGCTGCATTCTGCAACATTTTATGCCTTGTTTTTAATATTAGCTGAAAATATTTTCTAATTTCCTTATTTCTTATAGTTAATTCAGAACTATCTTTCTAGTTACCTTTTTGTTATTAGTTTGTAGTTTCATGCTGTTGTGATCAGAGAAAATTAAGTTTTAATCTTTTGAAATTTATTGAAACCTATGGCATATCTTCGGAGAAGGCAATGGCACCCCACTCCAGTACTCTTGCCTGGAAAATCCCATGGACGGAGGAGCCTGGTAGGCCACAGTCCATGGGGTTGCTAAGGGTTGGACACGACTTAGCGACGTCACTTTCACTTTTCACTTTCATGCACTGGAGAAGGAAATGGCAACCCACTCCAGTGTTCTTGCCTGGAGAATCCCAGGGACAGGGGAGCCTGGTGGGGTCGCACAGAGTCGGACACGACTGAAGCGACTTGGCTGCAGCAGCAGCATGGCATATCTTGCTTTTTTAATTAATTAGGTATTTCTATGATTTTGATTCTTGAGGCCCACACTCTTATAGCCCAGTGACTCATCAGTGATATGGATATATGAGGTGTGGATATTTTTGCTCAGGAACAATTCATGGCTAGATAGTATAACTTAACCTCTTTGTTTTTTCTTTCTCATCTTTAACGGGTTGCCTTTCCAGCTATGTTCATGAAGCTGGATATAATATACTTAAATTTCTTTTCACTAAAATAATACGTACATTACTTCTCTCTTTTTCTAAGATTGTTCCTAAACCCTGCCAAGTGGAGTTGTGTGTGTTACAGATCTTTTTCCAGATACATTTGCACTTTCTTGTGTTAGAGAACTGCTAGTGTGTGTTTGTTATTTTTTACCAGTTTTTGTGTTTAATTCTAGAGAGAAACCTTATTCATCTTGGCTTCAAATTATTTGGGGGGTTACCTCATTGGTTACTCGCGAGGTGCAGGATGAGTGAAAATGTGAGGTATCTTGCTCAAAAATTAAGAAGTTCGAGACAGCAGGAGCAGAACACCAGGTGTGGGGCCCTCCTGACCGTTCCTCACATGGCCAGCTCTGCTTCACCGCTGTGCATAGATTGCTTTTAAATAGTTGTATAAAAACAAGAAATTTTCTTAAAATTTTTCAGATGTTCACACTGAATTTTCATACATTTGAACTCTGAAATGCATATTCCCAAGCATTTGAAAAATCAGATTTTTCAAATTTCCACTGTAATCATAAAATTTTATAATATTAGCTAAATGCCTGTCAGCTTAGACAACCTGATACACTCAACTATGAGAACATTTTGTGTGTTCTTAAAAATATGATCAGTTTATAAAAATAAGAGAAATTCTGTGTTGATTTATGACATTTTCGTAGACTTTTAAAAAACCAGTTGAATCAGGAAAGTGTTGTTCAGTATTAGATTTTGGAGACAAAATTTAAAGGAAAATATGCTTGAGGAAAGTCTAGGTATTGTTAGCCTCAAAAAAGGTGCATGGCCTCATTAGGGGCGTGTGTGTGTATAAAATGTGTCTTCAAACCAGTTGATCAATTTTGAAATTTAGAGAAGTATGAAATTTGCTTATATAATAATACCTTTTATAAGAAATTATGATTTATGTTTAAAAGCCAGTTTTGGGACTTCCTTCAAGATGCCGTGGATGAGACTCCATGCTTCCATCGCAGCGGATGGGGAACTAGCTACCTCGTGCTACACAGTGCAGTAAAAAAAAAAGTTGCCAAATAAACTGGCAAAAACATCAGCTTATGATTATGTAAATATACCCAACCATTTTATTTTGTTTTCAGAATATAATAGAAATATGCAAATGCATACTTATGTAAATGAATGATCTGTTGTATGACACTTAATGAGAACCAGACCTTCCCATAAAATTCAGTTTTGGGAAAAAGAATGAAAGTATGAACATTCAGAGATGATCTTTTTTCTAATCAATTTCAAAGCCTGTAAATCTTTTTGCAAGGTAGTTTGGCCTTAACAAGGTTCTTTTCACGCAGAAAGCTCCACTTCTAAGAATTTACCTTAAAGAAAAAACTGAACAAGTGTATAAGATGCATATAAGATGTTTGTTCAGCACTTTTTTTTCCCAACTACAATTTTATTTTATTTTTAAACTTTACAAAATTGTATTAGTTTTGCCAAATATCAAAATGAATCCATAAGTGAAAATGGGGAACGTGTTATTCAGTAGAGGTTTCATCATGTGAATTATGGTGTATTCATACAATGGAAAGTAGGACAACCATTAGACTTGATAGAGGTTGCTTGATTGTACAAAAGAATAGACTTAGAATGGTACACGTTGAGAGGGAAATGGAGGTGAAGAGAACCAAATAGAAAAAGAGTGCCAGCATCATTACCTTAAAAGTGGTAAGGCAGTGGCTACTGTCTTAAAATAGAAAAAGAAAATGAAGGTAATGATTATATTATCCAAGGTTATGAAGGTAGCGATAAAGAATGTATAACTAATAAAAAGTATATTGGGAGCACAGAGGACTCGATATGGGCAGTGATAAAAATGATGCACAGTGAGCTGATCTCCATAGACCATGACCAGAAGGCCTAAGGCAGGGAACAGTGAGTGGAGCAGTTTGCCACTTTGGAAGCTTTACAGCCCTTCATCTTGAGGTGTTTGTTGTGTCATCAATGCAGCACCCCCATATCAATCTGGATTTCATAGCTTTTGCATGCAGACAAAGGAGATGTAAGCCCCTCCCCCTTAAAGAACAGTCAGTTAAGACTTACAATGCAAGGATCTCATTGGACTTCACTACTTCAGGTTATTTTATTAAAATGTTCTAAATTTTCAAAAAAAGAAATAATGGTAGAAACATCAGAGCTGGGAATAATTAAAAAAGAAACTGCTAAAAAGTTGAACATTTTAGAACATTTAAGTAGGAGGATGTTTAATCCTAAACACATTGACTTAAAACAAAATTTGAAACATTTAAATATAATATTTAATAACAGGAGAATGTTTATCTGTGTTCTTCAAATGGAAATATGCATTGCTAAATAATATAATATGAATATATTGAATATATGAATTCATATATGAATATGAATATTAAAAAAATGGGGATTTTTTTAAAAGATATATCTTAAGTGAGAAACTTTAGAAAGATGCATGAAATGTTAAAAATCATTGTCTCTTGATAGTGGGATTAAACCTGATTTTCATGTTTTTCTGTTGCCTATTTTAAAAAGCTATAAGTCTATGTGATTTTTTTGTAATCAGGGGGAAATACTTCCTCTTGGGGAAAAGAAATTATAATAGTGATATAACTTAAGCAGAGACTGTATATGTCTTAACATCCAGCACAGTGCTTGGCACATGGAAGACACCTAATATTTGCTCATACTATCTCATCTTTGGACTTCCCAAATGGAGCTAGTGGTAAAGAACCTGCCTGCCAATGCAGGCAGACGTAAGAGATGTGAGTTCCATCCCTAGGCTGGGAAGATCCCCTGGAGGGGAGGGTATGGCAACCTAGTCTAGTATTCTTGCCTAGAAAATTTCATGGACAGAGGAGCCTGGCAGGCTATGGTCCATAGGTTCGCAGAGAGTAATAAAAGCATTTTGTAACCATTGGCCAAGTAAAGTAAGCTATTTTTAAGCAAAGCATATGTTATGAAAAGTGTGAGAATTAATGGAAAAGACTACAAAGTGTTACTGTCAGGTAAAAAGTTTAAAAACATTCAGAAAGCAACTGGTAAATGTTACGCTGGTTTGTTTTGCAAAAGTAGTGTACTTACAGTACCCTTGATCTTGAACAAGGTGGGGGGTTAGCAATAACAAGTCTCCATGCAGTTGAAAATCTTCATATAACTTTATGGTCTGCCTCTGTATCCCTGGTTCCATATCTGCAGATTCAACCAACTCTGGCTTCTTGTAATAGATGTTTAGTGGAAAAAAATCCACATATAAGGGGACCCGTGTTGTTTACAGGTCCACTGTACATAAAATCTTTAGAGTGCAAAAACATATCATGAAGTCCCTTCATCTTGCTACCAGGACTCTCCCCTGGAGGCAACATTGAAATTTTTTGTATCATTCTAGAAATACACAAAATGCATGTTGTCCCCCCTTTATTACATATGATATCATGTTGTATGCACAATTCTTTTCCTTCCCCCTGTCCCCACTGTATGTCTTAGAGATAATTTTATATTGTTGTGTATAAGTTTTATATTGTTATATGGAAGAATTTATATTGTTATTTTTTATGGCTACACAGTATTCATTGTATGGATGTATCATAATTGATTTAACTGTCTCTTATTAATGGATACTTAAGTTGTTGGCAAACTTTACCACTATTAACAATGCAATAGAATATTTCCTTGTTTATACATGATTTTACATGTGTATAAGTTTCCCTGTGAGATTAATTCCTTGAAATAGAATTGATAAATCAAGGAATGTCTGCATTTGCAGTTTTGGTAGATTTGGCCAAAGTACCCTTCAGTGAAGTTCAAGTAGTTAACACTTTTACCATCAGTATCTGAGAGATTTTATGTTATAGTTTCCAGGTATCACTGATATGTTGAAAAATGTGCCTACATGAGTAATCAGACTCTTAACAAATGAGGTTCATTGTGGACAAGGATAAAGTATATACTTTTTGTTAGAGGAATATGAGCTAAGACTTATAAACAATGTTCTAAAAACAGTGGTTCAGTACAGTTTGGATAAAGTACTGGGCATTGTTAAGAAATTTGAAACCTAACAGAGGCACACCATCATGGTCATGTATTGAACTATTTTTATTTCATCTGAAGTATTGGTTTCAGTTTTGGATGCAGTGATATGGGAAGAACATGACTGATTGGGAGAAGGATAACTAACAATTAGGATGTGTGCATGCTCAGTCATAGCCAACTCTTTGCAACCCCATGGAATATAACCTGCCAGGCTCCTCTGTCCATGGGACTTTTCAGGCAAGAATACTGGAATGGGTAGCCATTTCCTTCAGGGAATCTTTCCGACCTGCATCTCCTGCAGTGGCAGGCTGAGTCTTTAACACTGCACACCTGGGAAGCCCAGTTAAGAGGATGACCGGGGTTAAAAAGTATTGTTGAGAAAAAGAAATAACAACTAGTAGGGTGGAATCGGAGAAAGCAATGGCAACCCACTCCAGTACTCTTGCCTGGAAAATCCCATGGATGGAGGAGCCTGGTAGGCTGCCGTCTGTGGGGTCGCATCTGTGGGGTCGCACAGAGTCGGACACGACTGAAGTGACTTAGCAGCAGCAGCAGCAGCAGGGTAGAATGGCTTCCCAGGTGGCTCTTGTGGTAAAGACCTGCCTGCCAGTGCAGGAGACATAAGAGACGTGGGTTCGATCCCTGGGTTGGGAAGATCCCCTGGAGGAGGGCATGGCAACCCACTCCAGTATTCTTGCCTGGAGAAATCCCATGGACAGAGGAGCCTGGTGGGCTACAGTCCATAGGGTCTCACAGAGTCAGATAGGACTAAAGTGACTTAGCACATATACTAGAGTGGAATACATCTAAATTTTTGAGTCATGAAAAATATGAATGTGCACACACTTTCTGATTAATCTGTCTTAGAGTTTTAGAAGTTAGGAGTATATAGGACTCTCAAAAGAAGTGACCACCTCTAGTGCCAAAGCAAATTGCGGATGGATAAACTGTAGGGGAATACATTATTTTTACACTTCTGGTTGGATCGCCTTTCTAAAAACCCAGAATTCATGAAGGAGAAGATTGATAATTTATGGGTTGTAGCCAAATTTGTTAAAAGGCAGCCACAGATTGGGGTAAATATTTGCAAGACAAATGATAGGGCAAAATATGTAATTTATGAAAAGCTTTTAAATCTTTAAAAGGATAAATATGCTAGGAGAAAAACAGAATATGAAAAAAAGAAATAGCAGTGGTCAACAACATGAAACGATGTTAAATCTAACCTAGTAATCAACAAGATATCTTATTTTATACATTTCATTAATTAAATACAAAGATTGACAATCCATCATTAAGGGTATAAAAGAATAATAGGCTTTCATTTTTTTCTGGAAAGCAGTTTCATGCAATGTATATCAAACTAAAATAAACCTCTCTTGTCTATTTTAAACATTGTCTAATAGAATTATAGTCAGTTTATACTATTAATGTAGAATAAACTGTTCAGTAAATTATCTTTCCTTAATTAAGGAGATGATAATTTATGTGATTTGGGCTCAACTTTGTGAACACACTTAAGCTGTGAAATTGATACTTTTGTGTAAGATTAGATTGCAGCACATAGTGTGGGTTTCAGGTCAGCTCAGTTGCTCAGTCGTGTCCGACTCTTTGCGGCCCCATGAATTGGAGCACGCCAGGCCTCCCTGTCCATCACCAACTCCCGGAGTCCACTCAAACCCATGTCCATCGAGTCGGTGATGCCATCCAACCATCTCATCTTCTGTGGTCCCCTTTTCCTCCTGCCTTCAACCTTTCCCAGCATCAGGGTCTTTTCAAATGAGTCAACTCTTCGCATTAGGTGGCCAAAGTATTGGAGTTTCAGCTTCAACATCAGTCCTAGCAATAAACATCCAGAACTGATTATCAATGAACAGCCAGGGTTTCAGGTCAGGGGTATTTAATAAAACAATTTTCTAGTTGGAGACCTAAAGTATTTAGCTCAGTGAAAGTTTGATACTTTGTAAATACTGCACCAGTGTTCTTTGAATTCCCACTTTAAATTCTAAGCTCATTTGAAAAAACAAATACTTAAAACCAGAAAAACCCACCACCAACAACAAAACTTGCTGGAGATTCCGTTAGTAATAAGTTATGTGATACAACTGAATTTTTTAAATTGAACATTCAATACTAGATTGAATTTAAAAATATTTCTTATCAGTAAAAACTATAGAATGAAAGCTTCTAAAAATGAGTGCTAGTTGATCAGTCAACAGTGAGCTGAGCAGACCACTGTATGATTGATACGTTACAGAATAACCTGCTATAATTGAGTTTTGAGAGACTTGACACATCTATTAAAAATAAAATCTTGAGTTGAATTGCAAAAAATGGTTGAATTTGTTTACCTGGAAGCTAAGCAGTTTACTGAAGTTCTGAAGACATTGAAGAGTGTTCTAGAAAGCGTTCAGTACTTAATGATATTTCACTGTGATCCTCACCAGCTTGGTATAGTCTGCTTTTTTAAATAAGAGTTTAAGACCCTTTGGAGATAGAAGTTGCCATAGCCTTTCCTTCCTTTTTCCTTCTTTTATAATAGTCAGTTAATCAGTTCAGTCGCTCAGTCATGTCTGACTCTTTGCGACCCCATGAACTGCAGCACACCAGGCCTCCCTGTCCATCACCAACTCTCAGAGTCTACCCAAACCCATGTCCATCGAGTCGGTGATGCCATCCAACCATCTCATCCTCTATTGTCACCTTCTCCTCCTGCCCTCAATCTTTCCCAGCATCAGGGTCTTTTCAGATGAGTCAGCTCTTCTCATCAGGTAGCCAAAGGATTGGAGTTTCAGCTTCAACATCAGTCCTTCCAATGAACACCCAGGACTGATCTCCTCTAGGATGGACTGGTTGGATCTCCTTGCAGTCCAAGCGACAACAGCCTGGTTCCAAATAAGAAAAGGAGTATGTCAAGGCTGTATATTGTCACCCTGCTTATTTAACTTATATGTAGAGTACATTATGAGAAATGCTGGGCTGGAGGAAGCACAAGCTGGAATCAAGATTGCTGGGAGAAATATCAATAACCTCAGATATGCAGATGACACCATCCTTATGGCAGAAAGTGAAGAACTAAATAGCCTCTTGATGAAAGGGAAAGAGGAGAATGAAAAAGTTGGCTTAAAGCTCAACATTCAGAAAACTAAGATCATCACATCTGGTCCCATCACTTCATGGGAAATAGATGGGGAAACAGTGGAAACAGTGGCTGACTTTATTTTTCTGGGCTCCAAAATCACAGCAGATGGTGATTGCAGCAATGAAATTAAAAGACACTTACTCCTTGGAAGGAAAGTTATGACCAACCTAGATAGCATATTAAAAAACAGACAAAAAAAAATTTAAAAAGCTAAAAAAAAAAAAAACAAAAAACAAACCAGAGACATTACTTTGCCTACAATGGTCCATCTAGTCAAGGCTATGGTTTTTCCAGTGGTAACAGAGCCTTTTCAGGAGGATTTTTTTCATTCCTTAGCTGAGAGTGGAAGGAAGTTCTATGAAAGGACTTATTCAGTTATATAGATTGCATAGCAAAATAATTAACTATGGATTTTGGAATCAACTAGAATTCACAGTTATCTATATTTTGTTCAATCATTCAGTTGTGTCCAACTATTTGTGACCCCATGGACTGCAGCATGCCAGGTTTCCCTGTCTTTCACTTGTCTCCTGGAGTTTGCTTAAGCTCATTTACCATTGAGTCAGTGATGCCATCCAGCCCCTCAGTCATCCCCTTCTCCTCCTGCCTTCAATCTTTCCCAGCATCAGGGTCTTTTCTAGTGAGTCAGTTCTTTGCATTAAGCGGCCAAAGTATTGGAGTTTCAGCATCAGTCCTTCCAGTGAATATCGAGGGTTAATTTCCTTTAGGATTGATGGTTTGATCTCCTTACTGTCCCAGGGACTCTCAAGAGTCTTCTCCAACACCACAGTTCAAAAACATCAATTCTTCAGTGCCTAGCCTTCTTTATGGTCCATCCAGCTCTCACATCTGTTTGACTATACAGACCTTTGTCAGCAAAGTGATGTCTCCGCTTTTTAATACACTGTCCAGGTTTGTCATTGCTTTTCTCCAAAGGAGCAAACGTCTTTTAATTTCATGGCCACAGTGATTTTGGAGCCCAAGAAAATAAAGTCTCACTATTTCCATTGTTTCCCCATCTATTTGTCATGAAGTGATGGGACCAGATGCCTTGATCTTAGTTTTTTGAATATACTTTTTATATACTTCTTAGTTATAAGACCTTTGATCTTCAGTTTCTTATAAAATGAGGACAATAGTTCAGTGGGCCTGTCTGAGGAAGCTGTTTTGAGTAATCTACTTGGAGTCCTTTGAAACAAGGACAGAAACCCAGGGAATGTTAGCCTTTTTAAGTCTCAGTTTTGTGGTTTATAAGATGGAATTAATATCTTCTTCTTGGGGTTCTTGGATAATTAAATGAGATACACAAGCCTAGTGGCTGGTATACACAGGCCCTCAATAATTGTGAATTATTATTACTAGTACTGCAGCCATGTGATGTCTGTGGATGGAATTATAGCCTCTCTGGCCTTAATCAGTACTCTAAGGAAAGGTAAATCTGCAACTTGGTGGGTTAGATAAAGCATTTTGCTCTGAGAGGTCATTAGTAGAAGGCAAGCACAGGGTGTACTCAATGAAGTGTGACTGCTGGACGCCAAGAAAAATTGGGGTTTGCAGTAACAGCCCCCTTTATTCAAGCAGAAAACAGTCTGACGCAAGCAGTGCTTTCTAAATGGCTATGAATGGAACAATCTGCTGGGAGAATTTTCCATCTAGAGTACTGGCAATTAATCCAAATGAGACTAAACTGCTGGAAAATCCGAGAGCAATGGAAAATCAAAAGGGTGCCCCGAATTGAATGGGTTAAGGCTGTATTGTACTTTAATTCAGAAACAAGTTTTGTGGTTGGAAAAAGCTAAAGTAATTAATTTGACCATGAACTCTTAGATTAAATGTATTGGGAGAGGAATCTCATTTTCTAGTGAATCTGTGTAATTCTAGACTGAGAGTCTAGACTTTGATCAACTATTACTTTCCGATCCCAATTGAACTCCCTTACTAATGAGTTGAACCTTGAGAAACCCGGAATAAGTTTTTTAAAAACCCTGCTAAGAAACAATATTTTTTGACCATATAAGATTTGGGGTCTTGTTTTTATTGGCCCTTTTATCTTTGCTATTGCCATTTATGATGGTAGTTCTCTTATGTGTTACTGATTTCAGCCTACAACCTAATAGCTAGAATTTCAGATTAAATTCAGGCAGTATTTACTCTGTACCTGTTGGGTACCAGGCGGTGTGCTAAACGCTAGAAATATAGAGACAAATAAGACGTTGTTCTTGTCCTCGAGGCATTTGTAGCCTTGTCAGGTTCTATCAATAACGATGACTATAGTAAGAACACCTAACATTTGTAGAGGACTTAGTTTTCTATGCAGGTGCTTTGTATGTGTTGACTCAGTCCTCACAAGGACTTTGGTGCAGGTGCTTTTATTTTGTTTTACAAATGAAGACCTTGAGGCACAAAAATTCAAGTAGCTTGCCTAAAGAGGAGTAGAGAGCAGGAATTTGAATGTAGGCTGTCTGGTTCTACTATGGCCGGCAGCCACTGAGTACCCACAGTATGCTTTGGTCAGAGTTTAGCTTATTAAAATTTTAACTTTTTTTAATTAAAAAAAATTTAGATTTTTTTTTTTAAATGTGGACCATTTTAAAAGTCTTTATTGAATTTGTTACAATACCACTTCTGTTTATGTTTTGGTTTTTTGGCCATGAGGCATGTGGGTTCTTAGTTTCCCAACCAGGGTTGGAACCTGCACCCCTGCGTTGGAAGGTGAAGTCAACCACTGGACCCCCAGGGAAGTCCTTAAATTTATGATTTTTTAAAACCTATTTTCTTTAAACCTTTAAAACCCAACAAAAAAACAATAAAGCCAGTAAAACAGAATTCTAATAAGTCCATGAAACTTGTAATAAAAACACATCTGAGGCTTCTCTGGTGACTCAGTGGTAAAGAATCCACCTGCCAATTCAGGAGACGTGGGTTCAGTCCCTGGGCTGGGAAGATCCCACATGCTGAGGAGCAACTCAGCCACAACTACTGAACCTGTGCTCTAGAGCCTGGGAGCCGCAACTCCTGAGCCCTTGAGCCCTAGAGCCTGTGCAGCAAAGCAAGAGAAACCACCGCAGTGAGAAGTCTGCGCGCTGCAACGAAAGAGTAGCCTCTGCTTGCTGCAACTAGAGAAAAGCTTGTGCAGCAACGAAGACCCAGCAGAGCCACAAATAATAAACAAATAAGTAAAAACACATTTGCTAGTTTTTGGATGCTCAGATGCTTTTAAATAGATGAAATTCTTATATTAATACTATTTACAAACTTGGTTAGAGTTCCTTAAACATTTCAAGCCATACTTACAAATTTAATGTCTGATTTCCTCAAGTACTTCAAACTTCCAGTAAAAACAGATAAGTCATCATCTCTTAAGAATTTTAAACATTTTAACATTACAACCACTGATGGTTGTAATGGTAATAAAAGTTATTACTGCACTGTATAAATACAACTTAAAATTATCACTACTACTGTCTCTTCATTCAGAGACTACAAATGTACCCAACCAAAGTGGACAAAATTACCATTCTGAAGCTGCTATAGCGTTCCAGGTTGGAGATACATGTCTGGGTCAATAATTCCAGGCTTGTTCTTGGCCTAAATGCCTTATAGTAACGGGACTGCCCAAGCCTCTGCCTCTTTCTGTGTCTTGTACTTATCTAATTAAAAAAAATTACTGGCGTATGGCTGATTTACAGTGTTGTTAGTTCCGACTGTACAGTAAAGTGAATCCGTTATGCATATACGTGTTAGTCACTTAGTCATGTCCAACTCTTTGCAACCTCATGGACTATAGCCTGCTAGTTTTCTCTGTCCGTGGAATTCTCCAGACAAGAATACTGAAGTTGGTAGCCATTCTCTTCTCCAAAGGATCTTCCTGACCCAGGGATCAAACCTGGGTCTCCTGCACTGTAAGCAGATAATTTACCACCTGAACCACCGGTGAAGCCCATGTATATACATATATCCACTCTTTTTAGATTCTTTTCTCATACAGATCATTACAGAGTATTGATAGAGTTTCCTGTGCTATACAGTAATTTATTAGTTGCCTATTTTATATAGACTAGTTTGTATGTATATTCTTGCCTGGAGAATCCCAGGGACGGGGGAGCCTGGTGGGCTGCTGTCTCTGGGGTTGCACAGAGTCGGACATGGCTGAAGTGAGTTAGCAGTGGCAGCAGCAGCAGCAGTGTGTATCAATCCCAATTTCCCAATTTATCCCCCCCCCCATACATTTGTTTTCTATATCTGACTCTTTCTATTATGTAACTAAGTTCATTTTGTACTTATCTAATTTTTTAAAAACTATTTATTTGGCTGTGCTTGGTCTTGGTTGCAGCATGTGGGATCTGGTTCCCTGACCAGGGATTGAACCCAGGCCCCCTCCATTGGGAGCAAGGAGTGTTAGCCCACTGGGCTACCAGGGAAGTCCCTGTACTTATCTAATTTTTGACCATAGTCTCTTAATCTACGTTAGAGATGACAGGATTCTGTAGACCCTGCCTGGATAGTATCTTTCCTGTTGAGTTTGCATCAACAGGACCTTGTCCAGTAGTCAGAGGTAGTCATTTCGGCAGATTGGCACATAACATTTTAAAGTAAGTACTATTGGAACTTCACATACACTGTAATCCCATACCCAGGACGATCTCTAGCACAAACAGTACTTTCTGTGTGAATTACAGGTGCCAATCTAGGTAGATGAAATAATTACAAAAGGCCTCAGGTCACGACTCAAGGTTCAGCTAGCTAAGCCTGGCTAGATTTTTACTCCGGCTTGCCCTGTTTGCCGCAGGTCGCCTATAGCTCAAAAACTCCCTTTTTGAATACCATTAAGACTCATGAATTTTCACAGAATTCATGGTCAGATTGCCATTTGATCTTTTAAACTGGCTCCTTTCTAGACTTTCTGGCAAAAACAAGATATTCTAGCCCCATCCTGATGTATCCCTTCCCCCACCCCTGCCCAAGACTAGAGTCAGATATTATCTGCAGAGCCAGTAGCTTTTGTGGCAGAATAGTGTTAGATGCTATTAGATATGTTTGAAATTTGATTATGTATGAAATTGTTCCATTGGATTCCTGATACTGCTCCTTAGTGACAAAGATCTGAAAGATCTATTTTTAATGGATCACCGAGTTTCCGATTTAACTCTATTAAACCCTTAAAGTATTCTTCTAATTAAAAAAAAATTTCCATCTCTCTTCACTTTTGTTTTGAGCCACCAGCTTGTTTGCCGTCTCTGTGTACAGCAGCGTTCACTTACAACTTCAGTGTGTGGTGCTGTGCCGAACTGTGATGACCTTCGTGTTGTCTAAGCCTTCTGTGATACGTGCCTCCTTAGATCCTGGTGCTTAGCCGGGCTTCGTCTGTAATCGCTCTGTAGCCATGTGTTCAGTAGGGAAGACAGATGACCAGCACCTGGTTCCTGATGTTACCTTGTTCTGGCCTTGCTCCTCCCAGTCGTGCCATGCATACCCCGCCAGCCCTCTGCTTCCTTCTGCTCACTTAACCTAGTATTTCTTCTCCTGTTTCTTTTGTTTTCTCCCTTCAAAACCCCCAGTCTCCTGTGATGTGGAGTTTTTTTTCTTTTTTTTGGGGTGGGGGAGGAAGGGGTACTTATAGTACTTTGTTAAATTTTCTGTGGTTTTTTTTTTACCCCCATTTCCCAAACTCCTTTTATTGGAAAACTACTGGAGAATGTGTTAAATAGTTTTATTTTCATTTTATTAAAAATCAGGTGAGAAAAAAATAGACGATTCAAAAAACACACTTCTCTCCTTTATTTTTCTTCAAATCTGATATTAAGCTGGCTTAATGGAGTGAGTCGGTATTCATGGGATTATATTTGTTTTTTTTTTCCCTTAAACTGGGTAGTAGGCACATGGGTATTTGTTTCTTTATACTGTTTTTATGTCTGAAATATTTTATAATAACACATATTTTCTTTATTTAAAATTTTGGTCTGACTCTCTTGATTTTTGTAGGGATAGGAAGAGGTGCATCATTAGCCCTGAATAGACAAATGCATGAAGATGTGTGGCTGAGGATATGCAGTCAGTATTACTCAGATGTGGTGCCTGTTATGTGCCAGACCGTGTTCCAGGCACAGAGGATATAGTGTCACTAGGAGAGTGTTCTGCCTTTGTGTGTTCTATAGCTAGGTGGGGAGCACACTAATAAGCAAATAAATATGGAATATAATATCAGCTACTAATAATTGCTACATGTAGCATAGAAGAAGGACCTTTGACTGGGTCGAGGGAAGCTAGTTTAGATGAATGGTCAGGGAAGACCACATAAGGGGGTGACATTTGAGCAGAGACATGAATGGAGTGGGGGAGTAAGAAGCACGGGAATGGAGAGAAGGGTGGTCTACAACTGGGAACAGGGAGAGCATAGATCCTTAGGCCAGAGAACGTTTGGCATATTTAAGGAAGACCAGGAAGTGTCTAAAGAAAGTGTCTAAAAAGCAGAAGTGTCTTTAGTCTTATTCTAAAGAAAAGTAAGCCAGAAGTGATGGGGGATGAAGCCACAGAGATCAGCGGGGATCAGTAAGGCCTTGCAGGTCATAGTGAGGGGTTTGTGTTTACTCTAAGTATGGTGGAGGGTGGGTTGGTTGGTTTAACTGCACCATTCAGCACATGGGATCTTAGTTCCCCAACCAGTGATCGAACCCATGCCCCCTGCCTTGGGAGTGTGGAGTCTTTACCACTGGGCCACTAGGGTAGTCTCACAATGGGGAGTTTTTGAACAGGAGAGTGACAGAATCTTAGTGAATTCTAAAAAGTTACTTTGGTTGTTCTGCAAAGAGTTTATTATAGAGAGCGAGAGTAAGGCAGAGAGGCCACAGTTAACTAGCTGTTGTTGCGGTTCAGGTGAGAGATGAGAGTGGCTTGGACTGGTCGGGGTCACTGGTGAGAGATCAAATTCTAGATATTTTTTCAGAGGATTAGAAGTAAGGAGAAAGTTAAGGATGAAGCCTGGGGTTTTGGCTTGAGCCACTAATTTTGGTGACTGTTGATAACATCTTTTCCCCCTTTAAAGGAAGAACAGATTTAGAGAAAGAAAGTTTCATATTCTTGGTACACAGTCTGATGGAGATGTCAAGTGGGCAATTGGATATATAAATCTGGGATGGGGGAATGATCTGGATGGAACTATATGGAGGGATGATCGACTTATAGATATTTAAAACTTTGAGATTAAATGAGATAATTACTCAAGTGAATAAGTGTCTGTGGGGAAGAGATCCAAGAATGAAGAGCAAGAGTACTCTGTCTTCTAGAAGTCAGGGGAATGAGAGGAACCAACAAGGAGATTGAGATGGAGTGGCTGTCAAGGAAGGGAAAACCCAGAGAAGTGTGGTGTAAGCCAGGTGAAGAGATGGTTTCAGGAAAGGAGCGATAAAAAATGGACTAAGATGAGGGCTAAGAATTGATCTTTGAATGTATCCAAATAAGAGTTTATTGGAGATCTCTACAAGAGTAGTTTCATTGGACAAGAGTGGTTTGCAGCATATTGAATAGAATGTGAAAGATGAAATAGAGATAGTGAATAGAGACAGTTCTGTTAAGGGCTTTGCTATAAGGAGCAGTAGAGAAATGGAATGATAGCAGGAAAGCGATAAATAAGCTGGAGAGGTTTTTTGGTTTTAAAGATGGGAAATATTCTGGGCTTCGAATGTACTGATAAGAATTATCTCGTTAAAAAAAAAAAAAAAAAAAAAAAAAGAATTATCTCGTAGAGAAGGAGAGCCAAGTGATGGAGGGGACAGTCTTCCTACATAAAACCCTTGGGCCTTCTCTAAACCTGTGGAGGTGGCAGTCAGGGCAGGGTAGTTTTCCCGGAAGGAAGTATCAAACGTTACATGAAAGATGACAGACCGAAACTATTGAAATGTCTAACCTAGAGGAAATTAAATACATTGACTGTGTAACAATTATGGTGATACAGTGCAGAACTACAGTTTACCCAGTAAAAATCATGAAGTTTTGTGTTGATTGATATGGAAAGATTTTCAGATTTAAGTGCAGAAAAGTATTTTTCATGAATAAACGATTAATACACAGTAGAGAAAAATGTTGGTGATTTTATTGGTGATTTTTAATTTCTTCATTTGACTCTGTTTTCCAGACTATTTCCTCATGGTTTTTGTACACTGAGCATATTTTACCTGTATCTTTCAAAAAGTTATTCTGAGAATGTCAGTGAACTGAACTGATTTATATCAATCATAAAATATTTATTTTGATTTTTTAAAAGCTATATTATTGCATGTTTTCTGTTTGCTTATTTTTGTTATCCTCTTTTCCTACCATCTATTATTGGCTAAATATAATAGTCCTCCTGTTTGAAAGTTATCCATTCTGTTTTTATTCTTTTGGCAGTTGTCCTTAACTCTTTTTTTTTCTTTTTAATTAATTTATTTTTTATTGAAGGATAATTGCTTTACAGAATTTTGTTTTCTGTTAAATCTCAACATGAATCAGCCATAGGTATGCATACATCCCCTCCCTTTTGAAACTTCCTCCAATCTCCCTCCCCATCTCACCACTCTAGGTTGATACAGAGCCCCTGTTTGAGTTTCCTGAGCCATACAGCAAATTCCCATTGGCTGTCTATTTTATTTATGGTAATGTAAGTTTCCATGTTACTCTTTCCATACATCTCACCCTCTCCTCCCCTCTCCCCTTGTTCATATGTCTGTTCTCTGTGTCTTTTTTCTCCATTGCTGCCCTGTAAATAAATTCTTGAGTACCATTTTTCTAGATTCCATATATATGTGCTAGAATATGATGTTTATCTTTCTCTTCTGACTTACTTCACTCGGTATAATAGGTTCTAGGTTCATCCACCTCATTAGAACTGACTTGAATGTGTCCCTTTTTATGGCTGAGTAATATTCCATTGTGTATATGCACCACAGCTTCTTGATCCATTCATCTGTCGAAGGACATCTAGGTTGCTTTCATGTTCTAGCTATTGTAAATAGTCCTGCAATGAAAAATGGGATACTTGTGTCTTTTTCAATTTTGGTTTCCTCAAGGTATATGCCTAGGAGTGGGATTGCTGGGTCATATGGTAGTTTTATTCCTAGTTTTTTGAGGAATCTCCATACCGTCTTCCATAGTGGCTGTATCAGTTACATTCCCACCAACAGTGCAAGAGCATTCCCTTTTCTCCACACCCTCTCCAGCATTTATTGTTTGTAGACCTTTAGATGATGGCCATTCTGACCGGTATAAGGTGGTATCTCATTGTAGTTTTGATTTGCATTTCTCTAGTAATGAGTGATGTTGAGCATCTTTTCATGTATTTATTAGCCATCTGTATGTCTTCTTTGGAGAAATGTCTGTTTAGGTCTTTTTCCCACTTTTTGATTGGGTTATTTGTTTTTCTGGCATTGAGTTGTATGAGCTGCTTGTATATTTTGAAAATTAATCTTCTGCCAGTTGTTTCATTTGCTATTATTTTCTCCCATTCTGAGGGTTGTCTTTTCACCTTGCTTATAGTTTCCTTCTCTGTGCAAAAAGCTTTTTAGTTTAATCAGGTCCCACTTGTTTAGTTTTGTTTTTATTTCCGTTACTCTAGGAGGTGGGTCATAAAGGATCTTGCTTTGATTTATGTCATTGAGTGTTCTGCCTATGTTTTCCTCTAAGAGTTTTATAGTTTCTGGTTTTACATTTAGGTCTTTAATCCATTTTGAGTTTATCTTTGTGTATGGTGTTGGGAAGTGTTCTAATTTCATTCTTTTACATGTAGCTGTCCAGTTTTCCAGCACCATTTATTGAAGAGGATGTCTTTGTCCCATTGTATATTCTTGCCTCGTTTGTCAAAGATAAAGTACCCATAGGTGCATGGGTTTATTTCTGAGCTTTCTATCTTGTTCCATTGGTCGATATTTCTGTTTTTGTGCCAGTACCATACTGTCTTGATGACTGTCACTTTGTAGTATAAGCTGAAGTCAGGAAGGTTGATTCCTCCAGCTCTATTCTTCTTTCTCAAAACTGCTTTGGCTATTCAGGGTCTTTTGTGTTTCCATATGAATTATGAAATTTTTTGTTCTAGTCCTGTGAAAAATGCCATTGGTTATTTGATAGGGATTGCATTGAATCTGTAGATTGTGTTTGATAGTCATTTGGTAGACTATTTGGTAGTGAAAATAGTCATTTTCACAAAGTTGATTCTTCCTACCTAGGAACATGGAATATCTCTCCATCTGTTTATGTCATCTTTGATTTCTTTCATTACTGTCTTATAATTTTCTGTGTACAAATCTTTTGTCTCCTTAGTTAAGTTTATTCCTAGATACTTAATTATTTTTGTTGCAGTGGTGAATGGGACTGATTCCTTAATTTCTCTTTCTGATTTTTCATTGTTAGTATATAGAAATGCAAGTGATTTCTGTGTATTGATTTTGTATCCTGAAACTTTGCTAAATTCACTAATTAGCTCTAATAATTTTCTGATACCATCTTTAGGGTTTTCTATGTACAGTATCATATCATCTGCAAACAGTGAGAGCTTTACTTCTTTTTTTCCAGTCTGGATTCCTTTTATTTCTTTTTCTTCTCTGATTGCTGAAGCTAGGACTTCCAGAACTATGTTGAATAATAGTGGTGAAAGTGGACACCCTTGTCTTGTTCCTTATCTTAGGGCAAATGCTTTCAGTTTCTCACCATTAAGAATAATGTTTGCTGTCGGCTTGTTATATGTTGAGGTAGGTTCCTTCTGTGCCCATTTTTTGAAGAGTTTTAATCATAAATGGGTGCTGAATTTTGTCAAAGGCTTTTTCTACATCTTTTGAGATGATTATATGGTTTTTATCTTTCAGTTTGTTAATATGGTGTATCACGTTGATTGATTTGCATATATTGAAGAATCCTTGCATCCCTGGAATAAACCCAACTGGATCATGGTGTATGAACTTTTTGATGTGTTGCTGAATTCTGTTTGCTAAAATTTTGTTGAGGATTTTTGCTTCTATGTTCATCAGTGATATTGGCCTGTAGTTTTCTTTTTTTGTGTTGTCTTTGTCTGGTTTTGGTATCATGGTTATGGTGGCCTTGAAGAATGAGTTTGGAAAGTGTTCCTTCCTCTGCAGTTTTTTGAAAGAGTTTTAGAAGGATAGGCATTCAGTTCAGTTCAGTCACTCAGTCATGTCCGACTCTTTGCGACCCCATGAATTGCAGCACGCCAGGCCTCCCTGTCCATCACCAACTCCCAGAGTTCACTCAGACTCACATCCATCGAGTCAGTGATGCTATCCAGCCATCTCATCCTCTGTCGTCCCCTTCTCCTCCTGCCCACAATCCCTCCCAGCATCAGAGTCTTTTCCAATGAGTCAACTCTTCACATGAGGTGGCCAAAGTACTGGAGTTTCAGCTTGAGCATCATTCCTTCCAAAGAAATCCCAGGGCTGATCTCCTTCAGAATGGACTGGTTGGATCTCCTTGCAGTCCAAGGGACTCGCAAAAGTCTTCTCCAACACCACAGTTCAAAAGTATCAATTCTTCGGCACTCAGCCTTCTTCACAGTCCAACTCTCACATCCATACATGACCACAGGAAAAACCATAGCCTTGACTAGACGGACCTTTGTTGGCAAAGTAATGTCTCTGCTTCTGAAGATGCTATCTATGTTGGTCATAACTTTTGCTTCCAAGGAGTAAGCGTCTTTTAATTTCATGGCTGCAATCACCATCTGCAGTGATTTTGGAGCCCAGAAAAATAAAGTCTGACACTGTTTCCACTGTTTCCCCATCTATTTCCCATGAAGTGGTGGGACCGGATGCCATGATCTTCGTTTTCTGAATGTTGAGCTTTAAGCCAACTTTTTCACTCTCCACATTCACTTTTATTAAGAGGCTTTTTAGTTCCTCTTCACTGTCTGCCATAAGGGTGGTGTCATCTGCATATCTGAGGTTATTGATACTTCTCTCGGCAATCTTGATTCCAGCTTGTGTTTCTTCCAGTCCAGTGTTTCTCATGATGTACTCTGCATAGAAGTTAAATAAACAGGGTGACAATATAGAGCCTTGACGTACTCCTTTTCCTATTTGGAACCAGTCTGTTGTTCCATGTCCAGTTCTAACTGTTGCTTCCTGACCTGCATACAGATTTCTCAAGAGGCAGGTCACGTGGTCTGGTATTCCCATCTCTTTCAGAATTTCCCACAGTTTATTGTGATCCACACAGTCAAAGGCTTTGGCATAGTCAATAAAGCAGAAATAGATGCTTTTCTGGAACTCTCTTGCTTTTTCCATGATCCAGCGGATGTTGGCAATTTGATCTCTGGTTCCTCTGCCTTTTCTAAAACCAGCTTGAACATCAGGAAGTTCACGGTTCACATATTGCTGAAGCCTGGCTTGGAGAATTTTGAGCATTACTTTACTAGTAATGAGTGAGATGAGTGCAATTGTGCGGTAGTTTGAGCGTTCTTTGGCATTGCCTTTCTTTGGGATTGATAGGCATTAGCTCTTCTCTAAATGTTTGATAGAATTTTCCTGTGAAGCTGTCTGGTCCTGGGCTTTTGTTTTTTGGGAGATTTTTGATCACAGCTTCAATTTCAGTGCTTGTAACTCTTACTCTTAATTTGATAATATATGTACTTGTGTTTGTTCCTATTGAAAAAATTTCTCTATTTTAAACCTTTAAGTGTATGTATTCCCCACACATACTTAAAAAAAGACTAGTATGTTAGAAGCTTTCATCTTCCTCTCTACCCTCCAGCCATGCCCCACCTTAAAAAAAAAAGTGCTTTGATTTTTAAAGAACACTAGTTCTGGAATTGCTATGGGTTTACTTTTGTGTTTTGTTTTGTACCTTGTTTAGACAATAGTTAATGAATTATTTACTTATTACCCTTCCCATTTTTTATAATGTATTCCAGAATATGTATTTCTTATTTTTTTTGATTTGATTTTATTTATTTTTTTAAATTTTATTTTATTTTTAAACTTTACATAATTGTATTAGTTTTGCCAAATATCAAAATGTATTTCTTATTTTTAAGTTTCAAGTTTTTTTCTTTCACACCTTTGCACATATCACTTCCTTGACCTCTTAGAACCAGTGTTGCCTTTGAGAATTATGGAGTCCATCTGATTCTTGTTTTTCCTTTATAAGTGATTTACTTTTCCTCTAGACTTTAGACTTCTTTTTCTTTTTTTCTTTCATTTCATTATACTGTGAGGTGAAAGTCGCTTGGTCGTTTTTGACTCTTTGCAACCCCATGGACTATACAGTCCATGGACTTCTCCAGGCCAGAATACTGGAGTGGGTAGCTTTTCCCTTCTCCAGGGGATCTTCCCAACCCAGGGATCGAACCCAGGTTTCCCGCATTGCAGGTGGATTCTTTACCAGCTGAGTCACAAGGAAAGCATTATAATGAGTTCCCACAAGGGAAGTCATTATACTGTGACTGGTGATAAATCCCACCCACCCACCCCCACCCCCCACCCCCCGGCCTTTATTCTTTTTATGGGTTTGTTGGGTTTTTTTTTCAGTCTGAGGTCTCACATCTTTTACTAGAGCTGGGAACCCTGAGTTATTTCTTATTCAAAATTTTCTCCTTCTGTTTTGCTAGGAGAAACAGCTTTCCTTTCCTCTGGGCCTCATTACATAGATATATTGACACTTCCACTTCCGTCCTGTACCTCTCGCTATTTATTTTCCTCTTTTTTCCCCTTCCTAATATCTTCTAAGAGTTTCTTAACCTGATCTTTGGCTCTTTAGCCCAGCTGTTGGGTTCTTGATTATCCTGGCTCTTAAATTTCACACCATTAACTTTAGTTGGTGTTTATTTTAAAACTTTTTGTTCTTACTTATGGGCTTCCCTGGTGGCTTAGACAGTAAAGAATCTGCCTACAATGCCGGAGACCTGGCTTCAATCCCTGGGTTGGGAAGATCCCCTGGAGTAGGAAATGGCAACCCACTCCAGTATGCTTGTCTGGAGAATTCTATGGACAGGGGAGCTTGGCGAGCTACAGTCCTTGGGGTTGCAAAGAGTCAGCCACAACTGAGCAACTAACGCTTTCACTTTGTTCTTACTGCATGTTTCCAGTTATGTATGGTCCTTCTTGGAAGATATTTACTAATTTATTTTTTTACATACTGATCTATTAACTTGCTTTTGTTTGATACAACTACTTTAATTTTGTTCTTCTCTGTGGCAGTTGTGCCCCTGAGATGAGCTCATCTGTCTTCTCTGTGAGTCCGTTTTTTCTGGCTGTCATCTCTTGATGGGTCCCTGGACTGTGAACAACACAGAGGCACTGGCTTATGCCTCTGAGAGCTTCCTTTGATGACAGTCCTTACCTCACTCTGGCTGGGAAGGAGGGTAAAAGAGGAAGATACACTTAGGGCTTTACAGCTGCTTGTACCTCTATTTAACCCAGCCTACCTAAGTATACCACCCTGGTCCTGCTGTCAGACCAGCTGGGCAAGAGTGTTGTGAGCAGTAGGGGCCAAGAGGCATGAACAACACAGAGAAACACACATGGAGAAGCCTGTCCCCTTGCAGTGTTTTCTATGCCACCTGCTTAGGACCTACCATGGGCATCTCTTTCCAGCTGAAACATGGCTGTTTTCTGTTGCCTGCAGTTTTTGTCACAGCTTTTGTGTTAGGGTGACAGTTTAATTAACGTGTCTGTGAGATCTCCAAGTTTCTGTTGGGAGCCAACTATAGTTTTCCATTTTATTAGAACCATGTATATAACATTACAAAAAAATCATTCAAGAGGTTATAAAAAATAGGACTGAAAGTATATACACATTACCTGCTTCTTTTTTAATGATCTGTTTTACAGCAGGAAGCAGTTAGATATTCTAGACAGTGTTGCTTTTCACTTTTGGTGTTTTCACTTGAATACTTACTTTGACCATTGGATTTTATTATTTAAACCAGTCAAGAAATAATTGAGTATCATCCATTTACTGAGGACTGTTTTCAGCTCTGGGAATACAAAAGTAGTAAAAAAGCAAATGAGAGTCCCTGCCTTCACGGAGCTGTCCTTCTATGGAATAGAAGACAATAAATAAGATAAAAACAGAAAATGTGTACTATTCCTTAGGTAATTAGTTGGATTTAAATTGGGTTGTTATTTAGCCAAGCAAATAAGATGAAGTGAGAGGGCCCAGGGAATTGAGGGTCTAGTTAAAATGATTGACAGTGAAATGATGTAGAGCTTGATTAGGAGGAGAAAGAGGACAAGTGAAGGCGGTAGAAACAGTGGATTGAAAGTGAGGCAAAGGATTGCTGGGATTGTACTAGCAGGACTGTCCTAAAAACACAGAGAGAGAGAGGTGGTGGTGGTTGGGGAGTAGATGTTTGGAATTGAGATAATGAGGGGTTGCAGTAATTGTAAATGACAAGGTCAAGGGAGTGACCATGGAAGAAAGTGACTAAGTTAGGATGGAAAATAAACAGAGAAGAGGCTTCCATTTGTGCCCCTGTGGAGTAATAGGGGCCAGATTTACCCTCCTTCCTTAAATAAGTAGACAGATATGCAACCTAGACAGCATATTAAAAAACAGAGACATTACTTTGCCAACAAAGGTCCATCTAGTCAAGGCTATGGTTTATCCAGTAGTCATGTATGGATGTAAGAGGTGGACTATAAAGAAAGCTGAGTGCCAAAGAATTTATGCTTTTGAACTGTGGTGTTGGAGAAGACTCTTGAGAGTCCTTTGGACTGCAAGGATATCCAACCAGTCCATGCTAAAGAAAATCAGTCCTGAATATTCACTGGAAGGACTGATGTTGAAGTTGAAACTCCAGTACTTTGGCCACCTGATGAGAAGAGCTGACTCATTTGAAAAGACCCTGATGCTGAGAAAGAT
The DNA here is from genome assembly GCF_019923935.1 of Bubalus bubalis. Taxonomy (NCBI): domain Eukaryota; kingdom Metazoa; phylum Chordata; class Mammalia; order Artiodactyla; family Bovidae; genus Bubalus; species Bubalus bubalis. The sequence continues at coordinate 23,854,740 of NC_059179.1, forward strand.
TGAAGGCGGGAGGAGAAGGGGATGACAGAGGATGAGTTGGTTGGATGGCATCACCGACTCAATGGACATGAGTTTGAGTGAATTCCGGGAGTTGGTGATGGACAGGGAGGCCTGGCATGCTGCAGTCAATGGGGTTGCAAAGAGTTGGACATGACTGAGCTGAACTGATACATATAGTGGTTTTCAGATGTTGGACAACAGGCAGTACTGGAAGACGATCTTGACAGAAGATGAGCCCTTATGATTGCACCAGCTTTCTACCTAGATGGAGGTTATGATTCAAGAAGGGCCAACCTAAACAGAGCCTGCAGTCTCCTTGAGTTGAGACAATGTTGAGAATTCAAGGAGGTTAAAGAGCCTTGAATTCAGAGAATACTGGAGAAGAGAGAGTTGCACAGATCTGCAAGGGGTTCTCCTGAGTCTTTAGTATAGTACTGTTGAATACATGCGTGTGAGGAGACCACTTGAGGCTGGCAAAAAATAAGGAAGGCCTGGCAGTCCTGGGCTTCTTGTGAATGGTGTCAAGGGCATGATGAAATTAGTCATGATTATCCCAAGGTAGACAATGGCAGAGAAGCTATGGGTATTGAAGGGGAGACCTGGAGTGGTCTTGTCAGAATTACAGAGTTCTGGGGCTCCCACTTGACTTTGGCCTGCTGGGGGGTTATTTTACTTCAAGGATTGCAATTCTCTTTTGACTTCTGCTACTTCACTTGGCTCCTGCCAGTGGAGGCATGGAGTCCTACAAGAGAGTTAGATTAAGTGGTTAAGTTCAGGAATCACATTAACGTACTCCTTTTCCTGTGGCCTTTTCCCCTGAGAAGAATACACCTCTAATTTATGGTTTAAAAACCAGGATTCATTTAACAAAATGTGTTTTCTAGCAAATTTATGAGAAAATATTTGTCCTCTAAGTAAGAGTTGCTTCTGCTGTTCATAATTATAAATAGTAATTTCGGCCTAAAGATAGTTGCCTAAGATTAGATAAATTCCTCGCAAAGGAAATTTTCCAAAGCCAAATTAGAACTCCTTAGAGTTGGAGAGAATTCTGTTCATGTGTGTTCCCAGACCCAGAGACATAGAAAGTGCTCAGTGAATATTTGTTGCATGACTGTATTTTGGAGTGAAATGTGGCATTCTGAGTGACTGAAGGCTTTGTTTGAATCTTATCATGGGTACTGAGGCAGCCAAGATTCTAACTTTTCCACATGTGAATAAACTTGTTAAACTACAACCTCTACCGTGTCAGCCGGGCATGATGATTTGGAACTTTGTTTTTTGGTACTAGTTTATTGTCATTGATTCTTTATTTTTATTTTCTGACCATGTTGGGATCTTACTTCCCTGACCAGGGATAAAACCCATGCCCTTTGCACTGGGAGCGCCAAGGAGGTCCCTGTTGGCTGTTGATTTTAAAATTCTTGTATTAGGAGTGATGGGAATAAATGCATGACTGCATAGATGTCAGATTAGGAGCTTATGGTGAGAAAAGAGCTCTTTCAAGAGACCCATGTCCTAAGATTTAGAAATTTCAATTTCATTTATATTTTGAATATTTATAATACATTCACATTTTTGAAAATTCAAAAGGCTCAGAGCAGTGAAGTGGCTTCTTCCCATTCCTGATGGCGAGTTGCCCAGCCATTCAGTTCCCTTCTTTAGAAGCAACCATCATACGCCGTCTTAAAAAGATAAGATGACCTTTTAGATTATGAATCAGGCTAGAAAATGATAATAGTCAGTCCAGTTGCTCAGTCATGTCCGACTTTCGTGACCCCATGGACTGCAGCATACCAGGCCTCCCGGTCCATCACCAGCTCTTGGAATTTACTCAAACTCATGTCCATTGAGTCAGTGATGCCATCCAATCATCTCATCCTCTGTCATCCCCTTCTCCTCCCACCTTCAGTCTTTCCCAGCATCAAGGTCTTTTCAAATGAGTTAGCTCTTCACATCAGGTGGCCAAAGTATTGGAGTTTCAGCTTCAGCATCAGTCCTTCCAATGAACATCCAGGACTGATCTCCCTTAGGATGGACTGGTTGGATCTCCTTGCAGTCCAAGGGCCTCTCAAGAGTCTTCTCCAACACCACAGTTCAAAAGCATCAATTCTTTGGTGCTCAGCTTCCTTTATAGTCCAATTGTAGGAAGTGCTTAGTAAGTTAGTGATTACTGTATACCAAGCACTGTGCTGAATATTTATAGATAATTTAATATTTTGTCTTCTGTGTTCAAACCCTTCTCCTCCCCTGCCTCAGCCCTTGTCAGCTGATGACCTTTGGTTCTTGGTTTTCTGCAAACCATCTTTCCTCTCTCTTATTACAGCTGGCATCCTTCTGTTATGATCTGGATTCAGTGATGTGTTCGAACTGTCTGGTGTCTTGAAAGACCAGTTGTACTCATGTCACTGAACACAGAGTTGGGAAGAGCTGTTAGTAATTTGAAATCGGACATGGTAGGGATATTCCTACCATGAAAACTGGTGAATGCTACAAACCAGGGCTGCTTTCCCCAGAGAACTTGTTAAACATATATCAGTGCCCCACTGTCTGGATCCTCTCCCCTCTCAGTTCACTAAATAACAAAATTAACTGAAGTATAGAATTTAAAAAATTATATACGCATCTTAAATATATTATTTTGGAAAAAACATTTGCAAGTGTTTGACAAACTGCTAAAACCTTATTATGAAAATGTTCAAAAATACAGAGAAGTTGAACAACTAGTGTAATTAATGTTCATATACCTGTCTTCTAGATTTGATAGTTCTTAATGATTTTTCCTGAACCATTTGAAAGTAAATTGCAGCTGTCATGAGAGCTGACCCAGCATTACTCTTGTACATCATCCTCTTTCCATTATAACTAAGAAAATTTATTGTTCCCAAATCATTTACTCCCTGTCCATATTCAGATTTTCTATTTTCCCAAAATGTCATATACAGTTGTTTTTTTCTAACATGGATTCAGTCAAGGTTTGTGCATTGTGTTTGGTTGTTATGTATCTTTTAAACCAGAATAATCCCCTCCTCAGTTTTTTCATGACATTGAATGTTTTCTGTTTTTGGTGTTTTGAAGTGAAGTGAAGTCGCTCAGTCGTGTCCGACCCTCAGCGACCCCATGGACTGCAGCCCACCAGGCTCCTCCGTCCATGGGATTCTCCAGGCAGGAGTACTGGAGTGGGGTGCCATTGCCTTCTCCGAACATACATATAAAAGTAGTGAAAAAAGGCAATAAACCCCAGTATATCCATTGATTCAGTAATTGTCAACATTTTTCCATATTTACCTTTCCTCATCTTTTTTCTTTGCTGGCATATTTTAAAAACAAATTCAAGACATGTCATTTTATCCCTTTGAACTCTAAAAAATAACATTTTCTTAGGTAACCAAACTGGTGGTGTAATGATACCAAACAAAATTAATAATGGCATTGACTTTTTACAGAAACCAAGCTGGTTCTTTCATGGAGTATTCTATATTTGGGGCTTCTATGATTTTCTCATTATCATTTAACTAATTTTTCTGATCTCCTATATTGCCTATATACTGGAAATTAAATCCAACTTCTTAAGCAACCTTTGGCAAGAATATTTTAATGAGCTGTATGTACTTAACAACACATCACATCAGGGGGCACCTAGTCTGATCTTCACTGTTACTGATGTTGAGTCACTTGATTAAGGTGGCAACTACCAGTTGTCTCCATTGTAAACATATGTTCTCCCCCATCCATGAAAATTCATGGAGTGATACTTCAGCACCATGTGAAAATTATTTTCTCTAGCACCCTTTGCTCTAATGTTTAGCAATCATTTATGTCCTTTGCTTGAATCAGTATGATATCAACAGGCAATGGAAAATATTATTGTCATTCTTCTTGTACAGAACCAAGGCCTTTTCTTTGAATGTGGGCTGATTTGTGTTCCCTGTAATAATTGAATGAAGTCATCCAACATCTATATTTTCTCTCAGTTCTCTAAATTGGAGTTTTCTGTTTAAGTGGAACAAACAATACAAAGGATTTTTTCCATATAATTATGGCTTTTAAAGGGCTTCTCTCATAGCTCAGTTACTAAAGAATCTACTTGCAGTGTGGGAGACCTGGGTTCGATCCTTGGGTTGGGAAGATCCCCTGGAGAAGGGAAAGGCTACCCACTCCAGTATTCTGGCCTGGAGAATTCCATGGACTGTCCACGGGGTCGCAAAGAGTCGACTGCGACTGAGGAACTTTTATTATATTATGTTATGGCTTAAAAAAAAGTTATTATTGGCTGCTCTGGGTCGTCTTTGCTGTGTGTGGGCTTTTCTCTAGTTGCAGAGAGTGGGGGTCCTCTCTAGGGGCAGTGGCTTCTCTGGTTGTGTGGCATGGGCTCTGGGGGGTGGGCTCCACAGCACAGGCTCCGCACCTGTGGGGCACGGGCATGTGGAGTCTTCCCAGATCAGGGATCAAACCGGTGTCCTTTGCATTGCAAGGTGGGTTCTGAACCACTGGACCGCCAGGGAAATCCCTACAAAGGATTTTTAAACAAATAGTACAAATTAAAGAGTTGTTAAAGATTTTTCCCCCTCACTTTTTGTGATTCTCTTGCTCACTTCTAATTCAATATCAGTTTTTGATGTGTGTGTGTGTGTGTGTTTGTGTTTAAGCAACTTGCTTTTGCTGATTCCTTCCAGAGGCTTCATCATAGTTTCCATCAGATCAGTTGCTCAGTCCTGTCCGACTCTTTGCGACCCCATGAATCGCAGCACCCCAGGCCTCCCTGTCCATCACCAACTCTGGAGTTCACACAGACTCACGTCCATCGAGTCAGTGATGCCATCCAGCCATCTCATCCTCGGCCGTCCCCTTCTCCTCCTGCCCCCAATCCCTCCCAGCATCAGAGTCTTTTCCAATGAGTCAACTCTTCGCATGAGGTGGCTAAAGTACTGGAGTTTCAGCTTGAGCATCATTCCTTCCAAAGAAATCCCAGGGCTGATCTCCTTCAGAATGGACTGGTTGGATCTCCTTGCAGTCCAAGGGACTCTCAAGAGACTTCTCCAACACCACAGTTCAAAAGCATCAATTCTTCGGCGCTCAGCCTTCTTCACAGTCCAACTCTCACATCCATACATGACCACAGGAAAAACCATAGCCTTGACTAGATGGACCTTTGTTGGCAAAGGAATGTCTCTGCTTTTGAATATGCTGTCTAGGTTGGTCATAACTTTCCTTCCAAGGAGTAAGTGTCTTTTAATGTCATGGCTGCAGTCACCATCTGCAGTGATTTTGGAGCCCAGAAAAATTCAGTCTGCCACTGTTTCCACTGTTTCCCATCCATTTCCCATGAAGTGGTGGGACCGGATGCCATGATCTTCGTTTTCTGAATGTTGAGCTTTAAGCCAACTTTTTCACTCCCCTCTTTCACTTTCATCAAGAGGCTTTTGAGTTCCTCTTCACTTTCTGCCATAAGGGTGGTGTCATCTGCATATCTGAGGTTATTGATATTTCTCCCGGCAATCTTGATTCCAGCTTGTGTTTCCTCCAGTCCAGCATTTCTCATGATGTACTCTGCATATAAGTTAAATATAAACAGGGTGACAATATACAGCCTTGACGAACTCTTTTTCCTATTTGGAACCAGTCTGTTGTTTCCATAGAAACAGCAATTTCTTTTTATTATCATCAGTTTCTATAACATTTAATTTGTAGCATCAAGTGTAGATGGCATAACTAGGTTTGAAAACAAAACTAACCAATTCTTGATAAACATTCTACTTAATATATGGGAGTAGATTATGCAGAGTACTGGATAGTAGTTTTACCAGCCAAAAGCTTCCAGTGTCCTATAGACCTCAGTCAGTGTGCTCCACAAGGAGAATGGACATGTCAGTTAATCAGTACGTTGTCACATGGACGTCCCTTGAGAGAGTCTACCATGTTATAATCTTTACTTGTCTTTTACACTAGATTTCTAGCTCCTTGACAGTGAAGACTAGGCTTATTTTCATGTGTTTATTTTAACCCTAAAGCTTAGTCTAGCAGGTAATGAGTGCACGATAAAAATATTTGTCGAATGAATCCTTAACCCGCGCCAGAGGAGACCACATTGACCTCAAGTCAACGCTGATCTTAAATATAGTAACCTTCACAGTGTTTTGCAAATGTCAGGCTTGGCATGGACGTTGTGTATAATTTATTCTTTCACTGGCTTTTCCTCTTTGCATTCCCTCAGTCTTTGAGTCTTTCTCTGCTCTGTGCCAGCTTCCATTTATGGTGTATGGCAGGCTACCTGTGTTCATTTTCATTCCAGTTTCCTGATCAAGATGCAAAAATGTGTAACAATTCTGCTTCTATGGCGCTATACACTAAGAGATGAGATTCGTAGGAGAATACAAAGTAGTTCCTTAGTTCTCTGTTCTAGGGCTTAACCAATCCCAGGAACTGAAGTCTTCTGTTTCTTCACAGAGGAAATATGACAAAGGCAATGGCTGTACAAGCTTCCTTCATGGGCCGCCCTCCCCACTGCCCCATCCAGTAAGCGGGAGCAACCACTTCTAGAGGTGAGAGGGGATGGAGGACAATCTCCACAATCCATTTGAATCCACTCAGAGGCAAAGTTTTGGTTTTGAGAAACAGAGTGAAAAATATGTGGAGTTGCTGTGCTGAAGAACTTTAAAACAAGGCTGCCTAGGACTGAATGCCCATGGGATGTTAATTATGCTTTTTCATAGAAGCCCGTAGCCTCTATTTTAAAAGCAGCAGCTTGTAGCTGAATTTTCTCAATGGTTCCAAGATCTTGCTTCTATAGATACTAAACGTGTTATACATATTCCTTTGAGATGATTATTAGGTTTCAGAACCAGGAGAAAGTTCATCAAGAATATACTCATTGTTGTTTATTGCATTACTTGCTGTGTGCCAGGCCCTGTGTTAAATTCTGAACTTCAGTTTTCATAGGAAGCCTAGGATTTATCTCTGTTTCACAGATGATTAAAGTCAGAGGCCAAGAGAGGGTAAATGACTTGTCTTTGGTCATACAGCTAAGTGTGTAGCAGAACCAGAGTGTTCAAACCCAGATTTGTCTAATTTTAGTTTAAGCCCTTAGTCACCACTGACAGTATTCTCTGGGGTCCCAGCACACATATTTGAGCTCTAAAACTGACTTTTTTGGTGAGGGATTAGTGGCAATGGATGACCTAGATTTTCTGAATGTTGTCAGGAACCAAGGTGATGTTCTTTTCAGGCAGTTGTAGTACCTACTCCCAGAGAACTAAAGACAGGTTGTTGTCTTGACCGAGGTATCTGCTGATATCTCAAAAGGTGTTTGAGGATTTTTACGTAAATGAATGATCGTTGACCTCTTTTGAACATTCATTCATTCATTTGGTAAGCTAAGTGCCTTTCTCTCTCTCTCTTTTATTTGACAAACCATCATGTTTCAAAATTTGGAGTCTCAGTTTCCAGGCTGAATTCATGTTGTGTATTTAAGAAGACAATGAAAATTCTTTGAAGATATTCTCAAACTCAACAGGAAGGAGCACAGGGTTTGATTTGTACTTGTTTTTCAAGCTGGCTTCAACTGGGGACAAACTCTATTGTAACTTTTCTCGAAGTTGGTGCCAATAGGAGCTGAAATAATAAAATCAGTACAATTAAATTAAATAGGAAACGAGAGTCTTCTATGTCCCAGGCCTTAGATGAGGTAACAATAGTTGGTCACTCTTCTGGGAAATCGTTGCTAAAATTACAATCAACCGGCAGTCACTGATTGGCCCCATTTACTGTATTGTGTCCCAGGAAGAAAAACAGTCTCTTCTTATAACACAAGCTTGCAAGGATGATACTGTCCCCCCCCATCTTTATCTTCCTTCTTATTTTCTTATGATTAATTTGAGCCATGTATTCCGCATTTATTGACAGTGCTATATACCTAGTACTGTGCTAGCCTCCGAGACTTTAGATATAAAAGAGAGCGCTTGCCTTCAAGAATCTCACAGTCTAGTAGAGAAGAGAGCAAATCATAATACAGGATAAGAAATCTCGATGGAACTAATGAAGGCTCTGTGGAAGTGCAGAGACAGAACATCAAACCCAACTGGCATAGGTGACGTGACGAAGACTTCCAGGATGAGGGAATACTTGAGTTGCATCCTTGAGGAGAATAAGAGCAAAGGGGAAGAGGGTGTTCTTGCCAGTTGTTGTTCAGTCACTAAGTTGTGCCCAACTCTTTGTGACCCCAGGGACTGCAGCACATCACGCTCCCCTGTCCTTCACTGTTTCCCAGAGTTTGCTCAAACTCATGTCCATTGAGTTGGTGATGCCATCCAACCATCTCATCCTCTGGCATCCCCTTCTCCTCCTGCCCTTGATCTTTCCCAGCATCAGGGTCTTTTCTAATGAATCAGCTCTTCCCATCAGGTGGCCAAAGTATTGGAGCTTCAGCATCTGTCCTTCCAGTGAATATTCAGGGTTGATTTCCTTGAGGATTGACTGGTTTGATCTTCTTGCTGTCCAAGGGACTCTCAGGAGTCTTGTCCAACACCACAGTTTGAAAGCATCAGTTCTTCAGTGCTCAGCCATCTTTATGGGCCAGCTCTCGCATCCATACCTGACTACTGGAAAAACTATAACTTTGACTATATGGACCTCTGTCAGCAAAGTGATGTCTCTGCTTTTTAATATGCTGTCTAGGTTCTTGGCAGAAGGAACTGTAAAATAGCATATCTTTAGTTTGGAGAGTGGCAGAATGTGTTCTAACATTGAATGACCAAAGAAATAGGACATGAGACTAAAGAAAGAGCTAGGGATCGTGTCATGATAGCTTTGTAGGTCATATTGAAGCATTTAGATTATCCCAAGTGAAGGCAATGGCACCCCACTCCAGTACTCTTGCCTGGAAAATCCCATGGACGGAGGAGCCTGGTAGGCTGCAGTCCATGGGGTCGCTAAGAGCCGGACACGACTGAGTGACTTCACTTTCGCTTTTCCCTTTCATGCATTGGAGAAGGAAATGGCAACCCACTCCAGTGTTCTTGCCTGGAGAATCCCAGGGACGGGGGAGCCTGGTGGGCTGCCGTCTATGGGGTCGCACAGAATCGGACACAACTGTAGCGACTTAGCAGCAATGGGAAGCTATTAGAGAGTTTTAAGCAGTGGTATAACATGTTCAGATTTGCTTTTTATAAAGATTACTATGGCATCAGGGAGATGGGGAGATTACAGTAAAGTTAGAGAAGTTAGAAGGTTGTTACAGTTCAGAACAGAAATATTGAGGACCTGTAACTAAAAGTGAGCTGATGATGGGGATGGAGAATATGGGAGAGATCCAATGGCTATTAGATCCAATAGATATTTAGGAGGTGGTCTTCACTTTACAGCTTGACACAGTGTTTGGTGACCCGTTTGTCATAGCAGGGTGAAACTAGAGAAAAAGGAGGAATCTAAGATGACTCCCACAATTTCACACATGATACATACTGGTACCATTAGTCAGCAAGAGGAGTAGAAGTGGAGGAACAGGTTTGGTAGAAAAAATGATAGTGTGGGGTGTGTTGAGCCTTGAGATGCTCATGGGACAAGTGAAGAGGACCAGGTTGGCAGTTGGGGTATTTTTGTGCCTGAAGTTAGGAGAGAAGATTAGATTGGGGATGGTGGTAGTGCATAGATTTGATCCTTTTCAGTCTTTGTGTTCTGTCTACTTTTGTTACACTTACTTGATTAGTACATAGTGAAGGTAGATTTACCATAAAGCTAATTAAAAGTATATGCTTCTCATATGCACAGGCTTCAGGAAGGGCTCTAGCAAATGTGTTTACATCATCATATGTTTTTGTGAAATTTGAAAAATCCAGATATTACTGCAGTTGGTCTAAAATCCTCTCTTGGCATTTTTAATTACCCTCTTTCACTCTTTCTATCTTTGGTAATGTTGGAATGTCACAGGTGTTTTTTGGACTCTAGCTGTGGAGAAGCTGAGCCTGAAATGCATTTAATTTGGGTTTGCAGGCACTTCAGTGTGTAGTTATTGCTGGCCATCCCGATGTAGGAATGACTTTGAGAAGTTCTCCTGCACTGTGCCAGCTCACCTGGTATTGTGATACAAAGCTGCATAACCAGCTTTGTAACTATATTGAGATATGAATGTATCTTTACACCTCTGGCACTGGAATCATGGAAATAGAAGAGGATGAAATGTACAAAGCCAGAAACTGATTAGTAGAAAAACTTCTGATGAAGTTATAGCCTGAACATCTGCCTGATACAAAGGCTTGCATGCTGGGAGGTGTATTTGGAATGGGATCCCAGGGTGCAGGAGTTCAGAACAAGGGAAGTGAAATGGGAAGAAAGGAAAGGAAATCAAGGATGTGATAGTCTGTTGGCTTTTGACTACAGGTAGCAGGTGTTCTGTCCTACCTGGGACTTATAAAGGAGCATTGTGAGATGCTCTCAGGACTGTGCTTGAGTACAGAGGGGGACGTATTCTCCCATGGGCATTAATTCCTTCTCTGTGCAGGAGAAGTCCCAAAGCAGAGGTGAGAGACGCAATGAGCTACGCTGTGAGCTGTATATGAGATGACGTCTGCTTGTACTGGGCTTCCCCAGTGGCTCAGTGGTAAAGAATGCCCCTGCCAATGCAGAGGCCACAGGTTCCATCCCTGAGTCAGAAAGATCCCCTGGAGAAGGAAATGGCAATCCACTCCAGTATTCTTGCCTGGGAAATCCCATGGACAGAGGAGCGTTGGCAGGCTACAGTCCACTGGGTCACAAAAGAGTCCAACACGACCTCGCCCCTGAAAACTGCTTGCACTGGTTACATGGGTGTGAAACCAATCTGAACCTGTGTGGAACTGGTCACTGTGGCAGTGGAAGGAATGGAAGGGGTAAGCAGTGGGCCAAGAGGATTTTGAAGTGATGCTTAAGAGCCATCTAACGTTGACAGAAGATTCTGTTCTCATTCATTCATGGTCAAACTTTCTCTGTTGTTAGAATTACATATGCTAATACAGGGCATGTCATTATAAATCTCCATTCTGTTTTACTTTTTGATGACAATCACACAAAATAGACTTTATCAGAATTTCTACTTGTAGAACACAACCTTGTCGTGGCTATTAAAAATTTCCGTCAGCGTGCTACTGTGAACTAGTTGCCTTGCAGGACATTTGGTCCTGTCCAAAATGTCCTGAGCGTTTTTGGTCCATGACACGTGATTTGGGACAAGACTGAATTTCAAGGGAATCTCATAGACATTTTGGATAAGACTAAGTATCCACTAACCAACTATTCCTTGCCAGAATTTTCCTATACATATACAATTTATACAAATAAGATCATACTATGTAAAATAGTCTTGTTTTTTCCTGTTTTTATTTTCCTTTATTTTGGGTAACTTTTCTTTAACAGTTAGGTAGACCTATTTAATCTTGTTTAATGACTGCGTAGTAGTCCATTATATGGATTTATGAGAATTTATTTAATCAGGGTTGGTTCTCTGTTGGATGTTTTTCCTTATAGAAATACAAAAACTTCTTTTATCTCTGACATATTTTTAAGAGATACTTGGTGGGGAAAATAGATAATGGAAATGGTGAGAGGAATTGTGAAAGAATTTTAGAGAGAAAAGGTTTGGTTTTTAAAGTCGTCTGGTTTTATCTCTTTTCTGTGATGATGATGAAGTGCTTGATCACCAAGAAAAATACTCAGTATTTTTGCCCCCTTTTGTATTTTTTTAAGTTTATTGTTTGCACAAAATTTGCAGATGAGCTTAATGGCACTTTATGAGAATTTGAACTCGACTTTTCATTTTTCCTTGCAACATCGGGACTCAGTGGTATTTTGACAGTTTTGCTAGCCCTTTTCCTTCATATCATGTGATTATTAATGATATGATAATACATAATTAGCAAATTTATAATAGCAATTCCATTTCCTCATTACAATTTGAGGTCATCAGAAAGGACTTCTGAAAAGAGGAGACTTGAATAAGGAAAGGGGATAAGGTTTTTCTGAACAAAACCAGCCTTTAGTTTTCCCTTTAAGCAGGTTTTAAAAGAAGTGATGACCTCACCTCTCTCCTTAAAATGCCTGCTTCTAAGGCAAATGTATGAGGTAGTTGGGTCTGTAGTATTTCTTAGCACATCATCTGGACTTAGGTAATTTTTATTCACTGTATCACAAAAGAACCATGTTTTTATGTCTCTTTTATATAACTACTGATCTTGCCTCCTCATGTTATAAAAATCATTCAAGAAGTTAGTTCAGTCGATATTGAGAGTTCTGTACTGCAGCACAAAGTTCTGAATGTTGCTGATCCAAAGACTAAGTCACAAGGAAGGAAGAGAAGAATTAAAGCACAGATAGTTGGTCTTACCTTAGCAACGGAAATATATTTCTGGTTTTTGAATCTCCTATTATTGGATATGTTGGGCAATTACTCATCTTTTGGGCTGTTAACTCACTAACACAGTTATTCCTCATTTATCATCCTTAGGAAAGCTACAAGTCTGAAGGAAAAGACAGAAATAGACTCATTGATTCTAAAATAAGCCCCTTGGTTCTATAGAAGAACTGCTTATCTCTTGGGAAAGACGTGAAGGTTCCCATCATCTCATTCCGAAATCCATCCTTTGTCTTAGCCACGTTTTCCATTGCTGAACACTTACTAGGAAAACATTCCAGTGAGTGTGCAGTGAGTGGTACAGACCACCAAAAAAGATGAAGTGGAGATGCCCGGCATGCCTCACTATTTATAAGAAAATATTTCCCCTAAAGATGGGAAAGTCCAAGTCTTTAAATACTCTGGGAGAGGAGAATAATGGAAAAAACTCTACAGTTTCTGTTCTGTTGGTTCATAAGATTTTTCTCACAAATCATTTGGATGGGCCTTTAAGCAAGTCACATAGTAACCGAAATCTTATATTAATTGCCCCACTTTGGCTTTCTGGCTAATGTATCTGGCAGTAAGACTGAAGAACAAGCAAAAGAGAGTGAACAGCTGATGGTGGTGTGGGAATGCAAGGCCATCCATTATTTGTGGCCTGGAACCCTAAGTTAGGTGGGAGAACCACAGGGCTCTCCTTAATAGGGCAGTCCATGCAGATGGTTTGAAGCAAATGATTTGGCTTTTTTTTTTTAATGTATGTGTTTTTAATTGAAGGATAATTGCATTACAGTATTGTTTTCATAATGATTTGGTTTCTTGTCTTTTGAATACAACTTCAGTTTAAGTTAATATTTTGGTCCTAGTGGTTACTTCACTTTCTATTCTACCAGGAAGTTCATTCAGCAAGTCTCTCTGGCGTTTAGTATATATATAAGTACATATTATCTTCCTAGATAATTAGTCATTCATTGTCTTGGGTTTGGGAAATACAATTTAGTCTATAATCCTAGTTTTCTTTTGGTATCTGCTTTCTAAATCCCTTGGTGGGTCCTGAGTAGGTCAATCATGGTTCAACAGGCAGAACCAGTAAAAGACAGACACCCACATGCGTTAAGGAATTTCTTATAAGGAGCAGGCTTATGGAATTGTGGAGGCTGTCTAAGAAAGTCTAGAGTTGGTAGGGCAGGCTGTCAGGAAGGGAGGATCCCAGCAGGTGGAAACCCCACGGGCACGGTCTGCAGCGGCTTTCAGCAGGTGGAAGGTCATCTTTCCCTCAGAAAGCCTTCGCCCTGCTTCTAAGGCTGTCAGCACATTGAGTCAGTCCCACCGAGGATGGCAACCCTTAAAGTCGACCCGTTAGAGACTTTGACTGCATCTGCAAAATCCCTTCACATCAGCACCTGGATTCACGTTTAACTGAATTGTTGAGGGCAGTTACCTAGCCAAATGGACACAGCAAAAATCCATCCCATTCAGAGAAGCCAGAGGAGCTGCCTGAGAAATTACTGCCATGGAGGTGCTTCTGCAGCGTTCATGAAATCAGGGCTGGTGTCCGCTGCTCTCTACAAGCAGTCCTCTCTGAGCGCCCACAGCTGTAGCACTGCCTGCCAAGTACCTCCACCAGGGGAGCCTGGTTAGTTAATCTTGTCGGCACCGAACCCCACTCGTGAGTTTTCAAAAGTTGCACACAAAACAGGTTTTTGTTGACTGAAAAATGTTTCCCTACTGATTGCTATTTTGTGAGTTTTTAAATATTTGTTTAAACTTAAAAGCTAAAGCTCAAGAGCCAACTGCCAGTGGAAAACCAAGCACTGACTTTATCAGAGAAGGTATTAAAATGATCTGTTCTGGGGAGTGGGAAGAGCAGTGAATGAGGCCATGAAAGGACAACAGGGGGTGCTGGTGCTGATAGAAATGCTCTGTATGTGTAGCAGGGTCAGTATCCTGGTCGTAATGCTGTGCTGCCACACAGTTTGGCTTCACAAGATATTCTTGGTGGCAGAAACGGATGGGCAAGAGTGTATGTGGTGTCCTGGGTGAAAACACATGAGATCTTTCACAGCTGTATAAGAATGCACAGTTATTTCAAACTAAAATTCTAATTGAAAAATCATCCATTCTAGAGACCTCCCATGTGTTCTGGTGGCTAAGACCCCACATTCCTAATGCAGGGAACCCGGGTTTGATCCCTAGTCAGGAGAGCTGGGTCCTGTGTGCCACAGCCAAGACTTGGCACAGCCAAAAATAAATTAAAAAAAAAAAAAAAAAACATTTTATAAAGCAATCCTTTTATAATATGATTAATTATTTTTTAATCCATTTTAAAAAAATAGTCATTTTTTTTCAGGAGGTAGACATCTATATATCTTAGTCCTATGCTTGAATAAATTACATACTGCTCAGTGGTAAAGAATCTGCCTGCCAGTGCATAAGTGGGTATGATCCCTGGGTTGGGAAGATCCCCTGGAGAAGGAAATGGCAATCCACTCCGGTATTCTTGCCTGAAAAACCCCATGGACAGAGGAGCTTGGTGGGCTACAGCCCATGGGGTCGAGAAGGAGCTGGACATGACTTGGCAACCGAACAATAACAAACTTAAAGTGTAAATCAAGAGGAAACCATTGGAAATGTGCAGGAGGGAGGTAGTTGTGGGACAAATACCATCTTAGCCCAGAAAGTTGTATAGATTGAAAATAAAACTGTTTGAAGGATTTAGGTAAATGTGTGGATTCACTCATTTAGTGAATATTTGTGTGCCTCTCTGCCAGGCAACTATCTATAGTTTTCATGTATTTCAGAAACTTTTCTTGATGTAGATATTGATGTCCTTGATGGCAGCCACGCCTTCCCCAAATCTCAACTGATACAGCTGTCAAAATCTGAGAATCATGTGGATTGGAATTTCTCAGTGTATATTTCTGATCCAACTCGATCAGATTTTTGTGGAGAAGTGAAATTCCATCAGTCAAAAATAATTCAATAGTAACTTATAAAGATAACTACAAATGTAATTCATGGATTGTCTTAAAAGATATTTTCTACTTGAAATGTCTTTCAGGTGTTTCTATTTTAGGGATATAGAATAGGAAACTACAGTTAAGAAATGGAAAGGTGGGGACCAAACTCAGTTTAAATGTTAAGAAACAGGTATTTATAGCAAACAGAAAGAAGGCTCAGACAATCAGGTAACCTCCAGGGACCAGCATTGGGGCGGTTGTTGTTCTTTAGTTGCTAAGTCGTGTCCGACTCGTGACTTTTGTAAGATTCATAACTTACAACTTATGTAGGACATGACTTACATGTCCGACTCACGTAGCCTAGCAGACTCTTGTCCATGGGATTTCTTAGGCAGGAATACTGGAGTGGGCTGCCATTTCCTTCTCCAGGGGATCTTCCCAACCCAGAGATGGAACTCATATCTCCTGCCTTGGCAGGCCGATTCTTTACCACTGAACCACCAAGAAAGCCCTTAACATTGGGCCTGGGCCCTGGTAACAGGCCTAAGTGCTCTGACTCCTGGGGGCTCCGTGCGCTCTGCCCAGGACTCTCTGGTCACCTTTAGTGAAGGTGTAGGCTTTGCTTTTTTTTTTTTTAAGTGCCTTAGAGGCTGAGCACCTCAGCAAGTGATTGCCATCTTTCTTTCAGAGTTTGGCCTATGAACAGCAGGATCTGTTCCCTGAAAGCTGTTATAATCTAAGTTAGTAGATAAATTTAGGGTTCTACCCAGGAAACGGCCTGATTAAGAAATACTGTCTGCATCAAATCAACTCCTGCCCTCACCCCCATAAATTAAAGTGTTTAGGAAACCATGATTCCATATTTCACCCCAGTCAGCTCCTGGCAGACGTGACCTAACTGGGAGTGAGGTTGTCGGGGATGGAGGGACCCCAACACACCTGCGGTGGAGCTGTCCTGCTAGGGAGAGCTCAGCCAGCCACTTAACTGGGTGGATATTGGAATTTTTAAAAGTAGTTGAACTTTTGGTGAAAGGGAGCTTTTGTCTCCTGGAATAGCAACAGTTATCATCACTTAAAACCAGTGATTTCTATATACAGCAAGTGCTTCTATATATATACTCCTGTATTATTTATATAGGACTATTTTAAGATCTGTGTCACATTTTTTCTGGTGTATTTTACGGTGGGAAAATTCAGTTGGAAAAAATGCACTTAGCTCTGATGGGGATGGTTAAGGTAAAGTAAGACTTTAAAAAGAAATGAAGTTTTTGGGTTTTTTTCTTCATTTTGTCTTTAAAGAGGACAGAAATAGCAAGGTAGTAGCTCCCTAAGTGAAATTGTGTTTCTTCTTTCTCCTTAAACAAATCTTACCATTTTACTCATGTTATAATAATAGATCTGTCACCCTATAAGTCAGTTGAAGATCTGCAAGGCATGTGTAAGAATTCATCCATGCATTCATTATGAAAATCTGTGAGAAATTAGCTGTTTTGTGCAATATAGCTTGTAATTCAGGGTTTAGTTTTCTTTTGATTTTGCGCTTGTTGAGAGGGAGAGGGGTAGGATAAGGATGTATCTACTGTTAAGACCAATATGAGTGTGGCAGCCTGGATGGGAGGGGAGTTTGGGGGAGAATGGATACATGTATATGTTTGGCTGAGTTGCTTTGCTGAGCACCTGAAACCACCATAGCATTGTTAATTGGCTATACTCCATTAGAAAATAAAAGGTTTAAAAAAAAATGTACTCCGGGTGTAGAGACACAGGTATTCCCACAGCCCAGGTGTGGCTTTGGCGGGAGTTAGGTGCGGCTGTGATATGACACAGCATGGCCGAGGTGGGGGCAGTCCCGGGGGGTTGTGCGTGCAGGGGTTGGCCCACTGTGATCTTTGGTCCCTTCCCCTGAGGAGAGAGAGGTTCCTTCCTACTTGTTCTGTGGGGATGAATAAAACCATGGAGGTTACGGTTGGAGAAAATCAAGTCATTTGATCGGCTGGGGAAGAAGAACATAAGAGGAGTATGTGTGCTTAGTCGCTCAGTTGTGTCTGATTCTGCAACCCCACGGACTGCAGCCCGCCAGGCTCCTCTGTCCATGGGATTCTCCAGGCAAGAACACTAGAGTGGGCTGCCATGCCCTCCTCCAGGGGATCTTCCCAACCCAGGGGTTGAGTCCAGGTCTCCCACACTGCAGGTGGACTCTTTACCATCTGAGCCACCAGGGAAGCCCTAAGAGGTGTACGTTGGAGACCAAAAGAGGGAAAGACAGGGCAGTTAAGGACCAGGTTCTTGATGGCCTTTGAACCCTACTCGAAGCCATTTTCTTTTAAATTCAGTCATTGAAGGGAAGTGAGCACTTTTGAGTTGTAGAATGATAGGGTTTAGTAAGTATTACCTTTGTGTCTTGAGGGGGGTGTTAGGTATTGTGCTAGACTTGGTGGGGCCTGTAGATGAAGAGTGATACAAAGATGAGGAACACAGAGGTCCCTGTCATCTAGGCATTGCTGATGATCTCAGAGGGGAGACAGCCTTGTGGTGAGTAAGGTGTGAGTTGGTTGAGGAGGTGCTCAGGTGAGGAGGCACAGAACCAAAGGCTTGCTTTCCATTTCAGAGATTTGAAGGCCTCTGTCCTGCTCACCCCGGCCCAGGTTTCTCTTCTGGCTCAACGTCTCTAGCCTCCATTTCCTCCTCATGTGCCATAGTTTATACATCTTACAAGATCTTGGTAGTTCTCTTCTCAGTTTGCCTCATAAAATAAGAGACCCAAACCTGAACACAGTATTCTGCATAGGCTAACCGTAGTAGGAGCATTGCTTTCCTTGTTTGGAGATTGTATTGGCACTCAGTCACCAGGTAATAATATGTTCCTGGACCACCAGGACATCTATTCTGGGGACACCTGCTGTTAACAAAGAGAAGGGGTTCTGGGAAGGAGGTCCTAGTGAAGAGGACACAAGTGGGCCTGTATTCCCCCTTGGAACCTACCTAAGTCTGCTCACCTTCCTTAGCGACTTCTCCTATCACCTCCTGTTCCCCATTCCTGCTCCTGCCTCATACACCCTGAGGTCCACTGTTAGGCCCTGACCCCTTTAGTCCCTCGTGGGTGGTAGTTCTTTAAGTACTCGTTGAACTGTGCGTCTTATACATTTTATTGTTCAGTTCAGTTCAGTGGCTCAGTCGTGTCCGGCTCTTTGTGACCCCATGGACTGCAGCACACCAGGCCTCCCTGTCCATCACCAACTCCTGGAGTGTACTCAAATTCATGTCCATTGAGTCGGTGATGCCATCCAAACATCTCATCCTCTGTCGTCCCTTCCTCCCGCCTTCAGTCTTTCCCAGCATCAGAGTCTTTTCCAATGAGTCAGTTCTTCTCATCAGCTGGCCAGAGTATTGGAATTTCAGCTTCAGCATCAGTCCTTCCAGTGAATATTCAAGACTGATTTCCTTTAGGATTGACTGGTTGGATCTCCTTGCAGTCCAAGGACCTCTCAAGAGTCTTCTCCAACACCACAGTTCAAAAGCATCAATTCTTCAGCACTCAACTTTCTTCATAGCCCAACTCTCACATCTATATGTGACTACTATATTTATATAGCTTTGATTAGACGAGACTTTGTTGGCAAAGTAATGTCTCTGTTTTTTAATATGCTGTCTAGGTTGGTCATAACTTTTCTTCCAAGGAGCAAGTGTCTCTTAATTTCATGGCTGCAGTCACCCTCTGCAGTGATTTTGGAGCCCCCAAAAATAAAGTCTGTCACTGTTTCCCCATCTATTTGCCATGAAGTGATGGGACCAAATGCCATGATCTTAGTTTTCTGAATGTTGAGTTTTAAGCCAACTTTTTCACTCTCTTTCACTTTCATCCAGAGGTTCTTTAGTTCTTCGTTTTCTGCCATAAGGGTGGTGTCATCTGCATATCTGAGGTTATTGATATTTCTCCCAGCAGTCTTAATTCTAACTTGTACTTCATCCAGTCCAGCATTTCTCATGATGTACTCTGCATATAAGTTAAATAAACAGGGTGACAATATATAGCCTTGACGTACTCCTTTTCCTATTTGGAACCAGTCTGTTGTTCCATGTCCAGTTCTGTTGCTTCTTGACCTGCATACAGTTTTCTCAGGAGGCAGGTCAGGTGCTCTGGTATTCCCATCTCTTTAAGAATTTCCCACAGTTTATTGTGATCCACACAGTCAAAGGCTTTGGCGTAGTCAATAAAGCAGAAGTAGATGTTTTTCTGGAACTCTCTTGCTTTTTCAGTGATCCAACGGATGTTGGCAATTTGATCTCTGATTTATCTACCTTTTCTAAAACCAGCTTACACATCTGGAAGTTCATGGTTCATGTACTGTTGAAGCCTGGCTTGGAGAATTTTGAGTGTTACTTTGCTATCATGTGAGATAAGTGCAATTGTGCAGTTTTGCGCATTCTTTGGCATTGCCTTTCTTTGGGATTGGAATGAAAACTGACCTTTTCCAGTCCTGTGGCCACTGCTGAGTTTTCCAAATTTGCGGGCATATGACTGCAGCACTTTCACAGCAGCATCTTTTAGGATTTAAAATAGCTCCACTGGAATTCCATCATCTCCTCTAGCTTTGTTCCTAGTGATGCTTCCTAAGGCCCACTTGACTTCACATTCCAGGATGTCTGCCTCTAGGTGAGTGATCACACCATCGTGATTATCTGGGTCATGAATATCTCTTTTGTATAATTCTTCTGTGTATTCTTGCCACCTCTTCTTTAGGTGTTAGGTCCATACCATTTCTGTCCTTTATTGAGCCCATCTTTGCATGAAATGTTCCCTTGGTATCTCTGATTTTCCTGAAGAGATCTCTAGTCTTTTCCATTCTGTTGTTTTCCTCTATTTCTTTGCACTGATCACTGAGGAAGGCTTTGTTATCTCTCCTTGCTATTCTTTGGAACTCTGCATTCAAAAGGGTATATCTTTCCTTTTCTCTTTTGCCTTTCGCGCTATTTGTAAGGCCTCCTCAGACAACTGTTTTGCCTTTTTGCATTTCTTTTTCTTGGGGATGGTCTTGATCAATGCCTTCTGTACAATGTCATGAACCTCTGTCCGTAGTTCTTCAGGCACTCTATCAGATCTAATTCCTTGAATCTATTCCTCACTTCCACTGTATAATCGTAAGGGATTTAATTTAGGTCATACCTGAATAGTCTAGTGATTTTCCCTACTTTCTTAAATTTAAGTCTGAATGTGGCAATAAGGAGTTCATGATCTGAGCCACAGTCAGCTCCCGGTCTTGTTTTTGCTGACTGTATAGAGTTTTTCCATCTTTGGCTGCAGAGAATATAATCAATCTGATTTCAGTATTGAACATCTGATGATGTCCATGTGTAGAGTCTCCTCTTGTGTTGTTGGAAGAGGGTGTTTGCTGTGACCAGTGCATTCTCTTGGCAAAACTCTGTTAGCCTTTGCCCTGCTTCATTTTGTACTCCAAGGCCAAATTTGCCTGTTACTCTAAGTATCTCTTGACTTCCTACTTCTGCATTCCAGTCCCCTATAATGAAAAGGAAATCTTTTTTGGGTGTTAGTTCTAGAAGGTCTTGTAGGTCTTCATAGAGCTGTTCAACTTCAGCTTCTTCAGCATTACTCGTCAGGGCATAGACTTGGATTGCTGTGATACTGAATGGTTTGCCTTAGAAACAAACAGAGATCATTCTGTCGTTTTTGAGATTGCACCCAAGGACTGCATTTTGGACTCTTGTTGATTGTGATGGCTATTCCACTTCTTCTCAGGGATTCTTGCCCACAGTAGTAGATATAATGGTCATCGGAGTTAAATTCACCCATTCCAGTCCATTTTAGTTCTCTGATTCCTAAAATTTTGATGTTCACTCTTGCCATCTCTTGTTTGACCACTTCCAATTTTCCTTGATCCATGGATCTAACATTCCAGGTTCCTATGCAATATTGCTCTGTACAGCATCGGACTTTACTTCCATCACTAGTCACATCCACAACTGGGTGTTGTTTTTGCTTTGGCTCCGTCTCTTCATTTTTTCTGGAGTTATTTCTCCACTGATCTCCAGTAGTATATTGGGGAGTTCCTCTTTCAGTGTCCTATCTTTTTGCTTTTTCATACTGTTCATGGGGTTCTCAAGGCAAGAATACTTAAGTGGTTTGCCATTCCCTTCTCCAGTGGACCACGTTTTGTCAGAACTCTCCACCATGACCCATCCATCTTGTGTGGCCCTACGCGGCATGGCTCATAGTTTCTTTGAGTTAGACAAGGCTGTGGTCAATGTGATCAGATAGGTTAGTTTTCTGTGATTGTGGTTTTCAGTCTGTCTGCCCTCTAATGGAGAAGGATAAGAGGCTTATAGAAGCTTCCTGATGGGAGAGACTGACTGAGAGGGAAACTGGGTCTTGTTCTGAGGGTCATGCTCAGCAAATCTGTAATCCAATTTTCTACTGATGGGTGGGGCTGTGTTCCCTCCCTGTCATTTGACCTGAGGCCAAACTATGGTGGAGATAATGAAGATAATGACCAGTGCCCCTACATGTTATTGTAAGTAGGTTTATATTCATTCACTCTTCATTCAAAAAGAAAGAAAAAAAGATCTGGAGAAAAGAGGCAAAGGTGATTCAGAGTTTTAAGGCTGGGTGATTGGAGCTCCAATGGCAGTATTGTCAGAGGTGGCACTTAGAAGAGGGAGGTGTTACTAAGGAAGGACAAACACTCTGCCTAAAGATACAGGTCTTTGCTCTCAGGCGAAGGCGCCCTGGCAGAAGCAGGCCAGTGTGTTTGTCCTTGTTAGAAGAAGGAAGGATGTTATGGAAATCGCATGGATCGAACACTGAGATGATGAGCCTTGGATTCTTCATCTATGACCTTTCTTATCTTGAGCATCTTTTGTTCCCAAAGTCACCTTTCATGATCTTTTGGCCGCATTTGATATGTTGGCCACTTTTCTGCTTCTTGAAGTAGTTTTTTAAAAATTTGGCTTCCAAACACCAATCTCTCTTTTCTCTGCTCGTGCCACCAGCCCCTCCTTCTCAGTCTCCTTTTTGACTGTTATCTCCACTTCCTGCCCTAGAGACGCTGGCCTGCCCTGGGCTCAGGCTGCACACACCACCTCTCTTGGTGATCTCCACTGGTGTCTGGCTTCACTAGCCTTTCTTCTCTGGGAGTTCTCACTCTTCATCTGTAACCCCCATGGCTCACACTCTGTTGAATTCTGCACTTAGGTATGTAACTGCCAGTTTGATACTTCCGCTGCTGCTGCTGCTGCTAAGTCGCATCAGTTATGTCCGACTCTGTGCGACCCCATAGACAGCAGCCCACCAGGCTTCCCCATCCCTGGGATTCTCCAAGCAAGAACACTGGAGTGGGTTGCCATTTCCTTCTCCAATGCATGAAAGTGAAAAGTGAAAGTGAAGTCGCTCAGTCGTGTCTGACTCCTAGTGACCCCATGGACTGCAGCCTACCAGGCTCCTCTGTCCATGGGATTTTCCAGGCAAAAGTACTGGAGTGGGGTGCCATTGCCTTCTCTGGATAGTTCCACTGGGAAATCTAATAGGCATCTTGAACTTAACCTAACACTGAACTGACTTCTTCTTTCCAGGCGAGTACCTTCCACAGTCCTCCTCTATAAATGGCAACTCCGTCCTTCCCGCTGCTCAGGCCCCCAAATCCTATAGTCAGCCCTGGCTTGTCTCCTCCTTTCCTGCCTACATTCAGTCGATCAGCAAAACCTGTTGACTCTAATCTAAAATATAAACCCAGATTCTAAGTACTTCCCACCCCCTCCATTGTTGCCATCTGGTCCAGGCCACCATCCTTGTCACTGAGATCACTGAAATAACTTTTGTTTTTTTCAAATTTTGATCGGAGTATAGTTGCTTTGCAATGTTGTGTTAGTTTCTGCTCTACAGCAAAGTGAATCAGCTATACATACACGTATCAGTTCAGTTCAGTTGCTCAGTCCTGTCTGAAACTTTGTGACCCTATGGACTGCAGCATGCCAGGCTTCCCTGTCCATCACCAACTCCCAGAACTTGCTTAAACTCATGTCCATCGAGTCGGTGATGTCATCCAACCATCTCATCTTCTGTCTCCTCCTCCTCCTGCCTTCAGTCTTTGCCAGCATCAGAGTCTTTTCCAATGAGTCAGTTCTTTGTATCAAGTGGCCAGAGTATTGGAGCTTCAGCTTCAGCATCAGCCCTTCCAGTGAATATTCAGGACCAATTTCCTTTAGGATTGACTGGTTGGATCTCCTTGCAGTCCAAGGGACTCTCAAGAATTTTCTCCAACACCACAGTTCAGAAGCGTCAATTCTCCAGCGCTCAGCTTTCTTTCAGGTTCAACTCTCACATCCATACATGACTACTGGAAAAACCATACCTTTGACTATATGGACTTTTGTTGACAAAGTAATGTCTCTGCTTTTTAATATGCTGTCTAAGTTGGTCATAGCTTTTCTTCCAAGGAGCAAGTGTCTTTTAATTTCATGGCTGCAGTGATTTTGGAGCCCAAAATCACTGAAAATAAAGAAAATAAAGTCTCTCTGAAAATAAACACTGTTTCCATTGTTACCCCATCTATTTGCCATGAAGTGGTGGGACCAGATGCCATGATCTTAGTTTTTTGGATGTTGAGTTTTAGGCCAGCTTTTTCACTCTCCTCTTTCATTGTCATCAAGAGGCTCTTTAGTTCTTCTTCGCTTTCTGCCATAAGGGTGGTTTCATCTGCATATCTGAGATTATTGATGTTTCTCTCAGCAATCTTGATTCCAACTACTTTTTGGATTTCCTTCCCATTTAGGTCACCACAGAGCACTGAGTAAAGTTCCCTGTGTTATACAGTAGGTTTTCATTAGTTAGCTATTTTATACACATGATCCCTGGGTCGGAAAGATGCCCTGGAGTAGGAAAAGGCAACCCACTCCAGTATTCTTGCCTGGAAAATCCATTGACAGAAGAGCCTGGTGGGCTACAGTCCATGGGATTGCAGAGTCAGATAGGACTGAACAACTGCACACAAAGCGTGCACACACACACACTTCAGTAAAAGCTAAGGTCTTGGTGATGGAGATGTGATCTGCACTACCCCCCATCCCCAACTACCCCGGCCTCCCCTCCAACCCCCATTTCATCTTTGCTTTTTTCTCTCCTGCTTACTCTGCTCCAGCCACACTGCTTGCTTTCCCTCAAGCACACCAGGCCTCTCCTCTCCAGGGCTCCATCGTTCCCTCCACCTGAAACATCTTCCCCAACCCCTTACTTACTTCATTTGGCTCCTTAATGCCTTCCAGCATTGTTCAACTGTCCCCTTACTAGGGAGGCCCTTCCCGGGCCAGCCTAAGCTAAATAATTTGGCCTCTGCTTTTTTGTTCTGCACTGCACATTTTATACAGTCTGACATGCATTTATACTGTTTCCCTGAGTGTTTGTCTCCCCTGCTAGAATGTTCTTTGAAAGCCAGAGCTTTGTTTTGTGCCCTGAGGTATAAGCCTGGCATATATAGTAGACATCAGTACATATTTACTGAGTGAATGAATGAGTTTGTGACTATAGTTCATTGACACTTACATAGCATTGTACCTTTTGGATTATACATTATGTTCAAAAACGTCAGATCATTGGTCAGTGTGTTCAATTTTTGTACATCAGACTAAATCTAACTAATGCTACTTAAAGTGTATTGACTTCCTTGACGGCCTATATGCAAACTGGTTTCCTTGGGAGATCTTAAGTATAGCCTTCAAATCTACCCTCCATCTTGTTTTGTTTTAGTGAAGGGGGACCTGAATTCTAACTTACAGAGCATTTCTTTATCACTGGTTTCATTCTTAGGAACTTGATTGATTCCTACTTGTTGAATTATTATAATTCTTATGTTAGGTAAACTGGGAAATGTTTAAAAACAGAGGCATATCAAATGCCTCCCTTGCCCTAATGCTCTTGTTTAGTGGGGGGCTACAACACTGCATGGGCTTCCCTGGTAGCCAAGTGGTAAAGTATCCACCTGTGGTGTAAGAGACACAGAAGATGGGGTTTCGATCCCTGGGTCAGGAAGATCCTATGGAGGAGGACGTGGCAGCCGACTCCAGCATTCTTGCGGGGAGAATTCCATGGACAGGGGAGCCTGGTGGGCTACAGTCCATGGGGTCGCAGAGTTGGACACGACTGAAGCAACTTATGGCACCCCACTCCAGCACTCTTGCCTGGAAAATCCCATGGACGGAGGAGCCTGGTGGGCCGCAGTCCATGGGGTCACTAAGAGTCGGACACGACTACGCGACTTCACTTTCACTTTTCACTTTCATGCATTGGAGATGGAAATGGCAACCCACTCCAGCGTTCTTGCCTGGAGAATCCCAGGGATGGAGGAGCCTGGTGGGCTGCCGTCTCTGGGGTCACACAGAGTCGGACACGACTGAAGCGACTTGGCAGCAGCAGCAGCAGAAGCAACTTAGCACGCACGCGTGACGCTGCACGACTCCTACATTTGTGGGACCCAGCAGCCATGGCAGACGTAAAATGTTTGGCTTTAGTTTCTCATCGTTAAATCTTCTGTTTGTTTTCTTCCTGCTGTTCAAGTGGCATTTTAGGACCCTGTCTGCTTTGCACTCACATTGTTCGGTTGTTTGGACTACTGCTTGTCGCTTGTTATTAGCTCAGCTGTGTCAAGTTTTTCCTGATTCCATTCTACTTCATCTGCTCACTTGGCTTTCTTCCTTAGGTGTTTCAGTTACTCTGCCTGCTGTTCCACTTCACTTGATTGACATCAAACTTGTATGAGAGCAAATGAGTCCATATTTTCATCAGGCGGTTACGGTACCCTTTGTCAGCCTAATCATTACCTAGTTAATTATCCCTATCAAAATACAAATGGTATCTGTCATTCAGAATCTGAGCCTAGCATTGTGGTAAGGTTAAAAGATTTGAGCGTGGCAACTGGCAACAATTCTGAGCCGATTCTCCAGAGAGATGATGCAGTACTTTGATTTGGGGAGCAGTGGAAGCAGGCGGAGGCAGAAATTTGATCCTAATTTTATTGCATATAGATGATTTTACTTAGCCTACCTCACAGTGAAGACGTGTTATTATAATTTCATCTGTGTAAGTGCCCTGTTTTGAACACATAGCAGTTAAAATCTAGGTGATTATTTCACAGTAAACTTAACAATTCTGAATTTGACTGGAAATGTGTTTATGGAGCCCTATACTCTGAAGAGAGGCCTGCATAGATTCTCCTAGGTCTGACTTAAGTATTCCGTTAGTCATCTAGGACCAGGCTAGTCAAGAGGCTGTAGGTATAAGTTTCAGGACAGTTTGAAACGACATGAATACTGCAAGACCCCTTATAGCTAGCCACAAAGGGCTGTCTCCAAGCCCTAATTGTGCCAGCAATGTCTGCTTTATTCTATATATAATTAATCAAATTTGTGTAATCTAGCTATATTAAAAAGCTTTAGTGCTATTTCATGCCTGTAATCACATATTGTGCTGAGTGCTGTGTTTTTATTCTTCTCTTTGGAAGTTAAGAATCCATCAGTTCATAATCTTTTCCAGTTTTTGGTTTATAAATATCTTTTATTAGTTTCCCCAAAATTGTTTTGCTGCTTTCAATCCTGGCTTAATCCCTCCAATGCTCAGGTTAAGAACGATGTTATTTGAGCTCAGTTCTTTAAATTTCTGTTTTGATAAGTTTATATTTTCCCTTTGATGGTTCCATTGATGAGGCCAAAGGCTGAACTCCCTGCAGTGAATGGCTAAGTAGGGGAAGAGGTACCTTATATTGCTGTCTTCCAAAAGCATGATTAGAGAAGAGGGATATCTTTTTTTTTTTTGGTACTGCTTACTGGGAAGAAGGTTAGAAAACAAGACTTCTCACCAGGAATTCCAAAGCTAAAAATATGTGACTCTGGGGCAGATGAAGAAGTTTCAACATTGGAGGTGGGGGTGTGAAAGGGAACACTGAGCTAGGAAGAAAACCTAATTTTCCATCTAAGAAGCCTAGCTTACATGAATTATTTCTAGAGTAAGGCCTTTTCCAGTTAGATCTGTTGGTGCTGTCGAGCTGGTATTTCAAGTATGTCCATCTGCATTTAAACGAATTGCTCCAAGACAATCTGATTATGCGGTAGTTACTTTGGTGAGAATAGCGCCTCAGTGGAATGGAAACTTCATTTTGAGTCTAATATTAGACCTTGCTTTGGAAAATTCCTTTTAAATGATCACAAGCTGGGAATAGCAAAAGAATTTAACTTTCGACAGACAGCATTCACCAAGAATTTTTAACTGCTTATGTTTGGGTCCTTGGGAAAGCAGATGGGAGAAACTGACCTAACCAAACTGACTAGACTGGAATTGACTTGACCTGATGCGGTGTTTATATATCTGTTGCTGATAAGTTTCCCTTGTAGTCTCATTTGCTCAAAATATTTTCATTCTTTGAGTGTGAGCACGCAAAGGATGCAAATTGTTAGGATGCCTAGTTGTCTAACAATCTTAACTTCTCAGTCTCCAGACAGTGTTGCCTGCAAAGGGGTCTGAGGCAGAGCAGAAAGGGCAGATGAACCCACAGACCCAAAGCCAGCCTCTGAGTAGGTGCTGGGAACTTCATCAGAACTGGCCTTCAGGATATTTTTAGTTTGGCTAGTTGTGTCTGAGCAAACTCACCCAGTTTGAAGTAAAGTTTATTTAAATGACGTGCCCTCACTCCCACCGCCTCCAAATAAACCTCACCCTGTCATTTAAAAATATAATTATGTTGGGTAGGGGGAGGCTCAAGAGGGGAAAGATATATGAATACGTATAGCTGATTCATGTTGTCCTGCAGCAGAAATTAACATTGTAAAACAGTTATGCTCCAATTAAAGAAAATAATACAATGTTAAAACGATCATGAAGTTTCCAGATATCATGTCTCCTTGGCTTAGCTTAAGGATATGTTTCAGCTGCCCTCATGGCTTGGTTTAGGAAAACCAATGATTGGTGTATGAGATAAATTTAATATTTTTAAAAGATCTTTCTGAAATTGAGATGCATCCTTTTTTAATTTTCAAATTTTTAACTGGAGGACAATTGCTTTACAATATTGTGTTGGTTTCTGCCATACCTCACCATGAATCAGCCATAGATATGCATGTGTCCCCTCTCTCTTAACCTCCCTCCCACCTCCCACCCCTCTAGGTTGTCACAGAGCACCTGATTTGAGTTCTCTGCGTCATAGAGCAAATTTCCAATGGCTATCTATTTTACATATGGTAATTTATGTTTCTGTCACAGTGCACATTTAATGTAGTAGACTTTTTCTTTCTAAGCTGGTAATAGTTGATAGTGCCTTAGAATTGAGGAAGAATATTGATAAATTAATATAAGCTACCATTTATTGATTGCCCAGTTGATCCCAGTCCCTGCCTTTGCTAGGTACATTATCCCTGATACTAACGATAATCCTGCATGGCAGCAGTTATGAGCCTGGGTTTAGAGAAGAGGAGACTGAGGCTCAGAAAAGTTACATAGGCCTTGGTCCTGATCACACAGCTGGTGGTAGCTAAAGCGGTGATACTAGAGTTCGCATCCAGAAGTGGTCAGTTTCACAGCATGTGTTCTTATAGGATATCTTTTTGATGTTTACTATGTTTGAAATTAAACCTGAGGAATTTTAAACATTTACTTATTTTTAAGGGACAACCATGAATCCATTACATGGTAACGTAGCATTTTTATTAAAAATAACTTTTTCCAAAACTTGAATAGTAAAGAGAGTAGTGATTGCCTTTCTGTGTATTGTTTATTATCAAGCTAAATGGAGGGCAGCTAGATCCTCTTCTGCATTCAGTCTGTGCTATACACTGTTTTTATTGAGGCGTGTGAAGAAACTCTGTCCTCACACAGATATGTATTTGAAAAGGGAGGGGTATTTTAATAACCTTTATGAATATTTGGATGTTCTTTGATAATAACCCCAAACTCCCCAAGTGATCGTCTCTTTAGGGTTAGTTGCAGTGTAGCATCTGAAACTCTGCCAGTGGACTTGTGGTGCCCTGTTCCATTAAGATCTTTTGGTCTGGAATCTTCCTTACAAAAGAATTCTGAGTAGTGTGTGTAGCTATTCCCTGACTCCAAGAAGTAGAGCTTAATTCCTGCCACTCGCCCTCTGGGGGTGGGGCTAGGCCAAATGACTTGCTTCCAAAGAGTAGAATGAGGACAAAGGAAAAAGGGGTAACTTTTGCAGTGGAGAAACCTGGGGAACACTGCCCTGGCCACACAGTGACCGTGGACGTTGCCTGTGATGATGAGAGCCCTGATGTCCTATAACGAAAAAACACAACCCCAGTCTAATTGTGAGAAAAACATCCAAAAAGTATGCCCAAATCAGAAGATATTCTACAGAGTACCTGACCAGAACTCCTTGATTTTCAAGCTCGTGAAAAACAAGGGCAGACTGGGAAACTGTCATAGACCAGAGGAAACTGGGAAGACACGATAGCTAAGTGCAGTGTGGTCCTCAAGACTGGATACTTGAACAGAAAGAGGACATTAATGGAAAAACTGGTGAAATCCAAATAAAATCTAGAATGTACTTACTGTTACCATATCAGTGTCAACTTCTGGTTTTGATGAATATATCATGGTAAAGTAAGGTGTTAATAGTGGGAGGGGGAAATTGAGTAAAGGGTATACAAGAACTCTGTCACTTTTCTGTAAATCTAAAATTACTGCAAAATAAAAAGTTTTTTAAAATCCACTGTTATGCATTGCATTTTGAATAAATCGTTTACCCATGCATGATTTGGTAACATCATGGCCATGGTCATTTGGAGAATACTGGTTCACAGAGTTAGGCAGATCTTTGAACTGTTGACACATTTTGTTGTTCAGTACTTTACAAATCACATTTGTTAATAGCACCACCTGTCTCCATCAGGTAAGTCTTCACTGAGAAGCTCTCAAGTTTCACGGTGGTGGATCCAAGTTTCCAGAAACCCTAATTTTCCCTTGAAAGCTCGGATGTTCTGTTTGGCAGTGAACGCTGCTGTTGTTTTCCTAAATGTAATAGGCTCATCGTGTTCATTTTCAAGAAAATGTCTGCCAAATATCCAAGTCTAAATAACCATAGCTTGGTAGTTATTCTTTAAAATGTTTGGTGAAAAAATTGATCCAACTTGCAACTCAGTTTGCATGAGTCCTTTTCCTCAAAACAACTATCATACTTCAGAATGCAACAGCAATGTTTTATGGTACTTTTCAATTTGTCATGTACAATATTGAAAGACAAGTCCCAGGAATCAAGATTTAATGAAGCTGATTACTTCTACTGTATCATCAAGGATATTTTTTTCCCTCCGGAAAAGAATTATTTTTACAATTTTTAATTGAAATACAGTTGATTTACAGTGTTCTGTTAATTTCAGGTGTATAGCAAAGTGATTCAGTTTTATATACTTTTAAAAATTCTCTTCCATTGTAGGTTCTCACAAGATATTGAGTATAGTTCCCTGTGCTATACAGTAGGTCCTTGATGGCTATAGATTTTATCCATAGTAATTTGTATGTTTTAATCCCAAACTCCTAATTTAAAGGATACTTGAACAGATTTTCCCCCTTTTACTGTGTGTGTGTGTGTGTGTGTGTGTGTGTGTGTGTGTGAGAAGACAGTGACCACTGGTAGTGACCTGCTACTACCGCTGCCTTGACTTGTGCTGAGGCACTTTTATACCATTGGTGCAAATACCAACACAGTAGAAAACTCCAGAAACATTTTAGTAATCTAAATGCAAAGTATTTGGCCTTTCTGACTTTCCTAAAATGGTCCTGGGTACCCCTAGGGGTCCACAGACCACACTTTGAGAACTGCTGTCCTCAGGTAAAGCAGCAGTTGCTAAATGGTCACAAAGGAACAGCTGACATAACCAGAGACCAACTCCATTAAGAAGCACATGGCACCATGGTGGTGCCTGGTGTGTAGATGATGATGCTGTTTTGGCTTAACTGGTCTTACTTTTGATGGCCCATGAAGCTTTGCCATTTGTTTGTGGACAAACATTTCTAAACCATTTTTAAATGCTGAAAGGTAGACTTTGATAATCTGGTATCTGTGTTTGCTGCTATTTTTAACATAATCCTTTATAAGATTTCATTCAGGAAATTGAGAAAATCACCTCTGAAAATTACCTCTTTGCTTTCTTTTCTTTAAAGGTAAATCTCACCTGGCTATCGTGCAGCGAGTAAACAATGAGGGAGAGGGGGATCCATTTTATGAAGTTCTGGGAATTGTCACATTAGAGGATGTGATTGAAGAAATCATCAAATCTGAGATTCTAGATGAAACAGATTTATACAGTGAGTACCGTTGCCTGAGTATAATTTTGCAAAACCTTTGCTTTTATTTGCCATGTTGTTTGTGAGTCATCTGACATCTCTCCAGCTGTTGTCTGTCTATTTCTAATAACACACAGTGTGTGTAGGCTGGGTACCACCTACAAGTATACACCAGTCCTTCCACCGCAGAGGAAGAAGAGGCAGGTCCTGTAATATCAACTGGCCATGGTTTTTTTCTTTGAAAAGCCAGCTGCTTCTGAGCTGGGCATTACTTGCCCTGAACAGAGAACTCCATTCTTGGCTTTCATTTTACACAGTTAAGCAAACTGTTTCAGTTAAGTTTCTGCCTCTACTTAAAGTCATAATTCAAATGCGTAAAAACTGAGAAGGGTTTGTGGATAGCAACTGTTGAAATTGCCTCGTTCTAGTACCCATGGGTCGGGATAGAGGTGAAGTTTGCAGGCGTAGTTTTGCTGGGGTAGTGTTGTCACTGCGGAGTATATAGCAAGAGCAGGACAGGTTAGGGTACACAGTAAAGGCGTGTCTTTCTCGTTCTGTTTCTCTGCCTTTTGGGAGGTAGGCTTGGATCGGGGAAGGTGGGTATCCACACCTGTTTGCCCAGGAGTAGGCTTGATTCTGGGGCTTCCCAGGTGGCGCTAGTGGTAAAGAACCCGCCTGCCAGTGTAGGAGACGTTTTAAGAGATGCAGGTTCGATCCCTGGATTGGGAAGATCCCCTGGAGGAGGGCATGGCAACCCACTCCAGGATTCTCTTGCCTGGAGAATCCCATGGACTGGTGCACTGCAGTCCTTAGGGTCACACAGAGTCAAACACGACTGAAGTGACTTAGCACACACGCACAGGCTCGATCCTGGGCTGGGCAATGAACCTGCATTCTGTCCTATTAAATCCACAACTGTTGGATTTCCTCAGCCTCACTCTTAGCAAAGTAATACTCTTTAAAGAGTTTCTTAATGCCAAAGATGGCCTGAGGCCTGAGATGTTAGCGGCTGTCAAAGGTGGTATAGAGAAGGAGAATTTGGGCTCTTTGTATCCTGTTGAGCTTTTCAAGCTTGAATTGGAGGGGAAAAGGGACCGTTCAGGTGGCCTGGAGCACCAAGGACAAAACCAGCCTTGCTCAAAGCAGAGTCATTTTATTCAGGCCTATTGGAAAGGGAATGTCCTTCATTTTAAAACAAAAGTCTTCCATCCACCCTTAAAAAAAAAAAAAAAAAATTAATATTTAGTTCTTGACCTGCTTCCTAAATGGATCTTATTTTTTTCCTCACATCTGTATAGTCTTCTTTAAACAACCCGGGTCCCTATGTGTTTTATCCTTTGGACTCTTGGAGAATAATCAGAGCTTTCATAATAGAGAATATTGTTAATTGTGTGTTTACATTCTTTTCATCCTTCCTCACAGAGACTGTTGAATACCAAGTGTGTCTCTGCATATTTCTGTGTTTCCCCAGGGGTAATCCTCAGTGTAAGAAAGATACTCTAGACATTTATGTGCCTTTATGTCTGCACTTCAGCTCACTTCTTTTAAACCTTGATGAGACTGATTTCATACATGGCTTCCTGAGATGAGATACTGAACTTGTGTTTCAAGGATAGTCTTGATTCAGTTCAGGGATGATGACGACCTTTGACATTAGAAAATGATTCAGAATGCTTGCCTTGATTTTTGCTGCCTGACTTTAAAGAGAATTTGGGACAGAGGAAAATTCCAGGTTGTGATTGCCTTCTCCCCAGGACAAGCCTGATTAGTCATCACTGTTTTGCCTTAGGCATGAAATGGTAATGTAAAGACTCCTGATTCTTGAGGGCGGAAAGCAAGCAATTAGGAAAAGCAAGCAAATTGTCTCTAACCTAGTTTTTTCTAGTTCATTACTTTGTCCAGAAAAATACTCAGAAGTTTTGCATTTGACACGTTCAAGATCAAGGATTGGCAAACTACACTTACAAGCTAAAAAAAATTTTTTTAACATTTTTTCAGTTGTTAAAAAGTCAAAAGAATATTATTTTGTGACACGTAAAAATGATACAGAATTAAAATGTCATATCCGGAATAAAGTTTTACTGCAGCACAGCCCTGCTAATTCATTTTCACATGGCTTCTTTTTGCTCAACAGCAGAGTTGTAGTTGCAACAGAGCGTACATGGCCCGCAAGCCTGAAATATTTACTGTCCAGCCCTTTGCAGAGGAAATGTGCTGACCTCTGTTCTGAATCACTCCTTCGTATTTGCTTGACCTTGAGGGTCTCATGGTCTGGGGTATTATTACTAAGATCAACAAATATTATTAAAAATCAACAGATAATATTATTAAAATCAATCACAAATAATCACTGTTCTGTGAAAGTGTTCTTGTTCGTTTCTCGAGGTTGTGTGTGTGTGTGTGTGTTCTCTTTCAGTAGAGGCAGGCAGAGACACGCTTCTCTGTGTCTTCTGTAGCGTGATTGTTCTTCCTGCTGTGTGGCAGCCTGAGTAGCAGGAGCCTATGTGCACTCTGGGCTCATGTCCTGTCGCTGCGTGGTTGTGTAAAGGCTCTACCAGGGGAGGATTTTTGTCCACAGCTGCCCATTAATAATACTTAGAAGGGCCCTGTAGATCTTCCCAGCGTGTGTCCACAGTCATCCCTAATCATGTTGCCTGTGATTTCGTACTCTGGATTGTGTCATAGCCACGCCTGTGCTGCACTGATCCGATGAGGGTTCTCTGTCCCTCCCCTCTCCACGTGCTGTTTGCATGTAGCGTGCCCACCATCTGGAGAGCGAGCTTAGCCTTTCCAATATATCTTGTCATTTTTCGTTCAAAAAGAGCCCTGATCTAATGGAATGTGTTTCCTTACTTTTTCCTTTTCTCATTCCTCCCTCAGCTGATAACAGAACGAAAAAGAAAGTGGCCCATCGAGAAAGAAAGCAAGATTTTTCTGCCTTTAAGCAAACAGACAGCGAGATGAAGGTTAAAATATCACCACAGCTTCTCTTGGCCATGCACCGTTTCCTAGCAACAGGCAAGTGCGCTTATCACAGTTTGAAATCTCTGCCAACCCTGGAGCAAGTTTCTCACCCACGCTGACTGGGGTGGGCTGGGGGTGGAGCCTGGGAACTGGGGTGATAAGTAATGCCACTTTTGTGTTTTGTTTTTTTTGTTTTGTTTGTTTTGTTTTGTTTTTTTTCTTTTTAAATTCTCTCCTCTCCTATGTTCAGTGTCGGCATGAACCCTCTGAGACATTTACCAGGGGTGGACCAGTAACTTAAAATTGGTCTGAAAGGTAAGGATGAATGTTAGTGCCACACTGCATGTGAACGGTAGGCCAGGCCATCCGCTTCAGCTCAGTCCAGGGGAGAGCCAGCTGGCGGAGCAGGCGGACAGTGCACACCAGACCCCATCTCGGTGTGTCAGGCATTGAGTAGCTCTCTCTTCAGCTTGCCTCGGAAGAACAGTTGGACATCAGTGGTGACACAGGTGCTATGATTTGCAGTGAAGAACAATAAATTCTCAAAATTAAATCTTTACCCTTTCTGGTTGTAATGAAATCAGAAATCCTCAGAACTCTGACATAGATTTCCTGATGGCCTCTTCAAAGCAGATTGTTAACTCAGGCCCATTCCAGGAGGCAAGTGTTCACATTATTAAAACCACCAACCCAGCCGGCAGTGACTGCTCCAGGGAGGTCAAGGTCGAACGGATTTGAGAGACTGACTGACCCTGCTCACATCCCCAGATGGCTCTCTAGGTGAAGGGTGAGCTCTGTTGGCCAGGGGGAAGTGTGAGAGAATCTGAGAGTGCCCAGTGGCCTGTAGAAGACGTCTGTGTCCAAGAGGGGCAGCCAGTGCCTTTCAACTGAATGCAGTGTACTTGAGATATTTTGAAAAGAAGGCTGACAGCAACCACGTGATGGAATGTTATACACTCTTTAAGATCATTTTTTCAGATACCTCGAAAGGCTTATCATATAATACTTACCACATGTGAAAATACTTAGTGTAAAGTAAGAAGAAACAGTATAAAACCATGTGTACACAAGATTATCCTTGTATTTTTTAGTGTACACACACACGTATGTACATGGTACTCATGCCTAGGTGAGGTATGGGAAAGAAATACTCACCAATTGCTCAGAATGGTTATGAGTGGTTGGTTTATAGGTTTATTTTCTTCTTTCTCTCTTTCTGTATTTTCCAAAACTTCTGTGATGTACTATCTCATTTTGTTATTACAAAAAAGTCACTGAACTAATGCAGAATCTATAGGTCTCACATATAACATAATTAAAAACCTTTTAAGACATATGAACAATATCTTTAACTTATTTTTTTTATTTCTGATAATATTGTTCTTCATCATTTAAGAACCACAAGTTAGATGTTATCTTATTCTGCCTCAGAGATACCATAAAGTTCACTTTTAGTATAGCACCCTTAAGTCAGTAACTTGGGGTTTTGTTATTTTAAATGAAATCACTATCTTTATCAATTCAGATCAACATTACTTTTTTTAATAGCAAGCTGGAGTGCATGTTGCTGTGTGCACGTGCCTTGCTTTTATTCTGAATCTCTACCTTCCTGTTTCCAGACTTTCTCAGGGTAGTCGATGGGAGAATGAGATGTGAGCACTGCGTCTGAGCACCTGGTACTAACCCACGCCTAGACGCTTCCTGACCTCTGCTTCTTCCTTTGGCTGTTGTTGGACAGTCAGTCTTTTGTGGCCTGTTGCAGGGTGTCCTGGCAGTCATGGAGCCTGCTTCTGGTTGATTTTCCTTTGTGTCAGTCAGAAAATGAGGGTTTTTTTTTTTTTTTTTAATGATACCTGATACCAATGACAGGTTGAAAAAGAAAAATTCTAAAGCAACAAACATGAGAATTCAGCATTTTCTAATTTCTCCCAGGTTATCTGCCCCCAGTGGATCACGAAACGGAAGTCTCATTAATCCATGCTGTATTGCTTCGATTCCAAGTATTCTTTAAACACTTTAATCACTAGCATCATTTTTTCCATCCATTTGAAGTGTAATATCGAGTTGTGTTTATATCTATAGAAGTAGAAGCATTTAGCCCATCCCAGATGTCAGAGAAGATCCTTCTAAGGCTGCTAAAGCACCCCAATGTCATCCAGGAACTGAAGTATGATGAGAAGAACAAGAAAGCTCCAGAATACTACCTCTACCAGCGAAACAAACCTGTAGACTACTTCGTTCTCATTTTGCAGGTCAGAAGTATTAATCAATAGTTGTTTGATCTCATTGAGTACCCACCCTTCCAGCTCTGAGGAGACTTGGTGTAGGTGAATGGGTGTCAAGGATTGCACACTTAACTTCTGGGGTGGCCTTATATGTGGGAGAATTTCATCTCCCTGTTTTCGTATCTGCAAAAGCAGTGTCGTTAGTTACTTTAATTTCCAGTACAGATAGGCACTTGGTGATTGCTGAGG
Organism: Bubalus bubalis; assembly: GCF_019923935.1. Taxonomy (NCBI): domain Eukaryota; kingdom Metazoa; phylum Chordata; class Mammalia; order Artiodactyla; family Bovidae; genus Bubalus; species Bubalus bubalis. The sequence goes on from NC_059179.1 coordinate 23,891,790, forward strand.
CATTGAGGCATTCCTTTGAAGAAGGGTGAATTCAGGTGTTTGTTTTTTGGAAGAGTTTGGGGAATTAACTGTGTGTGTCTAAATCTTGGCTGGACACTTGAAATGTCAGTGTTGTGAGTTCCTTGGGTCTTCTTTTCATTGTCTTCTTTTTTCCACCCCTCATTAAGACTTGGCCTTACACAGCTTCTTAGAGATTCCTTATTATCTCTTCTCTTAATGTTGTCAAAATAATCCATTTATTGGGTTGGCCCAAAAGTTCGTTTGGGTTTTCCTGTAAGGTGTTATGGAAAAACCCAAATGTATTGCTTTTATTTCTGGTTACTAACCAGATTGTTTTAATGAGCAACTGATGGGTAATCACAGCCTCTCACGGCAGTGGTTACTTACCTCCTTCTTTACTATAACATAATCCACTATATAAGGTGAGAAGGTCTCTCCATTCTGAGTCCTCTTAGAGGGGCTTCTGTGCTTGAGTTGACAGGAGGCCCTTGTTATCTCACAGTTTCACCTGGTAGAGCACAGTTCTTGGCATGGAGACCAACATGCATAGTACAAAGAACAGTGTGCTAGTTTTATTGATTTCTTATACCTCTTTAGTGAACAATTACTTTTATGGGAATTCTGAGTGTATTTCAGTACAAGAATACTAGCCCTTTTAGCATTCTCCTGTTTCTTGGTTACTTCCTAATAAGAATTGGAAGGATCTTTGTAAGAGTATAATTAGCACTTGGTAGGCCCATCTATAGGAGAAGGCAATGGCACCCCACTCCAGTATTCTTGCCTGGAAAATCCCATGGACTGAGGAGCCTGGTGGGCTGCAGTCCATGGGGTCACTAAGAGTCGGAGACACGACTGAAGCGACTTAGCAGCAGCAGAGGGCCATCTACAGTTTGCATCTAGTAAGTCCTAGTTATCTAAATGAACTAAAGTTCTTTTGTTTGAAAGTAACGTTTATCAAATGTCTAGATGTTGGAAACTCTGGGAAGTGTTGTGTTCATGCCCTGTGTTTGGCCTGTACAGTGAATTCTGGATGCAGAAGTCAGGAGTTGTAGAAAAGTCTGGATTAACTGGGTATATGCTGCTTTCATAGGGTGTTTCTTGGAAACTTCTGTTTGCAGGTTTTCTAAGTCAGTACCCTAATGCTTCTACTAAACTTAGTCCCATTCAGTCCTGAACTGTGTTTTTTGTTTCTCTGGGGATAGATGAGCTTGAAACTCTGAGGGGGCTATTGGGAATTAATTTTATTTACTACAGTGAAGGAAAAGCATTCATGTTTCTCATAAAAGGTCAATATGAATATTCCTTAAACCTAGAGAAGCTAAATGACATTAAAGACAGTTTATTTCGGAGAACTCTGAGGGTTGACATTGTGAATTTCAGTAATAGTAGAAACTCTATGGCTTTCAATTGTTGATTTTTATATAGTTAGCATTTATGAATTCTGATTCATTAATGCTCTATTGGTATGTAAGAAAGCCATTTCTTGGCTGATAGATCTAAAAGTAGACTTTATGGAAGAGGGACTTCATAATCTTTGTTCCTTTATAAGTAAATCTTTAAAGATATTTTTCAGAAGACTTTTAGGTCTGTGTAACTATATTTGAATACCTGTGTCATGTTAAATATTTTTGTAAATGTGACAAGTTCTTGGAACTGATGATGTCATGAGGGTTTTATAAAGATTTATAGGATTTATGGAGGTGTTCAAATTATAGAGTTTGGTGAAAGTCATGTTCTTGTGAGCCAGCCAGTTACTTGAGGTACGCAGAGTATGACAAAATGAAATCTAATACCCTGTCAGTCTAACATATGCCCAGTCGCTCAGTCATATCTGTTTGTGACCCCATGGACTGTAGCCCTCCAGGCTCCTCTGTCCGTGGGATTTCCCAGCAAGAATCCTGGAGTGAGTTGCCATTTCCTCCTCCGGGGATTCTATCAGACCCAGGGATCAAACCTGTGTCTCCTGCCTTGGCAGGCAGATTCTTTACCACTGAGCCACCTGGGAAGCCCCATACAGAGTATAGTCCAAGCTAAAATTCACTAATCCATCACTGGAAATTCATGCCAGATTATTGAATATGTTCCACTGTATTTTAAGAGCATTAAATTAGTAGAAAGCAGAAGTAGCTGCCTTCCCTTCCTTTCCCAGGGCTAGCGAGCTGCCCTCTTCTGAAGACACTTGAAAACTCTTATCAAATGATTGATGTCTGGAATATAATTATAAATAGAAACATCATTTTGAGTTTAAACCCTAGATGAAATAAATTTATTCAAAGGGCAAACCACTCAAGTAAGCTTAATTAAAAGAATATCCTATAGGTTATGGGGCACATACCTCCCACTACAGATGAATAAAAAGGCACTTTCAAGTTTTATCTGAGAGAATAGTTTTTTTAAATAAAATGTATTTTGATAAAAATACAGTAGATAGTGAAAGAAAACTTTATTGGCTCTACATACCTTAAATAACTTAATAAAATAATGGAAATGGATAGGAACATAATTTTGATGGAAAATTTTTTTCTACCATCATAAAAACGGAAGAAAAAATATTAGTTTTAAATTGTGTACATAATAAAACAAAATTAACCAAGTTGAAGAAAATTAAATATAAAACTAGGGAAGTACACTTTTAAAAACATTTTATGTGACTTCATAAAAATTGGTCATTTGCTGTCACATGTAATGTCTAGTAAATTCAGAGAGAAATTTCATAAAAACAATCTGCACAGATCATAATGAAATAAAATTAAACAAAAATGCATAATTGAAAAGTACAGAGCTATTTTAAAATTGTGGTCAGTTCTCTTACAAAGATGTGTATATAACAGACAGTATAAGATGTTCTTATTTGTGTTAAAGGAACCTACATTCTTCCTTTACACACACATAATAATCATTGCCTCTGAGGAGGAGGTTTGAAGAACTAGGAATAGGGTGGAAGGGAAACTTACTTCTCTTTTTGAATTTCCATGTGTATGTACTACCTGTTTAAAAATGTTAAAAATTGTGAATTAATGGCAAACTAAAAACCCTAAGTAGCAACTGAATTAGGGAGAAAATATATAGATTATCATAAAATACCATAAGACTATTAAATAATATAAATACTGTATACATAATATGGTAAATTTTAAACTTTTATTTCTGTAAGTATTTGCATAAGAAAAAAGATACCTATAATTTTCTGTAATAGAAAAAGAGCAAAGCAACAAACTCAAAAGAACAAATTAAATAATAGATTATCATGAAAATAACTTTTAAAATGAAAAAACTCTACATATAAACAAAATCAAGATTGGTTCTTCTAAAAGATGAACAAACTCAGTATTCTCACGCCATAATTAATGTGATAAGAGAAAAAGCAAAACTAGAAGTTCTCCCTTGCCCCCCCGAAAAGCAGCTAGAATCAAAAGAATCGCTTGGGGGAAAAGTTGAGACTTTAAAGAACTCAATTTCTATATTACACAAATAGAAAAAAAAATGATTGACTATCATATGCATTCTTTAGGACAACATGGCCTTATCTAATTAAGTCTGAGTAAATACTACTGTGGCCCAGTCTCACTTATCCACATTGATGGAGAAGTCCTAAATAAAAAGATAGCAGTTAGAAACCAACAGTAGACCCAAAGAGTTATTCACTGTGACTGAATTAGGATTATTTTAGAAATTCAGGGCCAGTTTAATAAAAGGACAACAAAACTAAAATATGCCATGTTAATTAAGAAAGCAGTAAAAGAAAAAATCCTTATACTGTCGATAGTTATCAAAAAGGCAACTGACAGAGGTAAACATCCATTCTTGATTTTAGAAAATAAACCCTCTACCCCCACCAAAAAAAATCTCTGTAAAAATCCATGATGAACAGTGAACAAAAAACACAATACTTAACATCATTTCACCTGCTATTTGGGAAAGGAATTTTAAGCCTTCAATATCAAACCTTCTCATGGAGTTTTGAGTTGCAGGATCTTATGTGTCTCAGTGGACAGTATTTCCTCACTCTTGACTCATGTACTGATAACACAGTCACGTTAATGAAAAAAATTAGCTACCTAGCGTCAACCCTATTTTTTTAAAAAAAGTATGTATAAATATTGGGTTGGCTAAAGAGTTCATTTGAGTTTTTCCATAACACCTTACAGAAAAACCTCAAAAAACTCTTTGGCCAACCCAATATGAAACCAATATAAGTTCCTTTTGAACCCTTTGAGCTGAGAACTCTTGTATAGAACAATAAAGAGAACAAGTTTGTAATTAATACTTTAAATGTGTAAATGATGTTGTTTGGCTGACAGGAAAGTACCAGTGGTCCCAGACTGTTGCTCTTGCATCCAGCGCACTCGGCTCCCCTGCACCTGGCGAGGAAGGCACCCTCCAGCCCTGTGCTCAGTTTGAGCTACTTTGTATGTTTGTACAGTATGTTGTGCTGTTAGTTGGCCTCTGCTGGGTGTGACCGGATTATTTCTATGTTTAGTCCTCCTCGCTGCTTTCTCTTTGGCTCAGTGCTTCTCACACTTCAGTGTGCTTGGGAATCTCTTGAGGATTCATTACATCTAGGGTGGAGTCTTAACAAACTCCCATTTGGATGAGTAGAAGGCTTAGCCACAATGATTTATGTAGTAAGAACAGCTTCCCAACAGAGATTTGAGCAGTAAAGGCAAGTGCTGGCACTGACATCTGGTGGTAGCACTTGGTTAGATGATGGTCAATGAGATAGCCTGAAATATGTGTACATTAATTTTTGACCGTCAAAAAAAATTTTTTTTAGTTTAAGCATTTATGAACTTGCTGAGTCCCAGGACAACATCTGTGGACTCCAGATTGAAAAATATTGCTTTAGAATGGATGGGTGGTGTTCCTCTTCCTATTGGGTAGTGCTGGTGACCTGGCATTTAATGGTATCTCCCTGTACGTGTCAAAGCCTACTTGTGATGATGATTTGAAAAACAGGAAATAAAAAGAGAACTCAATTCCAGAGCGAGCAGGAGACCAAGTAGCTGCTCAGCATATGGGATCTGAGGGTCTTCAGCCATGAGCCCATGGCCTCCACTGATCGCTTGACCTTGTTCGTGCCAGCAAGGACAGCTGAGGCTTCTCCCTAGAGGCCAGGTCCACATGATCGCTGAGCACTTTGTGGATGCTTGGAAACTTTGAAAGGAGTTACACCTTTTTCCAAGGAAAGGTGGGATCCTGTGGGAGTCACTTTACTCGAGGAGCCAGCAGCTTTGCTTGGGGCAGTGAAGCCTTCTTCCTGTTTGTCAGTTTACCCATGTGATGCCCCTTCTTCCTTTGGGAGTCTGTCCTGCCCTGTCCCAATTTTTTTTTTGGTGACAGGCTAGAGCAAAGCCATGAATGTTTCAAAAGTAAAATTGATACATAGCCCCTTCCCTATATAGAAAGTTGTTATCTGAGAAGTTCCCTGATTGAGTTTTGAGCCCAGCAAGATATTTATTTCCTCAAAGGACAGCCCTGTTTTGTGTACTTAATGGCACCCCACTCCAGTACTTTTGCCTAGAGAATCCCATGGACGGAGGAGCCTGGTAGGCTGCAGTCCATGGGGTCACTAGAGTTGGACACAACTGAGCGACTTCACTTTCACTTTTCACTTTCATGCATTGGAGAAGGAAATGGCAACCCACTCCAGTGTTCTTGCCTGGAGAATCCCAGGGATGGGGAGGTCCGGTGGGCTGCCGTCTATGGGGTTGCACAGAGTTGGACACAACTGAAGTGACTTTGCAGCAGCAGCTGCAGGTTTACTTGAAAATGGTCACTTTTATGAGTCATTGACACACACAGATGAATAAAAATATGTTCACTGGATGTTTTTAAAACTTGCCGGTCAGGAAAGCCTCACTCTAGAGAAGGAGGTCTGGGTAGTTCTGGGGGGTTGTAGAGTCACAGAATGTTAGAACTGAAAGAACCATAGGGTTCGTCTTCTCTACTAACGTTTTATAAATGAAGCAAGACTAGCCTAGGGCAGCAGTTCCTAAATGCTTGATACTTGACCAAGTTTTCTCCAGTTTGAGGCAAAATGAGGGGGAAAAAGGACAGTGGCAATGAGTTCTTCATGCAGCTGTGTGTATTCAGTTTGTTTCCCTGGTGGCTCAGCTGGTAAAGAATCTGCCTGCAATTCAGACCTGGGTTCGATCCCTGGGTTGGGAAGATCCCTTGGAGGAGGACATGGCAACCCACTCCAGTATTCTTGCCTGGCAATCCCCATGAATAGAAGAGCCTAGTGGGCTACCGTCCATGGGGTCACAGAGTCCGACACGACTGAGCGACTAAGCACACATTCTGAAATTATGTATTTTCTATATTGGGGATTAAAATATCTGGGCTTCTGTGAAATCATGGTCTCACACAGATAGCTGTGTGTTTTTTAAAAAAAAAAAAATCTCTTATGAAATAAAAATGTGGCAACTCTCTCTTTGTTCCTGAGAAGGAAGATGGACCTAGTTTTTGGGATCCAAGCTGGGAACCACTGACCTAGTATACCTGCCTTTAATCTGATGGATCTAGACTCGGTAGACTCCACAAGGAAGGTAGCTGATCTTCCTCTGCCTGCCAGCCAGTCTTAGGGAGCAGGGAGAGATCACCTGAGGGGGCTGAGAATTTTTGAGCAGCCGTTCTGGTCTAACTGACAGCTTGTGGGGAGTCTCTTGAGAGGCCAGAATGCCCAGAGTTTCCAGAGCTGATACCCATTTGCAGGGACATAGAACACAGAAGGCCCTGTCACTTGTTCTTTAAAAAAAAAAAAAAAAAAATTAAAAGATCCAGATCAACGGGTGGTTCATAAAGATGGACGTCATTACGAGTCTTTACGGCATTTGATCCTGCCTCCTGATTTTCTGCGTAGAAATGCAGGTTACGAGATGGTCTTGCAGCCACTTTTGAGTTTACAATCACCAAGGCAGACATTTTCAAATAGCATCTATGTGCATCCTAGCTCCCTGATACAAAATCAAGGATGAGTCCATGACAAAATGGATATATAACTGAAGGTATCCACTAACGGGCACTTCCATTTCTGTTGCTTACCATTTCTGAATATTGTCCTTCCCTACCTCTCTCAGGGACCCTGCCTCCTATTCTTTCCCGCCAGCTTTTGGCGTTTGCTCCCTAAGTTCCCACCTCTTCTCCCTCCACTAACTGTCCTCCCTTTCTGCCTGGAAATGACAACAACCCACTCCAGTATTCTTGCCCGGGAAATCCCATGGACAGAGGAGCCTGGCGGGCTACAGTCCATGGTGTTGCTGCTCCTGCTAAGTCGCTTCAGTCGTGTCCGACTCTATGCGACCCCATAGACGGCAGCCCACCAGGCCCCGCCGTCCCTGGGATTCTCCAGGCAAGAGTGTTAGAGTCAGACATAACTTAGCAACTAAACAACAAAAACAACAGAACAGCCCTCATTAACCCCACAGCACCCTCCTCACCCTGCTGCCATCTCCCCTCTGTGGCCCTGCCTCCTGTGCTTTGTCCCGCCTGCCCTCCCTTTTCATCCATTGTCTGATTTCTTTGGGAAAAGACCCCCCTCAGGCCACAGTGCCTTCCTTGGTGAGGTGACCGTCCCTTCACTCTGAGGTCCTTCCGCTCCTCCTCTCTGTTGTGACGCGGTCGTCAGTCCCTTCACTCTGAGGTTCTTCCCCTCTTCGTGTCTGCGGTGACGCAGTCGTCCGTCCCTTCACTCTGAAGTTCTTACTCTCTGCCTGACGCGGTCGTCCATCCCTTCACTCTGAGGTTCTTCCCCTCTTCGTCTCTGCGGTGACGCGGTCGTCTGTCCCTTCACTCTGAGGTTCTTCCTCTCTGCGGTGATGCGGTCGTCCCTCCCTTTTCTCTGAGGTTCTTCCCCTTGTCCTCTCGGCGGTGACGCAGTCGTCCGTCCCTTCACTCTGAGGTTCTTCCCCTCTTCCTCTCTGCGGTGATGCGGTCGTCCCTCCCTTTTCTCTGAGGTTCTTCCCCTCGTCCTCTCGGCGGTGATGCGGTCATCCGTCCGTTCACTCTGAGGTTCTTCCGCGCCTCTGTGGTGATGCGGCCGTGTGGTTCTACTTCTGTCTGTTTTTCCTCCTCCTCTCAGTCACGGTCTGCAGTTGCTCCTTTTCTCGTTCCACCCCCTTTTCTCTTCTCTCTCACATCCCCATCTCCAATGCTGACCTTTTCCCTGACCTTTGTTCTTCCATTTCAACCTTTTTGATGGGCTCTTCGAAAGGTCTTGTTTTCTTGAAGGGTGTTCGTCCTCTCTTCCCAGGTCCCATTACTGCCCTTTCTAGTGTTTCCACCTCCATGCATGGAGTCCCCGTTCTTCAAGTCACTCAGAGCAAACTTTTCTTGGAATTTTCGACACCCCTCCTTTCTCTCCTTATGCTTTTCTCCCTTACGGTTTCACTAAATTATGTTCATTCTTTATCCATGGCTCCTCTCATGGCGATCTTTTTCCAGTCCTGTAGTTACTGCCTTTGTGTACATCTAGACTTGATCTTCCTGAAACCTTCTCAAGAACCTTACTGAGCTGACCCATCCTTCAAGGAGCTCCACAGTCCGACCTGCTCACCAAACTCTCTTCAAACTCCTCTCCCCTTCTTCCCTGGTAAACCCACTGAGCCTGCTGTTGCCCACCTCTGACCTTCCTTGACACTGTTCCCTTCTCTTGGCTCAAATCCTACACCTCCTTAGATATTCCTTCCTGTGTAAAATTTGTCTTTATACAAGAACAGAAAGTAATTTTTTTCTCTCTCCCTGAAGTCCTTGTGTTCTTGTCTTTTTCCTTATGTGGAATTTTTGTTCACTGCCTTGTATCATGGCGTTTCATGTGCTCTCCCCTTACCTGAACTGTGTGCTCTTGGAGCACAAAGGCTGTCTTCTCACAAGGCTGCCCAGCCTCTCCTATAGGACCCTGTGTGGTCAGGGTTTTAGCACCTTTTGGTTTGCAGGTTGATTTTGTATAATAGCAAGAGAATTGGTTGGAGATTGATAAAACTAGTATTTTCCATTGAGGGAAGGAAAACCTAAAAGAGAGACAACAGATGGTTTTCTGAGGAAGGGATTCGAGAAAAGACTTCCATAAATGGGAATTTAGTGTAGAATAAAAGGGAGTGATCACAGTGATGAGGGTTTGGATTCGTGGGTGACAGTGTAGCATACTGATTAAGAGCTTGTTCTTGGGTCACTTCATCTTTCTGAGCCCCATTCTCCTGATTTATATGAGGGTGGTGATTGTGTCTGCTTCATAGCATTGTGAGCATTAAGTGAATTAATAAAGCTGTGTGATTGTTGGCACAGTTCCTCTTCAGTAAATGGTAGCTTAAGTTTTGTTTCTGCATGGTAAAGGATGTACCATGAAGGTACACTCTTACCAGAGAGGCAAGAATTACAGGTAAGATGAGTAAGAACTTTCCTGATCCTTGGCTTAGAAATTTAGAATACAACTTGCAGATGAGGGTTTTCCAGTAGCCCAGAAAAATGCATGTTGATATCACCTACCATGAAAAGATTATGGTGACCCCTAAGGCTGGGGGAATAAGTAAAGTACAGCCTGTCCCAGAAGAAATGGTGAGAGTGAAGAAGTTGTGATCAAGTTAGAGGAAGGAAAGAAGGAAGAACCTTAGAAGAGGTCTTGTCCTAATGGAAAGACATTTCTTAAGGTGCTTTTCCAAGACAAGAGGAGTACCATAGTGTTATGGTGCCTCTTGGGTGTCTGGATGACCAGGGATTGGCCTGCGGGGTGTTTGCTCAATTGGTCACGACTATGATAGGGAGAGAAGAGTGAGTTCTGCCCTCAGGAACTGGTTTAGTCCTCCTTGTTTCATGGTCACAAACCATGTTGGCCCTTGACCCTGACTCTGCTCCGACTCAGGCTCCCATGGGACTGTCTGGATGACGGTCACAGAGTGCTTTCTCAGTGTTGCCCCTTGAATGGGGCAAGAGCCCCATTCTTCTATTCCTGGGAGGGCTCTTGAATCCACAAACTGGGGTGCTGTGGACTACTAAGTGAACTCATGGAAATTAAACATCAGACTACCATCCCCAGTGCACCTCCAGCTAAATCCAGTTTCTCATATTTAAGATGGATTAACCCTCTCCTCTGTCTAAGTGGGAAAGGGCTACTACCTGAGGCTTTTTACTTCCTTGGTATTGTTGGGAAAGGAATTTAGACCAAAATCTGAGGAAGGACTAAATCTTGCATAGAATTTACAAAGAGGTTCATATAAATAGGCTGAAAATGCTCCCTTTTTCCTTTTCACAGGGGAAAGTGGAAGTAGAAGCTGGAAAAGAAGGTATGAAGTTTGAAGCCAGTGCTTTTTCATACTATGGTGTGATGGCCCTTACAGCCTCCCCAGGTGAGTGTCCTGGTCAGCCTCAGGGCAGGGCTAGGGGTCAGGAAATAAGGCCCTGTACTGTCACTGTTATCTCTGTACCTGCTGGCTAAACACAATGCTTGTTTCTTTACTTTATGAACTTTTTATTGAAGTTGCATACAAACAACACTGCTCACCTCGTACATAGATGCCTCTGAGCGTTTTCACAAACTCAGCTCTCCTGTGTAGACCAACTCCCAAATCAGGGGACAGAAAGGGCATCACCAACCCTCAGAGGAAACCACCCCCCGACACCCCACCCTCCCTTTTAGTTACTGTCTCCCCAGAGTAACCACTGTCTTGACTTCTGAGCCTTGACGAGTTTTGCCTCTTTTTGAACTTCAGGTCAGTGGAATTATTACACTGAATCTGGCTTCTCCCACCCAGGGTTGTCCTGGTCACCTTCATCTGTACTGCTGTGCGAGCTTACAGTCTTTCTTCTCATGGCCGTATAGTGTTCCACAGTGTGAATATACACCAGTGCGTTTGTTCTTTTCGGTGGACACAGGGGTAGCTTCACGTTGGAGGCAACTGTGAATTGTGTGGCAGTAACACTGCACATGTCCCTTGGTGAAGACACTTCTGTCAGGTCTATATGTAAGAGCGGGATGTTGGGGCCCGTGTTAATAGCTCTTGACAGTTTCCCAGAGTGGCTGAGGAGTTTCCACACGCCTGCCCCTGCTAACGAGGGTTCCAGTTGCCTCACGTCCACCTGGCCACCACTAGATACTGTTGAATCTTTTAGGTGTTAACTATTCTGGACTTTTTAAATTTTCACTTTTCTGAGGATAATTGAGGTTGTTGATACATATCCATTGCCTATAGTTCTTCTTAACTAGAGAGCTGGACAGTTAAGTCGGCCAAGTAAGGGTGGGTATGCCTTCAGGGTATCAATCCAGTTCTCTGACACAAAATGCCAGAATGCGGGGCCTGTGCTAATGGGAATGTGGCTGCAGAGACTTGGCTCACCTCTGGGATGGGACTTGAGTAGTCTCTCTCTAGCTTCCTTTGCTTTAACTGGGCAGGCAGGTGGGCTTCCCTGGTAGCTCAGCTAGTAAAGAATCCACCTGCAGTGCAGGAGACCCCGGTTCCTGGGTTAGGAAGATCCCCTGGAGAAGGGATAGGCTATCCACTCCAGTCTTCTTGCCTGGAGAAACCCCATGGACAGAGGAGCCTGGCGGGCTACAGTCCATGGGGTCAAAAAGAGCTGAACAGGAGTCAGCACAGCACAGCAGGGCAGGCAGGTAAACAGGGCTTGGAGTACCACCTTGTGGTCACAATGCCTAATGACATGCTGTGTTGCTAGGAAATACCTTCCTTATAAACCTCAAACTTAAAAATCACCCATGAAGGGGAGGGGATGTCTCCAGACAAGTCTGTGTTGTGACCTTGGTCCTCATTTACTGCGTCACACGGTGTCTCAGGCACCCAGAGATGTTACAGTTAGAAAGCAAGAGAAGGTCAAGAATTCTGAGGTTTGAAGCCTCCCCTGCCCCCATGCATCTTCTCACTGCCCTGGTGCAGGTTACTGAGTTCCATGGGCCAGCATCTCCATTGTCAAGTGCAAACTGACACCCAGTGTGAGCACAAGCCTGTTGAACCCCATATAATTAGTAGGTATCTGCTGTAAACCTGAAGATGATCTTCTGTTTTCACTGCTAGTGAGAGGACAGGGACATTCTTAACTAGGTCAAGAAGACCTGGGTGACAGCCTAAGTTCCATCATTTATGGGTCTCCCAACTGAGAAATGCCCTTGGCTTCCTCACTATTAAAAGGATATAAGATCATCTCCTGTGATTGTTAGAGTAGAATGTGGTGATACTCATACAAGGGCTTTGTAACCTTTAAGGAACAAGAGGAAATGTTTATATTAACACAAGGTGTTGAGATCGTGACTCTTGCTTGGCAACCATCCTCATGTTAGCCCCAGGTTAGCAGAATCAGTGTATAAGGTGGCTTTGAAAAGAAAGCTAGTCCTCTTTGTAAAAATGTAAGTTGTACATTTTTATTGGTTACTAGTTCTTGAAACCTAAATATTAGCCCAGTTCATACTGAACTATGGATTCATACAGGGGTAAATCGCATTCAGAAAAGGAAGAGCAGGCCTTCCATACAGAAAGCATGTGGAGCTGCAATAGCCTTACCTAGTAGGCAAATGTCCAGAAGGATGAGAATTAGCATCCTGCTTACTACAAAAGCCCAGCATTTTACTTGACTTTACAATTAGGATTCATGGTTTTGTATATCCATTGAGAGATGCATTAGTATTGTAATCTCAAGATAATGTTTCTGTTTGTTATTGTTGATTGCCTAGAAAACCCTGTGGTAATCAGTTATCAAGTCCTGCCCAGTTATTTGTCAAATTATATCTCAATTTAAAAAAAAAAAAAACCTGCCCAGGAAATATGACCCCTGCCTGGTAGGGCATTTTGTTTGACTTTGGTCTGCCACTCTCAGGAAATCTGCATATGATGTTCTTTATTTATTGGGCTACCCAAAAAGTTTTTTGGGTGAGCGCTTATGGAAAACGAACGAACTTTTTGGCCAACCCAGGACCTTCCTCTGATACTTTGAATTGCTTTGGAATACTTGGCAATTTCAAACAATCCGGTCAAAGTTACAATCAGACTAATTAAGAGTGTAAATGAATTGAATAACTAATTGCTTGGCAGAGATGGGGATGCTGTAGGCTGTGCACTGAATTAACATCGCGGTGTTTTGGCAAAAGCGTCTTGGGTCATGCTCCTGGGGCAGATGATGGGTTGAGCTCCCAGTCTGTGTGGCTAGCTGTGTTTGAAGTCCTTAAGAGCACATTTTGAGCTATAAACCGCAATTGGGTATTAATGGCTTAAGACGTTTCTAGGTTAGTAAAGAAGCATGTGAGTGGAATTCTCCCGATTTCAGCCTCCCTATATTCCTCTTCCTGGAAAGCAGTGTGTGTTCTCTTGGTTTATATAATATATAGGCTTCAGCATATCTGGAACCGAACACTCGTATGAGTAGAACAGGAATCCACTCCTGTCCCTTGATTACAGAGAGCTCCTGTCTTGCCTTTTGAAACCGTCTCACCCTGTTTTTCTCCATTTTTCAGTTCCTTTGTCCCTGTCTCGTACCTTTGTTGTCAGCAGAACAGAGTTGTTAGCAGCAGGTTCTCCAGGTAATTCTGCATGTTTCCTTTTCATAATTCTTCTGATCGCCTCCCTTGACCCCGCCAAAGCCTGCCTGGCCAGGTCTGCTCCTTCTATTCGGTTAAGGCCATTTTCAGTTTTTCTTTGAGCTCTTAAAAGTCCATGGTTCTATGACCTAAGAGTGAGCTACCCAGGAAAGCATTAGCCCTCAACAGATGGCAGAGAGGGTTTGGGAGCTGGGAAGGGAATCTTGAAACATGAGCAGCGATGACACTGGGAAAAGGAGAGTGGTTCTAACGTGAGTCACCAGTGTTCTCTGTAAGTCCCACCTACACCGCTGACCTTGGATTTTCGTTGCTGCCCTTTGGTTCTTTGGGTGACCTCAGCAGAGTCATGGTGTGTGGAATCTGCAGAGGCCCCAAACCCGAGGATTCTTCTGCAGAACACATTCAGCCAAAAGGCTGGAGGACTGTGAACTTTCCTTGGTTCTCCATCCTTGGAGGCCCCAGCATTCCTGTTTCTTTGGTCCTTTTTTCAGACGTCCACGTGAACGAGGTGCATGTATTTCCACCCTCCGTCAGGCAGGTGGCCCCACTTCTCCTGTCTCGCTTTCTTCTTTTTGAAATTAGTACAGTGCACATTCTTAAGGAGCTGCTGGTTCTTGCCCCACAGGAGAATGTGGTCATGCCTTCCTAATATGTCCAGCTGCTAAAGGGAACGGCAAAGGTTTAATCTCTCTTTAATTAAAATTGCTGGACTTTCCTACTTGGTAGTCCAGTTTTTCTGTATTTTGTTCAATACAGCTTATATTTTAAAATCTGACTGAAATTTGTATCTCCTCATCCAGTTTCAGCAAAAGTCTGAAATGCCAATACTTGGTAAAGGAGGCAATACTTACTTGTCTTAGAAGGAACGTTATATTTTTCAGGTCTTTGTTCTTAAAAGATTTGAGGGTGTTTGGCCATAAGATACTAATCAGGCTGCTTGAATCCGACCAGCTGACCAAATATACGTATATACATATATACATGCATGTGTATACATAAACATATATTTATTTATGTGTATGTTGGTATTTTTTTTCTCCCCTTTTATTTGCTGGCATCTGTTACTGATTTAAAATGTCCTAGATACTGAAGTAAAGTGACTTTTGGATGCAGCTCCTGGAAATGTCGTTTGTGTTTCACTTTTTCTTAGAACTTAGCGATTTCATAGTTCAGCCTGTTCCATCTGATCTAGTCATAAGAAAATCCATTCTGAGGGTCCAGGCCTTCGGGCTGCTGGCATTACAATAATAAGATACCTGATGAATGGAGGTTAAACTACACCAGTTTTTTGCAAAGTTCCTCACAGAGCCTCACGGGTCTAAGGGAGGAGGCTGTTTCTTGATTGTGTCTTTCTAGCTTACTAGCTAATGAAAGGATTCCTGGGTAGGATGAATAAAATAAGCCAAGACCAAAAAAAAAAAAAACAAACCAAACAGAAAATTCTGAGAAGGCATAAGAGCAATTAAAATAGATTTTTTTTTTTGGTAATTATCATCATAAAACCTTGGCACATAAATTTGGCAACAAAACCTGCCCTGCGGGGTGGGAACTTGAAGTCTTTGTTATCTTTGGGTGTGAAGACTTGCACATCTCACCACATGCTGATAAAAGGTGAGCGTGCTGGTTTCTGTTAAGTTGCAGAAAAGGTCCTGGAAAACGGTCGATGCTCTGGACTGGCTGTGATGCCAGGCAGTGGTTTCCTGGCAAAGGGGAGGGTTTATCTCTCAAAAAACAGAGGTCTGTGGGCTGAGAGGAAGCTAACTGGGAGTCTATAGATACCTTGGGAGACCAGAGAAATTGCCCTGTAATCCTCCTCAGGAGAAAAGTAACAGGAGACTGAGAAGCAGAAGGCCTCATGACAGTGATCGGGCAATGCACAGGGTCTGATCAAATAAGAAAAGTGCTCTTAAAATGTTTTTATTTATTTATTTATAATTTATTTTTTGGCTGTGCCGTACGGCTTGCGGGATCTTAGTTCCCTGAACCTGGGCCCCCAGCAGTGAAAGCACTGAGTCCTAACCACTGGACAGCCAGAACATTCCCAAATGTCTTGTTTTCATAACATTAAATTGAAACTCAAAGAAGTAAACACCATTTCAGAAGTATCTGTAGATCTGGGGCTAAAGCCTGGGGATAGAGTGGGATCCCTTGTTTCACAGATGGTTGCATCTGTCAGCCTGTGCAAAGTTACCAGGAGTGCAGAGAAGCTTGATCCTGAGGGTAGGAGAGTCGTGGAGAGGTCTGGGGTGGGGCTTCAGGGGAAGACTATAATAATGTTATTATTATAAGTGCTCGTTCCTCGGCACTTGCTGGGTGTCAGACACCATGCTAAGTGCTTTACCTTATCTCATGTTGACTCATCATCAGACCTTATAAGCCGGGTGCTATTACTATTTGCTTTTTATAGATAGGGAATCTGAGGCTTAGCAAAGTCGGGCCATCTGATCAAAGTTAGGTCACCTGCTAAATAGAAGATATCTGATAAATTATTAATATGCCATGTGGAAGCAACAAGAGGAAGTGCTGTTGAATTTAATTTTGACCAACAATGGAAAATTGGCTCCTGACATGAAAACTGTAGAGAAAGTTGTGACATGAAAATTTTAGGAGACAATGAACCCATCATATGAGCTTCCTTGGGTACTTGCCATGTTTTGTTCTGTTTGTCATATTTAAACAGGGACTTTTGCTCAATGGTCTCTCAGATGGTGGTCCAGATAGGCTAAGGAAAGGTAAAATACGAGGTGAATGGTTGAATTATTTGGCCCAGAGAAGAAGAGACTTCAGAGAATTATCTTCAGACTCCTCAGGGCTATTCCAAGTAGCAGAGGAGTGGAAGTTACTCAGTAGAGCTCCATAGAGTGGAGAGGCTGTCACTTGAAGTTGAGGAAGCAGATTTTGATGGCTCTGATGACAGACTTTCCAGTCGTTGAAGGGTGGGACCAGCTGAGAGCCAGTCAGAACCACATTGGAAAGAGGAGCCAGCCATCAGATGGGAGAGTAGGTCCCCTTCCATCCTGTGACATTGTGCAATTCAGTGTGGGCACTCGGTTGATATTTGTGCAATAGGTTTGACTAGAAAAGCAAAAATGGAAGAAGCCTTGGTGAGGGGAGGTGGGTTTTATTTTTAATGAAATGTGTCAGAAGCTATGGTGAATGTGCCTTTAAAAGCAGCAACATTTAGAGTCACCTGGATTTCCTTGCACTTTGTTTTAACGAACGAGTTCATTGAAGACTGCCCCAGCACCTAAGCTAACCTAATCAAACCTTCTAAAGGGGTCTGGTGTCTCCCAGGGTGCTTAAGTATTCTTGCCTTGAGAACCCCATGAACAGTATGAAAAGGCAAAATGATAGGATACTGAAAGAGGAACTCCCCAGGTCGGTAGGTGCCCAATATGCTACTGGAGATCAGTGGAGAAATAACTCCAGAAAGAATGAAGGGATGGAGCCAAAGCAAATACAATACCCAGTTGTGGATGTGACTGGTGATAGAAGCAAGGTCCGATGCTGTAAAGAGCAATATTGCATAGGCACCTGGAATGTCAGGTCCATGAATCAAGGCAAATTGGAAGTGGTCAAACAGGAGATGGCAAGAGTGAACGTCGACATTCTAGGAATCAGCGAACTAAAATGGACTGGAATGGGTGAATTTAATTCAGATGACCATTTTATCTACTACTGTGGGCAAGAATCCCTTAGAAGAAATGGAGTAGCCATCATGGTCAACAAGAGAGTCTGAAATGCAGTACTTGGATGCAATCTCAAAAATGACAGAATGATCTCTGTTCGTTTCCAAGGCAAACCATTCAATATCACAGTAATCCAAGCCTATGCCCCAACCAGTAACGCTGAAGAAGCTGAAGTTGAACGGTTCTATGAAGACCTACAAGATCTTTTAGAACTAACACCCAAAAAAGAGGTCCTTTTCCTTATAGGGGACTGGAATGCAAAAGTAGGAAGTCAAGAAACACCTGGGGTAACAGGCAAATTTGGCCTTGGAATACGGAATGAAGCAGGGCAAAGGCTAATAGAGTTTTGCCAAGAGAGTGCACTGGTCATAGCAAACACCCTCTTCCAACAACACAAAAGATGACTGTACACATGGACATCACCAGATGGTCAACATCAAAATCAGATTGATTATATTCTCTGCAGCCAAAGATGGAGAAGCTCTATACAGTCAGCAAAAACAACACTGGGAGCTGACTGGCTCAGATCATGAACCCCTTATTGCCAAATTCAGACTGAAATTGAAAAAACTGGGGAAAACCACTAGACCATTCAGGTATGACCTAAATCAAATCCCTTATGATTGTACAGTGGAAGTGAGAAATAGATTTAAGGGACTAGATCTGATAGATAGAGTGCCTAATGAACTATGGACGGAGGTTCGTGATATTGTACAGGAGACAGGGATCAAGACCATCCCCATGGAAAAGAAATGCAGAAAAGCAAAATGGCTGTCTGGGGAGGCCTTACAAATAGCTGTGAAAAGAAGAGAAGCAAAAAGCAAAGGAGAAAAGGAAAGATATAAGCATCTGAACGCAGAGTTCCAAAGAATAGCAAGGAGAGTTAAGAAAGCCTTCCTCAGCGATCAGTGCAAAGAAATAGAGGAAAACAATAGAATGCAAAAGACTAGAGATCTCTTCAAGAAAATTAGAGATACCAAAGGAACATTTCATGCAAAGATGGGCTCAATAAAGGACAGAAATGGTATGGACCTAACAGAAGCAGAAGATAATTAAGAAGAGGTGG
Source organism: Bubalus bubalis (assembly GCF_019923935.1). Classification (NCBI taxonomy): domain Eukaryota; kingdom Metazoa; phylum Chordata; class Mammalia; order Artiodactyla; family Bovidae; genus Bubalus; species Bubalus bubalis. The sequence continues at coordinate 23,910,079 of NC_059179.1, forward strand.
CAAGAATACACAGAAGAACTGTACAAAAAAGATCTTCACGACCAAGATAATCATGATGGTGTGATCACTCACCTAGGGCCAGACATCCTGGAATGTGAAGTCAAGTGGGCCTCAAGAAGTATCACTGTGAACAAAGCTAGTGGAGGTAATGAAATCCTAGGTGAGCTATTTCAAATCCTGAAAGATGATGCTGTGAAAGTGCTGCACTCAATATGCCAGCAAATTTGGAAAACTCAGCAGTGGCCACAGGACTGGAAAAGGTCAGTTTTCATTCCAATCCCAAAGAAAGGCAATGCCAAAGAATGCTCAAACTACTGCACAGTTGCACTCATCTCACACACTAGTAAAGTAATGCTCAAAATTCTCCAAGCCAGGCTTCAGCAATACGTTAATTGTGAACTTCCAGATGTTCAAGCTGGTTTTAGATAAGGCAGAGGAACCAGAGATCAAATTGCCAACATCCGGTGGATCCTCGAAAAAGCAAGAGAGTTTCATAAAAACATCTATTTCTGCTTTATTGACTATGCCAGGGCCTTTGACTGTGTGGATTACAATAAACTGTGGAAAATTCTTCAAGAGATGGGAATACTAGACCACCTGACCTGCCTCTTGAGAAACCTATATGCAGGTCAGGAAGCAACAGTTAGAACTGGACATGGAACAACAGACTGGTTCTGAGTAGGAAAAGGAGTACGTCAAGGCTGTATATTGTCACTGTGCTTATTTAACTTCTATGCAGAGTACATCATGAGAAATGCTGGGCTGGATGAAGCACAAGCTGGAATCAAGATTGCCGGGAGAAATATCAATAACCTCAGATATGCAGATGACACCACCCTTACGGCAGAAAGTGAAGAGGAGCTAAAAAGCCTCTTGATGAAAGTGAAAGAGGAGAGTGAAAAAGTTGGCTTAAAGCTCAACATTCAGAAAACGAAGATCATGGCATCCGGTCCCATCACTTCATGGGAAATAGATGGGGAAACAGTGGAAACAGTGGCAGACTTGATTTTGGGGGGCTCCAAAATCACTGCAGAAGGTGATTGCAGCCATGAAATTAAAAGACGCTTACTCCTTGGAAGGAAAGTTATGACCAACCTAGGTAGCATATTAAAAAGCAGAGACATTACTTTGCCAACAAAGGTCCATCTAGTCAAGATTATGGTTTTTCCAGTGTTCATGTATCAATGTGAGAGTTGGACTGTGAAGAAAGCTGAGCGCTAAAGAATTGATGCTTTTGAACTGTGGTGTTGGAGAAGACTCTTGAGAGTCCCTTGGACTGCAAGGAGGTCCAAGCAGTCCATTCTAAAGGAGATCAGTCCTGGGTGTTCATTGGAAAGACTGATGCTAAAGCTGAAACTCCAATACTTTGGCCACTTCATGCAAAGAGTTGACTCATTGGAAAAGACTCTGATGCTGAGAGGGGTTGGGGGCAGGAGGAGAAGGGGATGACAGAGGATGAGATAGCTGGATGGCATCACCGACTCGATGGACATGAGTTTGAGTAAATTCCAGGAGTTGGTGATGGACAGCAGGCCTGGAGTGCTGCGATTCATGGGGTCGCGAAGAGTCTGACACGACTGAGCGACTGAACTGAACTGCTGCTGCTGCTAAGTCGCTTCAGTGGTGTCCGACTCTGTGCGACCCCATAGACGGCAGCCCACCAGGCTCCCCCGTCCCTGGGATTCTCCAGGCAAGAACACCGGAGTGGGTTGCCATTTCCTTCTCCAATGCGTGAAAGTGAAGTCGCTCAGTCATGTCTGACTCCTAGCAACCCCATGGTCTGCAACCTACCAGGCTCCTCCGTCCATGGGATTTGCCAGGCAAGAGTACTGGAGTGGATTGCCATTGCCTTCTCCGGAACTGAACTGAGTGGTGCTTAAAATCGCGAGATGTCCTGAGGCTCCCTTTCAGGGATTTTACTGGGGTCAGAGGCAAAAATAACAGGTTTGGCTGGGAAGTATGAACAGATAGACCTATTTTGATCCTTTAAAAACACGTACTGACTTAGGAACATTCTCAAGCGTTTTTGCTCCTGGCAAAATGATGCTGTGCTGCCTTCCTGCAGCCCAGGCCTTTATCAAGTAGCTTCTGTGTCTGGGGCCTCGCCTCCTCTGACATAGCATGCAGCCACGGGTCTTTGTTTATTGGAGACTCGGTGTGTTCATGTGGATGGGGCTGGGAATCTGTTGCAGGAGAAGCCGTGAGCACGCTGTCAGAGACCCTGAAGCTGAGCTTGTTTATTACTTTACTTGGAAAATAAAGAGCTGACTTTGAGTGACATCTGACCTCACTTAAAAGGCATCTGGGTTTTTTTTTTTTTTTTCCTCCTTTTCCAGGTGAAAACAAGTCACCTCCTCGCCCGTGCGGCTTGAATCACTCAGACTCTCTCAGTCGCAGCGACCGAATTGATGCGGTAACGCCGACGCTGGGGAGTAGCAACAATCAGCTCAACTCTGCATTCCTCCAGGTCTACATCCCTGACTACTCAGTGCGAGCCCTCTCTGATCTCCAGTTTGTTAAGGTGAGAGGGAAGGGTGGCCCGGCTGGGCCTGGCAGGGGAAGGTCTGCTTCCCTTGTGAGCAGGTGGCTCCCTGGCCCCTGCGTGGAGCCCTCCTTGGTCATTTTGCGGGGGCCCTGCCTCTAGCTCCTGTCTCCCTGCTTCCGCCGGGGAAGACCATTGATCTCCCTGGCTCTGTCCAGTGAGCTGCCAAATCAGATGTAGCTTTCTCTTTCAGGGAATGAGAGCTGGAGATGGTAAGAAAAAGAGGAAACCTTTTCAGCCAGTCTTCACGGACTTCTGAGAAACTTGGAGGATTTGCTAGGGAGAACCCTCAGCTTACTTCCTCCCCTGAGACAGAGCTTTTTTCTCAGTCTGGAATAAAGATGGCTTTGAGGGGATGAGCCAGCTCTAGCTGATGGAAGCCTATCTCCATTTTCTAGTCTGGGTGGAATTTTGAGACAAACTTTGGATATAGCTTATACCAGTATAAACTGACCTGTTCGTAGAGTCAACGTGAACTGTACAAAGTGACTGAAGGATGGTTTTCACGTAGGGCAGCTACTTGGGGCCCTTCAGGGGATATAAGGTATAATAAATATAATGCCATGTGGAGAAAAGATAGCCTAAAGATATTATCTTGGTTTGTTTTCTGTACCATCTCCTGGCCCCAGATCTCAAGACAGCAATACCAAAATGCCTTGATGGCATCCCGGATGGACAAGACTCCTCAGTCTTCAGACAGTGAAAACACTAAAATTGAATTGACTCTTACGGAGCTGCACGATGGGTTGCCGGATGAGACGGCCAACCTGCTCAATGAACAGAACTGTGTGACACACACCAAGGCCAACCACAGCCTGCACAGCGAAGGCGCCATCTAGGGTGCCTGGCCCCCTCACCAGGCCGCCGTCCGACCACGAATCCCACTAGTGTGAGCTTGTGTGCCATGCTGCATCCTGCAACGTCCTGACACCAAAGACTCTGTCCCCTTCCTGGAAGCAGCAGAGGAGGCCGGGGAGGGCAGGCATGGAAACCGGAGACAGGAAGTCGACAGCCAGGGCGTGGCATTTCAAGATTATGGAGATGAACTTCTTCCGCCCAAATAGAATCATGTTTATTTTTTCAGCTGTACCTTTTTATCATTATTCACTCTCCTCCTCCCTCGATTTGCATGAAGTTGAAAATTGTCGCGATTTATTTTTTTCCGAGAGATCATGTTTTTAAAAAGTGTCTTTTGCAGAGTTGTAAGTTGTTCTGTCTGAACTCTGCTGTGACCCCATGATGTGACCGTTAGAGAATGGACTTGTCCCTCCAGTGGCCTCCCTTGGGCCCTCCCTCCCCACCGCCCCAGGGAGGGGCACCCTTCCTCTGTGCCCCAGTGGGTGTCGCTGTCGAACCTGAAGGATGAATGACAGAGACCTGCGAAGGCTGTCAGCCCTGCGGTGGAGCCTCAACAGGGACCCGCAGTTGCCTCTCTGAGCTCAGTGTTGTTTTAAGTTAATGTTTAACCGTGTCCCTTCCCCTCAGAAAGGTTTAACATTTGCTTGAAATGTGATTTTGCTCCCACTCTAAGGAATTTTTTTTTATCACCAAAATGAATGTTAATGAATTTTAAACTGATGGTTTATCTTTGCAAGAGGCCAGGGTGGATCCCCCCAACATTCCCCCAGCCTGGGACCTCGGGCTCAGCCAAGCCTCTTCCCCCTCTGAACCTCCAGAGCACCGTCATCCCACCCCACCCCCGGCCTTGCTCTTGTTAACCCAAGATGCTGCTACACAGATGCCAAATGGAAATCTTCCACGGGGCCCTCGAGTAAACTCAAGGTGTGTCGTCCACACTCCTGCCCTTCCTGCTGGGACGGTATGTGGTTGTTAGAAAAGCAGTCAGACCTTCCAGCTGTGCTCTGTGCCCCGCCGAGAAGGCACGTCCAGACCCATGTGTCTCACGAAGGGAACTCTGGGGACTGCCAGCCCCTGCCCCCCCATCCAGGGAGCCAACTGTCCCTCTTCCCCTCAGCCCTGGGCCCATGGGGCCCAGCAGGGTTGGGCTCTGTGCCTCTGCCTCAGACTCGGCCCATGCCAGAGAGGCTGCCTGTAACAGCCAGGGTCAGTTTGGCCCCAAACAGGGATTCAGAAACCAAATGTGTGTCATGGCCATTTCATGTGTGTGTCTGTCTTATTTTAATACCAGATTCATCACGTATAGTGAGATTAATGTCAGGAGGTATTTCTTGAATGACTGAATTCTTAACTCTTAGCTGTGTTTTAAGTGTTAACCCAAGGGATATGTGCATTTTGGGGGCAACATTCGTACACTGAAGTGACTTCCTACTGACCACAGTTTTCATGTAGACCCGTCAGTCCACGCTGTGTCCAGTCTCTAGGCAAGAAGATAGCGTTTTCTCCATTGGGTCTCACTGCACGAAGGGAAGCCCTGGGGCTAAGCAGCAGTTTCTTCTCCTTCCTCCAGGTAGGACTGTACACCCCAGGCTGGGCGCTGGTGGGTGGGAGCTGTGGTCGGGGAAGAACCAGAAACACGCTGGGCTTGCCTCCCCGGGAGCAGCTCGGTGGCTCCAGTGTCGTATGTGTGCCCGGCACATGGCTTCCCCTGGTGCGTCGGTCCTGGAGCATCTTCCCAGAAGGTGCCATGTCCCTTGGTGAGGGAAGTACTGCCTCACTGGGTAGAAGTCACTGGGGTGCCCCTTCAGGGGCTGAGTGGCCTGCTGCCAGCACCCAAGATGCCACCAGTGGGATGGCACTGCCACCGTCAGGCTTGACATAAAGGTTAAAGGTCTTGCTTTCTTAAGATGCGTTGAGCTGAGCACACTGCCAGCGTGATGTGACTCGGAAACTGGGATTGTCTGTGTAGGGGGGCGTGCAGAAGTGAGAGTGCCCTGTAATGAGGGAAACTTGGGCCTTGCTGGGGAAGGTTTCTGACCCAGCCCCCGGGCCACGCTCTGGGCCAGGACAGTACTTGCCGTCCCAGTGGTCTGGTGGGGCCAGGCTGCCAAGCCGTGGTACCTCTGGCCTCCAGGATCTCCGCCTATCAGCTTCCCCTGGCCGATGTGCTTCGATCTGCCCCCCACACAGTCCGTCTCCAGCACGTTGCCACTGGAAGGAGCCTCTGGAACCACTGTTACTGTGTTGGATCTGTTTTGGAGTCCACCTGCTCCTCTGAGAATTGTAAAGCCCTGGTGAGAGGATTCCAGCTGCTGGCTCCTTGGCTTCAGGGAGAAATGGATAACTTTTCCACATTGCCATACCTGCTCAGTGTGGCTCTGTGAAAAGTCCTCTCTAAAGGAGCTGGTGGCAAGAGGGCTTTGCCGTGGGGCTCCTGGAGGATGAAATTTTAGTCTCCCAAGTTCGTATTTATTTTCTATAAACTACTCTTTACCTTTGATTTTTCACACTGTTTTATAGCAACAGGGAATCCCAAGTAGGTCCTGTCTGGTCCCTGAAGGAATGAAAGCTAACATTTGGCAACAGTCACATCTCCTTTGAGGAAAGCTTAGGACCCTTCAGATGTACCACTCAACATCTGAGAGATAGATATCTCTTCCAGGCCCCACTTTCCTTCTGGAAACTAACTTCAGGCTGTTGAAGGAGAGATGCTGGCTCATTGCTTCTGTGAGGCAGGCGAGCAGGAGAATGACTTGGGCTTAGCAGGTCTGTGCAATTTGTGTCTGTAAAGTAAATGGGAGCAGGGCAGAGAAAGACCCTCAGATAGTTGAGATCTTGATGTGTGGTGGCTAGTCCTTAGCACCACCGGTGGATCGTCCTCTCCTTGGGCTGCCGGGTTTGTAAGCGTGAGTGAGGAAGTGGGTCAAGGAGCAGACACAGGCCCCGGGGTTCCGAAGCGTGTGGGAGCCCTACCATCTGGCCCAGGGCCTCACTGTCCTCTTCAGTGTCCTCGGGGCCCCTGCTGCGAGCCCTGGCTCTGAGGGACCAGACAGGGCCACCTCCTGCTCCTGAGCAGCCATTCCGGCATCCCGAATGTTCCTCCTGGAACTAGATTCTGGTATCCAGGTGTTTCCAGGACAATCTGCTTTTTCTTCATAAATGAGACTTGCTAGTGCTTTAGAGGTTCCCTCTCTTTTAATTCTCTGTTCATCCAAAATCAAGTGTTTAAACTTTTAGGAAAACAGAACCTTAAGATTTGTGCATGGAAATTGGGATGTTAGTCAACTTACAGTTAGCTTAAGCCTTGGTTCTTATCTTACATAATTTGAATTTGAAAGGGCACCCTGTGTAACTTTCCTCCCCTCCCTCCTCACCTCACTTCTGGAAGAGAGCTCAGTGCCCGTGCTGACAGGACTGTCTTCCCTCGGTGGGAAGAATAGGGCATCTTGCCATTTCCTAATAATATTTCAAGGAACTTTTGTGCACGTGTTGAATGTAAAACTTCACACTATTATGGAACATTAACTGTGAATATATTGACCTGTGCTGTCCCTGGTACCATGCAGTTAAAGGACCAGCTTTTCCATGTCTTGGAAAACAGTGCTAGATACAAGAAGTGCATTTCCCTTAGGAAATGAAGCAACAGGAATTTGGGCTAAGCAGGGGCCATGAACTTCTGTCCTCAGATTACCTCAAGTCGAGGAGCAGACCTAAGTAGGCCCTGGCCCACTGAGCCTGTGTCATGGCTGGTCAGAAACAAAACCCAACCCTGTCACCTTCTGAAAACCAGCCAGGGATCTGACCACTTTCTCCTTCCCTGGGCCAGGAGACCAGTATCCCTCCAGTGTTCGCCAGGGCCCAGTCCAGGTAGAGGACTCACCTGGGCTGGCACAGGAAGGTGCTCACCTTGTTCCCTGGGATTCTAAGCAGGAGGCCACCAGGGAGGATTGGCCTGGGGCATGTCACATGACACAAGCTCCTTGTTAGCACGAGGGCGGGATACAACTCCCCTCTCCACTTTGATCCTGGAGATAGTTTTTCTTGCAGAGTGGTGGGGACTGCCAAACTGAGCTGGGCAGTTCAGGGTGTGGAGCTTTCTGAAGTGCCACTGCTCACTTTCTTACTTGAGGACATGGGCTCTGGTCCCAGGTCAGGTGTGGTTCTGTTATGGCCTCCAGACTAGTGGTGCTTCAGGCTAGCAAGGGCATCTTGGAGGGCTGGCAGGTTAATGCAGAATTAGAGGGGATTTAAGGAGTTCAATATGAAAGTGATTTGGGAATTCAGAAACTTTTCCCATGTAAACGTTATCAGTGAGGAACCTACTCAGTGGATTTTTATACCTCAGGGCCATTTGCAGATTTTTATCTTTCCACATTTCTTTTGTATTTGAGTGGGCTGTTAGAAGAGATGAGTTTGGGGAATGTTGTTCATTTGCTGTTCGTTGCCTCTGTTTTTGGATGTGCGGGGCACCCAAGCCAAGCTTGCTCAAGGCTGTGACGGTGGGCCTTCCACCTCCGGCACGTGCGGGCATCCTTCCTACAGGGAGCGCTTATGAGCTGGCTTCCTCCTGCCCTGTCTGGAGATGCCAGGAGTCCCTGGTCAGCCCTGAGAACAGGAGGGAAGAGGACAGTTCACAGCAGCTGCAGCACTTGAGGCAGCTTTCCATCCCACCATCTTGGGCTGGGAACCTTCTTTGCAGACTTCTGTGGCTGACTTGGCTCAAGTGAGCTTTCTCTCTGTATATGCTAGAGCCACTGACATCATCTCAGAAGAATTGTTTTAAATATCGGGCTGTACTTGAAGCAACATGGAAACAAAAGGTTCCAAGTGGCAAGAGAGTCAAGTTCTAGGAGTTTGCATGCCAAGGTTTATATGTACACAGATCCAACACGCACTGTAAAACTTGAGTGAGTACTCATTTTCAAGTTTGAATACCCACTGGGTATCAGACATGAACGACTTGGAAGAATGACTGAGAGTACTGTCTTCATTGGCAGCATCTTCTGGCATTTGCCCACATCTGACCAACAAGGATTCATTTGAGAAGTGGGCCCAGATTCCTCTTCAGACTTACCCTGGAGAGAACTATCAAGTGTGGACCTGGAGGACCTGGGGTGCCTGCCTTTAAGCTGGAGGCCCAGGCCCGTTGGGTGTAAACAGCTGGTTGCAGGCTCACAGAGCAGAAGGGAGAGGGAGAAAAAAGGAAGGCCTCAGGCCTCTCATTGCCCAGAGAGCCCAGCCTCACTCCTGGTTCATTACTCCCCATGTCTAAAGTCTACTGTGAAGGTGGAGTGTGTCAGTCCATTGACTTTTCGTTTCCGGAGTCCTTTAAGTCCACAAATGTATATGCTTTATTTTATATTATTATTTATTATGTACATACGCCTCTACTGTTAGTGCTCGTCTGTGACTAAGATGAGATCTGTTCCCGAGCCCCTCATCCATGGAGCCTAGGGTTCTTTTGTCTTTCAGAGTGGATGAGAAGGAGCAGTTTTGTTTATTTTCGTCTTAAACAGGTTGCTGCTCTTATGTTGGTCCTAGCGTGCCAGGCCCTTTACTGGACCCGCCTCTGTTCCTGACAGCAAGTGTTTTGAGATGAGGATGGAGGCAGGTCTCCTACTTCACAGCAGGGCCTCTTCAGGGACCTCCGTGAAATACTTTAGAGGTGGTTTCATGGTGACTGGGTCTGTTCTCTAGGCAGTGGTACAGCATGGCTTTGAGGCCAGGGCCTCCACTCCCACACTCCGAAGCCAGGTTGGTGGCCTGGCCCCACAGCAGGGATGGTCTCCAGTTCCCACCTTGGATCACAGGATTCATCTCTGTGCACCAGGGAAGCTGCCTACCCACCTGGGCTTCTGAGATGCCTTTTCTTGGTTTTGAGGTCCAATGCCAGCACTGCCTTGGCGCCTCACAGAAGACCTGCTTTGAGTCTGATTTCCACCCTCCTTAGTCTTTACTCACTGTATCATAGTGTACATTTCATGCTTTGCGCAGCAAAGTTTTCTGAACACAGTTACCTAGAGCTGTGTCCATAAACCTAAATAAGCACAAACGACATGTATAGGTTTCATGAGCTGATTGTCATAACGAATGCATTTTATAATTCAAACAATGTTGTAGATTTACAATCTATTTATTTTGTATCAATTTATTTGTAAATTTTGTGATTGTTTTAAAAGGTTTTTGTTCATTTCTATTATTCTATTTAGATAAATGATGATTTCTGTTCACCCTTCTAGCGAATGTGTGTTCCCTCTCTCCCCATCACCTCTGCCAACACAGGCCTCGTCCCCTGCTTAGTGGGAAAGCTGGGATTGATTGTCACCAAGGCAACACAGCGGGGCATTTCCTTTGGATGTACACTACCAAGTCTTACATTAAAAGAGAAGCAGGTGCTAGAACTTGAGCCTCCAACTTCCAGCCTCGTACTCCAACTTCCAGCCAACAGCAGGGCTGTGTTCTCTTTTTCAAGGATCATAATCTGTTCCCTATCAGTTCATTTTAGATAAAGATGCTGGGGGTACCCACTGAAACTGCCCCAGACATTTGCAGCTCCATCACTAAAAACACATTTCAGCTGGCAAATGTCTTGACTGTTTTTTCCCTAGGCAAGCCCAGAGGCCTCATTCAAGCCTCTCAGTTGGCTCTTAAAGATGAAAATGGCTCTGCAGATCTTTCTCTGTGATGGGAAGCCTAAGACAATGGTTGCAAGAGGCACAGATGGTCTACCAAGTTAAAATCAAGGGCATGAGTGTGGTGAGTCATGGTCGGATGCTCTTCAGGATTCCGTGGGCCTGCCTGATTCCTGTGTGAGCCCCATCCTCTCCCACTGCCACTTCTATTCCAGGCTTCTGCTGCTTCTTACCCTCCTCACTCACGTGACCAGATCCTGAAGATCTTCCAGTCGAGGTTCACGGACCCTCTGTGATCTATTCCTAGACCACATCCTTTTGGATTCCTTTTTACCTCCCCTCTGTCTCAGTTTTGCATTCTTCTGAGAACTGAGCTTCTTAATGACTAGTCCCTTGTTTTTCCTACCATGTTGTTTTAACCGTGATGTTCTTGATCTATTTTACTTACACTAGTCCTGTGGATTGGAGACATTTTAGTGAAGAACTGCTGACAAAACTGGCTAAGACACCACCTGACCTAACCACCTCTCCCACCTCCCCAGTCATCACCCCCAATTTCTTGAAAGTGGAAAAAAGTAGAGCTACATCCCAGTTAAGTGCTGTCTTCTTGGGAGCCTGTTTGCTCTCCTTAGAAGAGCAGAAAGCAGGGCCAGGGAAGGAATTCTCTCTAGCATGTCTGCTCCCAGTTCACTGCTTTGCTTAGTTTTTCCTGCTTTACTCACTTTGCCTAGGTGAGTCCTGAGCTCAAATCAGGAAATTCTCAAAGGAAAATGTGATTTTTCCTCCTGTGAAGATGAGGTTTGCCTAAGCCTTCCCTCTGCATCCATGGGGTTGCCTGTATGTTGGTTCATTCCCGAGCTGTATCATGATAAAAACTCGGGTTTTTATTTCATCTCATGCATCATGCTCCCCAGTGCCTCTTGTTAACCCAGCACTTCTGAAGACAAAGATAGTGATCAGATGGTCTTGTAGAGAAAGTTGACCAGTACAAATGACCTTTTTGTAGCCTGGAGTTGATTTTTGGAAACACACTTTTTGAAAGTAATTTAATAGATAATTCCTTATGAAAGCCAAAATGTTTCATTATATGAGATGGCTAATAAATGTTTGGCTTCTTTGTATGATTGCTTTATCGTTTTCCCTCCAAGATCCTCACATCTCTGCTCTTTCAAAAAGTCCCAGAACAAAGCCGTGGTTATAGTGCCTCTCTGTGACATTCTGGTGGCATGACATCTCCCCTAGGGGATGACTGTGAGGCCTAAAGATGCAAGGGGATTTGGGTACCAGAATTCTTTGTCAGAGTGCTTTTCCTGCTAGCATATGAGTGACTATGAAGCCCTCAAACAGTAGGCTTACACATGGCAGGAATTTTAGATGAAGCCAGCTTCCCTGCGACAACTCTGCTACGTTACTGACCTGAGGGCAGTGGGTCCAAAAAAAGTTACTTGCTTCAAAATTCCCACACCCACAAACTAAACATTATCTTTGGTGCAAACCCTCTCGCAAACACTGAACACTTAATATTTTTCAGTGCTGGGAAGGTGTGCATGACAAATCCTCTTTCCAGTTATCTCAGGAACTTGTGAGACTTGGAAGGACTAATACTGTCTTTCATGTGAAGACTGTGTGATGAGGTTTCCATTGGCCTAGACTCTTCAGCCTCATCTATAGCCCTGGCCAAACACAGCTTTGAGAAGAGCACAGTGGGAGACCAGAGCATTTCGGTGAATATATATGTGCCTAATTTGATTCATGAACCAATCTGTCTCATCCATAAAGTGGAGCAAAGGTATTTTATGGGCAGTGACCAGACCAAAAATTTCTGTCATTTTAAATTAGAAAATAGAATTATATTTATAATTAAGAGTTGATGAACTTGAGAGGAAGTGTTCTGTGCTCACTTGAGAGTACTTTTTGGGGTTAAAGCTCTTTAAAGGCACTTAAACTATTGTTTATATTTTATCTACCTTTGTGGGAACAAGTCAGATAGTTGTGGCCTTGGGAGGAAGACATGATGTCTGAGGGCAGGGGAGAAATGCTTGAAATTGCCAGGCTAAACAGAAAACCAGCCTTGTTCGTTCTGCAAGTGAATGCTCTCCATAGATGACTTGCTCTCTGCGGTGCCTCCACGCTCAGCAGTGAGAACACCGTGTACTGCTCTCCTGCTCCAGGAGGTGTGGGCTGGGACCGTGTGGGTTCTGGGAAGTCAGCTGGCTGCTGTGCATGCGCATGTCCTCCCTGGGGGCCGTGCACCGAGTCTTTTTTTCAAGGCTTCTCAGGTAGCCCCATGGTTGAGGTTTCATTTTCAGGGCCTCCCAAAGCTGTGTATCGTTTGAAATTGTTCCATTTGAGGAAAAACTTGTAAGAATAGCTCTATGCTCTAGTCACCAAGAAAGAATGTCATGAGAAACCTAAGTGTTGAGACATAAGCTACTGAACTGAGGAGTCGGGATTAAGTGTATGGCAATAGTTAGATCATAGTTATCATTTTTCCCACCATCAAAGAAAGGTTAAATAGTTTCCATAACGTGGAATGTGGACAAGGCTCCTACCCTTAATGTAGACTTAGATATGCCGTTGTTTGTCTCAGGCTATTTGTGGTGAATAAGTGGAGTATTTTTAAATGCTGTGGCAGCCTTGGAAAAATTGCAGGGCTTTAAAGTTGCTGACAAAATATTTCTTAAACAAATAAATCTGATTTAGGAATATCTAAACATGGACAAAGTACTTTTAAATCTGACATGTCACTGCAAGTGGCTTTTTAAAGTGGTTGCTTAAAAACAACACTAACATGTCAAAAGGATTTGTAGCTCTTAGTTGTTCTGTTAAGACCTGCTTTTCCTAAAAGCACCTTAGAAAGGTTATTTTAGGTCTCAAAGGATCTTATGGTAGAAAACCTAATGTCTAAACAGAACACTAAACTTTCTTGGCTCTAAGTAACTTGTCTAAAGTACACCATTCGAGTTTTGCCTGACCACCTCTGTAGAGATATGCATGCAGGTGCGTCCTTCTGCAGAGGCTGGGCCGGGTTCTGACCAGCTGCTGGATATGCTGGGGTGCCTAGGGCCTTAGAGTCTGAAAGTAAGTGGTGTTCACCATATACCCAGGAAAGAAATTCTGAAGAGTTGGCAGAGTTCCTCTCAGCCTAAACACCTTAAGTTTTTTGTTTTTTTCTAAAAGAAAATTATAGTTTTATGTTTAACTTCCTTAATTATTAACAACAGAGAGCAGCTCACGTTTTAACAAGTCCAGTTACAGCTACTCTGAGTAGCCAGCTGCCCATGCGCCACTTACTCCCCAGCACTCCCCCAATAGGAATGAATAATATGCAGAGAGACAACAGCTCTGCTCTGGGTCTCAGACTCATGGAATCCTGGGTCTTTAAAATATATTTTGGTGGTCCTGAAGCAAGCTGTGACCAACAGTGGAATTCTTATTTCAGGAGTGTGCTTTTTCACTTCTCAGTCTTTGGACCCACTACCAGAGACTCATCTAGCTGAAAAGAAATTCTTAGGTAAGATCTTATGTGAATAAAATGATACAAAATGGGTGGCAGCTTAAAGCAATGTGAGCTTGTTGGTCCTTACTCTAACAGGGAGAATATTTAAAGGTACTAAGTCAGCCAGATACTGTCTGGCTTTGGGATCACTAAAGACATTGTCATATTGAGCAACATCTTCATCTTGAATGAGAATAATTAATATCTGGGGTGACCACATTTGCTACCATTTAAAACAGGAGCAGTATGTAATTGCTATCTGCAATAGCATTTCCAACCTAATACTTTAAAAGCAGCATTCAATTCCTAATAGATAACAGATGTACATGCCTTGATGCGACGATGTAAAGCCATATATATTGAAAGTGGTGAAGTAATATGGCCTTGGCTAAGTTACTGAGCTGTGTTCCCCACCTATAAAATGACTTTCGGAAAAAAGCCCCATGTTGTAGTCCTGTACCAAAATAGTTCCATTAAAAACTGAGTCCCATTTAAGTGCTATAAATTTGGTCATTAATCATACTAGACTATGTTTCCTTTAAGAGAAAGTCAAATTGATATCACTTAGTCAAACCTACAGAGAAGGTGATGGCACCCCACTCCAGTACTCTTGCCTGGAAAATCCCATGGACGGAGGAGCCTGGTGGGCTACAGTCCATGGGGTCGCTAGGAGTCGGACAGGACTGAGCGACTTCCCTTTCACTTTTCACTTTCATGCACTGGAGAAGGAAATGGCAACCCACTCCAGTGTTCTTGCCTGGAGAATCCCAAGGACGGGGGAGCCTGCCGTCTATGGGGTTGCACAGAGTCGGACACGACTGAAGCGACTTAGCAGACAAACCTAAACCCACCTGAGCTAGCAGTCTATAGTTGTGCTAAGGAAGGGCTCAAAGTCAGTATTAGAAATATACTTTATTGATTCTAGAGCAGCTAATCTACCGTCCCATGTTGACAAATAACAGTAAGAATGGAAGAAACATATGAAGGTTAAAGTGAGCGTCTACACCACTGTGGAAAATGTAACAAGGTTCACTGTTCTGAAGAGGCAGTTATAATACCATAAAGTGTACAGTAATGATCCATTCTTGTTCCAAGCAACAAGAAGTGATTTCACTTGGGAGTCTGAAGTGAATTTATTCACACTGATTGTGCCCTCTGTTTTTGTAAATGGTTCTGACTCACAAAAAAGCCCTCTTCCCACCCTCTAATGCTTGAGTTTAAAAGACAAAGAGGATAGAGAAGGCTGGAATGGGGTGGCATGAGCTACCTGTATGGCCCACATTAATGAATTTTACTCACTTATGGTAAAGGAGGAGGCTCTGTTCTTTTCAGGTGGCTTGCTCCTTTGTCCTCTTTCAGCTAAATTCTTTCCACAGATTTACCTCAGATGGGAAAAAGACCATTTTGGGGGGAAAAAAACAATTTTTTTTTCAATTTTTGCTATCAATCTAAAAACTGCTGATGTGGATGAAGACTTTTGCCTCAAAATGCAATCACTACAGTCCATTCCAGACCAGCCCTACAGCAAGTAGAGACACTCCTGCAAAGCCACTGACAGCAGCCTTACCAGAGTCATGGAAAACGCCTGAAAGCTTGTAAAGAAACCCTGACCTTAACAGAAGACTACATTTGATAATGGAAATAATATATTTCTCCACTGATATACAATACTTATGCAATGCACTGAAAAAGATGGGATTTCGGAGTAAGAGCACAATTTGTACCATCACATGTTTGGATCACATCTTCCCACTGGTGTCCTTGCTCCACTCTGAGACCCTTCGCCACCCCTAGTGTATCTGGATAATACACTACCACACACCGATGATGAAACAAGACAAGGAAACCGCGTCACAAAGCCACGATGGAGCCAGTCGCATGCAGTTCAGCCCAGCTTTACCCTTACTTTCCTCCAATACAGACTCCAATTTTGAACCGTCTGCAAAGAGTGCAGACACACAAAACTAAAACAAGTATCTCCCTAGGATTAGAATATTTTAGTCTCCAGAAACTTTCCAGATGTACCTTTGATGGAGCCCCCCCCACCCCCCACTAGGACCCACACAGGGACACCCTTTGCTCCTGTTGAGTCCTGCCAGAACTTGTGTAATGAGTGCTCAGCATCTTCCTCCTCACTCCTCCTCTTCCTCCTCATCATCATCTTCGTCATGGCAGTGTGTAATTTCCTGGGGGGCCAGTGGGAAGAGGTTGGGGGGCTTAATCTCACTAATCGACCGTGTCAGTTGGTGCCGCTTGTAGTCGGTATCTTTGAAATCCACTGATGTGCGGTTCCGGGTGGCGAGAGGGGACTCCATCTCATTGATATCTACATGTATGTGTTCCACTGTTGACTCATGAGGCATCTACAACAAAGCGAGAAGTTCAGAAAGCAGGTGGAATAGACACAGCTCTCTCCCAGGTCCTAAGCCCTCTGCCTGTGTTAGATGGCCGCACAGAAACTCCCAAGCCCTCAGAACTGTGCCCAGATCAGATACTCTAGTCTAAAACTGGTAAGATGGGAGAGAAATTACTATTTCACAGCTAAAAAGTGTTGAAATCTAGATGAGTATTATTAACAGAATATAGGAATATAAAATTACACTTCTCTCATTTAGTGCTAAATAGAGGAAAGCCTTCACCATTCAAACAACTTCTAAATCTAATAGTTTCAAAGTTAAACTCTGTAACATTCTATCTTGATTGATCTTTCTCAGACTCCTTTTTGTGCAACCATGTAGGCTGGCCATGGGCTCTGCACATTAGAAAGAAATGATCTAAACTTTCCTGTGCCATGCAGATAGCTAACTGCAGAATTTGGCCTTAACAGTGTATCTTAACTGTAAATAGTGGCCTTGGGTTGTATTAACTCACCAAGACGTGGGCAGCTCTGAAGAGGTAGCTGAACGGGTAATACAGCAGGTTGATGAAAGATGCTGCGTAGAGATCAGCATAGCGCATCACCTGACTGGCAAAGAGGGTCTGCCGGGAGCCACTGCGGAACAGGCTCCCCATCATCCCGTAGCACATGTCCATGTCGTGAGTTACTTTCTAAAACAGAAAACAAGGTTAATGCTCAGCTTGTTCAGCAGACATTTACTGAACACTGGCTATGTGCCACTGCCTGTATAAAACCAGAAATACAGAGATCACTTCAAGTTTATTGTCCAAGTTTTCTCCCAAATCCCATTTGGTGGATACCTTAATACGTCTCTGGATGGAGCTGATATCTGGGCGCTCATTGCTGCTGCTGTCAAGGTGCCTGGAGACAAGAAAAATCCAGTGAAAATCTCTAGAAAGGACATCTCATATATCTAGGTGACCCCTGAAGAGGTAGATGGTTTTTAGGGAAGAAATTTTTGATACGAGGAAACTTACTTGTAGAGTTCAGCCAAGAAAATATCCAAGCTCTGAAGCTCTTCGAAAAGTGCTAAAGTTGGAAGAAAAAGGAAAATGTTTTAAGTAAATCAAAAAGCATCTAGTTTTTAACTATTACTAAAAACTAAATTAAAAGGTTTCAGATATGGCTGAAGAGTAAAGCTGTAGGTGAGTGTATAAAATGACTTGCCTCACCTTCAGGAAAACCCATTATTAACACTGCTTGGAATCTGGCAGCAGATGACACCAGAATTTCCTCTTTAACTGCCCTTCCTCCTCCTCAAAACCACGAACTATACAACTTTCCCAACTGGATGCTGATTCTGAGCTTAGTAAGTGCCAATTCATACCCCATCTTGGGTATGTCAGCAAAGCAAGCGTTAACAGTTTCACTTTTGGGTAAAAGAATGAGTCACAAGTTCAGAAAACAGAACCAGATCAACTAAATTTCTGAGGTTCCATAGGTAGAAAGCTGAAAAGAAAGAGAAAGTGTTAGTCGCTCAGTCGTGTCCGAATCTTTGTGACCCCATGGAGCCTGCCAGGCTCCTCTGTTCATGGGATTTTCCAGGCAAGAATACTGGAGTGGGTTGCCATGGCTAGCCAGAAAGTCCCACCAAGAACTACAAGCAGTAGCAACAGCCAAATATGTTGTAAGCATTTCAGCCTTTCTCAGCCTGGGTTCCCCAAAGAGAATTAAGCAGTGATGCATCCACTGTATATAACAAATATTCTTGATCTACCATCTGTGAGAGAACTGAGAGTCATATCAAATCATCATCTTTGTTTTGAGGTTCAAACAAGGAGCCTCAGTTGAGAAAGGTTGTTACTTTTATCTCCTTTATAAACACACTGTCTCAGTTAAATCTCAGCAACTTTATGATAGTAGGTATTATCTGTATTTTCACATCTGAGGATACTAAGGCACAGGGTGTCTCAGCATCTGCCTAAGGGCATGAAGATATTAAGTGGTAGAGCCAGGGTTACTACCTGAGGCAGGCTGAGTTTTCAGAGCAGTAACATTCTGTATTTTAAAAGAATTCAAGAAAAAGGGGAAACAAGATAATCTCTCCAAATTCTGGATTTGTGTGGAATATGTGGCTATATGAGAAAGAGGTGCTCAAATATTAGGACCCGCCTCTGACTCCCTGCATACAAAGTAATGGTTCATCGAAGAGGACTGATTCATAGCTAGCCATTAAGATATAAACTAGCAATAGAAAAGACTTATAAAGTAAGAATAATGGTTCCTTACAACTCTTATCGGTCCAGACATGCAGTTCCTGTGCGAGTTCAGGAATCACCAAGAAAGTTCGCCACCCTTGCCGTTTTTTTGATTTTAAAATGTCCCCAAAAATGTGATCTCCAATATACAAAATATCTTTGCCCTTGGCTCCCAACAGATCACAAATTGTATCAGATGAACCTGAAACAATGCAATGAGAAAATAAAAACCAGCATTCCAAGTACCATAACCATTAAATAGTATATAGATTAATTTTATTAAGTATGTGAGGAACAGACTGGAAAAAGGGCTCACCTTTCTTAAGACAAAGACTCACCATTGTTTTTTTTCATCATTCTTTTTACTGCCTCTATGACAAGGCCTTTAGCTCCACTGTGCCGACCAGAGCTCTCAATCCCCAAATCCAAGAGCAATAAAACCACGTCTCAGCTTGAGGGACCATAACCCTCCAAAGCACCACTACCATTTCTCCTCACAGGTCTGCCAGTAGGTTGGCTTTGTTCATCTGCTTCTCATTACAATAAAATATGCATCTATGTCTGCAGGGACTCCTAAAACCCCCTTGAGGCCTTGGGAACCACCCACATGATTCCAACACTGAGAAAATGCCTCAAATATGCAGAGGAGGACAGGAAAAACTGGTCCTTTTAGTGAAAATCAAATTAGGACATGCTGACTTCTCAAACCCATCCTCCCAACTCTTTAGTAGATGACTGAAGTGTTTACCTTCAGGAGACGCTATCTTTAGAATGCTAAAAAACATCAGTAGCATGGTGTCAGGAGGACACCAAAGCTTTCACAGTGAGATTCAAGCACAGACTTACATAAAGGAAAGTGTGTGACTCACCCCCAGAGTAGACGATGCCATGCTGTAAGGGGCCCGTGTAGGTACCAATTTTCAGCTTGCCAGTTTTCTGTGAGAAAAGAAATTGGATTTTGTAAAGCTATCACGATCTCCACCAAAAATGCTACTTGGCTAGGCAGCCAAATGAATATCACTTTTGAGTTATACTCATTTGAATTATTCAGCTGTATTAATTGAGACCAAAACTCTAACTTCAAAAGAGGAGATAATTATGATAACAACAAAAAAAATAAATAAAGTCCTTATAAGTAAAAAAAAAAAAAAAAAAAAAGAGGAGATAAGGCTAGTAAGTTAAAAATACCTGTTTCCTGGGGGAAGAATAGGAGGGGGTTGGGGGGGAGAACATGAAGGATAACCGCTCGTGGACAGACCATCCTCTCAACTTACAGTATCCACCTGACGCAGTACTGTGCCTTCTCCAAAGAACAGTGGTTTCCGTGCGTCCACCAAGATCAGGTCAAAGTAGGACTGCCACGGCCGATGAGAGCTCCCAGGCTGATAAGGAAGAAACAGCGAAAGCCAAAACATCACTCCTAATCTAAAAGTGCTACTATTTCATCTCAAGTCAGATGAAAGCAATATATAAATACTAAGTAAACCAGAAAATGCCACTAATAAAAACATACTGTGGCTTATTATAAGCCACATCCTCTTGAAAGCAGGCAAAGGGAAAATATAAACAATGACTCTAATAATCTCTGTATTTTAAATTGTTTCACCTACTTACTGATTTATTTCAAGCAATTTAATGTATGAAAGAGTGTGCTCATACTCTAAAAATGGGCTTAAGAGGTTCAAAGAGGCTAAGGAGAGATGCAAAAAGACAAATATGTAAGAGATGGACTAAGAAAAAGGCAGTTTAGCATCAGAACTGAAGTATACAGCTAACACAGAACTATTATTAGCAAATTTTATGGGTTATGCTTTCAGAATGGTGGTTCCAGGTACACACTGGTCTTTGGCTCATACTGCAGGCTAATCAGCACTAATGTGGAAGGTATGCCTATTAACATTACTTCATCCTGAACTGGAACCATGGCTTTTAATCTTTTAAGGTCAAGACAAAGAGCACTAAATACTGTGCTTTTGGGTGATCTCAAAAGTCATTAACTTAGCATTTATTCAGAGAAGCCTAGTGACTAGAAACCTAGTGACTACACCTGGGTCTCTTGCATCACAGGCAGATTCTTTCCCATTTGAGCCACCAGGGAAGCCCCCTAAATTGTGATTAGTATTCATTAAATCTAAGTATGGCCATACACAAGGAATGAAGAGAAGACTTCTCTGCTAAGTATCAAAGTTAGCTGTTCTTTTGACACACAACTCAGCAATTACTAACAGCAGAATATAGAAGTTGTTAAGAATATATACATTTTCTGTTTCTTTTAATAAGATTATCTCCTTCAACCTGAAAATTCCTTTTTGCCACACAAATTTAGCAATTCTGTATAATTCCTGGGCATAAAATTCTGATCCCATCCTACTAAATACCACACGAATCTCTTATTTCTGTCTACCAAGTTTTCAAATTGCTAGCAACCTTAAATTATACTAGCTCCTGCATTACTAATATTAATGAAGATTTCTGGACGGCTCCTGACCAATTCCTTATGCTCAATATTCCAGAATATTAAATACATTCATTATTACTAAACCAACAGTCTGTTATATTACAGAGAGTACCTTGGGGCCATGTGGGAAATCAAACAGGTAAGTCATAATTTTCTGGAAAAAAGAAAATCCAACATAAGATCCATTTACTACTTCTGCAAGAGATATAGGACACCTAAGTAAAGCACACACAAGCTTTTTATAAGACGTGTCTTTTTCAATACAAGGTTTGTTACATTCTTGTTTCCTCTAAAGTTTATGAAATCATGGGAGTTGAAGCTAGAAATTAATGCTTCATCACAGCAAACAAATGCAAGCCTTCTGACATTCTCAGTAGAACACAGGGTTCTTCTAGGAGATATTTTTATACAGATTCATCCACATATTCCTATCAAGTTCTCCAAGTGGACCAGAACATGTATTTGGAGGTAAGGGGTATCTGAGATAAGGGTGTACAGAAAACTGATGACTCACATGGAAATAACACACTGTGGCCCTCTTACTACTGTTCCCAGGACAATCAAGCCAACTTGCTCCAAATCACCAGATTTCTAAATCAGCATTTTACATAAAGAGGGTTAGCGAGCACTAAGCTTGCTAGTACTATGAACTTGTAACCAGCTTAGCAAAAGTAACATGAGGTTAAGGAATTAAATCAGCTTTTCTATATGCTTTAATCATGGCAAAAATTTTAAGAGATAGTAAATTCTGATGGCTAAGAGTCAAAACATCTTTTTACCATTTATTGCTGTCTGGCTCCCAACAGCAGGGAGGGAACGTATGTACACATGTAATAAACTTTTCAAGTTGTAGAATGACACACGAAGACACAGAAGACATTTTAATCAGCACAAATGTTTTAAATAACCCCAAAATGAAAACCTTTAAGTAGCAAATTGTAATCAGGGAAAATTGTCAAAAGAAATATTCATAAAAATTGGAGAGCCACTATGATGTGTGCCATTTCTTTTTGCTTTTTTCATTCTGTTTTCAAAATGAAATGGCAAAAAACGACTCTCACTTAATAAACTACCTTCTTCATTATATTCACAGTTCTTTAGTCCAAAACAATTCCTTTGTATAAAGAAACAAATATATTAAGCACTTACATCTGTATATTTATAGTCACTGTTGGTGGCAAGAAATACTTTTCCTACTTCCTTCATCCGGCTCAGAAGCAAAGGCAGTTTTCCCTGAAATGTAATTATGATGATGAGCAAAACAGTAAAACACAAACACAGATCTTCACATGTGATGGGGTTATGTCCTGATAATACACTGAACATGGCAGTGAGCCTCGTCTACCTAAAATGTGCTGAGAACATACACTACCCTACAGTTGGGCAAAATCATCTAACACAAAGTCTACTGTAACTTCTAGAACACTGTACTTAAAGTGAAAAGCAGAATGGATGTATCAGTTGTTTACCCTTGTGATCTCTTAGCTGCTTAGGAGCTATGGCTCCCTGCTGCTGCCCAGCATCTCAGGAGAGGGCATATCACTAGGCCAGGAAAAGATTCAAAATTCAACACACAGTTTATACTGAAATGTATCACCAAATATATATATATATGGTTCCTGTGAGAGTGAATATATATATATATATTCAGTTACACTGGGGAGTGGTCAGATACTGGACTTTTTTTTTTGTGGTCTACGGAAACAGGAACAGGTGATGCCCTTTAAGGGACAGTTGGTTGGTTTCAGAATTTTGCATTTAGAAGACCACATTGTCATTGTGCATGAATTATTATATATGTAGAATATATATGGTATATATAATAGACATATATAAAATATATAATTATATGCCTATTAAAAACATAACTCTAACTTCCTCTTTATGTCTGTTTCAGGAAAGAGTTTAAATTACCTTGTAATCTCTTATAATAAGTAAATTAAGTGTATTATAGATTAGGAGAAGCCAATTTAAAAAAATCAGCTAAATACTCTATGGAGAGCATCAGCTATGGTCTCAGTATGTACACTTTCATTTTAAGAAACACCTTGCAGAAATGGCATGGTGTGTACAGAATGCAACTTGCAAGTGCCCAGACTCATCTGCAGCTCCATGAAGAAATTCTGGCTCCTGATGTGACCAGAAAGAAAACAGCCTTTCCTTCTCTCACAGTAAATAGGTTCCTTCACTCAAATCCTCTTGTACCTCTCCTGAACCCCTCAGTGTTCTTTCTTGAAACAATCATGGATGTGGGAGTGGATGGGAAATAGGAGGTACAAAGTCTGAAAATAAGACATCTTTACCAAAGAACTTTGAGGGAATAATTGCATCTACTACTATTACTCCGTAAGAAAGGAAGAAGTTATCTCATCTCAGTGCTGTGTGTGTGTGTTTGTGTATTTTTTATTTTGAAATAATTTCAGACTTAACAGAAAAGTTGTAAAAATAGTACAGAGGGTTCCCATGTATTCGTTATCCAGCTTCCCTTAATATTAACATCTTAACCCCAGTACAATGATCAAAACTAAGAAATTGACACAATGCTATTAACTATAGACATTTAAAATTTTTATTATGTTTACCACTAATGTCTTTTGAAGTATTTTAAAGCTTTCCTCATTATTCCCAGTTGATAGGTTAAAGACAATTTAAATAACAGTCACACACGTACATTTTTTTTTAGATGATCTAGCGCCATGGTTATGATTCAGAGTACACTAAGGTGTGACTTTTGGCTTTCTACTTACTAACTGTATGAACTTGGGCAAATTCCTTAATCCTGAGTCCCCAGTTTCTTTATCTCTAAACCAGAGGTAAGAAAAACTAACTCAGGGTTTTATGGAAGGTTAAATGGGATAATGAATGTAAACACTTAACACAGTGATATGTACACAGTAACCACTCTAGCTGCTATTACTGTAATTCGAGCTAACAAGATAAATGAAATACGGGTCCTCTTTTCCTAATAAAAAATAGGAAAAACAAACCCCATGCTCCACCTGAGAATGCTTGGTGATTATACTTGGCACGTGTTAAACTGCCAAGACAAAGAAATATCTTCTTTTGTCCATTTCATTATAAATAAGCTTGTTAATTTCCCTAATAGGTAAAGGAAACTATCATGCAGATCTACTTTTCCCTTTACTACTTACATCTTTGACTACATACTTCTCAAGATTTTCAACTGTCTTTTCCTTAAGGGAACCCTAGAGAAAGAAAGAAAAAAAAAGAAAGCAAGAAAAGAACAAAATCAATTTTTAAGTTTATTATAAAAACTGTGTCTACTATTAGCTTAAATGCATTTCTTAAATATTTCCAAAATTAAAATGGCAGATGTGATTTGCTGCAACTCTGCCTCCAAAATTTAAAATATAAATCAAAAGGCATTTCATGTTTAATTCAGCACGATTTATAATAAATGTAAACATATTATTAATCAGTTAATGTTATAGCTAAGCGGGAGGTATTTGCAAAAAACAAATGGACCATAATCATCCTGAAAGGATATGTCAAGTATAACCCTAACATTAAAATCTCTTCTAGTAAGTCTGGAAAATGCAAACTGAAATAAGATCTAGAAGCCAAGCACCACCACTGAGGAAAGACCAGCATTACCTCTGTAAGCCAGCCAGCCAAAGACAAGGACAAAAGTACTCTAGAGAGCTATCACTAGAGGCAAATCCCCCTTTTTTAACAGGTGAAAAACTCTGCTCTGTTTGCACTTGGAAAGTTAATGTCAGAGCATAAAAGACACATGCCAGGCAGTAAGCAGGTGAAGAAGCAGCTCCTAGGTACCTTGTAATGAACCCAGTCAACTGCGTCTCTTACATCCTGGAACATACTCCGGTAAGACATGAAGAGGTCCCCATCTTTAAATCCTGTTTCACAGCTACAGAAAGATGAAAAGAACATGACAGGGAATCCAAAGGAGGGTAAATAAAGGGAATACCAAACACTGCCCAGGGGACCCAAAGGTTCCTTTGTCACATAATAAAGGCTGTGTGGCTAATTCAGAAAATAATCACTCCCTAATGAAAATCCATTCTGACCATCAGAGATGACTATAGTGTTCAATGGAATATAGTAACTGTGAACAGATACAAAATGGTAGAAGAGTATGATGGAGGCTAAAAGGCTAGTTCCAAAAATAACAGGTTGTTTTATTCATCACTTGTAAGAAACAGGTTCCCATCAAAGAGACAAAATTGGTAATTTAGGTTCTCTCCACCCTGACTTTTTTGACACTGTTTCTAGGTACTAAGGTATTGTCTATTTTTTATATATCTTAGTGACTTAGTGCTCAACCAAATTCAGTGCCTTCAAGTGGGTAAGGCCTAAAGAGGATAAGAAGTTAGCAAACTCTGGCACATATGACCAAACTTACAATTCCCCCTAGAAAGGAAAGGAAATCTTTTTCAAGACTTAAGCACATTTTTACTTCAGGGAGGATAAACAGTATCTTCCTCAATCAAATATTGCTGGGCCTGGGAATGAAACGAAATTACTACCCCTGAATGGCTCCTGGGTAGCTGCTGTGAAATGAGTTGGGGGGTTTTAGTGCAATTCTGCTTGGACAGATAATCATCACACAAACCTCCCACTCAGTTGTCACAATTAGCACCTCTGCTGGCCGTCTTCATTCCCAGGAGAAGCCAATCAGAAGTGGTCCCTTCCAAACATGGCTGCAGCACACTGGCAAGGAGAGGGCCGTGTGGGAGGTGAGGGCCTGCATGGAGCTGCTGGTGCTGTCCCATCGCTCAGGCTGGCAATGTGGCATCTCTCACTAGCACTAAATTCACTTCAGAAAAGCAGAAAAGACCTACAATGGCCAGTTCTCTAAAACCCTGTACATTAATTTTAAAAAATCAATTGGAAAAAGAAAATTATAGTACACACATACCTGGTATATCTGGGACAATTAGTAAAAAAATCTACTAGGCAGGCCAACAGGTAGGTCTCTGAAAAATGAAGAATAGATAGTCATAAGCTATAAGTGAGATAATTAAAATCTGTTTATCTCCCTTGAGCAAAGACAAATGATCATGGAAAGAAGGGGAGACATCAGTATATGTAAGCATAGAATGAGTCTACCTGGTAGGTTGAATAGTGTGTTCAGAATGTAAAATCTTTCAGTGTCATCTCGTTGAATAAATTTATTTGGATACTGCTCTCTAGTTTCTGGTCTGAAAGAAAAAAAAAATTAACCGACATTCAAAAATAATATAACTCTGAGACGTATTCATCATTCAAAAATTAATTCAAATATTTTGGTGGCTATATGCAAGGTGGGGTTCCAAATAAAACACATGGGAAACTCTGAAAATGAAGAGGCTCACTCACTGTTTCAGCCCCTAAAACATTCTCAGTCTGGCTAAGGGAGGGAGTCGCACACACAGACAATTGTACAGGTCCAAAACAGAACTGCCCCAAGAAAGGTGCAAAGAGCTATGAGAAAAAAGAGGAAGGGGAGACAAACCATTTCAACTTAATGGGTAGAGAAAACGGAATGTAGAGAGGAAAACCTAGGAAGAATCCATGAAAGTCACGGCATATGAGCTGATCCTTAAAACCTAAACAGCCCAATCCAGAAACTAGTCAAATTCAAGTGGAGAAAGGGGAACAGAAAAATAAAGCTAGAAAGATGAATTGAGGCAATCTTGCTATCATTTTTAAACATTTTTCACCTGAGCTAAATTATAAAAGTATTAAATTAGTAGGAGTATTAGGATAAAATGGAAAAAGAAATGTGATGTGTTGCAAAAAACAGCTACAAATCTTTCCTATCCCTTAGTAGTGTGACTTTGCAGTTTCTCCAATTAAGAGGCACAGTCTCTCTCTCTATCCTTGAATACAGGCTTGAGTAACAGAAAACGGGATCCAAGAAGACTTGGAAAACACTTGTGCGTTAGGGCCAGTGTACTCCTGCTGGAGAATAAAAGGCCCCATGCAGAAATGAGGTGCCCTGCCAACAGGCTGCTCACTGTCAGACATGTGCATGAGGCCATTCAGAATTTTGACCTAAATCAAATGGCTACTAGTTTAAGCCACTAAGTTTTGAAGTCATTTATTATACAGCAAGAACTAACCCCAGTCCATGGGGTTGCAAAGAGTCAGTCGCACATGACTGAGCGACTGAACTGAAGAACTAACTGACACAGACACAGAGGCCTGGGAAATCAGTTAGGGGTTCCTACAGGAGTCCAGTTGAAAGCATGAGGGGCATGGGCACGTCCTAGAGTGGGCACAAAGGAAATTAAAGAGAATTACTCAAGAGGGACAGCCAAGGTAAAAAGAACAGGCAATTGAACAGATGTGGTAGACGAGGGACACAGAGCCGAAGATGATAATTCTTACACTAAGGTGTCTCTGAGAGGGTGGTGGTAACATTAACTGAAACATAAAAACTAGATAAAATACAAGAGGAGTTTTATTTTGGATATGTTAATCTGAAAGTAAACATTTTTATAGGCAATTAGAAACAAAGGTCAAGAACTTAAAATAGAGATTCAAATTTGAGAGGTTGCTGTGATCATCTACACACAGGTTAACAGGTGCAGTCAGGTAGACTACTAGAGCAGAAAAGGCCACTTGAGTGTAGAGAAAGAAGATAAGACTGTGTCGAGGGCCACAGCGGACTTTCAGAGTTTAAAAGAAAAAGCCAGTGAAACAAACAAATTGTTAAAGATGCATGAGAACCTTGAAGAGTGAAATAAAACACTGCAAGAAGAGGAAGGGGATAGTACTAATTATTACAGAGAAAACAAAAAGGAGAAAAATGAAAATATAAAAATGCACAGTCCTCACAATGAATATATGAAGATTAACCAATTTAAATAAAGGACATCAAATTTAAATTTCATACTCAGGATAACTTGGGTAATGTATGTTAACTACAAATGTCATACACTCTACTGAGGAATATAAAATCACATTGATTCCCTGTCCTAGTCAGCATTCCGAAATAAGAGTTCCCAATGAAGAATAACTTTGTGGAATATCATATCTTCTAGCCTTCCAAGATTTTCTGTAATGAAAATTAAAGCAGAAAGGAATAGTAATGATATACTTTCCTCAGTCAGGTTTAGTAAGATGACATTGTCCTCTTAAATATCTTTCCCTATTCCTTTCATCATTTAAGATTAATTCCTTTACATAAGGAAACTTAATCATTAGGCAATTAGAACCCAAACTGACTTATAAATACAGTTAGCAATTACATTTTGTTTAAGTGTCAAGTTATGCTAGTATACCTTTAAAATGAAAACCGACTCACGGAGAGGTAATATATTATAAAAGAAGGGATGCTAGACTTAAAGTTAGGAAGAAAACAGAGTTCAGTATTGCTAACTATCTGTGACCCACAGAATAAAGGTTTGACCTCAACATTATCCTAACCTAAAACTTTAAAAGCCTTTATTTTACTATTGCCTGAAAAAAGGTTCCAACTCACAGGCAAGGCATGTAAGGTGATGCTTGGTGGAGCCATAATTTTTCTTCCAACTTTGTTTACCACTGTATTTCAATAATTATCTCTGTTTCCCTCCATCTTCATTCTGGCCTTCTCCATGGGCTTTCTAAAGACTGTACAGTGCTAAGTACTGTTTGAATGATTGTGCATGTAACTCATAAATGATTTATTTCTGAAACAATATTAAATATATTTCCAAAGAAAATTTTATTGGCTTCTTGGGGGAAGAAAGGAGGTCTGTAGATCTTGAGTTAGTAAATCTAATTGTAATTCTAACATATGGAACTGCTTCTCTTTCTTTTCTTCTCTATCTCCCACCCAATAACACAAAAATCCCTCTTCAGGAATTCATAAATAGAACCTTGGTTCATCATCATTGGGATTCTGCATTATACTGACAATATCCATACATAAAAGAGTCTGGGTTTCTAGTACTATCTGCAGTCACTTCACCTTCTAAATGCTGCCTTTTGATATTCATGAACTTCAACAAATCCCTCAGAGAGAAATGGTGAAAGAAAGGTAGATACAACTACTGGTCTAATCAGATGTGTCAAAGTAGGGTGTTTATTTCATACTGGTCTCATATTGTATACCTGGAAATCACTGAGCCTGTGTAATGCCAGCTGAAGACTTAACGGATGATTCAATTCCAAACAGGGCATGATGGTTACCTCAGATTTAAAGGAGACTCTGGTACAGTTTCAGTTAGTGTCTAGTATCACAAAAAAGTATTTACCAAAAAGACATTGTTTATTTAACAAATTTCAGAGTAGACTGTGTGGTTTTTACTATTTTGCTATTGAAAATAAATAGACTGATACTTAACCCATATTGGTTTTAAGAGTTGTTCTGACCCTAATAGTGTCAATGGTAAATTAAGTGGTATAATAGTAGAGAAAATGTATAACTGTAAAGCCACAATTACAGAAATTGTCAAACTGGGGTATTGTGATTTTCAAAGAAAAAATTTGATATGTTTCACAAAAGACACTAGACACTAAATTTTATCTGCTGTTTATTACTAGGGTGGAGAGTCCAAATTAGTAAGAATAGTGGAAATATGCTAATTATGAAAATAAAACTTATCCTTATTTGTTTCAAATAGTATCACTCTGTATTCATTTTAACCCCATGTTTAAAAATTTTAACCACATGATCAAATACCTGAAGGTATATATTAGAATTTAAAAATTAATGTATTAGCTATTAAAAATCTTACTCATTTACATTGCTGTAGTTTTAAATTTTTTAAAGCACTTTATGTACATACCTCTTCTGAGCAGCTACCTGAGAACTGTATTAAAAAGGAGAAAATAAAAATCTTAGAATTTCAAATAAGTCAAAGCCACTACAGTTTTTTGGGCAAGTTTCAAGATTAGCTTTGTTGGATGCTATATAATTTTAGAAGGCACTTAATTTAAACAAAATGTAACTATACTTATACATCAGTTTGGGTCCTAGCTGTCAAAAAAATAATTAAGTATTCTTATGTAAAGGAATTGCTCTTTAATAATGAGGAAATAAGAAAGTATATTATACTGGGGAAGATAATGTCATCTTCATATTGTTTGACTATAAAAACACTAGAAAGAGGTTAAAGGTTCTTTGTACTCACCCCCTTATGAAGTTAAATCCATGTGCACAGACCAAGAGGTTTCCATAGGCATCAACTTTCAAAAGATTTCCATACAGTGTATCAAATACTAGTCCCCTATGTGAAAATGAAGATATCACCAATCATACAAAGTAATAAAGGCAATGATCTAATGTAGTATTTACTCAATCACCACAAACCAACCTTTATCTTATTCAAGTTTTATGGTGGCTCAAGTATGTACCCAAAAATACAACCCTAGAGGGTAAAGTAAGTGAATAAAATCTTAATAACGAATCCCAGAGCAACTAACAAATACTTAACTCTGTCCAGATGAATAATCACAACTGTTTTGTGTGAGAGAGCTTAATAAAACAAGGTGTAAACAATAATTTCTCTGAATACAGCTGGTTCTGCTCTAAAACAGAGCTTCTTTTTATTCCCTTGGACAACTGAGCTGGCTTCTGTTTCCCTCTATTAGACATTTCTCGCACCGCCTGAGGTGGCCTGCGGTTCCCCTCGGACGGAAGTGCGTTCCGCTGCCCGGTGAGAAGTGAAGAATCCTTCCCAAGCCTACCTGCCAGTCCGTCCTATCTCGCCCCAGGACTTTTGTGAGAAATGCTGTGAGCCTGGCGGGCTACAGTCCATGGGGTTGCAAAGAGTCAGACACGACTAAGCACCTAAGCACACATGGGACATATACGATGGTATCTCAAAATAAGCCTCATTTTAACCTCAAATCTTTCTTATCAAATCCAGAAATGCAAACTGCCAAGAAGGCTCCTGATTACCAAGTTAAATATATTAGCAAAACATGCTATTAGCAAAACAAAATATATTAGCAAAACTCCAACAGCATAAGGGAGGAGCATCTGCAATTACTGACCATCAGTTTTAATAATCCCTCTTCTCATAAATTTGTTGTTGTTGTTCAGTTACTACATTGAGTCCAACTCTTTTGCAACCCCATGGACTGTAGCCCACCAGGCTCCTGGGCTCATGAGATTTTCCAGGCAAGAATACTTGAGTGGATTGCCATTTCCTTCTACAGGGGATCTTCCCAACCCAGGGATGGTACCTGAGTCTCCCGCATTGGCAGGCGGATTCTTTACCACTGAGCCACCAGGGAGACCCCTTCTCATAAATGGACCTTCTTTAACAGCAATGAACTAAGTTCAAAGTTCCAATCAGGAACACAAAAGATATGGTGTACATAAAAGGTTCATGGTAATTTCAGAAAACCAACCAAAAAGCCCCAAAGACCTTTTGATGTTTTGTTGCATCTTTTTGTTTGTTTGTCCGGGGGATGGCATTGGTTAGGGACACATTTGGAATTATTAATTTGGGGGACAAAATGATAGGTTTTAATCCAAAAATAATCTTGAAAAATTACCTGGTAGGGAATGTAGAGTCATATGCAAAGCTGAGAAGTTCCTGAGGATAGCCAATAGAAACTAATCTCTCCACAGTAAGCTCAAAGCCAAGGGACTCATACTCCGGGGACTTGTACACTGCACAAAGAGGAGGTTCTCATTAAAACACAGCCAATTAAAATGGAAGGCAAACGAGCGAATTTCTACTTTCCCAATTCCTCTCTCCTACTAATTTGCCATTTTTCTTCTTTTCCTTCAAACTCCATGTTTTGTACTGCCCCAAGTAATTGCAGAACTGTTAGTCCATGGAAACAGGTCATGTTATGATAGGAGAAGCAGCAACAAGATGAATTATCAGGCATTTCAGGTTTTTTCATTCTTAGGAAACCTAATCCAATCATTTTTTCCTTTTTATTCTCTTATGCCCACAATCTAAAGGTGGGGGGCGGGGAATGTAATATGCACAGCTGTGGTATTAACCATGGGAATATAACTAATATAAAACTAGATAGAGAGGTCTATATAAGTTGAAGTCCTCACTGATGTACATGACTGGTATAGGAATCCTTTGAAACTATATTTTTTAAAAAAGACTAGTCTATTTTTAGAATTACTATCTGTTTTAGGAGTTGCCTTAAACTCCAACCAGCAGAATTCTATTTGTTAGGACTTATGTGTTTTCTTTATCAGTCCTAACAATGTCATAGCCATCAAAATTGCATTTTACAAATTATTAGTGCTAAGACAACCAAAAAAGACATGTCTAAGACAGGGATGTCTGAATATGAATTGGGAATCAGACATTGAAGAATTATAACTCATTTTATGAGACCTGATTATGGAAGAATGAATATGTGCACGTATATATAAAAAATATATATTAATGTTATATATATACACTCCTTATCTGCTAGAGAACAATGAGTTTTTTATAGGTGAAGTAAAATAGGAATATGGGAGTTTCTGTCAAATATAATGTATGTCTGAAGTTTTCTATAATGAAAAACCTTTTCAGAATCATCACAGTTCAGTATAAAGAAAATGTTGCTCCTTTAAACAGCTTTCTTCCAAAATAAAAGATGTAAGTAGACATTCTTCCATCAGTTTTCTAGGAGCAGGTAAGCCATTTTAAAAATTAAAAAAAAAAAAAACACCTGTAATCTTGCTAACTGCCAAATGAGGCCCGAAAAGCTCCCCAAACATCCTATTCTTATGTCTCATAATAATGAAGCTATTATTATAGTTCTTCTATCTACAATTAACATATAGCCTATGGCTCAAATGGACTCTTCACTGTAATTAGTCTGCCTATCCAAGTTAGAGCTAATATTTTAATGAGTATGATTCAACTTTCCCTTTCCGAAAACAATCCTTTAGAATATTTCCGGAAATACATAAAATGGTAATACTGGTTGCCTCCAGAAGGGAGCTGAGTAGCTAAGAGGAGAGGAAAGAAGACTTTCGTGTACCTTCTTCTATACCTTTAAAACTTGCAATATGTTAATATATTTATCTATCCTTTTTAAATTGAAATTTTTAAAAACAAGGTGAGCTTTCAAAATCCTTCAATAAACATATGCCATATTAAAAAGCCTACAAATTTTAAGGTCCTTTAGGAGATGCTTAAGCCTCAGCTCACCAGAAAAATGCCAAAAGAAGCTGTCATTTCTTCTGTGGAATGATGATTTCATGCTAATGCTAACTCTGGCTAACATTTTCAAAACTGGCTATATTTTTCTCCTCCTCTTAATTCCAGCGCCATCCTCACCCATCCCTCCCCCAAAAAACTTTTTAAATCCTCAGGCATCGAAGATGCACACTGTTGTAAAGGAAGTGCTATGTATATATACATGCAAACAGAACAAGAGCTGGTGTATTATCATAAAAACTAGCAAAGCATGGTATCCATTGATGTCAATTTGAATTATTTTGAGAATATAAAATAAAATCTCACCCCTCATGCTTCCACCTCAACTGAAAGTAAATTTCATTTTAACAAAATTTTCACAAAACAAAGATTACTTCTGAATCCTATCAAAGCCCCACTTACTTCAAACAACATTTTATTTAATGGAACAAAATTCCTGAATAGCAAAGTCATTTGGATAATCCACTGACACTTATTCTCATAGGATTTGGCCCATATAAAATGCTTTCAATTATTAAATTTTCATAAAGATAATTTGCTGAATATACCTTAAGAATGAGAGACAGACACAAAAGTTAATCATCCCCACTGATTACCTCTAAATGAACAATTTTCCTTAGTTAGAGAAGTGATGAATAAGTAATATTCATTAAAATCTATTTCTATGAGGCAATTTGGACTGAAACCCAAATCAATTTATTGAGAATTTCCAGTGAAAAAAAATGTGGGAGGCTAGATAACACAATTTCCCATTTTGCCACCATAATGAACAGAACACTATACTCCTGTCACGTTTGTGTTTATTCCGGGCAGAACTTCCAAATGATTGTCTAGAAATTCCACCTACTGAAGTAAATACTTCAAATTTCCTTTCTCTCAATGAGTTTAGGATGCTTCCAAAAAATACACTGTGTTTTCCCCAATTGCTTTTAAAGTTGCATGACAAGTACAAACATCAGCTGAAGCCAGAATTTAGGTTTTCCTGAGTCTCATCCAAAGCTTTTCATGGTGGCATATAGTGCCACTATTAAAAATGAATTTCTAGACTGCGCAGGCCATCGAAGTTTAGGCTTGGGTGTTGAAACACACGACTCTCCCTCCAGTTTCTTTCAACTAGTCCAAAAAAAAAACTGTTCTATTCACAGATGGGAATGGATTTAGCAAAGAGAGTCCAAGTTCCACTCTGACAACACTATCTATTTCACTAAGCTCTATGTTAATCAGTAAGACCTACAAGCTATTGACATTTTCTCATAAGCTTCCTGGATAATCATTTCAGTAACACGAACTCCCGGGTCATTAAATCATCTGCTAGAGAACTATACACTACAACCAGGGCTGGAGAAGCAGAACTGCAGCTGCACAGAGCATGAATCCAGATGTTTGGTTCTAAGCGTCCCCTGAGGATAATTACAATCTGTTCTGACCTGGTGGCAAAAATTACTACTCTTGAAGCCTACATAGTACCATCATGCCTCAAATGAATAAATAAATGAAAAGCAAAATTCCTTTTTCAGTCAACCAGGCACTTCAAAGCCAGCCCTGACATCTGTGGGTAACCATGTGTATCACCTCAGCCTTAGAGCTCTATATGCCTCTCCACAGCTGCAAAGGCTCTAATTTCAATTCCTCTGGCAAAACTGGCAAGTAAATGATGCACAGCTTCAAACTCAGTTCTTATAACTGACTTTCCAAAACACAGCCAATAGCTTCAGGTGTAAACATAGCCTTATACATGCATTGCTTATTTCTTCTTCAAGAAGGTCCTCAGGCCTATCCTAATTTACCCAACATCCAGAGACAAAGGAAGAGGTTATTTTAAGGGCCAGAGTCCAAAAAGGAGGCCTGCTTCAGGCACCAGGGCAGCACACACTGTTCTCAGGTTACGTAACCAGACTATAAAGAGAACAACCAAAGCTTTGAGAGCTGAAGCTACTGAGAGCATTTGAAGATATTCTTTACTCCATAATCTGCGAGAGAGAAAAACAGTTCTTCCAAAAGTATCAACTGCCTGTTGTGGGGATGAAAGCTGTGGGCTCTGTTTTGAGTAGATTTTGTTCATATTTTAAGATACAATCTATATTAGAGGAGACAGTCCCTTTGGATGAGCCGAAAACTTTCTGCGGGAAGTCTGGAACTCTCATGCACTCTTTACCTTTGCCACCAAGACACACTGTGTGATAGTTTAGAGATTTTAGAAAAAAGGAAGGGCAAACCTCTACAGAGGTTCCAGCCTAGCAGAATGCTGCTGCCAAAATGAGAACTCACATGAGGCAGACGCAGACGCAGAGTGTGTCACTCCAGTCTTGAAGGAGTTACACTGGCTCTCCTGTTAAAAAACAAAACAAAGCAACAAAACAAAACAAAAACAAAAACTGGTTTTAAAACTGTTGTGATGGGCTGGAACAGAGAGATACCATTTGGAAATTGGTATTAATAGGAGTTACTACCTCCTATTTAGAAGCCTCTGACCATCACTAAAATTCATCTAATTAGCCATAACAAGAGAATTGAAGATAAGCTTAAGTATTATACATTATTTAACTTTTCTTATACCCTAAGCCTAGAATACAAGCCTGATCCTGAAATGTTGAAGTCAAAAGACAAATAGAAAAATAAATTTCTGTTGTCTTAGTTTATTTTTCTGCTACATTTCAAGTTTATATGCCAAAACTGAATGCAACTGGTAAACACTTTAAAATTGAACTACAGTAGGTGAAACAGACTAACAAACAATACAAGAATAAACCAGAGCAGTCTCATCTCACTTTTAAGTGCTCATTTAAACAAAGTCTACTTGTACCTAACATCCCACTTTTCTACCCTTCCAGCACCTAAATTTGTAATCTTGATACAGGTAAGAACCAACTTTCCCTATTAAAAATCTAACTTGATGTCCAAATATGGAACAGAAGGGAAATTTTTTTGGATTCTGTGAATGGATATTTGCCATTGGTAAATGGAGTCATATTATTCTATTTTTTTAAAAGTTAAAGAAACTACCTAGTCTAGTAAAATAACTGACTTGAAGATACGTAAATCCTTTCAAGATATTGATAAATTTAGGATATGAATTATGTTTAAGTTATAGGGTGTCATTTTCCCTAGAGACATCTAGGTTTTTGAAAACATATGGTTAGATTCCTCCAACTTCTGTATTTTTTGTAAAAGGGAGACAGTACTAATTGGAAGAGCAAAATGACCAAATACAATGTTGAAAATTTCTAAAACTATTACAACTAGGAGAAACAAATACTACCAATCATACTATGAAAAGCAAAAATCCAACACAACCACTCAAGAACAGTTATTTGCTTTTATGCTATAAATGGGATCAACATCAACATTCTTTATTTAGGCTACATGAACTTGGTTCTCTGAGCTAACTAGGAAAGGTAATAATTTACATTTTCATTAAGGAAACTTTAAATTAAATCTATCCACTCTCATATAAACAAATACCAGAGCCTTTTCTATTTTTCACAACTATCTGAAAACCCCAACATGCTATCATAGACAGTCAAAAATTTTCTCTCTAACCTATGAGATCACAAATGATCTAAAAAAAAAATGAAAAATTCTAAAAACTACCTCAATTTTAAAGTACCTAAAATCCAAAAGCTAGGTACCATTCAACATTTTCAGTAATACAAAATAAAACCAACTCCGACATGGCTAAATATGTAAGTAAGTGAACAAGTAGAGTCTGAAAGACTGTCAATCTCAATTCATTGCCAATGCAAAATTAAATGGTAATTAAAAGATTTATTTGTTTAAGGAGTTATTAAGAAATTAAAAGAATATTTATTTTAAAATAAAATGAAAAAAATTACCTAACTCAAATTTTCCCCTCTGAGAACCTATATGCTTAGTATGAATGTGTACTTAGACTATATTTTTCATTTTAAAACAGGAAAACTGGCATTTTTTGAAATAATAACTTTAAACACCCTCTTTTATCAAAGAAGATGCTTGTTAATTTTTTTAAAAAAGAGAGAAATAGCTAGTATATAATTTTTCCCTCAAGTAAGAATAGATCATCACACTCAAATGCCTGTACCTGAAGTTAGAAGAATGTAACAGACATCTGTATGCTTACTGTATACAACTATTAGATGCTGTGAACAGAAAACAAAATAATTCATAATCTTAGGCCTGAAGGAGATCACAGTGTACCACAATTAGATTTTTATAATGAATTTTAGAAGATCTACAACACAATGTGACTAAGGAGGTACAGAAGGACAGAAACGGAGCCAGTCAGCCCAGTCCAGGAAGTCTTCTTTAAAAAAATATGTGTGATTTACTCACGCTTATATGGATAATTCATTTTTATAACCAGTACCTCAGTTCAGTTCAGTTCAGTTGCTCAGTCGTGTCCAACTCTTTGCGGCCCCATGAATTGCAGCACGCCAGGCCTCCCTGTCCATCACCAACTCCTGGAGTTCACTCAAACTCATGTCCATCGAGTCAGTGATGCCATCCAGCCACCTCATCCTCTGTCATCCCCTTCTCCTCCTGCCCCCAATTCCTCCCAGCATCAGAGTCTTTTCCAATGAGTCAACTCTTCACATGAGGTGGCCCAAGTACTGGAGTTTCAGCTTTAGCATCATTCCTTCCAAAGAACACCCAGGACTAATCTCCTTTAGAGTATCTCAAGGTACTACAAAATTTACCAAACTTTCTGAGACTCACATAACATGTTTCAAACACCTCTGTCAGGGTCAGGCAAGTCAATTAATGTGCAAAATGGTCTAAGTGCTGGTGTAGGTCTTGGCATAAAGGGTGAAGGAGCTGTCTTCCCTGTGGGAATGAAAGTTAAATGCTGCCATTTATGTGATAACAAGCAGCCTAGATTTTTACTTGGAATCTGCCAATTTTTAGCTATGGACTCAATTTAGAAAACCAACAAACTTTATTTGAGCCAAACTATGGTCTGTGGTTTCAGTCGTGCCCATGGGCCACTGGTGTGCAACCTCCAGTGTACACTTTAGATCAGATACTTTCACATAAGTTCTCTCATCTAACTAAAATGTTTCAACTGTCCTCTTCAAAGAGTCGTCATCTTTTTTTTTTCAGCTGCACCACACAGCTTGTGGGATTTTACTTTCCTGATGAGGGACTGAACTTGTGAATCAGCTCTTGGCAGTGAAAGCTCAGAGTCCTAATCACTGGACCACCGGAGAATTCCCCTCTTCAAAGAGTCTTAAAGAAATAGAACTTAGGTACTTAATGAACTGGAAATCCAGGTGGAAATAAATTCATTCTTCAACAACTATAGAATATCCTAGATAATGTTCTATTCATCTCAGGAAAAACTGAGTGAAAGTCGCTCAGTGGTGTTCGACTCTTTTCGATCCCATGGACTATACAGTCCATGGAATTCTCGAGGCCAGAATACTGGAGTGGGTAGCCATTCCCTTCTCCAGGGAATCTTTCCAACCCAGGGATTGAACCCAGGTCTCCTGCACTGCCAGTGGGTTCTTTACCATCTAAGCCACAGGAAAAATTTAGGGGTGGATTAAAAAAAACTTAGGAAATAAAGGAACCTTTACTGTAGCCACTTGATTTGGTCCCCCACCACAATGCTGAACAATTATGTCGTTAACAACTGTAATTATTTGAATCTGATTCCTTCACATGACTGAAATCAAACAAATGTTCCCAGTGATTGAAAGAAACAGTCATCTCATGGCCTGCCTAGGTAACCAACTTTCAGAGTTCCCTGACCCAGCAGGTTTTATCTATAAGGTTTAACCTAAATCTTCCCTACACAGCTTAACTCTATTATCATTTGTCCTATTCTCAGTGGTCATTATCCCTATAATAAAGTAAACATTCAGAGAATGTGTAAGCAGAAAAGAGATAATGAATCAGAGAGAGCTATTATGTTAGGAATACTTTAAAAACAAACTTCTCCATGTTGAAAATGGCATGTGATGATTTTTTTTTAATTCATTTTAGTAATTTTACTGATGCAGCTAGAAATATATGATGTTTATTCACACAGAAAAATCTGACTTACATTTGAATGTCTTTATGCTTGGCAATGGAAAACAAAGACCATGGACACTGAAAATGAATTATTTCTACACTATGTAATATAGAGATGAAATTGGGTTTTATTAAGCAATCTTTTCAATTCCTTAATGATCTAGGGAATTGGTCCATAGGGTCGCAAAGAGTTGGACATAACTGCACACACTGAATTGAGCTGAACTGAATGATCTAGGAACAAACCACATATTACTGCAATTCAGAGATGAATCTAAAATTAGTGAAAACTCTACTGGGATATAGAAATGACAGAAAGGAAATCAATCAAAGTTTAGAAATGACGTATAGTCACAGATATATTTTTATTGATATCTATCTATCTACAAAAGGGCTGCCTAAAAGTAATGTGGGCTTCCCTGGTGGCTCAGTAGTAAAGAATCCACCTACCAACGCAGGAGACGTAGGTTTGATGCCTGGGTAGGGAAGAGAAGGAAATGGCAACCCACTCCAATATTCTTGCCTGGGAAATCCCATGGACAGAAGGGCCTGGTGGGTTACAGTCCACGGGGTCGAAAAAGAGTTGGATACGACTTTAAACAGAAGTAATGTATAAGCTTAACACAGGTTAATATATATGTAATATAAATCTATATCTAAAAATCATAGTTTTCAGAGTATATATCTCAATTAATAAAAAGAACTGTAATCCACAAGAAGAAAATGCACTGGAATATTAAATAGTATTTCTTTTTTAATTCTTTCCTAATATACAGAAACCACCTCAAAAGTATGCTTAGCTGGAGAAATAGTATTTCATTTCCTGAGGGAGGTAGTGTAAGAAATTCTTAAATTTAAGAAAAAAGCAGTAAGAGGAGCTCAAATAAAGATTATATTCTCAAATAGAAATAAAAAGACTAAAAAAGACCTTTAAATTTAAAGGCTCTTTTAAATATAAAGTCACTTTGTCTGTATTTTGCCAGTTTCTTCCACCTGATTTTTAAATTTAACTTTACTAATGATATTTTTTAATCATACATAAAAGTAGAGAGAAAATTAAATGAACTACTTTAAACCCATCACCCAAGCTTTAACAATTATCACTATTTTGTATTCTTGTTTCATCTATCCTCCCTAATTTATTCTACCCCAATTGAGTTAACTTTTATTAGATGAAAAACTTTTTAAACTGATCTTTAACAGAACATTTAAATAGCACAAATGTACACAAGTATCAAGGGCTTCCTGGGTAACTCAAATGGTAAAGAATCTGCCCACAAAGAGGAAGACCAGGGTTCGATCCCTGGGTCAGGAAGATCCCCTGTAGAAGGGCATGGAAACCCACTCCAGTATTTTTGCCTGGAGAATTCCATGGACAGAAGAGCCTGGCGGGCTACAGTCCATAAATTCACAAAGAGTCAGACACAACTAAGCGACTAACACACACACACAAGTATCATACGTATGCACCTACAGAATTATTCCGTTACCTAGGTCAGGTGATCCTTTAATTACAGTTTAAATCTCCTTTCCATTTAGAGGCCAATGAAGAATAGTCTTTTTATTAGCAGTAAGTTATAATAAAACCCTTCCAAATTAAGGATTGCTCAGGAATATTTTTTTTTTTAATCGGACACATAAGATCTGTTTATTGCCTATCTTGTGTCTGCTCCATCGCTCAGTCGTGTACAACCCTCTGTAGCTCCATGGACTGTAACCCACGAGGCTCCTCTGTCCATGGGATTTCCCAGGCAAGAATATTGGAGTGGGTTGCCATCTCCTTCTCCTGCTCAGGAATATTTTAACTATACTATGGTTATCAATTTTATAGTCTTGATGAGAAAATCATTCTACCAAAAGCACTAATCTTTTAGTATGATAGGACTGGCTTAGTATTACCACCCATTAATACTCTCAGGAAATCAGAGTTAACATATAGGCTGATATGTTGGGCAGAACAAAATAAAACAGTGTAAACGTGTGAGAAAAATTTTAAACTAGGGATGCCATCAACAATAGCTCAGTTTAAAAAAAGAATAGCTTAAATCAATTAAAGAAACAAACTAATAAAGTATTTCTACCTAAGGATCAATGAATCTATTCCAAAGTAGTTCTCC
Source organism: Bubalus bubalis (assembly GCF_019923935.1). NCBI lineage: Eukaryota > Metazoa > Chordata > Mammalia > Artiodactyla > Bovidae > Bubalus > Bubalus bubalis. Next base: position 23,950,861 of record NC_059179.1, read on the forward strand.
CTAAAAGACAACTACCCCCAAAGAAAAGAAAAACCAAAAAATCTCCAAAACAAAACAATCCTGAAATGAAAACAATCAAACTGTATTATGCCTTTCCCCTATTCTTTCCCCAAATAATGCCTTTTAAAAGCAAATGTAGTAAAACTTACTCATCAAAATGAGACTTTTCTCACTCAAAATAACCACTCCACAGCAATATATACTTACTCCAATAATGCATTACTCAAAACATATCTGAAATTGTTTCAAAATTACTTTCAGAGTCAAAAGCACATTGTTCTAGATATATATCTCCCTGGTGATATGTTTTCATCAACAAATGATGAATTTAATTTAAGGTGGTGGGGAGGCAGTTATTGAGAGCAACCAGTGATTAAAACGGAAATTCAAGCTGGGTTAAAAAAAACAGGTGGGTGCGGAGAGCTTCTCTGGTGGTCTTGTGGTTAAGAATCCACCTTGCAATGCAGGGGACACCGGTTTGATTCCTAGTCTGGGCAGATCCCACATGCCTCAGCAGCTAACTTGAGCGCCGCAACTTCTGAGCCCATGCACAACTACCGAAGCCTCCATGCCTGGAGCCCATGCTTTCCAACAAGAAAAGCCACTGCAATGAGAAGTCCACGGACCACAACTAGAGAACAGCTCCCACTCACAGCAACTAGAGAAAGCCCAGGCACAGCAATAAGACCCAGCACAGCCAAAAATTCTAAAAAATAAATATTAAAAAGCAAAACAGGTGTGACTACTTGAAGCAATGAAGTACATTTTCTTGTGGTTTTATAAACTGGCTATGGAAACAATTCCAAAAAGAATCCTAAAATTCTAAGAAATAGCCATATTACAGTAATTTTTCTCTAATCAGGTGACTTTATGAAGGATAATATGTATTTGGAAGCATATCTTCTTATGGACATTCTTTTATAAAAATTAGTCTTTTGACTCATTTTATATGTGTTTAATTTTGCAAGTCACTTCAAATCTCTTCTGGGGGTTTACATAAAAGTAAATTTTATTGCTTTGTACATAACAAACCTTCTGGCTATGTAAACCGATTCAACCACAGGCCCTATCAAGTACAGCTTATTCTTTGACACAAATCACTGATTGTACTTGAGTACTAAATTATCACTTCTCATCTTCACAATTCTTTTTTGGGGTTGAGTCCTCATAATATATTCTAATTAGATTTTTATTTTGCTTGTTTTTATGAGGGTGTTTTCCAACTTACTTTTACTGATAAATTTATCAACTAGCATCCTTGTTTTTTTCTTTTATGGAAAGGGATCATCTCTTTTTGGAGAAAGGTTTCCCTCTCTCCTTTTATCTGTTAACCTAGTTTCTCTATTCACTCAGTTTATCCCCCTTTTCTACTGTTTCAGAAGAAACAAGGAACAGAAAACCACCTTCAAAAGTTCTTTTGAGAAAAAAAAATTCCTCAGGGGAGAAATGAATGCACTTTACTTATCAAACTACATCCCTGGTTTATAAAAATAAAACTTTTTTTTTCAGGTCTCTTTAAGAGACCCTGTTGTCACACTAAGAACTTCAGATTCATTCAGTTTATACCTATCCACCATTAAGTTCAACTCAGCTGATGTTTCATATTAATTTCATTCAGCACTATTGCAAGGAACCTCATCCTTCTTTAAGGAGAGGTGCTGAAGCACAGAGAAGTTTACACTGTCATATGTTTCACTTTTTAAAAAAGTGCTCTCCCTGCAAATATGGTCAAATGATTGACAAGAAGGTTAAGTCCATTTAGCAAGGAAACAGCAGTCTTCAATGGTGTTAAAACTAGATGTCCACATGTGAAAGAATGAAGTTGGACCCTTACCTTATACCACACACAAAAAATTAACTCAAAATGGATCAAAGATCTAAATGTTAAGAGCTAAAAATATAAAACATTTAGGACGTTTTCATTATATTGTATTTGGCAATGATTTTTGGATGTGAAAGCAGCAAAGTCACAGGCAACAGAAGAAAAAACAGGTAAGTTAATCTTCACCAAAATTAAAAACTTTCTGCTTCAAAATACACTCTCAAGAGAGTGAAAAAACAACACACAGAATGAGAGACAACATTTGCAGATCATATACCTGCAAAGGGATTAACATCCAGAATATTTAAACAGCTCCTACAACTCAACCACAAAACAAACAACCCATTTAAAAATTGGACAAAGAACTCTAGATAGTTCTCCAAATAAGGTATACAAATAAATGGCCAATAGGCACATGAAAGATGTTCAACATTACCAATCATTAGGAAAATGCATATTAAAAGCACACCGAGATACCAACTCACACCCATTAAGAGAGCTATTATCAAAATAAAAACAATAGAAACTTGAAAACAACAGGTTTTGGTAAGGATGCAGAGAAACTGGAACCCTCTTGCATGGCTGATGGCAATGTAAAATGGTGCAATCACTGTGAAAAATAGTGTGGCAGTTTCCCCAAAAGTTATACATAGAATTACCATATGATTCTGCAATTCCATCCCAGGGTATAGACCGAGAATAACTGAAGGCGAGGACTTAAGCAGATCCTTGTACACCACTGCTCATAGCAGCATTAGTCACAGATGCCAAAGGTGGAAGCAACCGAAGTATCCACTGACAGATAGTGGATAACAAATGTGGTATATAAAAATAAGCTAACACTATTCAGCCTCAAAAAGGAACGAAAATCTGAGATATGATAAAACATGGATGAAATTTGAAAACATTATGCTAGGAGATATAAGCCAGACATAAAAAGGCAAATATTCTATGACTCTACTATTTACATTAAATATCTAGAATAGGTAAGTTCACAGATACAGAAAGTAAATTAGAGGTTATAGGGCTTGAAGGGAGGAGGGAATAAAAATTATTGCTTAATGGGTACAGGGCTTCCCTGATAGCTCAGTTCATAAAGAATCCACCTGCAATGCAGAAGACCCTGATTCAATTCCTGGGTTGGGAAGATGCACTGGAGAAGAGATAAGCTACCCACTCCAGTATTCTTGGGCTTCCCTTGTGGCTCAGCTGGTAAAGAATCCACCTGCGATGCGGGAGACCTGGATTTGATCCCTGGGTTGGGAAGATCCCCTGGAGAAGGGAAAGGCTATCCACTCCAGTATTCTAGCCTGGAGAATTCCATGGACTAGTCCATGGGGTCGCAAAGAGTCGGACACAACTGAGAGACTTTCACAATGGGTACAGAATTTCTGTTTGGGATGACGAAAAAGTTCTGGAAATGGATAGTAGTGAAGGTCGCACAACACTGTGGATGTATTTAATGCCACTCAATTAAATGATTAGAAATGAAAAAACAGCAGTTATGTTATGAATATTTTACCACAATTTAAACAAAGGGAGGGAAAATGTGCTCTACCTTGTTTGAGATGTCTTCAGGGACAGTCCACCAGTATTTTATAATACTTCTTACTTTAGAATTCTTTTCCTCACCCCTTTAAATTCTTCTAACGCCAATAAGCTTGGTAAGAATACACAATTGCTGACAGAAACATGATCTGAGTGCCCTGGACTTTAGTCCAAGCAAATACACCATGCAAAAAATGTTCATTTAAATGTCAAGTGAGTTGAGTCAACTCCAGTAACAATAAAACAAGATCAGAGAGCATCTACTATGCCTGAGAGGATAGGATAAGAAACCCAAAGTCCTGAGATGCTTCTGCAAGTAGCAAGATAATCTTCTGATTTACCAAGACCAAGAACTAGTTTCTCTTTATTTCTTCCCTGATGCTCCTAGTAGCTTTTTATTCTATCTTCCTTCCCCACTTTAGGCTTGTTAATGCAAAGTGCTTAGGAATATGGGATTATTAAATTTCACCCCCAGCAGTTCATGATATGGTGTGGATAGGAGAGGAGGTCAAAAAAAATTCAAAAGGAAAGAGTCATATTTTAAAATTCAAAAGGAAAACATATTTTCAATTTCTGCCAAGATTTTTTAATTGAAAAAAAAAGCACAATTTTAGAATTCTAACAATAGAATATTTATATAGTACTCTGAAGCTTCATTCCCTTAAGATTGCTTCTATTAATAAAAATTAAAGAAGAATTGGATAAAACTATAGAACTCACCCTTATCTTCTATGGATTCATTCCAAGACCCCAACTGGATGCCTAAAACTGCTGCTGCTGCTAAGTCACTTCAGTCGTGTCCGACTCTGTGCGACCCCAGAGATGGCAGCCCACCAGGCTCCCCCGTCCCTGGGATTCTCCAGGCAAGAACACTGGAGTGGGTTGCCATTTTCTTCTCCAATGCATAAAAGTGAAAAGTGAAAGTGAAGTCGCTCAGTCCTGTCCAACCCTTAGCAACCCCATGGACTGTGGCCTACCAGGCTCCTCCGTCCATGAGATTTTCCAGGCAAGAGTACTGGAGTGGGTTGCCATTTCCTTCTCCAGCCTGAAACTGTAGACAGTATCAAAGCTTACATATACTATTTTTTCCCTATACATACATACCTCTGATAAAGTTTATAAATTAGTCACAGTAAGAGATGAACAATTATCACACAACTGCACTCATCTCATACGCTAGTAAAGTAATGCTCAAAATTCTCCAAGCCAGGCTTCAGCAATACGTGAACCGTGAACTTCCAGATGTTCAAGCTGGTTTTAGAAAAGGCAGAGGAACCAGAGATCAAACTGCCAACATCTGCTGGATCATCGAAAAAGCAAGAGAGTTTCAGAAAAACATCTATTTCTGCTTTACTGACTATGCCAAAGCCTTTGACTGTGTGGATCACAATAAACTGGAAAATTCTGAAAGAGATGGGAATACCAGACCACCTGACTTGCCTCATGAGAAACCTGTATGTAGGTCAGGAAGCAACAGATAAAACTGGACATGGAACAACAGACTGGTTCCAAATAGGAAAAGGAGTACGTCAAGGCTGTATATTGTCACCCTGCTTATTTAACTTCTATGCAGAGTACATCATGAGAAACGCTGGGCTGGATGAAGCACAAGCTGGAATCAAGATTGCCAGGAGAAATATCAATAACCTCAGATATGTGGATGACACCATCCTTATGGCAGAAAGTGAAGAAGCACTAAAGAGCCTCTTGATGAAAGTGAAAGAGAGTGAAAAAGTTGGCTTAAAGCTCAACATTCAGAAAACGAAGATCATGGCATCCGGTCCCATCACTTCATGGCAAATAGATGGGGAAACAGTGGAAACAGTGTCAGACTTCATTTTTGGGGGCTCCAAAATCACTGCAGATGGTGATTGCAGCCATGAAATTAAAAGACGCTTACTCCTTGGAAGGAAAGTTATGACCAACCTAGACAGCATATTCAAAAGCAGAGACATTACTTTGCCAACAAAGGTCCGTCTAGTCAAGGCTATGGTTTTTCCTGTGGTCATGTATGGATGTGAGAGTTGGACTGTGAAGAAAGCTGAGTGCCAAAGAATTGATGCTTTTGAACTGTGGTGTTGGAGAAGACTCTTGAGAGTCCCTTGGACTGCAAGGAGACCCAACCAGTCCATTCTGAAGGAGATCAGCCCTGGGATTTCTTTGGAAGGAATGATGCTCAAGCTGAAACTCCAGTACTTTGGCCACCTCATGCGAAGAGAAAAGACTCTGATGCTGGGAGGGATTAGGGGCAGGAGGAGAAGGGGACGCCAGAGGATGAGATGGCTGGACGGCATCACTGACTCGATGCACGTGAGTCTGAGTGAACTCTGGGAGTTGGTGATGGACAGGGAGGCCTGGCGTGCTGTGATTCATGGGGTCGCAAAGAGTCAGACATGACTGAGCGACTCAACTGAACTGAACCTTGGTATACGATTTTTTTTTTCCCTTTATTGAGAACTTTTTCATTTAAAGGCTTCTCTTCAGCATGTACACTCTGCCAGCATCATTACTCTTGCTCTTTGGGGCCACTAAAAAAATAAAGGTCACTTGAACACAAGCACTGTGATATCATGACAGCTGATCCAATAACTGAGAGGGCTACTAAGTGACTAACAGGGAGGACACCCTGGACAGAGGGATGATTCATATTCTGGGTGGGACGAAACAGGAAGGTACAAGATTCCATTAAGCTACTCAGAATAATGTGCAATTTAAAACTTATGAATTGTTTACTTCTGCAATTTTCCACTTAAATATTTTCACACCACAGTTTGACTGGGTAAATGAAACCATCAAAAATGAAACTGTTGATAACGGGGTGACTACTATTTCTGTAGTTTAAGGATGAGGACTACATTTAGATGCCAGAGCAAGATGGGATTTTGCTTTAGGGAGAATTCCCATTTTGGGGGAAAAAAGAAGGGTTATCTTTTATGTTTATGAATTTTTTTCTATTATTAAGTTCTTATCAAGAGGTGAGTAAATAATTTCCATACCTCTGATAGCTGGGAGCAGCAAGAGAAATGCAAACTGACTTGGTTTTAAATTTTAGCTAGGAGGTGCAGTGGTAAAGAATCCACCTGCCAATGCAAGAGCCGAGGGTTCATTCCCTGGGTCGGTAAGACCCCTTAGAATAGAAAATGGCAACCCCCTCCAGTATTCTTGCCTGGAAAATTCCATGGACAGAGGAATTTAGTGGGCTACAGTCCATGGGGTAATAAAGAGTCAGACACAACTGAGCAACTGAGTGTATACACGTGTGAGTCTTAAGTCAATGTACAAGCTACATACAAGTCATTTTACCTGTTGACTCTGGGGCCTTATTTGTAAAATGGAGCTTTGCTATTGCTGTTTAGTCACTAAGTCAAGTCCAGCTCTTTAGCGATCCCCTGGACTGTAGCCACCAGGCTCCTCTGTCCATGGAATTTTCCAGGCAAGAATACTGGAATGGATTACCATTTCCTTCTCCAGGGGATCTTCCAGACTAAGGACTGAACCTGCAGCTCCTGCACTAGTAGGCAGATTCTTTACCTAGTGATTCCTATCTCAGAGGGTTGATGTGAGAATTAAAAGGTACACTGTGCATAAAGTACATTTCATAGCTCCTAATGAAAGTATTAGTGGCTGAGTCATGTTTGACTCTCTGTGACTCTATGGACTGTAGCCCACCAGTCCCCTCTGTCCATGGGATTCTCCAGGCAAGAATATTGTAGTGGGTTGCCATGCCCTTCTGCAGGGAATCTTTCTGACCCAGAGATCAAACCTGGGTCTCCTGCATTGCAGGCAGATTCTTTACCATCTGAGACACCAGGGAAGTCCAAGGGTGACTTTATATTTGTGAAGGGCATTAAGTAAGTATTAGTGAAACTTCCCCCACACCCCACTCCTACCCAAAAATGTTGTGCTACTCTCCCTTGGGATAAATTTCTGAAAACAATTCTACATATATAATTTTGATGTTAATTCTATGGAACTTACTGTATGTTTCAGTTTTTCATGCAACCCAAAAGTCAACTAGTTCTTTCCACTTAAAAGAGTTACTGTTTCAAAAAAAGCAAATAACTCCCCTTGTACTTATTAGAAGCATATCAGTGATACCTCTGTCTTAAAGTAAAAATTTTAAATTTAAGTAAGAACCTTTTCACAGAAATCTATTTCTTCAGAGGATCATGCTGAAATAACCCTTCACTGAAAACACTGCTTAATTTCTATGGAAACATAATCTGATGCCAAATACTTTGTCAGTAAGAATCTACTCAGAAAAGAACTTTAACTTTCTATTTTTTGTGATCATTGGCAATACTTAAGAAGAAAATTCAAAAGAGTGATTAAATATTCCACTGTCAACTGTTCAGCATTCCAGGTTTCCCCACAAATAAGAGGAATACAAATGAGTTTAATTAATATTGATACTTTTCTCCTTAGAGTCTCCCTTATGCTCAAGTTCAGTATATTAACATTTTGGTATCACCAGTCAAAGCAAGATAACTACTTTCCCTGCATTTATCATTTTACATATATTCATTATTCCACTCAAACCTTATACCAATAGTTCATCCCTATAACCCTGCCCTGTTTTTGGATTAAATGAAGAGGTTAAGTAACATGCTAGTAGCCAAGAGCTAGTACAAGGCAGAGCTGGGATCCAGATCCAGGTCTACCACTCTTCTTTCTCTCCAACCACAGAGCCTCTAAGGTAAAGATGAAAAACGAGACTGGGTCTGAACTCAGAGTATATGGAACCTACCCTTCAAAACAGAAAAAGAGCTATCCTGGCTTTTTTTTTTTTTAATCACTTTTTTATACCAAGATTACACTGGTTTTTCCAGTGGTCATGTATGGATGTGAGAGTTGGACTGTGAAGAAGGCTGAGCGCCAAAGAATTGATGCTTTTGAACTGTGGTGTTGGAGAAGACTCTTGAGAGTCCCTTGGACTGCAAGGAGATCCAACCAGTCCATTCTGAAGGAGATCATCAGTCCTGAGTGTTCAATGGAAGGACTGATGCTAAAGCTGAAACTCCAATACTTTGGCCACCTCATGCGAAGAGTTGACTCATTGGAAAAGACCCTGATGCTGGGAGGGAATGGGGGCAGGAGGAGAAGGGGACGACAGAGGATGAGATGGACAGATGGCATCACCAACTCGATGGACATGAGTCTGAGTAAACTCCCGGCGTTGGTGAGGGACACGGAGGCCTGGCGTGCTGCGATTCACGGGGTGGCAAAGAGTCGGACACGACTGAGCAACTGAACTGAACTGAACCGACACTCACTTAACAGCTAGTGACTAGCATTTTGCTTGTTAAAGAAACCACGTTTTGGAGATTAGCAGTCTGTCAGAAAGTGATGACCTATTACCATGAGGAGGTGATCTTAAGCACATTATGTGACTCAGTTAATCATAAAAGATTTTCTCCTTTGAAACCTCAGCAATAAATTTCTAGGTATAATATTATAAAACTAAGTAACAAAATACTAACAGTAATGGAAACCCCAGGTCTGTTTATGCCTATATGCCACTTGAAAAATGAACAAGAACTAAACCTTAAAAACTCAAATTCTCCTTTTATTTTCTATTTTCACTCTTCTGTCCACTGTTAGTAACAAAAATTTCTGCAACATAACATTTTTAGAAGTCCTGTATGCAAACAAAATCAAAGAAACAAAACTAACAAATAGTACAGATTGGTCCCTTCATTCTATGGAGAGGGAGTAATGTGGTTAAAAACAACTTTCTTGCTCTCTCACAAGTTCAAAAACCTAATTTTAGGTCAACTATCAAGATCTTTTTGGGCTTGGTTTGTCCTGGAGAATGCACTTACAAGTCTGATCCATCTGTCTGTCTCACTGAGGCACAAAAAGGCTAAACATTACTCTCAGAAGAAGACCACAAACACAAATTCCGAGGTCTAGAAAGGACCTACACTAGACAACTTAATAAAACAGGAAATCAGAACATAATCCACCACTTGTTGGTAACGAAGCTAATATACAAGACTAAGCATGACGGTTGCTCCTTGGAAGAAAAGCTATGACCAACCTAGACAGCATATTAAAAAGCAGAGAGACATTATTTTGCTAACAAAGGTCCGTCTAGTCAAAGCTATGGTTTTTCCAGTAGTCATGTATGGATGTGAGAGTTGGACAGTAAAGAAAGCTGAGCACCAAAGAATTGATGCTTTTGAACTGTGGTGTGGAGAAGACTCTTGAGAGTCCCATGGACTGCAAGGAGATCAAACCAGTCAATCCTAAAGGAAATCAGTTGCAAATATTCATTGGAAGGACTGATGCTGAAGCTGAAGCTCCAATACTTTGGCCACCTGATGAGAAAAACTGACTCATTTGAAAAGACCCTGATGCTGGGAAAGATTGAAGGCAGGAGGAGAAGGGGACAACAGAGGATGGATGGCATCACCGACTCGATGGCTCTGAATTTGAGCAAGCTCTGGAAGTTGGTGATGGACAGGGAAGCCCGGTGTGCAGCAGTCCATGGGGTTGCTAAGAGTCAGATATGACTAAGAAACTGAACTGAAGTATGACCTAGATTCTAAACACTGACTTTTGTATATATTTAATCTGTATTTAGTAGACAAACTGATTATACTATAATTAATGTACATAATTCCATTAGAGAAATAAAGTGTAAACCTACAGTACTGCAGAGATGAAGCTTTAAATAAATACCAATACTGGCATTAATTCTATAGGCAGGTTTCAGGATTAAAACTGATTCAGGTCCAAAAGTTCTCTGTTTGCAAGTTTTAATTTTTATCTATACAAAAATGTCAATCTTAAACAGAAATCCTGCAAATAAACTAATAACAAAAAAAATGTATAGCTTGATTTAATCACAAGGATAGCTGATGATAAAACGATCTTCTAGTAAAAAAAAAGAAACTATGTGAGGTATGAGGCTGACACTGAGAAAAGATGAAGACAGTGAAGCGCCCATCAAAATGGATTGTTACTGAACACTGTGTTTCACTTCACTCAATGAATAAATGTAGCAAACTCTAAGCAAAATCATGAAATTTTTGAAAATTAATATAAGGCCATCTGGCCACCTGATGCGAAGAGCCAACTCATTGGAAAAGATCCTGATGCTGGGAAAGATGGAAGGCAAAAGGAGAAGTGGGTAGAAGAGGAGGAGATGGTTAGATAGTATCACTAACTCAACAGACATGAATTTGAGCAAACTCTGGGAGGTAGGGGAGGAGAGAGAAAGCCTGGTGTGCTGCAGTCCACAGGGTCACAGAGAGTAGGACACAACTTAGCAATACAACAAAAACAAAATCAATTTCTCTTTTAATAAACTAAAAGAACAAAAATCCCACAACTTGATTTTTATTCTATCATAGGTTCGTATAATTCACTTATGGAAAACTGCAAGTTTGGAATAATTACATACACAGCTTAACATGCTTAGAGTCCATGTATGCATTCTTGCCTCAGTTGTTCTCTTTCTTATTTATTAGTGATAAATCAAAGTTTTAAGTGATTATTTACCACTAATTCTATCAACCCTGACATCTGACATGAAGATGAGGATTATCAAAGCTTCACCAATCAATATGGACTAGAAGTGACCCAAAGTTAACCCAATCCATGACACCTCTGCTCCCAAAGAAGGTCTCCTATGGTCATTTTCTAGACCCAAGCAGAACTGTTTTCTTATGAAAATAGCTTAACTCCCCAAAGTTAGATTCCATCCCAAACTCTTTCCATGGAAAGGTCATATATATTTCAAACATGTGTAAACACAAGAAGAGAAACTTTGAGAAAACCTATGTAGTTGCTTTCTCTGAAGAAATTTAGGCAAGGTTTACAGTGTGATAAAGTAGGCCCTGAAACCATAACCACCTTCTCTTACTGAATGAACCATTCCAAAACAAGACTGCCACTTGAGATGTAATGTCCTATCCAGGCTCTTCAGAAACACCAATCCTCGCCTTACTATCAATCTCACTGCATTCTAACTCTGAAAACCAGTAATCCATCTATGCTGTAAATGATAACCCTGTATCACTCAAAATATCACTCGCCAGAATAGCCAATTCATTGATTATGCTAGATACCAATTTTATAGCATATCTAACCATTTCATTCCAGATAAAATGAATGTTTATTAGCTTGTTCCTTCTCCCAACTAAAAAAAAAAAAAAAAAAAAAAGCAAATGGTTATTGAATGTCTTCTCTTTAGGAACAGAGTTACACAAAGAAGGTAGCCATTTACTGTAACAGCTACTATTTATTAAGCACTTAATATATACTGAACTATTGATAAGACTGGCTTCCCTGATAGCTCAGTTGGTAAAGAATCCACCTGCAATGAAGGAGGCCCCAGTTCGATTCCAGGGTCAGGAAGATGCCCTGGAGGAGGGATAGGGTACCCACTCCAGTATTCTGGCCTGGAGTGCCAAGGACTATATAGTCCATGGGGTTGCAAAGAGTCAGACACGACTGAGCGACTTTCACTAGTTCTAGTTATTGATAATACTAAAAAAAAAAAACAAGCTAAAATAACCAAGCCCTTAACCCCCAAACTCTAAAGTCAATACAAGGGGAAAAATGAAACAAAGTGTATTGTGCAACATTTCATTCAGCATAGAGAACTGGCATATTTCATTAATGCTTGAAGCAAGAAAGTAGGTCAACAACATCAAAGATATTAATAGTGCTAAGAGACTACAGAAGCAAAACAATCAAACTTAAAAATTATAATCAGAAATAAAAGTTATTATTGCCCGCGGCTGCTGCTGCTAAGTCACTTCAGTCGTGTCTGACTCTTAGTGACCCCATGGACTGCAGCCTACCAGGCTCCTCTGTCCATGGGATTTTCCAGGCAAGAGTACTGATGTGGGGTGCCATATTATTGCCTAGATCCTAATAAAAAATATAAACCAAATGAAGAAAATGCCTGGAATATTTGGATAGTACTTTAATAATCTTATAAGTACTGTTTTTATAGTTAACAATTATCACAAAAGCAGGTTGCAACCTCAAAGTCATAATTAATTTAAAATCATCACTAAATTTAATTCTTCCTCATTCTCAAGCACTCATTGAAACCAAAAGGTGGTTCTTTTTTTCTTGGCAGAGGTTAAGGGGTAGAGGATTAATAACAAAGATAAACCTCTAGCTAGACTGATGAAGGAAAAAAAAGGTACAAATTACCAGTATCAGGAATGAAAACAATGACATTACTACAGATCCTACAGACATCAAAAGAATAATTTTAAAACATTATGAATTATTTGATGTCAATAAATTTGAAACTTAGATGAAAAGGCACAAATTATCAAAATTGATACAGAAGAAACAGAAGCTGACTAGCCCCATATTTTTGTTTAAAAGTTGAATGTATAATTTGAAGTGAAAGTTGTTCAGTCATGTCCAACTCTCAGCGACCACCATGGACTATACAGTCCATGGAATTCTCCAGGCCAGAATACTGAAGTGGGTAGCCTTTCCCTTCTCCAGGGGATCTTCCCAACCCAGGGATCAAACTCAGGTCTCTCGCACTGCAGGCAGATTCTTTACCAGCTGAACCATAAGGGAAGGCCAAGAATACTGGAGTGGGTAGCCTATCCCTTCTCCAGCAGATCTTCCTGACCCAGGAATCAAACCGGGGTCTCCTGCATTGCAGGCGGATTCTTTACCAACTGAGCTATCAGGGAAGTCCAATAATTTAAAACCTTCTCACAAAAAGATAATTCCTGGCCTACATGGCTTCACTAGTTAATCCTATCAAATATTTAAGGAACATGTACATGACCAAGCAGGATTTATTCCAGGAATGCAAAACTGGTTTAATATTCAGAAATCAGTCAGTGCAATTCACCCTTTTAATAGACTAAAAAAGAAAAAACATATAATCATCTCAACTGAGACAGAAGAACATCTGATGAAATTTAGCACCCATTCACATTAAAAAACAAAGCAAAACAGAACTCTCAGAAAATTAAGAATAAAAGGGAACTTCCTCAACCTGATAAAAATTATCTACATAAAACCAACACCTTATTTAACAGTGAAAAACTGAACATTCTCTCCCTAAGATTAAGAACACTCAGGAAGTTAATTCAACATGGTACAAAGGTTTTAGTCAGCACAATGAAGCCAAAAAAATTTTTTAATAAAATAAATTATAAAGATATATGGGCTCCCCTGGTGGCTCAGTTGGTAAAGAATCTGCCTGCAATACAGAGAACCTGGTTTTGATCCCTGGGTTGGGAAGATCCCATGGAGAAGAAAATGGCAACCCTCTCCAGTATTCTCGCAGGGAAATTCCATGGACAGAGGAGACTAGTGGACTACATACAGTCCACAGGGTTGCAAAAATCACACAGAACTTAGCGACCAAACCACAATAAAGATATATAGGTTGGAAAGGAAAAATTAAATCATTTGCAGATGATAGGATCATAGAGGTAGATAATTCTAAGGAATCTACAAAAGAGTTACTAGAACTAATAAGCAAATTAAGCAGGTCACAGGACACAAAAACACACTGCTTTTCCAAATGCTAATGACAAAAAAAAAAAGAAAATGGAATGTAAAACACCACTTAAAACTACATTAAAATAGGAAATATTTAACAGATAAATGTAACAAAATATGTATGAAACCTTTATACCAAAAATCACAAAAAATTGTTAAGATATTAAAGATTAGGTAAATCAAATGATGTATCATATTCATGGATTGGAAGATTCTACATAGTTAAGACAGTTAAGGTGTCAAATAGAATAAAGGATGAAGACAATCATAATGAAAACCCCATCCAGGCTTTTTTGAAAAACTGACGAGTTTATTCTAAAATTTATACAGAAATATGAAGGACCTAAAATAATTTGAGAAAAGAATAAAGTTAAAGGACTTAACACTACCTTACTTTAAGACTAACTATAAACCTACAATAACCAGTCAAGACCATGTGACATTCACTGAGATCAATGGAATAGAATGTCAATAGATAGACTAACACGTATTGGTCAATATGGTCACAAGATATGTATCTGACAGAGGGTCAGCATTCAGAATATATACAGAACTTCTATAATTGACAATAAAAAGATAAACAACCCAATTAAAACGTAAGCATTTGAATAGGCACGTCACAAAACACATATACCCAGTAAGTACATGAAGATTTTCAACATCACTAGCTATCAGAGAAATACAAAATAAAGTCACAGTGAAATAACACTACATATTCACTAGAATGGCTAAAATTCAAAGGACTGACAATATCAAGTGTAGATAGGAGTGGAGCAACTAGAATTCGCATGTTTTCTGGGTACAAATTTAAAATAGTATCACTACTTTGAAAAACCATTTGTCAGTTTCCCACAAGGTAAACATTATCTGGCAATTACACTCCTAAATGTTTTCCCAGAAAAAAATAAAAATATACATCCACAAAAAGACTCCTACATATATGTTAACAGTTTTACTCACAATAGCCCCAAACTGGAAACAACCCAAATGCCCATCAATAAATAAATGGACACACAAACTGCAGCATAATAACAAAGGACTGCTGCCACCTGGTCTCCCGACCCAAACAAGTAAAGTTTAAAGAGAAAAGAGAATTTCATAATTTTCACTGGTTGCTAAGTTACTTCAGTCGTGTCTGACTCTGTGCGACCCCATAGACGGCAGCCCACCAGGCTCCCCCTCCCTGGGATTCTCCAGGCAAGAACACTGGAGTGGGTTGCCATTTCCTTCCCCAATGCGTGAAAGTGAAAAGTGAAAGTGAAGTCACTCAGTCGTGTCCGACTCTTCGCGACCCCATGGACTGCAGCCTACCAGGCTCCTCCGTCCATGGGATTTTCCAGGCAAGAGTACTGGAGTGGGGTGCCACTGCCTTCTCCGTTTCACTGGTTAGCATCACTAGTAATAAGACCTATTATGGGCCCCTGGTATCACGCTCTAAGAAGGGCATATACTTCTGGGGTATTCTTCCCAAATATGCACAATACTTCAATCTATTCATGGAAAAAAAAAATCGGACAAATACAAATTGTGAAACATTCTACAAAAACATCTAACCAGGACTCTTCAAAAGTGTCAAAGCAATGAAAGATATGAAAGATTCAGGAAGTATCACAGAAGAGACAAAGGAAATATGACAACTAAATCCAATGTGAAATTCTGGTTTGGATCTTGAATTAGAATAAAGGATATTAGTGTAAAAACTGAATAAAGTTTGTAGTTCAATTAACAGTATTGTACTAATGTTAATTTCTTAGTTTTTATAATTGTCCTACAGTCAACCATGGGTCAAGTAAGACGTTACCATAGGAGAGAGTAAAGGCAAACTATTACTTTTGCAACTTTTCCACAAATCTAAAAATTTTTCAAAATAAAAAGTTTAAAAAGTTAGGGGTCAAAAAAAGAATGAACTACCTACTGACAGACACAACATGAATGAATCACAAAAACATTATGCTAAGCAAAAGAAGGTAGAAACAGAGTACATCAGTGTATGATTCCATTTACATGAAATTCTGGAAAGGTAAAATTAATCTGTAGTGACAAAAAGCCAGGGGAAAGAGAGGAAGGAGAAGAACTAATTTCACAAAGGCAGTGAGGGAACTTTCTGTAGTGGTAGAAAAATTCTCTATCTTGATTGTGGTGATGATGGTTGCTGGTTACACAGGCATACACATTTTGTCAAAGTCAATCTATATAATTAAAATGCATGTATTTCATTGCATGTAACTTATTCTTCAATATAAAGTTTATTAAAATTTTTAAAATAAGTCCACGCTTAAAAGCATTTAGCTTGAATAATTAGTGTATATTTCATATTGGGTAAACATAAAATACCATGATTGAGTCTTAAACTGATATATTAAAACTTATGCACCCAAATTGTTCATTCAATGAATATCCACTGAGCAACTACTATACTCCAGATTTTAGGCCACACATAGGACATAAATGTGAAAAAGAAACTCCTTACCCTTGAGGAACTAGCAGGCCAAAGGGGAGACAAGCAAGTGAACAAAGACTGCAAGTGAATTACAATTGCTCTGGGGAGTGATACACCAAGTGTCAGGATTGCAGAGAAGACAATGTCTCAGGAACGGCTTCAGAGAGAATACAAGCCCTTTCCAAGAATTCACCCTGTGAGGCTATTCCACTTATTTCAGGGATATTTATCCCAAATACTTGAAGCTTTCAAAAAAAACACTTCTTTTAGACTTGTCACTGTACTTTATGGCACATTTTTCTCATGAACAGTCCTTAGTACTTCAAAGGTGTGGTGTGTTTGTTTAAAAACCAAAAGTTATTCAGGTAAGTTTTATGAATATTTATTACGGCAAACAGGTGGCAGTATAAAATCAGTAAGGTTGTTTCCCTACATGCTTTATGAAGTGAAGGCAATACCACAAGGATAGTAACAGTGTTTTTCATCCAAAATAGAACTGCTGGAATAATATATAGTCTCTCAAGGGGGCTACTTTAAAGAGCTTTGTCTTTTTGAGTGCTTAAGTCTTGGCTGGTTTGTCTGCAGGGGAGGAGGAAGTGTGTATCACTTTCAAATTATACCCTGCTATAAACTGTCATTATTCAAAATATAATGTAAACTTATATTCACATATATTATACATATATATACATGCATGCTTAAGTCTGAATCTTAGTTCAGCTATATCACAACTGAATGTCTTTAGACAAAGCCCTCAAAATCTTAGTGTCCTCTATAAAATGAAGACAATAATAGTAGAATCTGCCTCATAGGATTCTGTAAATATTAAATAAGTGATGTGAATGAGATAATCTGCATATTAGATGAAATAACCTATGTAAAACACTTAGAACAGGGCTTGGCATATAATAAGTACCTAATAAATGATAATAATCACTATTATATATAGCAAAGTATAGTGTCTAAACTAAGAATAAACATTAAAATATAAAGTAAGATTACCAAAAAAAAAAAAAAAAACATATAAAAAGAAGAAACCATTAGGTAGCTTTAAAGTTTAGAAACCAAGATTCAGTGACTTTTTTGTTAAACGAGAGAATTCCTTTTTTAATTATTCTATAGAATATACAGTTATCTCAATGCTCAGTAACAAAATGCACCAGGCACATTACAAGTTTCCAACGAATACTTATTGAACTACTTCAATACAGTAAGATGGTCTTAGTAACCAAGAAAAAAAAGTTTGCCACTTTCCAGCCCCATTAACTTCTATCTCTGCTTTAGTTAATACCCCTTTCAGCTGCCAAATGATCTTCTTTTCCCTGGACAGCAGAATTCTAGAAAGGAGAGACTGCAGGATTTTCTTCCAATTTGGAAAACAAGATCTACACTGAGAAAGCACAGTGTTTCTAACTGCTTTCTGGTAAGAATATCTGAAAGTGCCTGTGTCCAACTGGGAAAATATAAAAGAATCTACTGCAAAAACAGCTTGGAGGTTAAAGAAAACTAAATAAATAACAAAGACTATAGAGAGAAGAAAGAGAAATGAAAATCAAGTCAGTGTATATTTTCAATATACAATTTGTTTGGTAAAATATACCCATATCCATGTAACAAGTACCTATAAACTACATGTGCTCATTTTTGTACATTTTTAATATTCACTTATAGTTGCCTAAATTGAACATCAAATTGAGATTTATCTAATTTGAGATGGAAGTCAATTTTCTAACACTGTTATATAAAGTTTCTGAAGATAAGTGAATTAATGCATTTTAATGTTTTGTGTACTTAAAGACAATAGTTTTAGAGAAAATTTCTGAAAGACTCTTTGAGTTGTACACATGTGCAGGTACAAACATATAAACATGTGTGCTCAACTCAGTTCTTCACCCCCTTTTTTTTAGTTTATTTTTTTTATTTGAAGTAAAACTGATTTGCTATGTTGGTATTAGCTTCAGGTGTACAGCAAAGTGATTCAGTTATATATATATATATATTCTTTTTCAGATTCTTTTCCATTATAGATTATAAGATATTGAATATATAGTTCCCTGTGCTGTACGGTAGATCCTTGTTGTTCATCCCTACTACCTCTTAAATTAAATGACATTTTTGCCAGATTGCAAATATTTTAATAAAAACTTCATAAGTTCTCAAAATATGTTGCAACTGTTGGCTAATACATTAAGTATTTCAAATATATCTCAGAGACAGAAGAGCAAAAACAACAATGCCGGTGTCTAAGGTCTATTTGATAATGAAAAAAGTAATAGCTCTAGCTTTTACAGTCTTTACATAGTATATGCGTAATCATTTCCAAAGAAAACCAACACATTTTCCATTTGTCTTTAAGAATAACATTGAAATTTTTAACTGATAAAAGTTTACCTGTGGTACACAGACACAAAATTCCATCCTTGAAGAACAGCTTAATAAAGTAAAAGCCAAAAGTGCACAAATATACATATTAATGCATACTTTCATTGTATCATTTCTTACCAGGGTCTCTAATTTAGCACTTGTTCTACCTGTACAATCTAAATCTCAAGGAAATATGATAATTTCAATATTCACAAATGTCAATGAAAGCAGCCTGGTAACAAGAGCTTCTGGTAGCTAAATATGTGACTACATCAACAAGTGTTTATTGAAAGGTCTAGTGTGTTGTATCCAAAGTAGTAGTTCTTAAGCAATCAGAAAGTGCTACTCACCAGCAAGTGTATAATCCATGTCAAAACCAAAACACTTTATTTTTTCCATGGCTAAACTCCGGTTCACAAACACCCTAAAGAAAAAAAAAAAGAGTAAAAACTGATAATACTGTAGCCAAAAAAAAATTAAGTTCAATGGAATTATCTGGCTATCTTTCTAGATACCATTTAAATACCAATATTAAGATTCACAATATAAATTATTCAAGTCCTCCTTATACCATAGGTGGCATCAGATACTACACAAAAATATGTGTATTTTCTTATTGTGTCTTTATTTTAACAATGCTATGTACTCAAGATTTCAGAGAATCAATTCTCCTTTTCTAAGTCTGACCCCATAAAATAGCTTACTTCTGAGATTTTATAATTCATTCACTCATTTATAATTTATTTAAAGAACAGAGGTTCACTTAAAGCCCATCATATGCCATACACTAAAGACATAAATATAAACAGATTTATTCAACAAATACTTACCAAATGCCTACTACATACCAGGCACTGTGACATGGCAGAGAACAAAAGAGTACCTGCCCTAATGCTATTTACATTTTAACCGGATCTCTATCCTTGAGGAATTCAGCAGTAGCAGGAGAGAGGCTTAAGCAACTAATTAAAGTATTCCAATAAATGCTATACAATAACATGCAGGAGAGAACACAAGTTGTTTGAGCTGACCTTAAACAATCAGTAGAAGTTTTCCAGTAGGACAAAGCAAGAAAGGCACTCCACACAGAATGACAAAGTAAAGATAAGGTTTGCAGTGAACCAAAAAACATTTACTGGAGCTGGAGCTGAGTTTTCTTTGGTTTTACTTTTCTGTTTTTGGAAACGGAAGTTCTTCAGAGAAGGGAAAGAAGCAATAAAGGTTATGAAGCTAAAAAAGGGTAGCAAGGGTCAGATTAATGAAGACTGTGTGCCACACTAGAGAGATGGGATTTTATCCTGCAGGCAAGAACAAATTATCAGATTTTGATGAAGTGCAATAAGCAGATTCAAACTCCAGAAAGATAACTATGAAGACACAAGGAAAACTAAACATAACAGTATGCAGGATCATCATCATGATGGTGCTGTAGGGTAAGGTTCAAGCATCTCTGAAAATAAGGGTACCCCCTCAATCTGATCCCAAAGTTTGGTGGCCAAAATTACTGAATGGTTTATCCTCTTATTACCAAACCTTTTCTTTGCCTTCATCTCGTAAGTAACTATGAGAAATGAGAATGCTACAAGTCACCCTGGAAACTTGGTAAAAATAAAGATACCTGGGCTAGGCTTCTCCCACTGACAATATAGGTCAGTAGTCTCCAAAGAGGAGTGACTGCATCTGAGGATATGAAAGACTCCCCTGGAATACAGAACAAAGGGTTACAGCTTCTACTCAAAATTATTTCATATTTTTAAAATGTCTAATTTGTGTATGTTTTCTACTATACACAAGTAATGATAGTAGTATATGTAATTTAAGCATGCATCCAGAGGGATGACTGTTTCATACTTTAACTGATGAAATACTCAAGTTTAGAAATCATTAATCTAGATAACGACTTAAAAAAAAAACCTCTTCACCAACTCAAAAACTATTGTTTTAAACTTTAATAGAAAGCTTTTCCTCTCATCTAAGAATGCATGCACCAATTTTATATGCAAATAATCAAATATTTGCTTACAACATTTTAACTGGGGGACTTAATAGGTCCTTGAACTCAGAAATGTTATTCCCTAAAAAATATGAATTTATTTCTCTCATAGTGTGCTATGCACACTAGATAGGCTTTATAAAACTCTTAGTTCCTGAGAGAGATGTTATGTAAAACATTTATACTTTCTTTCCCTAAGAAAACCTGTTATTCTGGAAAAATCAACCCTTATTTTGATTGGGTTAATAATGGATGGGAGAGGAAGAGCAGTGAATAGCTGAAAGACACAGGGAACCAGAGGACGAATGACTCCTACTCAAATCTTTTTTAAAATACCCCCAAACTCCAAATATATCACCATGACCCTTCTGCCACTTCATCAAATTTCACTGTATTACTACCGACTGCAGCATCTACTTTATTATCACCTTTTTCAGTTACATAAAGGCAACAAGAGAAGGTAAAGACACTGAGTAATGGTTTTAACTCTGGAAACACTGAAGCTGAGACTTTTCAAACACACTCTCAATTCAGGCTAGGGGGCCAACTGGATCAAATCCTTGATCAAAGCCCAAACAGCTGACATGCCTAAAATATTCTGTGGGAATTCAGCAGAAACAGACTGCGAAGACTTTTCTATCCAGGAGAGAGATATATGGGACCACATAATGAAAGGAACAGCTTTGATTCTGACATAAGAATGATGCAAGCTGGTTTTAGACACAGCTAGAATCATAGACAAAAAGACACTTTGCTGGTATCAGTCACTGCTAAAGGTAGAAAGAAACAGACGCAGCTAGATAATCCACCCACTTCTTTCTCGTCCAGAAGAGAGATTAACCTGTATTCCTTATCACATTTTTAAGGATACAGAGATCATACTATTATCCTTAGGCATTGTCCATAGAAACTCTGGGAATGATATATATTAGGAATAAAAAAATCTGTTGTTTCTGCAAAAATAATCATTGCTAAATATCCATTAAATCACACTCTTTCCTTTGACTAACTGATCACTTTATTCAATCAACATGTTTGTCGAATGCCTATTACGAAGCAGGTACCATTTTATGACATACATCCTAGAAGCTGTCCTTTAGGGAGTAGCTAAAACTAGTAAGATTTTTTACATGTCTAAAATTAGAAAAGATGCTTTTCTATGAAACCAAATATCCTTTATCTTTTCATTTTCATTTAAAGTAAGTACTCTCACCTACAGAAGCAACTCCTGAACTTAGAAAAACAATCACTCCTGTCTCCCCTATAACTTATGAAACAAAAGAAAAATCGCACATATATTCTCACTGCTCCTTTTCCTTCCCTAATTTAAGCTACAACATGGCAGATGGGGGCAATAGGGAATTAAATCTAATTCATGCATGAATACCTAAAGTGCATAAGCAAAGCTGTGATGACAAAAGGGAACAGCTGCATTATAGATAACTGCAGTAATATACATGCCATGATTTATAAAGATAATAAACATCCAAATGCTGAAAGTATGCACTGACTTCAGCTGAGAGGCAGCCTTGAGCCAGAAATACCACATCTCCAGAATATAGCCTTAAAGCGAAACTGATCTCCTGGTGTCAAACTAATAAATATTTTTTACTATTATTATATAAAAGAAAGTGCTAGGTGCTCTATCAATTAAAAGGCTGATTCATTGTCTCACCACACTTTTAAAACAAAAATATCATTATCTGCCTTGGGGAATCCAAAATTTTCTATTGGTCCCAGAACCTTGACTGTATCTTCATTAATGCCTATTAACTTGTGTCACTTTTCTAAATTATTAACCAGTGGAACATACTCCACATCTCTATCTTCAAGAGCCTGCATATATTTGTGAAATTTTCCAAAGCTTACTTTAAATAAAGCACAAACCTGCCACCCTAGAAAGCATGACTGAACTAAGCAACCAACATTAAAATGTAATTATCAGCCCGAAATTCCTATGTACTAAGTCATTTGCAAGATATAGATTTGAGCATTAAAACAACAGGCACAATCTTTAGCAGACAGACCCAGAAACACTATAAAACTGAGCACAGACGTCAACACAAAGACAAATGTAACAGCTTTTACTATCATACGGCACTGCAGTAAGGCATAAAACTTGAAGAAATGCTATCCAAATAAATACAGACGTTAAACAAAAGAAATAAGACTATTAATGTGCTTTAAGAACAGGAATCTAGTATTCTCACACTAAAGGAACATGAACATGCAATTTACTAAATTTGGAATTTTGTAAATAGCAAACTCTTAATGGTTTTGCGATTTAACCTGTAATTCAAAGCAGCATTACCTCATCTGTCACTGGTTGCCGTTCTGCAAAGTGTGAAACTATTTGAGTCAACTAGTTCTTGAAGTCACATAACAGAATTCTTCTTCAAATCCCTAGTATAATTTTTGTGTGTGTGACTTTAACCTTACTTCAAAAAGACCGTTTTAGTCGGAACCAGGCCCCTCCACAGTATGTCTCTTCTGAGACAGTGCTGGAGAAAACACCTCTGTGTCTAATTTAACTTGTCATTGGATATCACTGTTGCTCCACATGAATCCATTTGGAATAGAATTTCTCTGGCACTGGTGAACTTTATCCCTAGCTCCTCCTCCTGCCCAGGAGTCACAATTTCCTGGCCAAAGGCCCAACAAGAGTTGCTGCAACAAAAAATGAGACTAAGGATACAAGCAAAAAATCTCAGGCATGTTTTGGCTATGGGTTTGTGTAATTATATACTCAAAGTTTGTTACAGTTACAAGTGCCTGTTGGAGAGTGCAAATTTAGATTATCAACCAAATGATGTATGTTGAGTGTCTGTTAATTAACAGAAAAATGCTATAAGGTGAATTTTTGTTGAAAACCTAATTTGTATCTCTTTCCCCAAACTAGTCTCTATTTCCGCCAGGTCACTCTCATTTTCCCCTTAAGTCTAAAACCTAGTTATTAAAATCTTTTGATTCTTTCCTCTCCCTCAAATCCACAACATCTCACTTGCCTTCATTTAAATTTTCAAATGTCTCTAATCCAGATCTTCCATTCCATTCAAACTGCTAACAACCTGTCTAGGTCCCTCATTAACTCTCCAGCAATCATCTCTCAATGGCTCTGCCTGCACACTAATGCCAAATTAACTGCTTTGAAGTAGTGCTACTCAAAAGTGGGGTCCACAGTCCAATGCAGATTTGTGAAGTGCTGTTACTGATTTAAGAAACTGCAAGTATTTAGAAACTTTTATAACAATTTGACAGAAAAGTTTTGTTTGTTGAACATAATAACAAAAAAGATATACTTTCATTTTATGTCTCTTCATTTTTCAAGTAATTCATTTTTATTCTAAGTATCAATTTCTAACAGAAGAGAAGCCTTTTACAAGAAAATGGTTCTCCAACATAGATGAGAAGCACTGTCCTAAGGCCCAGCTCTAATCATGTTGCTCTCCCTCTTAATAACCTTTAGACATTCCTCACTACCTACTACCAAATACATTACAATTTTTTAAAAAACCTTAGAGGAGTTCAACGCTTTCATTATCTTTCCAAAATCAGTTTTATCTCACGTTGCTCCACATCACACACCTTTAGCTCTAGTAATTAAAATGAACTACTTGTTATTTCCTAAAAGTTCTATAAAGCTTTGTTTATACTGTGCTCCATACATGAAACGTCCTTCCTAGTTATCTCTACCTTATTTTTCAAGACCCAGAAATTTCTTTAAGAAACTCTTCCGGCCATGTCAGAGAATTTCTGTAACAATGATGCCCTTGGGTCTCAGATTACTTTTTTAAATTAAAGATATTGTCACCCTGCTTATTTAACTTCTATGCAGAGTACATCATGAGAAATGCTGGGCTGGATGAAGCACAAGCTGGAATCAAGACTGCCAGGAGAAATATCAGTAACCTCAGATATGCAGATGATACCACCCTTATGGCAGAAAGTGAAGAGGAACTAAAAAGCCTCTTGATGAAAGTGAAAGTGGAGAGTGAAAAAGTTGGCTTAAAGCTCAACATTCAGAAAACGAAGATCATGGCATCCGGTCCCATCACTTCATGGCAAATAGATGGGGAAACAGTGGAAACAGTGGCAGACTTTATTTTTTGGGGCTCCAAAATCACTGCAGATGGTGACTGCAGCCATGAAATGAAAAGACGCTTACTCCTTGGAAGGAAAGTTATGACCAACCTAGATAGCATATTCAAAAGCAGAGACATTACTTTGCTAACAAAGGTTTGTCTAGTCAGGGCTATGGTTTTTCCAGTGGTCATGTATGGATGTGAGACTTGGACTGTGAAGAAAGCTGAGCGCTGAAGAATTGACGCTTTTGAACTGCGGTGTTGGAGAAGACTCTTGAGAGTTCCTTGGACTGCAAGGAGATCCAACCAGTCCATTCTAAAGGAGATCAGCCCTGGGATTTCTTTGGAGGGAATGATGCTAAAGCTGAAACTCCAGTACTTTGGCCACCTCATACGAAGAGTTGACTCACTGGAAAAGACTCTGATGCTGGGAAGGATTGGGGGCAGAAGGAGAAGGGGACAACAGAGGATGAGATGGTTGGATGGCATCACCGACTCGATGGACGTGAGTTTGAGTGAACTCCGGGCGCTGGTGATGGACAGGGAGGCCTGGCGTGCTGCAACTCATGGGGTCGCAAAGAGTCAGACACGACTGAGAGATTGAATTGAACTGAACTGAAAGGTATTTCACCAGCAACTAAAGTTCTATAATGTGATACATGTGAGCAGTTCTGGCACTTATGTATATTTTATCATATACATAAACTAAGTGTTTAATTCCCTTATTCTTTACTGGATTATAATCTTGGAGACAAGGATTTATTGCCTTCCCAACGATAGCATAGGGCCTAGTAACGACTAGACACAATATTCAACTGAATTAAAAATTAAACTAAAAAAAATTTAAACTAAAAACTTAATAGCAATTAGTGACTGCCAGAGCTGTGGAGAAGAAGGAATGGGCAATTTGCTTTGGGGGATAAAAAAAATATTCTGAAATTAGAGCTGTTGTTTACATACCTCTCGAGAGTATACTTAAAACCACTGAACTGTACTCTTTAAAGGGTGAAATGAATGGTATGTGAACTAGATCTCAATAATGCTGTTATTTAAAAAACATAATGACAACACCTTAGTCTGCCTTTATGCTCCCATTCTTCAGTAAAAGAGTGGGGTTGCTGCTGCTAAGTTGCATCAGTTGTGTCCAACTCTGTGTGACCCCATAGAGGGCTGCCCACCAGGCTCCCCCGTCCCTGGGATTCTCCAGGCAAGAACACTGGAGTGGGTTGCCATTTCCTTCTCCAATGCATGAAAGTGAAAAGTGAAAGTGAAGTTGCTCAGCTGTGTCCGACTCTTTGCGACCCCGTGGACTACAGCCTACCAGGCTCTTCTGTCCATGGGATTTTCCAGGCAAGAGTGCTAGCGATCTTAAAAAAAAATGCTAATTTATGAAAATGGATCCTTAAAAACTGAAAGTTTAAATACCTCAAATATACAGACACAACAAGAAATTGTGGACTAGATTATAAAAGTAAAGTCACTGAAGCATCAGTTTTTTCATAAATTTCCAGCCAACAGTTTCTTACTAATTTGTCTGAATATCTTCTCTGAGGAACATCCTCAGGAAGGATACATTATCAGATTATGCCATGAGAACAGCACCCTGTGCTTCAAAAGTCTGAATAAGCATGCTATCATTCCTAAAATAATACATGAATTATCATAATTTTTCTTATTCAAATACTCAATATAGAAAAGTCCCAGTGAAGAGAACGTGGAGGGAACAAAATTAAAGATGGTTAAAACTGAAGATGCATCAACTGTAGAATTCACCCATATTACATGCCACTAAAAGAGGGCCAGGAGGGGTGCCCAAGAAAAGTCAGAGTCTTGTAAAGCTAGGATTATCAAAGGACTATATCCATAGTACAAGGAAAAAGGAGAACTAAATCTGCAATATAGAAGAAACACACAAGGACATTTGTGCATCGTGACCCTGACACCAAGTCCAAGAAACAGGAAAAAACTCCCCCTGAAGAGACACGTGTACCCCAATGTTCATCGCAGCACTGTTTATAATAGCCAGGACATGGAAGCAACCTAGATGTCCATCAACAGATGAATGGATAAGAAAGCTGTGGTACATATACACAATGGAGTATTACTCAGCCATTAAAAAGAATACATTTGAATCAGTTCTAATGAGGTGGATGAAACTGGAGCCTATTATACAGAGTGAAGTAAGCCAGAAAGAAAAACACCAATACAGTATACTAACACATATATATGGAATTTAGAAAGATGGTAACAATAACCCTGTGTACGAGACAGCAAAAGAGACACTGATGTATAGAACAGTCTTATGGACTCTGTGAGAGAGGGAGAGGGTGGGAAGATTTGGGAGAATGGCATTGAAACATGTAAAATATCATGTATGAAACGAGTTGCCAGTCCAGGTTCGATGCACGATACTGGATGCTTGGGGCTGGTACACTGGGACGACCCAGAGGGATGGAATGGGGAGGGAGGAGGGAGGAGGGTTCAGGATGGGGAGCACATGTATACCTGTGGTGGATTCATTTTGATATTTGGCAAAACTAATACAATTATGTAAAGTTTAAAAATAAAATAAAATTAAATTTTAAAAAAACTGTAAAAAAAAAATTTTAATTAATTAAAAAAAAAAAAAAAAAAAACCTCCCCCTGAGAATTCAAACAATAAATCTGGTAGGTTTGTGGTTTAAATTTACCCTACTAGCATGGTTAATGTTGCCCCTACATGACTGACAGAAATGAAATTCTCTCTAGAAGAACTCAACTTAATTCTAAGTTGAATTAAGTGGTATATTACTAGATGTAGCCCAAATTCAGAGATGTCTAAATGTGAAAAAAACGTATATCTTAAAAAGTGATAAACAAAGACTAATAAGAGTAGTGATTATGCTATCTTTCCCCAAAGATTTCAAAACATACTTTAAGGAGAAGCTCTTTAAAAGACATTAAAATTCCCTTCACTTTCAACCTCAAATGAAGAAACTGCAGTAATGAGAGCAGAATGGTAGGGAATAAGAAAGAGGACTAACGAAGAATACATAAATTAAGGGAGAAACCGGGAACAATGGCAATACTTCTGAAAATTACTGTTCAAAAATCTCAGTCTAATTAAAAACACGTTTTTTCCAATCTTTTTTCCTACTTTCCCCTAAATTATTTACTTTTTCTCCCCAATTTTTAAAAGTAAAAACCAATGTATAGAAGATAATTTATAAAATACAACAAAATATTAAGGTTGAATTCTGTGGAATAAAAATTAGAGAAGAAAATATTTACCCATGTTATCATTAGGCCAAATTAATAAGTGTGCTGTTTGTGCCCATAATGGAAAACAGAGGTCAAAATCTAGAACTTAAAATAAAAGCAAATGACAAAACTGATTTTGGCTTCTCACCTAAAAGACAGCAGGCTCTGGTAATAAAAGGCATTCTGAACAGCTCCAGAAGATGAGGGATTGATCATTACAATGAAAGAAGAACGTATTTTTTCCCCCCTTGCATTACACATCCTAGAGTACCTATATTTTTCCAAATATATTCCTTTGACTATGCTAAACAATAATAATTTTATTTATAAGATTTTAAATAAGCAAGTTGAGTTTCTCAAGTCTCATTCCCCCTCCAACTTCATTGAGGTATAATTTACTTCAAGTGAAATTCACCCATTTTAAGTGTGAAGATTGGTGAGTTTTGGCAATTGTATACACCCATGTAACAACTACCACAATCAACCCAAAATTTTCCTTCATGTCCTTTTGCAATACTCTCCCCAACCCATGGACACAAAACACCACTGATTATGCTGTTTTCCACTAGTTTTCATATAGATGGAATCAAACACCATGTAGTCTATGTCTGGTTATTTTTCTTAACACAATAGTTCTGAGACTCATTCATGTTATTACACGTATCAAAAATTAGTTCCTTTATTCCCAAGTAGTATTCCATTGTATGGATATACCACAATTTTTTTACCTATTCAATTACTGGATATTTTGAGTTGTTCCCAGTTTTTGGCTATCATAAATAATGATGCTATGAACACTCACACACAAATCTGTATGGACATAATGCTTTCATTTCTCTTGGAGTAAATACCCAGAAGTGGAAATATTAGTCTATTTAATAAGTGTATGTTTAACTTTAAAAGACACTGCCAAAATGTTTTTATTTTGCATTCTCACCAACAATGCATGAGAGTTCCATTTGCTCCACGTTGTCAGTGTTTAGTCATTCTAGTCGGTCTGCAGTGATACACTACTGTGGTTTTAATTTGTATTTCCCTAATGGCACTAGTCTATGCTCCAACCAGTAATGCTGAAGAAGCTGAAGTTGAAGGGTTCTATGAAGACCTACAAGACCTTTTAGAACTAACACCCAAAAAAGATGTCCTTTTCATTATAGGGGACTGGAATGCAAAAGTAGGAAGTCAAGAAACACCTGGAGTAACAGGCAAATCTGGCCTTGGAATACGGAATGAAGCAGGGCAAAGACTGATAAGAGTTTTGCCAAGAAAATGCACTGGTCATAACAAACACCCTCTTCCAACAACACAAGAGAAGACTCTATACATGGACATCACCAGATGGTCAACACCGAAATCAGACTGATTATATTCTTTGCAGCCAAAGATGGAGAAGCTCTATACAGTCAGCAAAAACAAGACCAGGAGCTGACTGTGGCTCAGACCATGAACTCCTTATTGCCAAATTCAGACTGAAATTGAGGAAAGTAGGGAAAACCACTAGACCATTCAGGTATGACCTAAATCAAATACCTATGATTATACAGTGGAAGTGAGAAATAGATTTAAGGGCCTAGATCTGATAGATAGAGTGCCTGATGAACTATGGAATGAGGTTCGTGACAGTGTACAGGAGACGGGATCAAGACCATCCCCATGGAAAAGAAATGCAAAAAAGAAAAATGGCTGTCTGGGGAGGCCTTACAAATAGCTGTGAAAAGAAGAGAAGTGAAAAGCAAAGGAGAAAAGGAAAGATATAAGCATCTGAACGCAGAGTTCCAAAGAATAGCAAGAAGAGATAAGAAAGCCTTCTTCAGCGATCAATGCAAAGAAATAGAGGAAAACAACAGAATGGGAAAGACTAGAGATCTCTTCAAGAAAATCAGAGATACCAAAGGAACATTTCATGCAAAGATGGGCTCGATAAAGGACAGAAATGGTATGGACCTAACAGAAGCAGAAGATATTAAGAAGAGGTAGCAAGAATACACAGAAGAACTACACAAAGAAGATCTTCACGACCCAGATGATCACAAAGGTGTGATCACTTACCTAGAGCCAGACATCCTGGAATGTGAAGTCAAGTGGGCCTTAGGAAGCATCACTACAAACAAAGCTAGTGGAGGTGATGGAATTCCAGTTGAGCTATTTCAAATCCTGAAAGATGATGCTGTGAAAGTGCTGCACTCAATATGCCAGCAAATTTGGAAAACTCAGCAGTGGCCACAGGACTGGAAAAGGTCAGTTTTCATTCCAATCCCAAAGAAAGGCAATGCCAAAGAACGCTCAAACTACCGCACAATTGCACTCATCTCACACGCTAGTAAAGTCATGCTCAAAATTCTCCAAGCCAGGCTTCAGCAATATGTGAACCGTGAACTTCCTGATGTTGAAGCTGGTTTTAGAAAAGGCAGAGGAACCAGAGATCAAATTGCCAACATCTGGTGGATCATGGAAAAAGCAAGAGAGTTCCAGAAAAGCATCTATTTCTGCTTTATTGACTATGCCAAAGCCTTTGACTGTGTGGATCACAATAAACTGTGGAAAACTCTGAAAGAGATGGGAATACCAGACCACCTGATCTGTCTCTTGAGAAATTTGTATGCAGGTCAGGAAGCAACAGTTAGAACTGGACATGGAACAACAGACTGGTTCCAAATAGGAAAAGGAGTATGTCAAGGCTGTATATTGTCACCCTGTTTATTTAACTTATAGGCAGAGTACATCATGAGAAACGCTGGACTGGAAGAAACACAAGCTGGAATCAAGACTGCCGAGAGAAATATCAATAGCCTCAGATATGCAGATGACACCACCCTTGTGGCAGAAAGTGAAGAGGAACTAAAAAGCCTCTTGATGAAGGTGAAAGTGGAGAGTGAAAAAGTTGGCTTAAAGCTCAACATTCAGAAAACGAAGATCATGGCATCTGGTCCCATCACTTCATGGCAAACAGATGGGGAAACAGTGTCAGACTTTATTTTTCTGGGCTCCGAAATCACTGCAGATGGTGACTGCAGCCATGAAATTAAAAGACGCTTACTCCTAGGAAGGAAAGTTATGACCAACCTAGATAGCATATTCAAAAGCAGAGACATTCCTTTGCCAACAAAGGTCCGTCTAGTCAAGGCTATGGTTTTTCCTGTGGTCATGTATGGATGTGAGAGCTGGACTGTGAAGAAGGCTGAGCACCGAAGAATTGATGCTTTTGAACTGTGGTGTTGGAGAAGACTCTTGAGAGTCCCTTGGACTGCAAGGAGAACCAACCAGTCCGTTCTAAAGAAGATCAGCCCTGGGATTTCTTTGGAAGGAATGATGCTAAAGCTGAAACTCCAGTACTTCGGCCACCTCATGCGAAGAGTTGACTCATTGGAAAAGACTCTGATGCTGGGAGGGATTGGGGGCAAGAGGAGAAGGGGATGACAGAGGATGAGATGGCTGGATGGCATCACTGACTCGATGGACACGAGTCTGAGTGAACTCAGGGAGTTGGTGATGGACAGGGAGGCCTGGTGTGCTGCGATTCATGGGGTCGCAAAGAGTCGGACACAACTGAGCGACTGATCTGATCTGAATGGTGCTAGTGGTAAAGAAACTGCCTGACAATTCAGGAGACAAGAGATACAGATTCAATCCCTAGGTCAGGAAGATCCCCTGGAGGATGGCATAGCAACTGACTCCAGTATTCCTGCCTGGAGAAGCCCATGGATAGAGAAGCCTAGCAGGCTACAGTCCATACGGTGGCAAAGAGTCAGACACAACTGAAGCGACTGAGCACGCAATGACTAATGATGCAGAGCATCTTTTCAAATGTTTACTGGCCATGTCTTTTTGTGTGAAGAATCATTTACAAACTGGGTTATTTGTCTGTGTTGTAAGAATTCTTCAGGTATTTTGGATATAAGTTCTTTATCAGATATATATGTATTGAGAATATTTTCTCCCAGTCTATGGCTTACCTTTTTATTTTCTTAATGTTGTCTTTTTAAAAGCAGAGGATTTTTTTTTTTTTTGGTTTTGATGAAGCCCCATTTATCAATTTTATCTTCCATTTTTTTTTTATGTATTTAAAGAGAAATCTTTACCTAATTCAGTCACAATCATTTTCACCTACATTCTGCTTTAAACTTTTATATTTAAGTCTATGATCATTTCTGTGTTTTTTTTAATATATATACGATTGAGGCAAAGGTTGAGGTTCACTTTTTTTCTTTATGAATGTTTAGTTGTTTCAGCACATCTGTTACATAGACTAACCACTGACTTACCATGGCGTCATTTCTGAAAATCAACTGCCTGTATGTGTGGGTCTACAAACTTCCTATTAGGTTTCATGATCTCTCTATATATCTATCCTTACACTGATAATATACTGTCTCGATTACTATAGGTTTACATAAGGCTCAAGTATAATTTTTGATGATTTAACTCTACTAACAATCCTTTTTTATTACTTACTTGGGAAATATTTCATAGATATAAAAATAATCACATATACCAACATTCTGAGTATAAGAATCATTTCATTCCAAAGTAGAAACTTTATCCATTTATTTCTAAAGATAGCAAAGGAGAATAAAAGCTAACTGATTTCATTTATAGTCTCCATGCAATTCAAATGCACTTGTTCATTACCTATTCAGAAAGTACAAGAATTGCCTCACGGATCCCTAGAAATAACCTAAAGAATACTCCAGGCTTTATAGTGTCCTCTGACTTACACAGATCTTTTTTTAAACCAATTCTAATATATGTTTTACCTCCTCCCTCTATATGGGGGGCGGGGGGAGGTTCTAATTACTTCCCAAGAACTTGGACTGCATCTAGAAATATGGTTCTTCTTAGATCTATAAACCAGCTTTATAAATAACCACTGTACAAGCCTGACAAATATTACCAGCATCCATGATAATACGTATCATAAAAATTGTTTAATAAAAGCTGCAAGCTTAGAGCTAGAGCTAGAAGGAAAGAAAACATACAAACCTGAAGAGGCAGTCCTCTCATAATTTTCACAGTTAAAGAAACCTCAAAATTCCAGTGATGTCATGAGAGGTCTAAAAATAATGCAGAATTATTTATACCCATGGCTGCTCTTTTTAACTAATAATGAGGCTTTATAAAATAGCAGTAAAATGGGCCAATTTTATTTTGCTCATAATCAATACATGACCAGATTAAAATAAATTATAAACACAAGACTCTGAAACTACTTCAAAATTTCTACTAGAAAAAAATTAAGAACTTCAAAAAAATCAAAATTTAAATTGCACTGTATTTTTAAAGAGTTGGTTTTTTTTTTTTTTTTTTTTTTTTTTTTTGAGGGAATCTGTGTCCTATTTGATCAAAGGGGATGTTTCTCCGTAATTAACCAGGTCAAGTTATGCTTGAAGGTTAGAAATGAGACTGTTAACAGGATGTAGCTATTAACTTGCATGTCACCTATGATAGAATACCAATAATAATTCAAATTCTGAAACATAAGAGAAAAAACTATAAAGACAATTAAAAAAACCCTACAGAACTATTTTATATCGCAAAATAAAGAGGAATGGGGCATTCCACTTGAAATTATTTTTGTCTACAAGTGACCAGAAAGAAACAAAATCACAGGTTGCTTTTCAATCTTTCACACCATTTTCTAAAGGTACAAATTATTTTCAAATGCACTTGAATTTTTAAATTTCACTCATTTCTATGTAAAACTCTTTGGTAAGACACTACAGTTTGCTTCCAATCTTCATAAACACTTTCTACTGAAAAACAAATGAGAGTTTACCACAAGGTAAACGGTGCTTATCTCTCACTGAATTTCTATGACGATTATCCACCCTCAATGCGGTCTTTCCAAATAGCAACTGTAACTTTACAGCAGATTACATGTGAAACACTAGCAATGTAAACTTTCGGCTGAATTTCTTTCAATCTCTCCCCCATCTCCACTCAGACTGGTAGCACTGCTTATTAATCTTCCAATTTACTTGGATGACTAGAACATCTCTTCGCTGAGAAAAATGAGGGGAAAAGAATAATAAACTCACTTACCCTTCCTTAGACATTCTCAAAGATCTACTTCCTCTGGAAGAGAATACAGGATCAACAAACAAGCTTCACTGATCTCTTGAGAACTGTAGCTCATTTGTTAAAGCACAGAGAACTCAGGCCCTGAGAGGCCCAACAAATTCGGGCAAGATGCCGAACCCTAAGCAGGCAATATCTCAGAGACCAATATCCTCAGCTTTAAATACTTAAAAACCAAAGAATAATAAGAAAAAATTGAAGAGCAGGAAAAATAACTGATGGTCTGAACTGTGTAAGACTGGCCAGTGTAGGAAGGAGACTATCCAAATGGCAAGTTCCCGTAGGAGACAGGAATCGTTACTGGCAAACACTCAGAAAAAGCAAATTTACCCCCTAATGAGGCCCGCCAACAGTACGCAAACAATGTGAGTTTCACAGAATGGAGAGGCCCTAGTCAGTTCAAATCATTTAGTTTACTCTCGGAGGGAAAAAAAAAAAAAAACCATAATACACAGAAGTATGTTTTAATTATCAGTTTAGTTATTTCCTCCCTTAGAAAATGAACAATGCAAACTACAAGAAAAATAATAATTTATGTGCTGATCATTTTACAGGAGTAACCTAAAGTATTTCCACACTGTGGTCTCTTTTCTGATCATTAACTACTTTTAAGGAAAACATCTGTGTTCACAAATATTTTACTCATATGCCTGAAAATATCAGCCCATGTGAAAAGAAATTTACAGATCTTTGGCACGTGGAGGATACACCCAGAACATTCTAAAGGTTAATTCCAAATCTCAGAGCAAGTTGCAGTTTGAAAGAAAAACATTTGCAACATTCCTGCCTCCTGACCAATATAATGCATAGGGATTATGCAACAGGGGAAGAAATAGACAAGTGTGCTAAAGTCTAAGACCATTGATAAGGCAAATAAATCCTCCTACTGATGGTTTGATTTAAAAATAAAATATACATACCTTAGAGAAACACTAGTTGGATTTAAATTTTTAAAAACTTTATCTTTAAACAGTATCTAACTATCTTACCATAAAGATTTCTGTTACTATAAAATGTTTAAATAGTCACCAAGTAACTAAAATCACTACCAAATACTACAAATTCAAACTAAAATTATTTTCAGTTTATTTAGAAAAGCAGTATGGTGAAAGAGAATGAGCACCAGAGCAACTAGGTTTAAATTCAGCTTTCTAGCTGAATAAGTTAATTAACCTAAGCCTGAGATTTTTCATCTATAGAAGACAGATAACATCTGTCTGTCATTTGTAAGCACTCAAAGAACTATTGGAACTTGGGGGGTAACAGGGAAAACATTATCTTACCAAAATATCTCTTGGGAGATACACTGTAAAAATCCAATTCTCAAATTATACATGAATATGAAGGACTTTCACTATCCTCAAACCAAATTCCATAAATATAAGAATACAAACTGAATATGGAAAAATGATCTAATCCCTAAGAGTGCCAACTTCCCATGGCTTCCCTGGATTTCCAGCTTGTGGCGTCACAGCTCAGTGTGGTGGAAATAAATGTAATTACTATTTTAAGACTTTCTACTTGTAAAGAGAAAGGAAAACAAAAATCTCACTTGAACAGAAGGTAAACACACTTATACGAGTTTCCTGTGCAAAAGAAACTGCATTGACCAGCTATTTCAAACTCAGTTCATATATTTAAGAAATGTTTACTAAATGTCTACCTGCCAGTACCTAGTACCAGTAATACAAAGACAAACATGATAGCTCTTGATTTTAAGGAGTCTCCAGTGGAGGAGGGCCATCAAAAACACTAAACAGTTGCATGTAATTGTAGTATTAGACAAATGCACAACAGAGAGGTGCAGCTCTCTGTCTTACTGAAAGACAAGATGCCCAAATTGTTGTTGTTAAACTGACACTATGCTAAGCACTTTTACAGTTATTATCTCATTTAATCTCAAATAACTCTATGAGGTAGAAATGATTCATATTTCATAGATGACAGAACAAAGTTTACAGCAGTTAAATACTGTGATTCGAAAGAAATTAAAATGAAATAATCCAAAATACTAACCCAAGGTCCAGGTTCCTAACCACCACACTAAAAAGGATTAGCAAGTGTTAATCAGATTAAGAGGAAAAGAGGGGTGGAGAACATTCCAACAGAAGAGAAATTATGAATGAAAAGCTGAGTGACACAGATACTATGGTGTGTGGAAAAAAAATTAGATGCAATCCAGCATTGACAGAATACAAGCATTTAAGGAAGGGAGCTGCTCAAGATGAAAGTGGAAAGCAAAAGATTCAGTCCCCACAGGGTCTTAAATGCTATGTTAACGGGCTTAGGATTTATCGTATAGCATTCTTAATATGATGCCACTCAAGGTCTTAAGCTGGGTGATAAACATGGTTTACAAAACAGATCTGAAGATGACAAGGCTAAAAACAGGCAGACATAAGCGGGATTATGGTTACTTTTGCAATGCAGGACAGTGATGACCAGAGCCTGGACTAGCACCATCAGGAATGAAAAGAACAAGCCAGAATCTAGAAAGATTAGGAGGTTGTGTTAAAATGCACACATGCTCACGTGTTTAAATGCACTGAAAGAGGACTAGAAAAATGCTCTCCAAACTGACAGTGTTTACCTATGACAAAGAGGAGTGGGAGTGAAAATGTAAATGAAGGGGAACTTTCATACTTTACTGTATATATTTCTGAATTCCTGAATATTGCACAATAAGAATTTAATTATGTATTACCTAAATAATTTCAAGCACTTTTTAAAAATAATTACAAGATTAAAATTTGTGATTGATAACTGTATTACTCTCTATTTCTTGGATTTATGGTAGTCACGCACACAGATGGTTTGAATTCCTAATAGAATAGTAACAATTACAATTATTTTTAAAAAGCTTTGAAAAGGGAAGTGGTTGGAAACAGAGATAGGAATGTGCTTCAGATCGTTTTGATTCTTAAACCAAAATTCATTAAGATTTAAATGTTTGAGGGACTTTCCAGGTGGTACAGTGGATAAGAATCCACCTGCCAACGCAGGGGACATGGGTTTGCTCCCTGGTCCAGGAAGATTCCACATGCTGTGGAGCAATTAAGCCTGTGTGCCACAACTCCTGAGCCCATGCTCCTCAACAAGAGAAGCCACCATAACAAGGAGCCCACGCACTGCAACCACAGAAAGCCCCTTGCACAGCAACAAAGATGCAGCACAACCAAAAATAAAATTATTTTTTAAAAACCTAAGAAAGGGACTTCTTTTATAAAAAAATATTTAAATGCTTAATATATAACTGGAAATCATAAAAAGAAAGTTAACAGTATATTTGAAAAAAGATTCCAAAATGAAATGCTGAAGAAACTAAAAATTAATTAAAATAAAAAATGTAATGAACAGATTCAGGTCTGACCCAACCAAAAACAGAATTAGTGAACTGGAAGGTAGGTCAGGAAAAACATTCCAGAATGTAACACAGAGACAAAAAAGGATGAAAAATACAAAAGAATGGACATAGAACTGCCATCAGATCAGATCAGTCGCTCAGTTGTGTCCGACTCTTTGCGACCCCATGAATCGCAGCACGCCAGGCCTCCCCGTCCATCACCAACTCCCGGAGTTCACTGAGACTCACATCCATCGAGTCAGCGATGCCATCCAGCCATCTCATCCTCTGTCGTCCCCTTCTCCTCCTGCCCCCAATCCCTCCCAGCATCAGAGTCTTTTCCAGTGAGTCAACTCTTCGCATGAGGTGGCCAAAATACTGGAGTTTCAGCTTTAGCACCATTCCTTCCAAAGAAATCCCAGGGCTGATCTCCTTCAGAATGGACTGGTTGGATCTCCTTGTAGTCCAAGGGACTCTCAAGAGTCTTCTCCAACACCACAGTTCAAAAGCATCAATTCTTCAGTGCTCAGCCACAGTCCAACTCTCATACCCAGCAATCGCACTGCTGGGCATACATACTGAGGAAACCAGAAGGGAAAGAGACACGTGTACCCCAATGTTCATCACAGCACTGTTTATAATAACCAGGACATGGAAGCAACCTAGATGTCCATCAACAGATGAATGGATAAGAAAGCTGTGGTACATATACACAATGGAGTATTACTCAGCCATTAAAAAGAAAACATTTGAATCAGTTCTAATGAGGTGGATGAAACTGGAGCCTATTATACAGAGTGAAGTAAGCCAGAAAGAAAAACACCAATACAGTATACTAACACATATATATGGAATTTAGAAAGATGATAACGACAACCCTGTATACGAGACAGCAAAGAGACACAGATGTATAGAACAGTCTTTTGGACTCTGTGGGAGAGGGAGGGGGGGATGATTTGGGAGAATGGCATTAAAACATGTATAATATCATATAAGAAACAAATCACCAGTCCAGGTTCGATGCAGGATACAGGAGGCTTGGGGCTGGTGCACTGGGATGACCTGGAGGGATGGTATGGGGAGGGAGAGGGGTTCAGGATGGGAACACATGTACACCCGTGGTGGATGCATGTTGATGTATGGCAAAACCAATACAATATTGTAAAGTAAAAAAATAATATTAAAAAAATTAAAAAAAGAGAAAGTTTCACAGAAACTTGACATTTCAAGAGTATGAAAAACATCTATTTGGGATTAATGCAGTTGTTAAACAAATGAGGAAAAAAGACTGTTCATAAATGCATTTTTACTCAGCCTTTGCTTCAAAGTGTTAAGACTATTCTTTGACTTTTAAATGACTTATAAGTCAAATTGATTTATGAAACTTAAAAACAGATCTATAAATCTTACAAATACAGCTTAGGAGAGGAAAAGTCTGTAACTGAACTCTCAATCACATGAATAAATCCATAATCAAAAGAAAAAAAAAAGAAAGGATATGAGAAGGGAGGAAAACAGTGCCAAAGTCTAACATACACTTATCAGAGTTCTTTCTCCAAAGAGAACAGAGCAAGGACAACCCATGAAAAGATGACAGCTGAAAATTTATAAACCATAAAGGCACACATAGAATTAAGAACTCCAATGACTCTCAAGCACGATAAATAAAAAGAAATCCAAAGTTTATTACCTACCAATTTGGGAGGAACATTAGTGGGAGTGACATTTTTGACAGTATTTTTGCATAGTTTTGATTTTTGAAACCATGTTACTATTATATATAATATAGTTGACCCTTGAACAAGGAGAGGGTTGGGGCACCAAACCCCACACAATTGAAAATCCACATATAACTCTGCAGTCAACCCTCTATTTCCTTGGTTCTGAAAACCAGGAATAGAAAGGAATCTCAAACTAAGATCAGAAAGGAACAGCCTCAAACTGATAAAGGGCAGCTGTGAAACACCTACAGCTACCATCATACTTAATCATTAAAGACTGCAACCTTTTTTCCTAATTTAACAACTGGAAGAGTATTGGAAACAGAACTCTTTTTCAGCAAACAGAACTAAGACAACTGGATATTCACGTGCAAAAGAAGGAATTTAAACCCTCACCTTGTACCATATACAAAGTTAACTCAAAATGTATATAAAACCTAAACGTAAAATTATATAACTCTCAGAAGAAAATACAGGCATAAATCTTTGTCCATAGATTAGCAATGATTTCTTAAACATGAAAACAAAAGCATGAGAAACAGAAACCATATACAGATTGAACTTCATCAGTAAAAACATTTGTCCTTCAAACGACACTACCAAGAAAGTGAAAAGACAACTCACGGCATGAGAAAAAATATCTGAAGATCATATATCAGACAAAGGTTTAGTACCTAGAAAAATGAAGAACTTATACAAGTCAACAATAAAAAGACAAACTCAGTTAAGAAATGGGCAAAGGATCTGAAGAGATATTTCCTGAAAGAAGTTATATAAATGGTCAATAAGAACAGAAAAGATGCTTAACGCTATTAATCATAAGGAAAATGCAAATCAAAACCATGATACTACCACATGAACACTAGGATGGATACAGTAATTTTTAAAAACCCACTGACAATAATAAGTGTTATTTTGAGAATGTAGAGAAATTGGAAGCCATATACATTGCTGAAGGGAATGTAAAAAGATGCATTTGCATGGCAAAAGTCTGGTTATTCTTCAATAAATTAAATCAAAAGTTACTATATGACTCAGCAAATTCCACTGCTATATATACAACCCCAACACTGAAAACATATCCACACAAGATGTACACACGAATGTTTGCAGTAGCATTATTCATACCAGCCAAATGTAGAAACAATAGAAGTATTAAGCAACAGATGAATATATAAACAAAATGTGGCATATTCATACAATGCAATATTATTCAGCCATTAAAGGAATTAAGTATTGACTCATGCTAAGCAATGGCAACCCACTCTAGTACTCTCGCCTGGAAAACCCCATGGACGGAGGAGCCTGGTGGGCTGCAGTCTATGGGGTCACACAGAGTCAGACAGGACTGAAGCGATTTAGCAGCAGCAGCATGCTAAAGAATGGATGAATCCTGAAAACATCACGTGAAAAAGATAGAAAAAAAGCCACATATTTTATGATTCCATTTATATGAAATGTCCAGAATAGGCAATTCTATAGAGACAAAGTAGGTAAGAGA
This sequence comes from Bubalus bubalis, assembly GCF_019923935.1. Taxonomy (NCBI): domain Eukaryota; kingdom Metazoa; phylum Chordata; class Mammalia; order Artiodactyla; family Bovidae; genus Bubalus; species Bubalus bubalis. Next base: position 23,991,490 of record NC_059179.1, read on the forward strand.
CTGACAGGGACTGGGGAGAGAAGAGAATGAGGAGTAACTACTAACATGTGTAGACGTTCTTGTGAGGGTGATGAAGATGTTCTGCAATTAGACAATGGAGATGTTTACACAACTACCAATATACTAATATACTGAATTGTATATTACTATTTTATGTTCTATGAATTAATCTCAATACATCTTTTTTTTTTAATCTGTATTAAGACAAATCAATAAGAAAAAGAGACAACTCAATTAGCAAATGACTGGAAGAGTCAAGTCACAAGACAGTATCCAAATGGCTAGTTAATATATGAAAAAGGTGCTCAACCTAATAATTCACCAGAAAAACACAAGTTAAAACCAAACTGATATGTCACTACATAACCAATAAAATTACTTTTAAATTAGACATACTATTCAAGAGATTGATATTAAAGTGCTGGTTACACTGCTTTCACACATTGCAGGTAAAACTGTAAATCAGAGTCACCACTTGGGAAATCGATTTCTCCTCTGTACTAAAGCTAAATGTATGCTTTAAGCGTTGGCCCAGAATACTACTCCTTGCTATTCTTTTATTTTTTCAAAATTTAAATACAGCAAAATCAAACTTTTGGGGTGTGCCATGTCTATGAATTTTAATGCATTTATAGATTGGTATAATAACCATCACAATATGGAATCAAAATGGTTCTATCACCCCCCCAAAACTCTCCTGCTTTCCTCCTGTAGTCACACTACTCCCCCTCTGACAACTTCAAGAATCCACTTATCAGTTCTCCATCACTAAGTGTGCTCAGTCACTTCACTTGTATCCGACTCTTTGCAACCCCACGGACTGTAGCCCGCCAGGCTCCTCCGTCCATGGGATTCGCCACGCAAGAACACTGGAGTGGGTTGCCGTGCCTTCCTCAAGAAGATCTTCCTGACCCAGGGATTGAACCTGTGTCTCCTGCACTGCAGGCAGATTCTTTACCACTGAGCCACTGAGAAGCCCGTCCATCACTATAGTTTGGTCCTTGAAAGTACCATATAAACAGAATCATACAGTATGAAACTTCTTTAGACCAGCTTCTTTGACCCAGGACTGTCTTTGAGGGTTAAGGTGCTGTGTCTTATCAATAGTGTGGTTCCTTCTTCCTGAGTTGTATTTCATTATGTGGATATATTGCATTTTATTTAGGCATTCACTCACTAAAGGATATTTGGGTTGTCTCATGTTTGAGGCAAAACCAGTCAATCCTAAGGGAAATCAACCCTTAATATTCACTGAACGGACTGATGCTGAGGCTCCATTACTTTGGCTGCCTGATGCGAAGAGCTGACTCACTGGGAGAGGCCCTGATGCTGGGAAGATCGAAGGAAAAAGAAGCGGGCGACAGAGGATGAAATGGTTAGATAGCATCGCCGACTCAATGGACATGAGTTTGAGCAAATTCTAGGAGACAGTGAAGGACAGGGAAGCCTGGCATGCTGCAGTCCATGGGGCTGCAAAGAGTTAGACATGACTTAGTGATGGAGTAACAACAGACTAATATACTCTACACATTATTCATGCACAGTTTTTTTGTGTGAGCATAAAGTCTTCATTTATCTAGTACAAATATCTAGGAGTAAGATCTCTGGGTCATTAGTTAAGTGTCTCTAACTTTGTAAGAAACTACCAAACTGTTCTGCAGAGTAGCTGGAGCATTTTGCCTTTCTACCAACAATGAAACAGAATTCTGAATGCTCCACATTCTTATCAACATTTGGTACTGCCAGCATTTTTTATTTTAGCCATTGTAATAGGTATATACAATGTGGTTTTAATTGGCACTCCCTATCCCCCAAAGCACATTCCTAACATGGCTGGTGATGTTATGTATTTCCTTTTATGCCATCCACATGTCCTCTGCGGTGACGTGTCAGTCTTTTGCCCATTTCTTCATTGAGCTGTTCTTATATTGTTGAATTTTAAAAGTTCTTCATATATTCTGAATACAAGTCCTTAATCAGATGTGTGATTTACAAATACTTTCTAAGTTGGTAGCTAAAAACTGAAAAAAGTGGAAAGCTCCAAATGAATAAACAAATCGTGGTATAATGATACAATGGAATGCCAGATAGTAATAAAAAAGAACAAATTACTGATACACACAAAAACATGGCAGACATTATGCTGAATAAAAGAAGCCATATCCAAAAGAATCCTTGAGGGAGTTCCCTGGTAGCTCGTGGTTGGGGTTCTGGCTTTCACTGCTGGGCAATCCCTGATCAGGGAACTGGGATACTGCAAGCCGCATGGCACGACCAAATATTAATTTACAAATATATTGGTTTGGCCAAAAAGTTCATTCAAGTTTTCTTGTAAGATGTTACAGAAAACATATGTATAAACTACACACACACACACACACACACACACACAAAAGAATCCTTGAAGGTGAAATAGACTATCTCTAAATATGAATAACATTTCCTCAGCCAAAGTTTCTTACTATAGGGTTTCATTAAATCAAAGATTTGCTATCTTTTGTTCTTTCTCTTCCTTGCCACTGCCACGACCACCACTACTTTTCTTTTTTTAATTTTACTTTTTGTTTGGGGAAAAAGCACAGAGGGAATGGTGGCAGAGAAATTCAGAATGTTTTAGATCTAGCATCTTCTTTTGAACAATAAAGTTTAGAGAACCTATATTCCATAAAGTAGCATCACTGCACGTTTTAAAGAGAACTTGTATCTACAACGCACAATACCCATGATACAAGAAGTTATGTCACTGAGAGAATTTTATAAATTAAACTTGTTATGTTGAGATAACTATAGATTCACATGTAATAGTAAGAAATAATAGAGATTCCTATACTCTTCATCCCCAATGGGAACATCTTGCATAAATATAATACAATATCACAACCAGGAAACTGACACTGATGCAGTTCACCAGCCTTATTCAAATTTCATCAGTTTTACATGCACTCATTTGTGTCTGTGTAGATTCATGTAATCACCACTAGAGTCAAGATACAAAACAGTTCCATCACAAGGATTCCTTGTGCCATTTCCTACAGCTACACCCACCTCCCTCCACCCAAGCCAATCCCTAACACCTGGCAACCACTACTCTGTCCCCAGTCTCCATTATTTTACCATTTCAGGCATGCTATGGAGCCATACAGTAAGTAACTCTGTGAGCTTTATTAACTCAGCATGGTTTTCTTGAGCTGCATTAAAGTTGTGTGCATCAATAGTTCACTCCTTCTTACTGCTGAATAGTATTCCATCACTCAAATGTTTCAAAATCTTACCAATCCCTGAGTTCTCATTTGTCATTCCTTAGGAATATGAAACACTAACCAAAGCATTAGAATGATATAACAAAAAAATTAATATAGTTCTGATGCTCTACCCCATTCTTCTTATTCTGACAGTACATCTGTACATTATTTAAGGATGGCTTCTTGGCATTTCTGAGGAACTATATTTCCATTTGACTTTCAATCTATAATATGGCTACTGAAATTTTAACAATTTATCCATTTGAATATTAGAAACTATGCTAAAATGGCAGGTTAACTCAAAATGATACAAAATGGTAAGTAATGATAGATAAGTGTCTCTAACTTTATAAGAAACTACCAAACTGTTCTGCAGAGTAGCTGGAGCATTTTGCCTTTCTACCAACAATGAAACAGAGTTCTAAATACTCCACATTCTTATCAACATTTGGTATTGCCAGTATTTTTTTATTTTAGCCACTGCAATATGTATATACAATGTGGTTTTAATTGGCATTCCATATTCCCTAAAAGCACATTCCTAACATGGTTGGTGATGAGACAAAATGGTATCATTTTGATAATACAAAAAGCTGAATGACATTCATGGCTATCTGTAGGTAATTGAGGAAAAAATTAAACTTTACTTATCTGTAGTCCTTGTCTGCATAAAATCTGATACTTGTCTTTAATCTGAGGTTAAAACATCATTAACATCTCTAATTCTATTAATGTGCTAAGCACTAGGTACTAAAAATTAAATTCCTTTTATTCCTTAGACATATACAATAAACTTATGTTGACTGAAAAATAAACTATTATTCAACAGATCTAAGTAAATACTGATATAAAGGCCAAAATTTCAATTAAAAAATAATTTCAGACAACTATACAAAGAACTTTAAAGACAAAGTGACTACAATGTCTTTCAAGAATAAGACAAAAGTTTGGATAACCAAAAATTCACAAGCTCAGTTACTTATCTAATTTCAGTTAGACAAGATAAAAACAACCGATGAATTCACAAACTATGTTCATGAAGAGCAAATTCACTTACAAAAATTCATTTGTACTGTAATCATTGAAACTGTAAAAGGATAAAACCAAATACCTGACTTCAGCATCCTGGGTACTGTCAACAGGAAGAGCAAATGAAAGTTCTAATAGTTTCATTCCTGGATTTGGTGGACCCAAACTGTGATCGGTACTCATTATTATCAAATTCTAGATATCCAACAGGGTACTATTCAAAAGGTAATTGTTTAACCTGCCTCCTTCAAGCCACAATAAGATCTGAACAGCTCAGCCTGTCTTCTGACCATATACAGAAACATATTCCAATGAAGGGTTTGGCCTGATGATTAACCCCAGCATAGACAACTCAACAATCATAATAAGGAAATGGAAGAAGAACACGTCATACATTCTAAAGGCCAGTTTCTTAATAATGACACATGAACATCATTTCCATTTTGAAATTTAGAAGACTAATATTAAGCAAGGAAAAAAAGTTGGGAGTTAGGTATTTATTTACTTAATTAAAAATATTTAGCTTCTTCCAAAAGGGAATTCTGAAGCATCACATACAATGTACAATTATGATAAATGATCATCATAGCTTGCCTGTTTTAACCAATGATAAATTACCAACTCCAATAAATGTCTTTAATATAAAGCCCTGAAATAGAATACTGTATAAATTGACAGCTAAAAAACTAAATTTCTTTTCAATGCTTTCTATTTAAAAATTTTAATTAACAAAAGCAAATACCTGCAAGAGTTCAAAAACTTAATTCTCTATATTAAAAGGAAATTCTGGAATATGCTACAACATAGATGAATCTTGTTGACATCATGCTAAGTGAAATAAGCCAGTCACAAAAGACAAACACTGGATGATTCTATTTACAAGAGGTACTTAGGGTGGTCAAAACCATCAAGACAGAAAGATAATGGTGACTGGTTGCCAAGGGCTGGAGTGAGGGGAGACTGGAAAGTTACTGCTCAATAGTTATAGGTTTTAATTTTACAAAAGAGTGGTGGGGATGGACAGTGGTGATGACTACCTAACAATGTGTATATACTTAATACCACTGAACTGTATACTTAAAAACAGTTAAGATGACAAACTTTAGGTCATGTATACTTTAACTAAGGGCTTCCCTGGTAGCTCAGAGGTTAAAGCGTCTACCTGCAATGTGGGAGACCAAGGTTCGATCCCTGGGTTGGGAAGATCCCCTGGAGAAGGAAATGGCAACCCACTCCAGTACTCTTGCCTGGAAAATCCCATGGATGGAGGAGCCTGGTAGGCTACAGTCCATGGGGTCGCAAACAGTTGGACACAACTGAGTGACTTCACTTTCACACTTTACTAAAACAGAAAAAAGGGGAAAAAAGTTTTAAATGATCTAAAAATTCAGGATGCTTTTTCTAATCTTCCCATTACTCTACTATATGAAGTACATAGGGTGTCAGAGCCTGTCTAAAATCTTCCAGGAGGTTATCATCCCAAATGAGTCAGAAGTGCTCTCAGGCTGTGATATATTAAATACAATTAGGATGCTTGATGTTTCCTAGATGACCTCTCTTCACTACCTATTCTAAGCCCCTGTTTTCAGTGATGTTACATCATTACCAAATGTATACTTTATGAATATAAAGACACACAAAAAACTGAATAAAAAGTACAAAACACCTCTCTCTAGATTTTATTTCTTCCAAATGCATAGAAAGTGAAAGTGAAGTCACTCAGTTGTGTCCGACTCTTTGCAACCGAATGGTCTGTAGCCTACCAGGCTCCTCAGTCCATGGGATTTTCCAGGCAAGAATACTGGAGTGGGTTGCCATTTCCTTCTCCAGGGGATCTTCCCGACCCAGGGATGGAACCCAGGTCTCCCACATTGCAGGCAGATGCTTTACCCTCTGAGCCACCAGGGAAGCCCATATCCAAATGCATATGTTATGCCTTTTATTTTTACACACACACATAAACAGTCTGTTTCACAGTTTAATTCCCACATACACCAAGCAACATGTCTCATTGCTGCAGAGGATCACTGGTACCCACTGACCAATTTTGAGTCTTCCTATCTTGATGGGAATTCAGTTCAGTGCAGTCACTCAGTCATGTCCAACTCTTTGTGACCCCATGAACCGCAGCATGCCAGGCCTGCTTGTCCATCACCAACTCCTGGAGTCCACCCAAACCCATGTCCATTGAGGCGGTGATGCCATCCAACCATCTCATCCTCTGTCGTCCCCTTCTCCTCCTGCCCTCAGTCTTTCCCAGCATCAGGGTCTCTTCCAATGAGTCAGCTCTTCGCATCAGGTGGCCAAACTACTGGAGTTTCAGCTTCAGCATCAGTCCCTCCAATGAACACCCAGGACTGATCTCCTTTAGGATGGACTGGTTAGATCTCCTTGCAGTCCAAGGGACTCTCAAGAGTCTTCTCCAACACCAATTAATAGAGTCAAATCAATTTGTTATGAAACACTTTATTTCCTTCATATAGACACATTCATCAGAGAATTTCCATGAAGATGAAATCAGGACCTGATGGGCCAGTGACTGGGAGTTTAGTCAGTAAATGCTCAGCTTGTTTTCACTTGTAGATCAGTTAACCAAAGACTCACATGCAGTGTGTATCGTAAGCTCCCAAGTAGGCAATTATTAACTAGCATTAGTAAATTTAAAGCAACAAACATTTACTGAGCATAAAATTTTTATAGAAGAAGCATTAAAGATCTTTAATCTCATCATTTTACAGCTAAAGAAACCACCACCCAGAGAGGCTAACTGGACTCCCCAGGATCACAACAAAATCTGAACTCAGCTCTTCCAACTCCGACTCCACCTGTTTTAACCCTTTTCCATTGTTTAGAACTAATTTCAGAGACAGCATTATAAGCTTGTATTTTGTCATCTTCACTATGTTTCTAGGTTCAGTGCATCATAAACAAACAATATATATGATTTCTAGACACTTACATTTTTAAAGTAGATTAGTTGTATGCATTTCTTTTTGACCTTGGTTATTAAAATTATGTATACATATTCAATATAAATGTTTTGGTTCCTTGAAGTATACTACCAGTATAAATATGGCTTATTTTTCTTTCTGATAGATTTGCACAAGTGATCAAAACAGAAAACTTATGGGGGTCTAAAATAAGTTATTCTGTCTACAGTGGGATGGACTGAAGATTACACCTTGCCAAGACAGATTTGTTGTCAGCTCATGGAGAAGGAAATGGCAACCCACTCCAGTGTTCTTGCCTGGAGAATCCCAGGGACGGGGGAGCCTGGTGGGCTTCCGTCTATGGGGTCGCACAGAGTCGGACACGACTGAAGCGACTTAGCAGCAGCAGCATGTGTTTAATTTATGTCATATTGAGCTCCAGGACTATGTGAAATATAAATATGCATTAAATGAAACTGATAAGAAAGGACAGTTTACATTGCATGAAGCTGTTCAACAAACTCTGAATGATCATTAAAACCCCTTTGTCTAAACCAAATCAAGAATGTAGAAGTAACTGGTGTTCTCAACGAACATAACAAGCAAACAGAAAAAGCAGAATGAAAGATTTGGAATTTGGAAAAGGCAGTCAGTACCCATGTTTCAAACTTAAGAATACAAAAATCAGCACATTTTGTGAGGTTCAAGGTTCATCCTTGGCATCCTTCTAGGAATGTGACACTAGTTGGCAGGAAGGTGTGGTTTCACCTGAAGTGATAAAAATTTGTGTGTATCATAAATTAAATGATTCAAATATACAGTTTTTTGCTTTGGGAATTCAGTTTTTAATTTTTCATCTTTTACTCTCTTTGTTCTATAGTACAAATAGTACTCATAATATTTGTTCCTACTTTTTTTTCATAATGTAAACAACAAATTGGAAAAAAAATGCTACCTAGTGACCTACTATCAGAAAAATATCACCAAGCTACTTAAAAACCAACTACTGATATGATAATTAACTTTCAAAATACTCAATATTCAGTATCAATCTTCTTCAAAATATTAATGCTTACTGAACCACTGAAATGTTACCTAATCTGGATTAGCTTTCAGACACAGGAAAGAATGGAATCAGAATAATTCTTTTGTCTGCTTTACAAAAACTTATCTGTAGAAACTAATTTAACCATCTCAGAACAGATGAGTAATTACGCTGTCACAGATTTCCTGGAGTTCCTATGCAATTTTTTAGCACTACCAGTAAAGCAGCATTTCTACTAATTCCTGGCTTTCCCAAGACGGAAGCAGAGATGGTTCTAGTGCAGCCCAGATGTTTCTATCCTGTAAGTATAAACTTCTAATTTCTGTCTAAAACCAAATGATTCCTAATTACAATACCTACTTCCAAGTATCTCAGCTACTTAAGGTTCAGGTAGCCATTAAAATTTAGCAACAGCCATTTAACTGAATCTATTAAAAGTGGCAAATAAATTGAGAATACTTTACACTTTAAACTTTTAAAGGAAAAATGATTTAAAGGAAATTTTAAAGTCTTAATATAAGAAAATGCTGTTAATATCCAGAATTATTTACATTCAAGTCTAACACAGTAATCAGTAGGTACAATTCCAAAACTCTATTTAAAAATTATAATCAGTTTCTGGTAAATGATAATTAAGAATTGTATTATCAATAACTAAGGCACAATCTTTTAGCAGCTGAAGACTTTCTGCTCGAGGACTTTTATTAGTAGATATAAGAAGATATAAGTAGATATAAGAAGCAGTAAAAAAAATTTTATTTTAAAGTAGCAACAGCAATGTGGTTAAAAGTCTGGCAATTAGAAGTCTGGACTTTGGACTGAGTTTGAACCATGAACTAGCTATGTGATCTAAGTTAAATTACCTAACCACTCTGCACACTAATTTCATAATCTGTAAAATGAAGATATTATATGCCCACTGTATACAGCTGTTTTGAGAACTAAGTTGATAAAACAGGACTTCCCTGGTGGGCCAGAGGTTAGGAATCCGTCAATGCAGGGGACACAGGTTCGATCTCTGGTCTGCAAAGATCCCATATGCCACACAGCAACTAGTTCCATGTGCCTCTACTACTGAGCCCAAGAGCCCTCAAGCTTGTGCTTCACAAGAAAAGCTACCAAATGACAAGTAAGAGTAGCCCCTGCTTGCCACAACTAGAGAAAGCCCAGATGCATGGCAAAGAAAAGCCAGTGCAGCCAAAAATGAAAAAAGAATAAATAAAATAAATAGATCAAATACTTACCGATGATAGGCTTCTCGCCGATACTTTTTCAGGGCATGTTTATCCATGTTAGCAGGCATATCTGCTGCATTTTGTAACCGATCACTCCAGGAGGTTGTCATTTTGTTTTAATTGTATGCTCAATTCTAGAAAAGAAAGATCAGTAATTTAGCATATTAACACTGTCATCCATATATTGATATCAGGTTTTTAAAAAAATTAGTAAAATTGTAGATTGCAAACTATCTAACTATCTATTTAAATATATTGAGGGACTTCCCTGCTGGTCCAGTGGTTAAGATCAGCCTCCCAAATGCAGGAGATGCGGGTTCAATCCTTGGTCAGGGCCTGAGATCCCACATGCTGCGGGCGCAACCAGGTGCACAGTGCAACACAGCTGCGACAGTGCACAGTAGCTGCGCCACGGGGCAACCACTGAGCCTGCGCGCCACAATGCGGATCCTGCACGCCACAACTAAGACTCAGTGCAGGCTAAATAAAATCCTGCGTGCCACAACTAAGACTCAGTGCAGGCTAAATAAAGGGACATTTGGAAAAAATAAAATAAAATGTATTGAATATGGAAATAAACTGAAAATTAAATCAACACTTCTAAACTATGTAAATTTAGGAAAATAATTTCATATAGTAATTTCTATCCAGAAAGATCACATATATCACTTTCAAATAATTAAGCATGATAGTCAGTAATAATTTACTTTAATCCCCGATTCTAGAAAAGGCGCTGAGACCACAAAGATTTGAGAAAATATATAATGTTCAGTTAACATATGTTCAAAATATGTAAAGTAAGAAATTTTTAAATTCTGATAAACACAGTAAATTCACTCAGATCAGATCAGATCAGTCGCTCAGTAGTGTCCGACTCTTTGCGACCCCATGAACTGCAGCACGCCAGGCCTCCCCGTCCATCACCAACTCCTGGAGTTCACTCAGACTCACGTCCATCGAGTCAGTGATGCCATCCACCCATCTCATCCTCTGTCGTCCCCTTCTCCTCCTGCCCCCAATCCCTCCCACCATCAGAGTCTTTTCCAATGAGTCAACTCTTCGCATCAGGTGGCCAAAGTACTGGAGTTTCAGCTTTAGCATCAGTCCTTCCAAAGAACACCCAGGACTGATCTCCTTCAGAATGGACTGGTTGGATCTCCTTGCAGTCCAAGGGACTCTTGAGAGTCTTCTCCAACACCACGGTTCAAAAGCATCAATTCTTCGGCGCTCAGCCTTCTTCACAGTCCAATTCTCACATCCATACATGACCACAGGAAAAACCATAGCCTTGACTAGACGGACCTTTGTTGGCAAAGTAATGTCTCTGCTTTTGAATATGCTCTCTAGGTTGGTCATAACTTTCCTTCCAAGGAGTAAGCGTCTTTTCATTTCATGGCTGCAGTCACCATCTGCAGTGATTGTGGAGCCCAAAAAAATAAAGTCTGACACTGTTTCCACTGTTTCCCCATCTATTTGCCATGAAGTGATGGGACTGGATGCCATGATCTTCGTTTTCTGAATGTTGAGCTTTAAGTCAACTTTTCACTCTCCTCTTTCACTTTCATCAAGAAGCTTTTTAGTTCCTCTTCACTTTCTGCCATAAGGGTGGTGTCATCTGCATATCTGAGGTTACTGATATTTCTCCCGTCAATCTTGATTTTAGCTTGTGCTTCTTCCAGCCCAGCGTTTCTCATGATGTACTCTGCATATAAGTTAAATAAACAGGGTGACAATATACAGCCTTGACGTACTCCTTTTCCTATTTGGAACCAGTCTGTTGTTCCATGTCCAGTTCTAACTGTTGCTTCCTGACCTGCATACAAATTTCCCAAGAGGCAGATCAGGTGGTCAATGGTACTACAAATATCTAATTAGATTATGCTTTTATATTTTTATACAATAAATTATCTTCCAGATAGGATTAAAGACTGAACTAGAAGAAGAAATAAACTAAAAGATTTAATCTCATTAGAATAAACATTTAAAGCGAGGTAAGCAGGTAAATGTCTTTACTGTATTTTAACTACAGGCCCTGTTATAGGTTTCGCTTCAATTTTCAGAAGTTTTCATCTGTAAATAGTTTTAAATAAGGATGAAAAATAACCTTTTTTAGAGTTAAATCTTTATTAACATTTTATTAAAGTACCAATAGGGCTTCCCTGGTGGCTCGGAGGGTAAAGCATCAGCCTGCAACGCGGAGACCTGGGTTTGACCCCTGGGTCGGGAAGATCCCCTGGAGAAGGAAATGGCAACCCACTCCAGTAGTCTTGGCTGGAAAATCCCATGGACAGAGAAACCTGGTGGCTATGGTCCATGGGGTCACAAAGAGTCAGACATGACTGAGCAACTTCACTTTCACCTTTCTTTCTTTCAAAGTACCAATATTTGTGAAAACATCTGCATTCTAACTTATTGCCCATTTTGAAAATGCTAACACTGTTTACATTAAGTCAATTTTTAAATAAGTCATCTTTGTAGCTTTTGAAAATAATTTATTGAAGCGAAATTCACATAAGAAAACAGTTTATAGTGAATAAGTCAATACTATGAGCATTTGGTATGCTCATAGTATAGTTCAACCACCACCTCTACCGAGTTTCAAAATATTTTTATCATTCCAGAGTAAAACCCCTTACTCAGGGATTCCCTGGTAGTCCAGTGGCTAAGACTCCACATGCCCAATGCAGGGGACCTGGGTTCAATCCCTGGTCATGGAATTAGATATCCCACATGCCACAACTAAAGATCCCACATGCTACACTCAACAAAGATATAAGATCCCACGTGCCACAATGAAGACCTGGTGCAGCCAAATAAATATTAAAAAAAAATTTTACCTAGTAAGCAGTTTCTCCCCATTCCCCCTACCCGCTGGCCACTACCGATTCCAGTTCTGTCTCTTTGGGTTTATCTATTCTGGATGTATCATATAAGCAGAATCATATAATACGTGAGTTTTTGTGTCTGGCTTTCTTCACTTAGCATGTTTTCTAGATTCATCCATGTTGTACCATGTTTCAGATACTTCATTCCTTTTTATGGCTGAATGAGAAATACTCTACCATTTGTATGTACCACAATTTGTTTATCCATTCATCCATTAATGGACATTTGGACTCTTTCCACCTTTTAGCTACTGTAAACAGTACTGCTATGAACATGTATGAACAATGCATTTACTTGAGTACTACTTTTCAATTCTTTTGGATATATATTTAGGTCTGTCATGTTTCTGAAGTAATCAAAATTTCCAAACCCTTTAGGTAACTGTGGTACTGGCTAATACTAGTTAGGTAACTGTGATACTGGCTAGTACTAGTCAAGGGAATTCCCTGGCATTCCAGTGGTTAAGACTCCATGCTTTCTCTGCAGGGTTCACAGGTTCGATCCCTGGTTGGGGAACTAGGATTCCGCATACCACAGGTGTGGCCAAAAAAAAAGACTCTAGTTAAAAACTAGTTTTATAAACTAGTTTAAAACTATATTTTACGACTCCTCTATTCCAAAGCCTTTGACGGTGTGGATCACTATAAACTGTGGAAAATTCTGAAGGAGACGGGAATACCAGACCACCTGACCTGCCTCTTGAGAAACCTGTATGTAGGTCAGGAAGCAACAGTTAGAACTGGACATGGAACAACAGACTGGTTCCAAATAGGAAAAGGAGTATGTCAAGGCTGTATATTGTCACCCTGTTTATTTAACTCATATGCAGAGTACATCATGAGAAACGCTGGGCTGGAAGAAGCACAAACTGGAATCAAGACTGCCAGGAGAAATATCAATAACCTCAGATATGCAGATGATACCACCCTTATGGCAGAAAGTGAAGAAGAACTAAAGAGCCTCTTGATGAAAGTGAAAGAGGAGAGTGAAAAAGTTGGCTTAAAACTAAACATTCAGAAAACGAAGATCATGGCATCCAGTCCCATCACTTCATGGCAAACAGATGGGGAAACAGTGGAAACAGTGGCTGACTTTATTTTTTTGGGCTCCACAATCACTGCAGATGGTGACTGCAGCCATGAAATGAAAAGACGCTTACTCCTTGGAAGGAAAGTTATGACCAACCTAGATAGCATATTCAAAAGCAGAGACATTACTTTGCCAACAAAGGTCCGTCTAGTCAAGGCTATGGTTTTTCCAGAGGTCACGTATGGATGTGAGAGTTGGACTATAAAGAAAGCTGAGTGCCAAAGAATTGATGCTTTTGAACTGTGGTGTTGGAGAAGACTCTTGAGCGTCCCTTGGACAGCAAGGAGATCCAACCAGTCCATCCTAAAGGGGATCAGTCCTGGGTGTTTACTGCAGGGACTGATGTTGAAGCTGAAACTCCAGTACTTTGGCCACCTGATGCGAAGAGCTGACTCACTGGAAAAGACCCTGATGCTGGGAAAGATTGAGGGCAGGAGGAGAAGGGGACAACAGAGGATGAGATGGTTGGATGGCATCACCACCTCAATGGACATGGATTTGGGTGGACTCCAGGAGTTGATGATGGACAGGGAGGCCTGGCGTGCTGCAGTTCATGGGGTTGCAAAGAGTCGGACACAACTGAGCAACTGAACTGAACTGAACAAGGTAAAATGTATACTGTATGGCATCCAATAAAAAATTAGCAGCATTCTAAGAAAAAGGAAAATATGATACATAATGAGGAGAAAAATTAGCTGAAGCAAACACACAAATGACACAGATGATAAAAGACACTAAGTTGTGGTTATTAGTCTGTGTGGTAAGTCGCTTCATTCCAACTCTTTGCAACCCTAAGGACTATAGTCCACCAGGCTCCTCTGTCCATGGGGATTCTCCAGGCAAGAAAACTGGAGTGGGTTGCCATTTCCTTCTCCAATGCATGAAAGTCCTCACACCAGTCAGAATGGCCATCCTTTAAAAGTATACAAATAACAAATGTTGGAGAGGGTGTGGAGAAAAGGGAGCCCTCCTACACTGTTGGGAGGAATGTAAACTAGTGCAGCCAGTATGGAAAACAGTATGGAGGTTCCTTAAAAACTAAAAATAGAGTATTCCCTGGTAGTCCAATGGTTGGGACTCCAACCTTTCAATGTCAAGGGCACAGATAGGTTCAGTCCCTGGCTGGGGAGCTAAGATCCTACACCACGTGGCACAGCCAAAAAATTAATTAAAAGGTTCATTTAAAGAAAGAAAGTCCATCCTCTAGCCTGAGGTTTAAAAAAAACAACTAAAAACAGAGTTGCCATAAGATCCAGCTCCCACTCCTGGGCACATATCCAGAGAAAACTATGTAATTTGAAAAGATACATGCACCCTGATGTTCATAGCACAGTATTCAAGATAGCCAAAACATAGAAGCAACCTAAATGTGCATCAACAAATGACTAGATAAAGAAAATGTTGTGTGTGTGTGTGTGTGTGTGTGTATAAAATGGGACGTTGTTGTTGCCGTTTAGTTGCTAAGATCTGCACAACTCTTTTGCAACCCCATGGGCTGTAGCAACCCTAAGGACTTTAACCCACCAGGCTCCTCTATCCATGGGGTTTACTAGGCAAGATACTGGAGTGGGTTGCCATTTCCTTCTTCAAGGAATCTCCACAACCCAGTGATTGAACCCACATCTCTTACATTGGCAGGAGGATTCTTTATCACTGAGGCACCAGGGAAGCCCATTTCACATGCTAGCAAGGTTATGCTCAGAGTCTTTCAAGGTAGGCTTCAGAAACATGTGAGCCAAGAACTTTCAGATATACAAGTTGGGTTTCAAAGGGACAGAGGAACCAGGGATCAAACTGGCAACATTTGCTGGATCACGGAGAAAGCAAGGGAGTTCCAGAAAAACATCCACTTCTGTTTCACTGACTATGCTAAAGCCTTTGACTGTGTGGACCACAACAAACTGTGGAAAATTCTTAAAGAGATGGGAGTACCAGACCTCCTTACCTGTCTCCTGAGAAACCTGTATGTGGGTCAAGAAGCAACTTGAAAACAGGACACGGGACAACAGACTGGTTCAAAATTGGAAAGGTGTACAACAGGCTGTATATTGGCACCCTGCTTGTTTAACTTCTAAGAAGAGTACATCATGCAAAATGCCAGGCTGGGTGAATCAAAAGCTGGAATCAAAATTGCCGGGAGAAATATCAACAACCTCAGATATGCAGATGATACCCCTACTGGCAGAAAGTGAAGAGGAACTAAAGAGCCTCTTGATGAAGGTGAAAGAGGAGACTGAAAAAGCTGGCTTGAAACTCAACAGTCAAATCTATAAGGAAATAGCATTTGTTCACAGACCTCAGTAAAGTGAGGATATGATAGATAAACAATAAATCAACTTACTATTAGGTTGGCATTACATGTCATGTTCTACACATTATGGTTTATATATATATATGAGTGACACAAAAATATTTCATTCCCTTTGGAAGTTTAAATACTGACTCTTTGTTTATATATTCCACTTGTCTCTTTTCATGGCTAACAGAGGACATAAATGAAACAAAACTATATTTTCATGTTGTGTTTCCATTAAAGTGTTTTCTATCACTCTTTAGGTGGGAAGGGGAAGATAAGCTACAGTCAGGGGGAAAACATTTGCAGGTCAGTTCAGTCGCTCAGTCATGTCCGACTCTTTGCGACCCCATGGACTACCACATGCCCGGCTTCACTGTCCATCACCAACTTCCTGCTCAAAGTCATGTCCATTGAGTCGGTGATGCCATCCAACAATCTCATCTTCTGTCGTCCCCTTCTCCTCCTACCTTCAATCTTTTCAGCATCAGGGTCTTTTCTCATCAAGTGGCCAAAGTATTGGAGCTTCAGCTTCAGCATCAGTCCTTCCAATGAATATTTGCAACTGATTTCCTTCAGGATTGACTGGTTTGATCTCCTTGTAGTCCAAGGAACTCTGAAGAGTCTTCTCCAGCACCACAGTTCAAAAGCATCAATTCTTCAGCACTCAGCCTTCTTTATGGTCCACCTCTCACAGCATGAGCCCTCATGCTGCAACTACTGAAGCCCAAGTGCCCTAGGGCCCGCTGCTCCACAGTAAGAGAAGCCATCATAACGAGAAGCCCATGATCGCACCTGGAGAGCAGCCCCAGCTCTGCAACAAGAGAAACCCCGAGCAACAACAAGATCCAGCACAGCCAAAAAATAAATAAATTAAATCATTAAAAAAAAACACACAATAAGACAAAGAATCTAATTATCAAAATACAGGTAAAATACCTGAACAGACACTTCATCACAAAAGATATACAGATGTCAGATAAGCACAAGAAATGATACTCAACATCATTTATCATAAAGGAAATGCAAATTATAACCATAATGAGATTCTACTACATGCCTATTACAACATCTAAAATTAAAAAGACTGACCAGGGACTTCCCTCGTGATCTAGGGGTTAGGACTCTGTGATTCCACTGCAAGGGGCACAGGGTTCAATCCCTGGTCAGGGAACTAAGATCCTGCATGCCATACAGTGTGGCCAAAACAAACAAAAAAAAGATTAACCATGCCAAATTTGATGAGGATATATAGCAACTAGAACTCTAATACATGGCTGGTGAGGATTTAAAAAAAAAAAAAAGAAAATGGGACAAGCACTTTGGAAACAATTTGCCATTTCTTTTTTGTTGTTTTTCTTTTTTGGCCATGCGGCGTAGCTGGTAGGATCTCAGTCCCCTGACCAGGGACTCAACAAGACTCACAGCAGGTAAAGCCCAGAATCTTAATCTCTAGGCCACCAGGGAACTCCAAGCATTTCTTTTAAATATACCTACTCTAGGTCCCAATCCTTCTACTCCCAAGTAACTGTCCAAGAGAAATGAAAGCATATATCCATATAGGCTTGTACATGAATATTCACAGCAGCTTTGTTGTAATAGTCAGAAGGTGAAAACAACCCAAACTTCTATGAACAGGTGAATGGATATATATGGTCTTTTATCCACATAATGGAATACAATTAGGCAATAAAAAAGAAAGAACTATTGATACACAACATGAATAAATCTCAAAATTATGCTGAGTGAAAGAAGATAAAAAATTGAGTGCACACTATATGGTTTTGTTTATATAAAATTCTAGAAAATGCCAACTAATCTACAGTGATAGAAAGCAGATCAGTGGTTGCCTGGAGTGAGGAATGAGGTGGCAGGGCCCGAGGAAACTTTTGGGTGCGATATGTTCATTACCTCAGTTATGGTGACTGTCTCATGGCTATACACATATGTCAAAATTTATTGTATACTCTAAATATATACAGTTTGTTGTATTTATACCTCAATAAAACTTTTATAAAAAGGCAGGCTTTTCTTTCCCTCTTTCCTTACAAATTAGAAGTAGTAATTATACTAACAAAAGAGTTCCTCCATATATTTTAATTTCTTTTTCTATTACTTTCTTCAAATTATTTGTAGGAAAAATTCAAAGCACCTTCTTGGATCATTCATGGACTAAACAAAACACATTTCATTTTAAAAATTCAAGTTACAGAGTCTCAGCAAAGGTAACATAAAAATTTATTCAACAAAAAACATAAAAATAAATGATTAACCATATAATCATTAATATGAAATAAAATCTGCCATGAAGTCTATACAGTTTTGTGAAGGTTAAGGGGTAAGATTTTCTTAGATCATCTTCAAATAGTTCCTTACTTGACAGTTTTCCTATGATCTTATCTAACATACATAAGTGTTACTATGACAGACTTTTGGACTCTATTCACAGAGCCAGCCTATCTAATATTGAACTATTTTTCATAGCAACAATAAAATTACAGATGATTATCATATGGCAAAAAAGAGAGTGCTCCAATGAGTAAGTAAATATTTCGTTTGTCACCTGTTTACAGTGTCAAGCTTAAGAGTAGTTTTTTCAGTAAGGTACAGCAGTGCCTAATGCTGAACAAAAGGCTCAAATTTTAATTCCTTTCAAGCAATAGTGGTACAGCTTATACTGAAACAGTGAGTGAAAGTGAAGTGAAGTTGCTCAGTCGTGTCCGACTCTTTGCGACCCGTGGACTGTAGCCCACCAAGCTCCTCTGTCCATGGGATTCTCCAGGCAAGAATACTGGAGTGGGTAGCCATTTCCTTCTCCAGAAACAGTACTTTGCTTCAATATAAAATATCCAGCCTGCAAAGTAGTTGTATCTGAAGAGTAACAACTGAAATGAAATCTCAGGCATTCAAAATACTATAGTTTCACACTTTAAAAATATTTCCTAGGCAAAATATACATATTTATAGTTCCCTTCACCACCGGTATCACCCTCCCCCAAACAAAGGGAAAACCAGCTGCCCCCAAAGCTCTAGGCAACTTCTGAAAACAGGAAGCAGAGTAACTGAAACGGCAGGGTAAGCCTTGCGAGTAATCTGCAGCCTGGTTAGCAAGGCCATTTTACTGTCTGTTTCAGGTCCTGTCAGTAGCTCACCTGGAAAGCAGTGAGCAGCACTTCATACAGAATGTAGCACAGATCCATCAGGCAAACTGTTTACTTCACACAGCAGTTTGAACCAAATATTCATTTTTCAATGGAATTAGTGTGTCACTACAGGCAATATATAATAACAGTAATACGAACACTTAGTGTTCTACTAAATTTCCCTGCAAATTATTTTGTGTTTGCAATATAAAATTAGGAATTTATAAGTTTTATAATCAACCACTCTCATTCTAAGAACAATGAACACTGCTCTGAGACTTGAATGGAAAGGATATTTTTAAATGGCTTTTTCAAATTTCCTCACTTTAGCCTGAAATTTATTTTCAAAAATACAACTTTCACTGCATATTGCGCTGTGCTCAGTTGTGTTCAATTCTTTGCAGCCCCATGGACTGTAGCCAGCCGGGCTCCTCTGTCCATGGAATTTTCCAGGCAAGAATATTGGAGTGGGGTGCATTTCCTACTCCAGGGGATCTTTCCGATCTAGGAATCGAACCTGCGTCTCTTGTGTCGCCTGCTCACCTGCACTGGCAGGCGGACTCTTTATCATTAGTAACTGAATATTACACATATTTAACTATTATAGTTTACTATAATAAATTGAAAAAGAAAAGTTAAAGCTATATTGCTCATATGTACACCTGGTATCACACTAACATTTTACACATAACTCTTGATAATCCTAATCCTTGACAGATGAGCAGTAAAACCAGAAAGTGTAGAGGTACATTAGTTGGTTACATCATTATGTTCCCATCAAGGGACCCTTCTGTAACAAGACCACAAACCAATTTACTTACAAATACAGTCCCTGGAAAACAAGGGAAGCCAGATCCAAATTCAGATTAGTTTGTCTAATAATTCTGCTAAAAATCTAAATCATTGTTCATGTAGTTAATAGGGCCACCCCTAAATCAAAGAACAGCACTTTGAAATAAAATACAGCTTTGCAAGTATTTTTGTAACCTTTGTTTCTTCTAATCATAAAACACATGAAAGAAAATAATCACATAAATTATTTTAAGATGAAGGAATATTAATTTCTCCCCAAAAGTAAGACTCCTTGGGTGGTGATGGTTGTTTAGTTGCTAAGCCGTGTCTGACTCTTGTGACCCCATGGACTGTAGCCTGCCAGACTCTTCTGTCCATGGGATTCTCCAGGCAAGAATATTGGAGTGGGTTGCCATCTCCTTCTCCAGTAAGACTCCTTAAAAGTGTGTTATGTATAAACTGTTAAATGTTTCATTAACTCCTATCTTTTTAGTTTATAAGCAAGAATTTTTTGCTCATTTTTCATTCACAGTTCTATCATTTGCCCATATTTTACATTTGTATAAAAGACTAAGTTTACACATCAAGTGATACAGATGGCTAACAAATTCCAACTAATAAAATCTCATTTACCTATCCACACATATCACTAGCTATTCTCTTACCCTACTTTATTTTTCTTTTTTGAACATTGACACTTGTAGATTTAACGTATTTGACAGTTTTGTACTGCCAAGTCATTTTCTCTAAAATGCAAGCTCCACTAGGCTAAGACTTGTTTTGTTCACTGCTATAGCCTCAGTTCCCTGAAATGCAGACTTGAAATACACAGGCAGAAATAAACTCTTACACCTCTACATTTGGCGCATTTCGCTTTCAGAAGCTAACTTCTGTGTTCACCTGAAAATGCAAGAATATTACACAGGTTCTTTTTAATGCTCTAAATCAATCTTCATGAAATCTTACTCTTGGTTCAGAAACACATAAGATTCTTAGTTTGATTACTATAGTATTTTGCTAACATTTGGACACCAGGCCTTGGAACAAAAGGTTCCCTGTTCTCTGATGGAAAACAACAAAAACTAAGACAAGATCTTGTCAAATGAGAAATGTACTACCTGTTGCCAGGACAATTCGTTTTTCTTCTGCAAGCAACAACATGCTCCAATCTCTAGTTTGAAACCATAACTAGAAAATGTGAATGTGTTGCATATGTTCCTAAACTTCCAAAAACAGATCAAAAATGTTATCCTGAACACTTTACAGCTGCTACTCCTAGAATTCCATTACCTCTGCCACATCACACAGAATTCATCCATATATGAAGGTTGCTTTCAACTGAATGTTCTGAGTAATACCAGACCTTCAACAATAACATAGTTGTTGACAGCAAGGAACAAGAGAGCATGTCAAGAAAACATTTTAAATGACTGTGCCTGAGAATATGTGGTACAGCAGTTCCCCCTAACCCTTATCCAAGAGGGGATACGTTCCGAGACCTCCAGTGGATGCCTGAAACTGGATAGTATGGAATGCCATATAAGCTATATTTCCCCCTATACATATATACCTACAATAAAGTTTAACTTAAAAATGAGGCACACAAGAGGCATGTTAACCACAGTAACTAATAATAAAACAATTCCAACAACACAACTGTAACAAGTTATGTTAACATGGTCTCTCACTCAATATCTTACTCTACCGTACTCATACTTCTGGTGATGACATAAGATGATAAAATGCCTATGTAATGAGTTGAAGGTGAGTGATGTAGGCACTATGACACAGTGTTAGTTAGGCTACTCTTGATCTTCTGATGATATGTCAGGAGGAGGATTATTTGCTTTGGGTGATTCTGAATTACTGGGCCATAAGGAGGTCAATGATTGGGGATCCCAGACAGGACGGTGCAAGATTTCACCACATTACTCAGAATGTCATACTCACATTACACAATCTGAAACTTATTAATTGTTAATTTCTGGAACGTAATATTTTCTGGCGGTGACTGCAGGTAACGGAAACTGTGGAAAGCAAAACTGTGGATAACAGGGGACCACCATATGACTTTTATTTCTTCAAAACACTGCTGTAATTAGCTAAGGTCAAAAGCATAAAGGTAACAGAGCTGAACTGTTTTTGCATTCAGCTAACATATAATACTTTGCAATGGATGATTTAGTAATGATTCATGAATATCCTTTTAAAAAGCTGATGGGGACTTTCCTGATGGTCCAGTGGTCAGGAATCTGTCTTGTGGTGCAGGGGGTACAGGTTCAATCCCTGTTCAGGGAATGAAGATCCCATGTGCTGCAGAGCAACTAGGCCTAAGAGGAGCAGCTACTAAGCCCGAGCACTCTGGAGCCTGGGCGCCACAATAATCACCATGATAGTTCTACTTTTTTATTATATATATTCATATATATGGCTTAGTTTACTTATTTGATGAAAATTCGGAGATATGGGACTTCCCTGGTAGTCCAGTGGTTAAGGATCAGCCTTCCAATGCAGGGGACACAGATTCAATCGCTAGTCTTGAGACCCCACATGCAGCAGGGCAACTGAGCCTATGCGCCACAATTACTGAAGCCCATAACCTCAGATATGCAGATGACACCACCCTTATGGCAGAAAGTGAAGAGGAACTCAAAAGCCTCTTGATGAAAGTGAAAGTGGAGAGTGAAAAAGTTGGCTTAAAGCTCAACATTCAGAAAACGAAGATCATGGCATCCGGTCCCATCACTTCATGGCAAATAGATGGGGAAACAGTAGAAACAGTGTCAGACTTTATTTTGGGGGGCTCCAAAATCACTGCAGATGGTGACTGCAGCCATGAAATGAAAAGACGCTTACTCCTTGGAAGGAAAGTTATGACCAACCTAGACAGCATATTCAAAAGCAGAGACATTACTTTGCCAACAAAGGTCCGTCTAGTCAAGGCTATGGTTTTTCCTGTGGTCATGTATGGATGTGAGAGTTGGACTGAAGAAGGCTGAGCGCCGAAGAATTGATGCTTTTGAACTGTGGTGTTGGAGAAGACTCTCGAGAGTCCCTTGGACTACAAGGAGATCCAACCAGTCCATTCTGAAGGAGATCAGCCCTGGGATTTTTTGGAGGGAATGATGCTGAAGCTGAAACTCCAGTACTTTGGCCACCTGATGCGAAGAGTTGACTCATTGGAAAAGACTCTGATGGTGGGAGGGATTGGGGGCAGGAGGAGAAGAGGACGACAGAGGATGAGATGGCTGGATGGCATCACTGACTCGACGGATGTGAGTCTGAGTGAACTCCGGGAGTTGGTGATGGACAGGGAGGCCTGGCGTGCTGCGATTCCTGGGGTCGCAAAGAGTCGGACACGACTGAGTGACTGAACTGAACTGATGCTCCCTAGAGCTGGTGCTCTGCAGCAAGTGAAGCCACCACAATGAGTAGCCCTCGGGCAGCAATGAAGACCCAATGCAGCCCAAAAAATAAACAATTTTTTTTTAATTCAGAGATATGTATAAATTCAATGTCTTAGTAATGTTAACATAATAATAGCTAACTTCCCCAGTGGCTCAGAAGTAAAGAATTCACCTGCCAATGCAGGAGACATGGGTTCGATCCCTGAGTGGGGAAGATCCTTAGGAGAAAGAAACGGCAACCCATTCCTGTATTCTTGCCTGGGAAATCCCACAGACAGAGGAGCCTGGCGGGCTACAGTCCATGAGGTCGCAAAAGAATTGGACACGACTTCGCGACTAAACAACAATAAAATATTTATTTAGCGCTCACTTTTTTTTCATGTATTATTCTAAGCTCTATACATATTTCATCTGACTTCTCACGACGACCATATGAATTAGGTACCATTATCTTCATTATACAAAGAAGAAAACAGCATAGAGAAGTTAAATAATTTGACCAAGATTATAGAAACAAACTTGTAGTAAAGAGTGCAGATTCTGGAGCCATTCTGACCAAGTTCAAAACTTGGTTCAAATGCTAATTAGTTCTGTAACTGACCAAATTATACAATCACCTCAGCTTCTTCTACTCCAAAATGGTTAGTTGGAACAAGGATTTAATGCATCATTAAGTGCAACATACTAAGAATAGTGGCTGGCACACAGTGCATGATAAATTACAATATTTATAATACTAGAGACCACAGTGTTTCATACTTATGACTTCTGCACAATGTAATAAATACTTTATGTTTGAAGGAATATTATAGTAGGTTTCTACTTTTAGAGTCCAAACTTCAGAGTGTCAATTAAATGCCAAAGGCTATACAATTTCACACGTTTTTTCACGTCAATCTAAGTATCCTAAATATAATCTACTATCTATAGGTTTCTTTCTTTCCTGAAAGCTCTCAGTTCCTCCTAGGATTACTTCATCAAACCTACTGCAAAAGTCAATAATTTAAGGCTAAGAATACAGCATTCACTGATTTCAGATTTGTGAAAGATCCCAATGTTACATTTTGGTGTTATTTACAGCAAGATACCATGCTGAAACTCTTCCAAATACATCTTAAAATGTTCACAATTTTCATACAGAATAATTTGAGCTGTTCCAACCTCTACACATTTAGCACGGTTCAGATAATGCAAAACTTTCACAATTTAGTGCATAACAAAAGCCATGCAGTCTTTAGAATTTGCAGAGTAATTTCAGAACAAACACAATGGCAGAAAAAGAATGTGTAACACAAATGCTAATTGAACACCATATTAAAGATAGACTAAGCAGAAAAAACATCTAAGCCTAAATATAAAAAAAGCAAAACCATACAACTTTTAGAAAATAAAAAAATGATGAAAAGCCTTATGACATCAAGGTAGAGAAGACTTTCTTGGATAATAAACACAAACCATAAAGGAAAAGATGGACAAATTTGACTAGGTTAAAATTTATAGTTTATACCTGCCAAAAACATTTGGTCTGAATTTAAATACCCTGCCAAAAAATATTTAGTTTGAATTTAAATACAAAAGGAAATGATCAGACAAATCCAAATTGAGGGACGTTCTATAAAACGACTAACCTGGACTCTTCAAATATCATCAATATTATGAAAACAAACAAAAATCTGGGGCTCTGTTGTGGATTAAAGGTAACTAAAGGGACATGGTAACTAAATGCAACTCATCATCCTGAACCAGGGATGGGGCTGAAGAATAACTATAAAGGTCATTATTGGGACAACTGAGAAATTTTTAATACGCACTGTGTATTAGACAATAATGTTGTATTCATATTAAATGTGATAATTATACTGTAGGTTTATAGGCCATCCTTGCTTTTAGGATATATAAGTATTAATATATCTTTTGAGAGACGAAATGCCATGATGTCTACAACTTACTTTTAAACAGTTTAAAGAAAAAAAATCTATATATGAAAGAAAACAAACATGGCAGTGTTAACAACTGGTGAATCCGGGTGAGAGGTGTAAGTGTATTCACTGAACTACCACTGCACTTTTCTGTAGGACTGAAATTTTTCAAATAAAAAGTTGGAATAAACATGTAAAGCTTAAAAATAAAACAAAAAACTAAAACTTGGGCTTCCCAGGTGTCTTAGTGGTGAAGACTCTGCCTGCCAATGCAGGACATACGGTTTCCATCCCTGATCAGGGAAGATCCCACATACGGCAGAGTGACTGAGTCAGCACACCACAACTACTGAGTCAGAACTATAGAGCCCAGGAGCCCTGCGCAGCTCCTGAGCCCAGGGGATGCAACACTGAAGCCTGAACGCCCTAGAGCCTGTGAAGCCTGCACTCCCTCGAGCCTGTGAAGCCTGCATGCCCTAGAGCCTGTGAAGCCTGCACGCCCTCGAGCCTGTGCTCTGCAACGAGAAGCCTGTGTACCACAACTAGAGAGTGGGCGCTGCTCTCCACAACTAGAGAAAGTCCAGGCAGTAATGAAGACCTAGCACAGTCAAAAATAAATAAATAAAAATTTTTTTTTAATGTAAAACTTGGGACTTCCTTGGTGGTCGTGGCTAAGACTCCAAGTTCCCAATGCAGGGGCCCTGTATTCGATCCCTGGTCAGGGCAAAAACAATGTTAAACACCATCACTAGTCATTAGGGAAATGTAAACTAAAACCACAAAGAGATATCACCGCTCACCTGACAGAAAAGTTATTATCAGAAAAAAAACAAGAAATAACAAGTGCTGGTGAGGATGTGGAAAGAAGGGAACCCTCCGGGGCCCTGGATTTGATCCCTGGTCAAATTCTTCACCACTGAGCCACCTGGGAAACCCAAGTTTACAGGGTTTTTTTTTTAAGTTTTACATTTTTATTTCAACTTTTTATTTGAAAAATTTCAGTCCTACAGAAAAGTACAGTGGTAGTTCAATGAATACACTTACACCTTTCACCCGGATTCACCAGTTGTTAACACTTTGCCACAACTAAGACTCAGTGCAGCCAAATAAATAAATCAAATAAACGTATTTTTTAAAAAATGTAAAACTCATGCACAACAAAAAGTAAAGAGCAATCAAACACTGAGAGGACACTGCAATATCATAACAGGGCGAGTATTAGTATAAAGTAGAGATAAAGAGCTGCAAACTAACGATGGAAAAGAAAATAAGCCAACAGAAAAAAAAGAATGAAAGATACGAACAGCAATTACAGAGAAGAAAAATCTTACAATAAATGGATGCAAACAGAATAAATCATTACAATAAATGGAACAGCAAATTAAAATGAATAGAGCTTGCTTTTAAAATTGAAGTCTGACAATATCCATGTTTGCAGGGATATGGCAAAATGGGAACTCTCACAACCTGCTGATGGATATTTCCTATTTAGTACTTTGGAAAATAATTCGGCCTTATCTAATAAAGGTGAAGATCCTCATACTCTACAACCTAGAATTCCCTAGGCTTAGAATTCTCTCTCACACCTGTAAATAACATGACACATAGAAGAATGTTTATTACAGCACTGTTAACAATAGTAAAAAAGGCAGAAACCCCTTCATATTAATAAACAAACTGGGTTATTCACATAATGCAATATTATAGAGCAATTAAGATGAACGAACTAAAGATATAGCTATCAACATGGATATGAGCAAAAACAATGTTAAACAACATCACTAATCATTAAGGAAATGCAAATTAAAACCACAAAGAGATATCACTGCTCACCTGGCAGAAAAGTTATTATCAAAAAAAAAAAAAAAGAAAGAAATAACAAGTGCTGGTGAGGATGTGGAGAGAAGGAACCCTCATATGCTGTTGGTGCAGCCACTATGGAAGACAGTATAAACATCCCTCAAAAAATTAAGAATAGAACTACCATATGATCCAGCTTCCAAGGATATTTATCCAAAGAATATGAAAACACTAATCTGAAAAAAGATACATGCACACCCCTATGTTCATTCTGGTATTATTCACAATAGCCAGGATTGGAATCAATGGATGAAAAGATGTGGTGTATATATACATATATACACAAAGGAATAGTACTCAGTCATAAGACAATGAAATCTTGACACGTGCAGTTAACACTGATGGACATTAAGGATATTATGCTAAGTGAAACAAGCCAGATGGAGAAAGACAAATACCATATGATTTCACTCATATGTGGAATATAAAAAACTAACAAACAAACAAACAATAAACCAACTCAAACAAAAACCTAGAAAAAGAGTACTAGTGACCACAGGGGCACCGATAGAGGAAAAGGGAAATGGGTAAAGGAGATCAACTATATGGTGATCAATGGACACTACATTTTTGGCGGTGAGCAAAGGGTATACAGAATCAGAAATACTATATTCGTGAAACTTTTATAATGCTATAAATCAATGCACATCAATAAAATAAATTCAAAAAAGAACAGCCTCAATATTGGGATAGACCTGGAAATACAGGCTGGGCTAGAAGTCAAACATAGACCCCCTCCAGTAAACATACTCCCCCCAAAATCTTCATGTGGGGACTTCCCTGGTGGTCCAGTGATTAAGAATTCGCCTGCCTATGAAGAGGACACCATCTCGATCCCTGGTCCAGGAAGTTTCCATATGCCATGGGGCAACTAAGCCAATGTGCCACAACTACTGAGCGTGCTCTCTGCAGCAAAAGAGGCCACCGCAACAAGAAGCACTTGTACCACAGCTAGAGAGTAGCCCCGGCTGGCCACAGCTAGAGAGAGCCCAAGCGCGGCAATGAAGACCCAGCACAACCAAATAAACCAATCAAAAAATTAAAAAAATCTTCATACGAGCTTCTTTCATCAATGCTTTATCATGAAATATCTTCAAAAATATAAAATCAAAATGAATCAAAAACAAGTTTTTTATTGTGCATAGTACATTAAACAAGAGAATCATGTGCGTAACACATTAAACAAGAGCATATACCCTTTTATGGATATACACATATTAGTAAAAGTATAAAAATATAATGGGAATAATTACTGAATTCATGAAAGGGCAAAAGAGAGGAACAGTATCAGCAAGGGTTCATACAGGCCTTAACTGCATTGGTAATTTTATCCCTTTGAAAAATACAGTAAATTGAAAAGAGAGACTACACAATTAGAACATGGACTAATATGGGGGGAAAAAAAAGACACAAGATAAATATGAACTGTAATTAAGATGATTACATTATATTCTGTTTAAAATATTTCATATTTTTAAATAAATTTAAAATATTAAAGAAATCACATTAAATTGAATCAAGAAGCATTAAAAAACATGTACTCCATGGACATCTGAAAGGGAAACATACGAACACAGTGGTCCCTCCGAATCCATGGGGGCGCTGGTTCTAGGACACACACCCTCTCATCACAGATACCAAAATTCCCAGATGCTCAAGCTCCTTATATAAAATGGCACAGTACAGCCGTCCTTCCGATTTTCCCCCATTTTGCAGCCAGATATGACAGGCCTACTATATCCAACACATTTGCTGGTATGTATATTTTTGTTGCTGTTAAGTCATGTCCAACTCTCTGTGACCTCATGGATGCCAGGCTTCTCTGTCCTCCACTATCCTCTGGAACCTGCATGTATATTTTATATGTACATATATGTATTTTATATAGACACATATAAAATATACAAGGAATTCCCTGGCAGTCCAGTGGTTAGGATTTTGCACTTCCACTGCAGGGGGCACGGAGTCAGTCCTTGGTCGGGGAACAAGGAACCTACAGTTTAATTCAACCATTAAACTTCAGGCACCAGATTTCAATCTTCTCTTTCCAAGGAGACCCTGACACAGCAGGTTTTTTCATCTCACACTCTTGATAATGCTTCCCAACCAAAAGAAACACATGAACAAATAGTTCAACACTGAGTCAATTCTGATTCTGTATTTCACCAAAATGGCAGGGGGGGGCGGGGGGCGGAGGGGTGAGCAGTACTGCTAAAGTTGTTTTTCATGAAAAGGAAAACAGCCACTGCAAACTTTGGTAACCAATCATAGGACACAAATTTCAAATGATATTTGCTTTAAGATAATTGCTTCAAATGGTAAAAAGTCGTTAAAACATTTATTCTGTTCAAGCCACAAGGACTCAACACTGCATAACAATTTGCTATCAATTTCCTTAAAACAAGTAACTTTTTCAGGGCTAAACTTTAAAAATGAAACAAACACCAGCTACTTGTAAATAAGGGCTGTCTTGCTTCATTAATTCTGCTCTATCTGCAAGAAACCCATGTAGCCTATCTTGTGAATAGTTTACTCGAATTTCTCTCTCCAGTTTTATTTCATACTATTGATCTACCAAACTCTTTGTTTTAGTGAGAGCAATCTATTCAGCAAACCCTCAATATAATTTTTTCCATACTCTCAGGTGTCACTTTTCGTTTTCCCTGATTCCACCAACCTACAGTAATCTCTCCATTTTGAACCAAAAAAAAACAAAAACAAAAACAAAAAAAAAACCCACACACTAACAGCTAACATTTATAGAGAATTTAATGGGTGCTAGTGTTACTTCAATGGAATTATCCCATTGAACCCACACAACTCTGTGAAATTTGTTCTATTTTTCCCTTTTTCATGGTGAGAGAAACTGAGTAAGGTTCTCTCAAGGTTAATTCTCCAAGGGTGCATGAATGGTATGGCAAGCCAGGTCTCAAACACAGACACCAAAACCCAGGCCCTTAAACATATGTGATGCCATCTCCTGGCTCAGTGCCTTTGTACTGACCGCCTTTACTGCTCACACATCATTTAATATATGCCCTGCGATATTTAACATTTTGTGTTCCAAGATGTTGCCTAAGCAGTTCAAAATATTACATTTACTCAACAAAAATTTACTGAGAGCCTATATGCCAGGCACTAGTGACTACTAGGCATAAAATCATGTTATGGAACCTCCACAAAAGAAAAGTAGATGAATTCTCTAGATATATGGATGACATCCAGATACGTGGGGAAGTGTAAATTTTAAAATATGTAAAAGGAATATAATATAATTATAAATAAAAATTATATTTACATAAGAACTAGAAAAGGGGCATCCTTGGTGGTCCGATGGTTAAGAATCTGCCCTTCAATGCAAGGGACACTGGTTTGATCCCTGGTCCCGTGGGAAGATCCCTCATGCTTCAGTGTAACTAAGCCCTGTTCACCAAAACTACTGAGCCCAGGTGCTACAACTACTGAAGTCCACTGTGGCTGTGCTCCACAACAAGAGAAGCTGCTCATCAGAACTAGAGAGTAGCCCCTGTTCACCACAACTAGAGAAAAGCCCACACAACGAAGACCCACCACAGCCAAAAAATAAATAAATCGTAAAAAAATAAAAGAACTAGAAAAGATATTTGTCACAAATAATGAGATAAAGTTGGGGGATTTTTTTAACCATTAAATTTTGCTTTTGGGTAAGAAAGGCAAGCAATAAAAATACGTACTTTAAAAACAAGTTTTATGCCCTCTCTTTACCCCATTAAGCAGTAGAAATCAGAAATAGCCTAGAGGCAGAAGATGTACCTTCGGCCAACATTACACCTACTCTGGCTTTCTTTAGGAAGCTACACCTGAAATAACTAATCAGGCTTGCAGATACCCTTTGTAAATATCTATATAAATCTTCCTACAATTATAAACTTCTGGAAACCTGTAGTCAATTATAAATTTTCAAACAATGGAATCAAATCTTGGAGCTGAATGAACCCTTGCCGAGCATCTCCTTGGGCTCTCTCACTTTACAGATTAGTTGATCATTAAATTTTAAAATCTATATTCTGGGTTGATGAGAACAACACAGCAAGCTATACCAAAATGTAGTGGCTTATACTGCAATAGAAAAGCATTTCCAAAATAAAGTTTATGCGCACTAGCATCAGCCCAGCATGTGGAGTTCTGCTTTTAATTACAAGCTGTGTCTTCTTGAACTTAACCTCTTCAGGCCTGGATGCCTTCATCTGGAAAAATTCTAATCATGTTGAAAAGTGTCGAGGTAAATATCTGAAAGGACCTCAGTAACATTACGGTTACACGATAAATGGCATGGGTTTGGGTGAACTCCGGGAGTTGGTGATGGACAGGGAGGCCTGGCCTGCTGCGGTTCATGGGGTCGCAAAGAGTCGGACACGACTGAGCGACTGAACTGCACTGATAAATGGCACTCTTTCACATTACAGTTACCAGAGTTTGCATCTACTGCTTTAAGAGGCAAAATGAACAGTATATAAACAATATGAAACAAGTTCAATCATGAAGAATCTGGACACGCACGCACACGCACGCACAAAAACAACCCTATAATGGTGACTAGTCACTGCAGAGCACTGCACTTACAATGCATCCTCAAAACAAGGGCCCAAAGTCAAGGGAAAACGCTACATCTGACATCCAACTCTACCTACTTGCCTTTAAAAGATAAGGCCTACC
Organism: Bubalus bubalis; assembly: GCF_019923935.1. Lineage (NCBI taxonomy): Eukaryota > Metazoa > Chordata > Mammalia > Artiodactyla > Bovidae > Bubalus > Bubalus bubalis. The sequence goes on from NC_059179.1 coordinate 24,023,055, forward strand.
AGAGTCAAAGCCCCCCAAACGTCATGCTTATAACTACAGCTTCAGGCCTCAGATTCGCATCTCACTCTCGGCTCTCAAGGGCTTCTGGGGTCCCCAGGAAAAAAAAAGCACTGCCACCAGACAGTTGGCCCCGGACTCGAGAGCCATTGGGAAAGAACTAGCACGTTTTTCTCGTGGTGGCTTGCAATTCGAAGTGAGCTTTCCAGGAAGTGCTGCAAAGGACCAAACTGTTCTGTGGGCTTTCAGCTGGCAATTTCTGGTGGTTCTTGCTACAACGCAGTCAACCCAGCATCCTAACACATAGCTGCCGGCTACTTCCTCGGGCGGTCGACCGGGAACGCGCACGGGGAGGGGAAGCCCATTAACTTGGCGGAAAGGCAGGCATCGGGTACGGACGGGAGGAAGCCAGGCGTCGGCAGGAAAAAATAATCTGAACTGAGTAAAGGGATGTCTGCCAGAGGTGGGATAGGGGCTACCACCAGCGTAAAGGAAAAGCTGGGTAACGGGCCGGAACGCGGCAAGACTGACTGCTGAGGCTAGGGGCCGCGCTGAGAGAGTAAGGCGGGTCCCGGAGAGCCCAAGGCCGGGAAACAATGGCGCGAGCGTGACGTGGGGCCAGGGGCGTCGCCGCGGCGCGGAGGAAGGGGCTGCTCTGAGGCAGAGGGCGACCTGAGGTTGGGGGCGTGCGGAATCTGGGGTGCTGGGTCCGCGGGCGCGCACTCAGACCAGAGGGGCCTGAGGGGCGCGGCAGCCGAGTAGGACTGGTGCGGGGTGGCCCAGGTCGCGCGCTCTGCCGCGCATCCTACCTCGCTCCCTCGCCCGCCCGCTCCTTCCCCGCCCGCCCGCGGGTACCGCCGCACTCACCGGCCCCGCCGCACGGCAGCAATCCCAGCGCGCAACTGCCGCAGCCTCCTGGGCGCGCGCTCTCCCCGCCCCCGCCGCCCCGGCACCGCCCCCTCCGCCCCGGCACCGCCCCCTTTGCTCGCGCCCAGCCAGGGACCGGCGCGCTGTTCCGTCCCGCAGCTCCGCCGCAGAACCCGGCCGCCGCGACGCTCCCTGGCCACGCTGCGGGAGTGCGGACGCAAGGCGCGCCAGCGTCCCGGTCCCTCGCGCGGGTCTGGGGATCGTCAAATAACAGAACATCGCCTGCTGCTGAGCTGTCGGGTGACGCACGTTGACAACCCTTCCATGTCCTTTAGGTCTCCATCCCTGGGCCTTCTGCAGGGCCCTGGACTACTTCACTGACACTCCGACGCTTTCCCTTAGCGGGGTGGAGGCATCCGTTTTTCCCAGTCACAGAATCTTCCAGACGAAAGGACCTCAAAAAGTCCTCTGGCCCAAACTACGCCTGAGTCCCAATAATAAAATACGATAAAATAAAAGTAATAAATAAAATAATAAAAGTACGACTTTGAGGTTTGTCAGAAAGGATTGGAGTCTCGGTTCCACAGCTCGCCAACTGTGTGATCTTGTGCGATATACCTGAGTTCATCATACCACTTCCCTCATCCTTAATACAGGTGTTAATACATCCTTAACAACAGTGCCTACCTCTTAGGATGATGACAGAATGAAATAAGATAATAGAGGAAATGTCCTCGGCACAGTCTTGGCACATAATCCTAAAAAAAAAAAGGTGAATTATTATATCAACTCCTACCCCAACCAACTCGCGTCTGAAAGAAAGCTGCTCAATGACAGAAAGCCTTCGCCTCAGCAGCTCTGACCAGCCAGAAGGTGTTTCTTCAGCGTCCACTCTCTGGCCCAAGTCCTCTTTGGAGCCTCAGAGAACAAACAGGTCTAATCTCTCTCCCACCTTCTCCTTTTCAGATACTTGAAGACTTCTGCCCAAGATCTTCTCTTTTCCAAACTAGTATCTCACATTGCTTCCATTGTTTCTTCCTTTGTCCTGATTTTGAGGGTCTCTGTCTTCATTCTTCTCACACATGTGGTCAGTTTGACTGTGGCTCCTTCAGAGTATGTTGCCCAAGAGTGAATCAAATGTTTGTGATACCATCAGAGCAAAGCAGGCCTCGTAGGGCTTATTGCCTTGCAGTCAAGAAATAAAATCCTTGGCACCTGCATTATTGACTCATTGAGCTTGCAGTCAACTAAAACTTCCAAGACTTTTTAATAAGTGCTCTGCTGGAATATTTCTACCCTCTCTTGTGTTTTTGAGCCAACTTCAGTACAGGTCGGCTGAGGACAGGCCCTGACCTCTTACCTGTTGGATTTTTCAGGATATGTGGGGAAAAGAAATAGGAGTTTAAAGGTAGTCTGACACTACTTTTAAACCAAGTGCACATGGAAAAAGGCCAGAGTTTGTGTCTAAAGATCATGACACTAAGCAAATAAATATATATATGCAATGTGATAAAATGAAGTGCATGCACACAAACACACACACACGAAGACTAGAAGGAAATATGTAATTGAGTATGGTTTTCATAGGGGTTTTCTCTCAGTAAAAAGACATAGGGCGGTTTCTTCTTTATATTTTTTCGTAAACTTCCCAGATTTTCTACACTGTTTATATTACTTTCGTAATCAAGAACTTTGTTTCCAAAAGAAAAAAATCAGAAAAAAATTTTAAATTAGATGAAATAAAGAAAAAAAATGGGAAACAAAGGGATAACATACTAGGAGAAAACATTTGTAATATATAAAACAGGATTTGTATCTGCAACATATCAAGGATGCAATAAATCAAAAAGAAAAAAATTCACTAGAAAAATGGGCAAATGTAAATAGGCAGTTCACAGAAAGAAAGTTATAAATTGCCAGTAATAATACAAAGAGATGCCCAACCTCAGTAGTAACCAGAGAAATGGAATTAAAACTCAAACTGGCAACAATTTTCAAGCTTCATAATATCAGAATGTAAATTGGCACAGCCACTTTAAAGGGCAATCAGACAACATCTATTAAATCCATGCCTCAGCAATGCCGCTTCTAGTTATCTACTATAATCCGATGTTATGGAGATATGAACGAGGATAATTGCTATGATACTGCAAATAAAGAAAATTTGGTATCAGCCAATGCCCATTGATCGGGCAATAGCTAAATAAAATATAGAAAATTCTTACAGTAAAGGAATTCTGTACAGAACTTTAAATAAGTGACCTTGATCTATATGCTAATTTAGATCTATCTCAAAATCATAGTTTTTAATGAAAACAGCAAGTTGCAGCATGAGATTGATTGATTTCATATAGACACTCTCCTCAAAATGCATAATTTCAGTCTAATCATGAAAGATCATCAAATAAGCCCAAATTGAGGGATATTCTACAAAATACCTGACCTGGATTCCTTGAAATTGTTAAGGTTATGAAAGCCAGGAAAAGACTTGAGAATTATCACAGATTGAAGGAGACTCAGGAGTCAAGACAATTAAATACAATTTGGGATCCTAGATTGGATCCTGGAACAGAAAAGGGACATTAGGAGGAAAACTGTTGAAACTCTAATAAAGTCTATAGTTTATAGTATTGTACCAATATTAACCTCTTAGTTTTGGTCACTGAACCAGAGTTATGTAAGCCATTAACATTAGGACAGGCTGAGTGAAGGGCACACTGAAACTTTCTGTACTATCTTTGTAACTCTTCTGTCAATCTAAACATTTCAAAGTCAAAAGTTAATATAAAACACAAACATACATACCATAATTTATCATCCTGCTATAGACAATATATGTGTACCCATCAAATTCATATGCTGAAACCTCAGCCCCAATGTGATGGCATTTGAAGGTGGGCCTTTGGGAAGTAATTAGATTGTGAGGGCAGTAAACAGAATTAGTGCCCTTATAAAAGAGATCCCTGAGAGCTGCCTATTCCTCTCTGCCCTGTGAGACACAGCAAGAAGAGAAGACCGCTGTCTCTGAACCAGGAAGTGGGCCTTCACCAAACACTGAACCTGCTAATACCTTGATCTTGGGCTTCCCAGACCCTAGAACAGTAAGAAATAAATTTCTATCATTTAGAGACCACCCAGTCTCAGGTATCCCATTACATCAGCCCAAACTAAGACTTTCAAAACAGACTGTAAGGCTATAGGCCAGACTTCTAATCAGAGGTTATCTTTAAAGATAAGGGTAAAAGACCAAGATTCTGGGTAATGTTCAAAGGGGGTATTAGCTTTAGTTGTAATGTTTTAGAAGATAAAAGCACTCATGCATTGCTTTTTAAATCAAATATTAAGCTAAAAAAAAAGCAAAAGTACAAGATTCTTGGTCTCACAACTTTCAGGAGCAAGACAAGCCACGCCAACTATGAAACAACCTTCTAACAGAAGGCTGGAGAGCCTATAGAAGCAAAGAGCCTTAAGTGGCTTGCTTGGTGTCTCTATCTTGACACTGGCTGAAGGGCTCAGGCAGTACTTGGCAAGAAAGACCATCCCACTGTGGCCTTGGATGGCCTCTCACCAAACTTCCTGCCTAAGAACCTACATGGCTGCCCTACCCTTCTGATTAACACAATTTTCCCCTAGAATACCATAAACTCTGGATCACCCAGAATGTGAGTTGCATTCATAGGTCATTCATCAGTTTTCTGCTTCTTGGCAGAATCCCTCAGAGAAATGAAAGCATTGCCCAACATCCTGGCCTACGGCCTAGAAAGAGCCTGCCCCCAAAGCTTTCTCCCAGGGTGTTCAGTCAGAGATCCAAACAGCCACCTTGCAAGTCTCCTTTCTTTTTCATCTCTCTTTCTCTAATAGCACAGTGTCAGCACTTAACTATAATAATGCCAGTACAGGTATTATGTGAGGAGACAATTAATTAGAAAACATTTAGTCCAACTAGAAACATCTAGTTCAACTTGAGAGACAGGACATCCATGTAGGACTTAGGAGCACCTACATGAGTTCAAAAATATGCACTGAGCTCCTACCATGTGCCTCATACTGACCAATAGAGACATGAGTTTCTGCCCTCATGCACATTTCTGACTGCCTAGAAAGATGGACTTTAAATAAGCAAATAATTTTACTACAATTCTGGTAACTGCTATGCAGGAAAAGTAAAAGATGCTTTGAGGGAGAACAAAATAGGGGGTCAGCTTTGGGGCAGGGAGAGGGTCAGGAAGCATTTCTCTGAGGAAATCACATCTTAGCTGGAACTCGAATAGATGAATCAAAGTGAAAGTTGCTCAGTCGTGTCCGACTCTGCATGTAGTCCATGGAATTCTCCAGGCCAGAATACTGCAGTGGGTAGCCTTTCCCTTCTCCGGGGGATCTTCCCAACCCAGGGGTTGAATAGAACTTTCTAAAGTAAAAAAAAGTAGGAGAGGGGCTTACTTGGAGGAGTAGAGAAATCATTAAAGAGGGACCTGTGGGCACAAAGGTCCTGAAGTAGGGCTGGACCTTGTATATCTGCAGAATATACAGCAGCCTAAGAAAAAGGGAGAAAGTGGCCAAAAAATGATCCAGAAGGAGGTGGAACCAGACTTCGCAGGGCACTGTAGATCAGATAAATGATCTGCAGCCTTATCATAAGTACCAGATAGCATAAAGCAGAGGAGTGACAGAGGTCATGTCTGCAGTTTCAATGAATGGGATGTAACCAACCGATCAATTGCCTCATACACTCATGAAAATTAACTCATTTGAATCAAGCAAAGAACTCCTAGATGCCTGTTGGAAACTTCTGTTGGGTGTATACAACATGAGAGAGACAAGATCTGCAACATTTATTACAATCCTATTTATCGAATATCCTCCATACTTAACCCCAGAGTTGCTGAACATCTATTTAAGAAATTAGACACTTAGGTAAAACATGAAATCAGGTCATTAGAAGACCCACGCTACATTAGTGGCCCCGAAGAACTTTAGAGTTTCGTGATAGACGGATTCCTGAGGAGACAGAAGAGTAAGAACCAAATACATAGAGATACTACTTCATACCTACTTTAAGGAAGAAAAGAAAAAGGAAGTAAGCGTTGGTAAGGATGTAGAGAAACTGGAACCCGCCCACGTTGCTGGTAGGAAAGTAATATGGTGCAGCCTTGGTTGGTGGTTCCTCCTAAAGCTAAACATGTGTATGCTTGCGTGCTCAGTCACTTCAGTCATGTTCAGCTCTTCGTGACCTTATGGACTGTAGCCAGCCAGGCTCTTCAGTCCATGGGATTCTCCAGGCAAGAATACTGGAGTGGGTTGCCATGCCCTTCTCCAGGGGATCTTCCAGACTCAGGGACTGAACCCGCAGCTCCCACACTGGCAGACAGATTCTTTACCTAGTGAGTCCTATCTCAGAGGGCTGATGTGAGAATTAAGAGGTACGCTGTATGTAAAGTACATTTCATAGCTCCTAATAATATATGCTTAATATTTGTTCTCTCCCTCCTGACAATTTCTCAGAAAAGATGGAGACTAGATATTGCCCATGGTATCAACTAGTTCTGAAATAGTAACCGAAATAACAAACTTATTGCTGGACTTAATTAAATGGCTCAGAATCTAAAGTTGATGAAGCTGGTAAAACATTAAAAAGTGTTTCTTTTGGATCTTTGAGCCCAAGAGGATTTTAAAAAAACAAAACAGATGCTTGAAAAAAATAAAAATCAAGGTGATTTTCTAAATGAACCAAGTTTGAAATAGTAATATACTTTCATAATCCTAAACCAAGTGTGTGAAAATTATTAGTTGCTCAGTCGTGTCCGACTCTGTACCTCATGGACTGTGGGCCACCAGGCTCCTCTGTCCATGGAATTCTCCAGGCAAGAATACTGGAGTGGGTTGCCATTGCAGGCATATTCTTTACCACTGAGCCACCAGGGAAGCCCCTAGAATTACCATAATTCTACTTTTGGGTATATACCCAAAAGAACTGAAAACAGGGATTCTAATGGATACACACATACAGTCACCAATGTTCACAGTAGCTAAAAGGTGGAATGAACCCAAATGTCCATCAACACATGAATGGATAAACAAAACATGGTACATCCATACAACAGACCAGCCATACAAATAAATGAAGTTCTGGTACATGCTACATTACAGATAACCTTAAAAACATTATGCCAAGACAATATTATACCAAGTAAAATAAGCCAGGCACAAAAGGAAAATATTATATACCACTTCTGTGAAATATTTAAAATAGGCAAATTCATAAAGACAGACAGTAGATTAGAGGTTAGCAGCGACTGGGGCAGTGGGGAGGAATGGGAAGCTATTGCTTAACGGGTCCGGAACATCTGTTAGTGATGATGAAAAAGTGTTGAAAACAGGCAGTGGTAATGGTTGCATAACACTGTGAATGTACTTATGCCACTGAATTGTACACTTAAATATGGTTAAAATGACAGCTTTCATGTTATATATATTTTACCATAGTAAAAAGTATTCAAAGAAGGGATGGATTGGGAGTTTGGGATTAGCAGACGCAAACTATTACACACAGAGTAGATAAACAACAAGATCCTACTGTATAGCACAGGGAGCTATATTAAATATCCTGAAATAAACCATAATGGAAAAGAAAAAACACATGTTTATTACACAGATAAAAATATTAAAAAATAAAATGGAAAAGAAATTTTTTAAAAAGAAATCAAATACATAAGTAGGACCATTTCCTCTATGTTCACTGAGCTCATTTCAAACTGTCACTTTTCAGTTGCTGGTCCCCACAACCCTTCATAAAGCACTATTTACGTTGTGAACTCTATTCAGGGCCTTAGCTTAAATGTAACTCAGAAAGGCCTTCCCAATCTCACTACCCCAGCATTTTCTTTCATGCTTTCCCTCCACTTCCCACAATGGCAGTTAAATATTTGTGTGTTTGTGTCTTTAATATCTGCCTTCTCATTAGGCTGTAAGCTCCAGAGAAGCAAGGACAGTCTTGTCCACTGTGTTTTATCTCATCCCCCGAGAGTGAGTTCAGCACCTAGCCCAGGGTCTGGTACATTGTGGATTCCATATATATTTTTACATAAATAAATTAGTAACTAAATGTGTTGTAGGATTGTGAGTGGATTTTATGTTAATGTCTTTCACAATGCATTGAGTGTGATTAAATTATTTAAAAAACAAAGAAAGCATATTAGGGCTCTCATTCTTACATCCCCGTGTTCTTCCTTGTGAAGTCATCAGCAGTCTCTTAGAGCGGGAACCTGAATGAGATACTAGTACAATTTATTTCCACGTAGATCTGTTCCATCACCAACCATTCAGATTTTGGTTCCTAAATGACAATTTGTTGGGCTTAATTAAGATGGAACACTCTTCACTGTGGGACCAGAACTGCTAGCCCCCTAGCATTTCACAAGTTCAGGTTAAGCAGCATCTATATTAAGAACACACTCTCATCAGCAACAGTGACTCATTAACAGCAATGATTCTTAGAAAAATCAGGAAGCCTTTGTAGTTTTCTTTATGTATGTGCTATAGTCCCACCTTCCTAGGGAAAGAATGGTGCCTCTTGGTCACATCAGAGACTCAGGGCTGCATCTTAGCCATTCTCTCCAGTCCTGGGTTCATATCGAACCCTGCTTGAGTCCCACCCTACTCCTTCCCAGTGATATTGAACAGTTTTCCCCTGTCTTGCTGATCCTGTTCGTGAGACCAATTGTCTTGCTGTATCTCACTGTGCACACTGTTCGCTGAACCCATGGTAGGCAAGACACGAGCTGAGAGACAGGAAGAAAATGTGAGAAGTCACAAGAATCGCAGACTTACTTATTCTCTCCTGTCTGGCACAGCAGCCGTAGCAGCAGACTAACATAACATAACAACGTAACATAACATAACCACACAGCATAACGTAGCCTCTCTCCTGCTGCTGCTGCTACTGCTGCTAAGTCACTTCAGTCGTGTCCGACTCTGTGCGACCCCATAGACGGCAGCCCACCAGGCTCCCCCGTCCCTGGGATTCTCCAGGCAAGAACACTGGAGTGGGTTGCCATTTCCTTCTCCAATGCATGCAAGTGAAAAGTGAAAGGGAAGTCGCTCAGTCGTGTCCGACTCTTCGTGACCCCATGGACTGCAGCCCACCGGGCTCCTCCGTCCATGGGATTTTCCAGGCAAGAGTACTGGAGTGGGGTGCCATCGCCTCCTCCGAACCTCTCTCCTGGCAACAGCAAAAAAGGGTCTCCCCAGGTGGAGCTTATATATGCTTACGGAATAAAAGTAGCCTATGGCCAAATACATACCTCCTGACGGGCATGCCCAGTGTTGTAAGTGCTCTCAGCTGCTACATAATCATTATTTACAAAACGTGGGGCAAGAGCAAGAGGCTGTGGGCTGAGAGAGACTGACCACTCCATCTTGGCTAATTTGCTCTTTCCTTAAATTCCCCATTTGGGAAATTTATTTGGGGAGTTCCAAAGTATATTTTGACATGACTAGTTCTGTGAGATGTTATTAGATATTCCTTGGGAAAAAAAAAGTTCCATTCTTACAGAAATCATGAAATGCCTATTTAAACTCTCAGCACTTTCTTGAGCACTTATTATAAATGCCTGGGACAGCACATCTACTTTGTCTTTTGAAGACTGGGCCTTCGTAAGCAAGAAAATGGCTCTAGTTTTCACAGCGAAGAGGTGAGGCCTCATCTAAGGATATACAACAAGGGTTTGTACAGGGATTTTTAACAGGGATGCTTTATTTTCTTCAGTCAATGATTCTCAAACAACCAAGAATAAGGGTTGCTTTTCAAAAAAGCCAGTTCCAGACCCCATCCCAGTCTATGGCTGTGTGGCCTGGGAATTAATATTTCAACTAGCTCCCCAGGTAATTCTGATGCAGGTGGTCCACGTGTTCTCTGAAATTGCTATCTACCGTAGGCCTGCCCAGGGGGACAGGAATCGATGTTGCCATGGCAATAGCCAATCTGTGCCACCTCCTGCTGCCTGCTGCCTGGGCAACAACTGACTTTTTGGGTCTCTTCCTTCTTTACGAGTCCAAGGAGCCACTGTGAACAGCAGTCTTTCAATACTGTGGAAACTATTCAGTTGAGCCACACAAAAGGAACTGACTCATAACTGTAAGATCTCGGATTATAAATTATGTCACCACAACTTCAGAGCTGCTGTTGCTAAGTCACTTCAGTCGTGTCTGACTCTGTGCGACCCCAGAGACAGCAGCCCACCAGGCTCCCCCGTCCCTGGGATTCTCCAGGCAAGAACACTGGAGTGGGTTGCCATTTCCTTCTCCAATGCATGAAAGTGAAAACTGAAAGTGAAGGCGCTCAGTCCTGTCTGACCCTCAGCGACCCCATGGACTGCAGCCTTCCAGGCTCCTCCATCCATGGGATTTTCCAGGCAAGAGTACTGGAGTGGGGTACCATTGCTTTCTCCGACAACTTCAGAGCACCCGTCTTTTGATCTGCTTTCTTGGCTTCTCTACAGATGTCAGATACTATCCCTGGATGCTTGCATTTCACTGGAAGAGGGTGTAGTCCCTGAGACACACATTGTTTTCCAAGCCTGCCACGAGCTGGGGTCCTCCCTTCTCAGTATCTATAGCACTGTTGTAACGAGGGTCCTATTAGTTAAAAATAAATAAATCTCTCATTTGAGCAATGGAGAGTTGAGTTCATTGCTTCTTCCTTACATCCAAACAATTATTTTGAACTATTTTTGGGGTCCAATGCTAACTGTCTGAAAGAAAATCCATGCTAATTGAAAAGAGAATAGGTTAAGTACCAGGATTGTATCTAAACCCTTAGATAGAAGAGAATAATGGCCTAAACCCCAGAACCTGTGACACTGTTGCAATTACAGAGCAAAGGAGAATTAAGGTAGCCGATGAAATTAAGTTTGCTAATCAGCTGACCTTAAAAAGGGAGTGTAGTCTGAATTTTCCAGGTGGAATCAATGGAATCACAGGATCTTCAACGTAAAAGAGGGAAAGACAAGAGTCAGCGTCAGTGATGTGATGTGAGAAAGAGTTGGCTGGCTGTTGCTGGCTATGAAGATGGAAGTGGGCCACAAGCTGAGGAATACCTGCAGCTTCTAAAAGCTGAAGGCAAGGGGACTGATTGTTCCCTGAAGCCTCTGGAAGGAACATAGGAACATGGCCAAATAAGACTTTGACTTTAGGCTTCCCTGGTGATCCAGTGGTTAAGAATCTGCCTTGCAATGTGAGAAATATGGGTTCAATCCCTGGTTCCAGAAGATTCCATAACCAGGGAGCAACTAAGCCCTGTGTGCCACAGCTACTGAGCCTGCACGCTGGAGCCCTCAAGCTGCAGCTACTGAAGTCCAGGCATCCTAAAGCCTGTGCTCCACAAGAGAAACCACCTCATAAGAAGCCCATGCACCACAACTAGAGAAAGCCTGGGCACAGCAACCCAGACCCAGCACAGCCAAAGAAAAAAGACCCTGACTTTAATCCACTGAAACCCACTTCAGACTTCTGGCCTCCAGAACTAAGATAATGCTTTGGTGTTGCCTTAAGCCATGAATTTGTGATAACTAGTTACACCAGCAATGGGAAACTAATAAACAGGGAATTAGGAACGGAGATCGGAGAAGGCAATGGCACCCCATTCCAGGACTCTTGCCTGGAAAACCCCATGGACGGGGGAACCTGGTAGGCTGCAGTGCATGGGGTCTTGAAGAGTCGGACACGACTGAGCGACTTCACTTTCACTTTTCATTTTCATGCATTGGAGAAGGAAATGGCAACCCACTCCAGTTTCTTGCCTGACAATCAAAGGGACGGGGGAGCCTGGTGGGCTGCCGTCTATGGGTCGCACAGAGTCGGACACGACTGAAGCGACTTAGCAGCAGCAGGAATGGAGATCAGAAACAGATACAGACTAGAGAATTAAACAAATGTGGGTCTCCTTGCTCAGAGCTTACTATCTTATCTCTAATAGTGGTCCAGGGGAAACTCTTCATTCTGAGTTTTCCAGGAGGAAAATTCTGCAGTATTAAAAAAAAAAGAGAGCAATTATATTTTTTATGAGTTAAATTCATGCACATTTCTTTTTTGATCCCTTCAGTGTTGGTATTTTGTTTGCTTCTCCCTTTTTTTTTTTCCTGTAGTATAACACAAATGTACATGTATACAGAGAAATGCACAAAACTCACCTTCACAAAGTAAACACATCTGTGTAACCACCACCCAAATCAAGATACATAACCAGAAGCTTCAAAACTCATCTCATGCTCCCTCCCAGGCACTACTTCACCTCCCACTGATAATCACTACTCTGACTTTCAATCTATAGATGAATTTTTGCCTGTTTTTGAACCTTACATAAATGGACTCTTACATATGCATGCCTCTGTGTCTAGCTACTTCCATTTCACATTATAGTTAATAAGATGCATCTGTATGTAGCAACTGTTTATTTTTATTGCTCTATAGTATTTCACTGTGTAAATATAAAGTAACTCAACCATTTTTTAAAAAGAAAAATTGTGCATTAAAAGTGGTTTCACGCCCTTCCAGGGCTTTTCAGATTCTTTATCTGCTAATGCTGCTGCTGCTAAGTCGCTTCAGTCGTGTCCGACTCTGTGCGACCCCAGAGATGGCAGCCCACCAGGCTCCCCCCGTCCCTTTGATTGTCAGGCAAGAACACTGGAGTGGGTTGCCATTTCCTTCTCCAATGAATGAAAGTGAAAAGTGAAACGGAAGTCGCTCAGTCGTGTCTGACTCTTAGCGACCCCATGGACTACAGCCTACCAGGCTCCTCCATCCATGGGATTTTCCAGGCAAGAGTAACTGTAAATCCCAAAGCAAGGATAAAACACCCAGTTTCTCAAACATATTTGACCATAAAACTTTTTTTTTCCTACAAAGCATCTTACAAGGCTAATATTTTGTAGGACATGCTCCAGGAAACCCTGGTCTGAGCAATGGTTTTCAAACTGTGCTCTTCAAAGCTCTGGGGTCCCAGATAGTGACTCAATACTGCTGCTGCTGCTGCTAAGTCGCTTCAGTAGTGTCCGACTCTGTGCGACCCCATAGACGGCAGCCCATCAGGCTCCCCCATCCCTGGGATTTTCCAGGCAAGAACACTGGAGTGGGTTGCCATTTCCTTCTCCAATGCATGAAAGTGAAAAGTGAAAGTGAAGTCGCTCAGTCGTGTCCGGCTCTTAGCAACCCCATGGACTGCAGCCCACCAGGCTCCTCCGTCCATGGGATTTTCCAAGCAAGAGTACTGGAGTGGGGTGCCATTGCCTTCTCCGGACTCAATACTGCTTAATGGATAAGAGTTAGGTCAATTAGATCCCTGTTTCTGCTTAAACACACCCTCCACTTGTATCTGTTTTAAGAAGGGATTTCACATATATAGGGTGTATGTATGTATTAACTGCCCATGTGTCTATGATTGAAAAAAAAAGGGTTTGGCTGCTTTAAAACCTGTGTATGAAAAACCACATGTTTTCATGTGGCGGACCTCCCAGAAGGCCTCTGCACAGACTTCAGTTCCAAGCTACAAGGACTTGCTGACCTTATCCAGAGTTCATCGCTTTTGCCATTACTGACTTGCCAGGTTCTGTCCAAGGGCCATCCACTGATTCTCTTAGTGGTGGTGTGGAAAGGGCTCAAAAAAGATCATTGACAGCTGTTCAACACAGATCAAGCAGATTAGTCCATAGGCAGCTTCTGTCCATGGAGTCAGAGGTTGAAAATAGATCATTACATGCCATAAAAGTCTGAAATTGCTTCCAACCAGGCACCATGGTTTAAGGATTAAGAGCATGGACTCCAGAGCCAGACTCCCTGGCTTCAGCTTCTGGCTCTGTCACTAACTAGCTGTGACCTTGGGCAAGGTTTTCAATACCCTCACATCTTAGTTTCCTCATCTTTAACATAGAGGCAAAGATAATAATAGCATGTACCTCATAGGTTTGATGAGGATGAAATGAGATCATGTTTGCGCAGCAACTGCTACCGGGCTGGGCATCTAGAAAGCACCATATAAGGTTTGTTCAATAAAACCAAAGTGGTCCTATGAACTCATGGGTGGTAAAGCCTAACTTCATGCATTTTAATTATTTTACTGTTCAATGTTTTACCACTGCCCTTGAGTGAGGCTCTCTCTATGGCCATCCATACCCCTTATGAGTTAGGATCACAGGGCCCTCCAAAATGGTGAGGGTTACCAGACTCAGGATTCCTTGGATTAATAACATTTCAAAAGCCATTTGGGGAATTCACTCAGGGTAACCATTTTAACTATGTCATTCAGGACATGAAAATAAACTACTGTCTACCATCACTACTATTTCACAAAAGGCGATTTCAACACCAAAGAAAGTAGGAAATACATAATCTCAGAATAAAAAACAGGGCTTTAGATTAAACTGACCTTAGTTAAAAAAAAAAAATCACGCCCCTGTTCTGGTTTTTCCATTTCATCTTGACCCAGTGGCCAAGGGCCAACCCCTGTCTGTGACCCAGCATTTGGCTAACAGTGCTCTTGTGTGTCCCAGGACACATAGGCCATTATAACTTAAACACGTCCCTGAATGTCCAAGTCTCAAAGCTAGCAGTGAACACCCCAAACTATGCAAAACCAGAAGGCATTGGCTAATGATCCCAGGTAGCACTGCTATGCTCAGAGGCAACGGATCACAGGGGAACTGGGTAGAGTTTAGTTGTTCACGATAGCATTTGAGGTGCCTTTTAGAACCATGGCTCGATTCCAAGGAGCCAAGAAAGAATGAGCTACCTGGGTGTTCTAGGAAAAACCTCAATCTTTCCACCTGTGTTTTTCCTTTACTCTCACACCACCACCACACTTACAACACTTCTGACACCAGATCTGTGGGGTTTTCCCCCACACCAAGCGATTCTCTGTGACACAGCGAGGTGTTCTACAATTAAACTCAATTTCGACACTATCTACTAAAGACGGCATCAGATCCCACAGGTTAAAGACTCAGTCCCATGAGCCTGCCTCCCCTTCCCACCAACCAAGTTTCAGATGCCAATCACGAGTAGTAGGCCCCTAGATTATCCACAATGTCTGCCTATTTGCTGTTCAGTTGCTAAGTCATATTTGACTCTTTGTAACCCCATGGACTGCAGCACACCAGGCTCCTCTGTCCTCACTGGTTTGAGCAAACCAGAGTTTGCTCAAATTCATGTCCATTGAGTTGGTGATGCTATCTAATCACTTCATCCTCCGCCATCGCATCTGTCAAACTTCACTACAAACTGGAGGTTCCCATGACCTCTTCCTCCTTGGATTTGATTATTTGCTCAGAGACACATTTACTTAAATTTACCAATTTATTAAAGGATACCACTCTAATGGCAGAAAGTGAAAATGGAACTAAAAAGCCTCTTGATGAAGGTGAAAGAAGAGAGTGAAAAAGCTGGCTTAACACTCAACATTCAAAAAACTAAGATCGTGGCGTTAAGCCTCATCACTTAATAGCAAATAGATGGGAAAAAAGTAGAAACAGTGACAGATCTAATTTTCTGGGGCTCCAAAATAACTGTGGACAGTAGTTGTAGCCACA